>NW_028258379.1:34718636-35331818 GCF_053883595.1 Heterocephalus glaber
CAGTTTTCTGAATTACTGACAGTTGCAGAAATGTTAATACAAATCTTAATAAGACTGGCCAGATGTTCGATATTAAACAAGCATCTGTTTTGTATAAAAATTTTTTTGATGCCCCCCGAACACTCTCTTTCTCTCCCTTCTCCGCCGCCCTGCCTTGATCCCGGGCTGGATCAGGCCAAGCGCTGGGGTAATTGCCTCAGCTATAGTTTTATTTAGTTTCTGAATGCTGGTGTCCGCGATGTCAAAAATACACCCCAAAAAAATAACCCTGGGAAAGGTTAATAACGGCCTTTCTGGTGTCATATTCTGCACTTTATGTGTTGTGGTAATTATTATCATTAGGGCTGTAAGAATGTCTAGTTATCTTTCTTAATCACATACTATAAAGAAGTGCTTCTGAACACATATCTATTATTTAATCAAAATTTCACAGTTATTGGCATTTGTGCTCTGCCAGGGCTGTGTTTATTTTCTGTTTGCAAGGGGGAGCGTTGCCTCCCAGAAAAGAGGGGCCTGAGTCGGTACCCACTTTCCCCACTGTCATAGCATGTGACACTCGCTGCTATTAATATCAGAGACACCACACGTGTTGCCCCTCCCAGTCTCCCCTTCGATCGCACTCTAGGAAAAGCATTTTATTACCAAATCAAGGGGGTTGCATGTGCCTTGCAGGAATCCTGCTGGCTGGAAGAAGAGTCCCCCGCTGGCCATCGAGGCATGCCCGCCATGGCTCTGGAGGGAACTGTCACTCAGGGAGGGGGCTCACGCCTAAGGAGGGGTTGCCTGGCTTGGACGTGTATGAAGCTTGGTTCCCAGTCTTGCATCTTCAGACCGAAACTGTGAGGCGAATAAACTGCTTTTCATTATAAAGTTCCCAGCCTAGGTATTTTGTTGTAGCAATGCAAAGTGGATGAATACAAGGGCCGGCTCTACTCTGCTTGCTGTGACGCTGCTCCAAACCTCTGTTATCCTGCATAGCTATCAAAAAAAGCCCACACAGCGAGTACCATGGCTCCATGTGACAGATGGAGAAATCGAGGCTCAGAGAGAATCACCTGCTCAGGGTTACCTAGCTTCTGAGCTTGCCCTTGAGGCTGCTGCTTGGTGGATTTGAATGTCATGAGGCCCCACATGTACCCAGCTTCCCGGGCTAAGAACGTGGCCACCAGGCTGTGGGCTGCTGAGCACTCGCCACATGGCCAGTCTGGACAGACGTGTGGCTTGAGTGTGAGATACAAATAGAATTTCCAAGTCCTAGTGCAAAAAATTAGACTGCAAGTCATCACTTTGGTAATTTTCAATATTGACATGTTGAAATGATGATATTTTTTATGTGTTGGGTTACATAGATTATATGATCCAGACTAATTTCACCTGTTTTTTTTCACTATTTCAGAAGTTGCTAGTAGGAAATTTAAAATGACATCCATGGCTTGCCTTTACGCCCCATATTGTATTTTGGCTGGATGGGGCTAGAGCTGTGGTTCTTAGCGGGGATGATTCAACCCCCAGTGACATCTGGTGACGTCTGGATGAGGGGCAGTGGCTGTTAGTGTGACTGTTCATGACCTCTTCCTGCTGATGATCTCTCTCTGGCTCCAGGTCAAGGCCTGAAGTTTGCGTCCCTAGTGGGCTCCTACAGTGGTCTCCTCACCCCAGAGCTCTGGTACCTTGGAGGAGCAAGGTCATGGAGGCAGAGCCTCCTGAATGGGATCAGGGCCCTTAAAAAAGAGACCCCAGGGAGCCACCTGCCCTTCACCACTGAGGGAGGGCACAGCAAGAAGTCCATCTGTGGACCCTTGGGAGGCACTGGGTCTGCCAGCACCTTGGCCTTGGCCTTCCTGGCCTCCAGAACCTTGAGAAGGCAGTTTCTGTGCTTCAGAAGCCATCAAGCATTTCTGAACTAAGACAGGGCCGAAATGCACCCCAGGGGATGTGACTTGGAAAGCACATTTGCTCTAGTTGAGTCCCTGGCCTGGAGCGTGGGTGACTGGCTCAGGGCTGTGTTTCCTTGTGACCAGCAGTCATAGAAATGGCCAGCTACTCACCAGACTCCATGCTTCTGTGTTTCTTCAGGTCTGGGACAGCTGCCCGGCCTGGGGCTCCTGGCTTCTGGGCATCAGTGGAGGGAGAGGTGTCATTGGCCACCTCCAGTGACACAGTGGGAGTGGAAGTGACTTGCATTGCACCTGAGCCACAGGTAAGAGGCAGCTGTGTCTTCTCCATCTTTTCTGGTTTCCTCATTCTTCTTCCTCTCTCCTCTCCAACTCCTGCATGGCTCGCCAGGCCCAAGCTGATCTTGGAGCTGCAGATCGGAGATGGCAGGCATGTCCCCGCATGGCTGTGGGCAATGGGGCTGACCACTAACCAGGAAATTGGGCAAGGGAGATGTCAGCTTCTGACAGAAGTCACTAAGGGTCAGACTTTATGAATCACTGCTGCTAGTACTACCCTCATTCTCTTTCAAACCCTGCAGTGGGTGAATTATGCCCTTCTGCAGGAGATATGTCCCAGTCCTAACCCCTGGGACCTGTGGATGTGGCCTTATTTGAAAATAGGGTCATCACAGGCTGAATTAAGTTAAGGATCTTGAGATGACATCATCCTGGAGTTAGAGTGAGCCCTAAACCCAATGACAAGTGACCTTTTAAGAGACAGAAAAGACACACAGAGGCCCAGTGGAGGTGACAGAAGCCCCAAGTGGAGATGGGCGATGTGTCCTCAAGCCAAGGTTCCCAGCAGAAGCTTGGCCGGGTCGCTCTGGGAGGACCCAGCCCCGCTGCCATCTTGAGCGTGGACCTCTGTCCTCCAGAACCGTGAGTGAGTGCATTTCTGTTGTTTTAAGTCCCCGAGGACGAGGTCATTAGTACGGGCATAGGAAGTGAGCACAGACCTCCCCGGGGTGATGCTGCCCAGCCGTGGCCCCTGCTTTGCCCTTCGCCTCCTTCCTCCAACCTGTAACCATGCTTCAGGGCCAACATAGCTTGGGTTAGACTTGGGGGAGTCTCGGGCGGGTGGGTTGCAGGGGTGTCGAAAGGCATTTGGAAAGCACCCGTGTGTAGCAGGCTGGGTGACGGAGGGGTGTGAGCTCGCACACAGCCAGTGGAGGAGAGAGGCACACTTAACAGCGGTCACCCGGACAGACGGTGGGCCCTGTGCTGGCTCCACGCTCCGGGCCGTACATCAGCACAGTTAACCCTTCCTGAGACCCTGGCCAGGAGGCGCCCTGGTGATCAGCATTTCAGTTTTGTGGACGTGAAAACTGATCAGCAGAAAGGTTGGCTGACTTCCCGATGTCCTGCAGCTGGGCAGGAGCAATGCAGCCTGGCCTCACCTCCACACTTGTCACCATAATGCTCATTCCCATCCTGCCTGCTCTTCCTTCCTGTTCTCCGGCAGACCTGATCTCTCTGCTTACCTGGTACGCGCTGCACTGGGTCAGGACGGAAGTTACGGACTGTTGTGGTTTATGCCGTGTCCCCAGAGCCTCATGTGCACACAGGTGGGGCTGATGGAGGTGACTGCATTATGGGGCTTAGAGCTGACTGCCATTAGGAGGAAGAGGCGGGGCACTGGGGGTGTGGCCCGGAAGCTTACATCTCCTTCCCCAGCTCCTCTTCTCTCTCGCTGCTTCCTGGCCACCATGAGCCGAGCAGCTCTCCCCCGCCAGACCCCTCCACCTTGCCTTCTGCCTCGGAGCCAGGCAACTATGGATGAAAAACCTGAGCCTGAATAAATCTCGCTTCCTTTGAAGTGCAGGTGTTGGGTATTTTGTCCCAGCAACAACGAAAGTGACTAAGAAATAGGGGGTGATGTCCAGAGTTTGTGAGGAAGAAGAGGATGTTCTTGGTTCTGTAGCAGTAATGATGTCCCACATCCACAAACCTCAGTGGTTTCCCAAAGAAGCCTTTCCTTCTCTCTGTGGGTCTCACGCCTTCTGGGCAGCAGTTCTGCTCCAGGTGGCTCATCCCAGGGCCCAGGGGAGGGTGCAGTGACCCCCGTGACACTCTTCCTGGCAAACGGCAGTGGCAGGGTGGTGGGTGAGTCGAGGGGCCCAGGCAGAGGAGACCGGATCCCAGGAGTGCGGAGGGGCTTCCCAGTGTGATGGAGCTGGGAACGGGGACCCAAGACAGCTCCAGATCCTGCTGAGTGTGGGAGCCCTCGGCAGTCACTGTCCTGTTAGGAAACCCTTCCCCCTCTGCCCACCACCTCAGCGGGGTGTGAGGCCTGGGCTGGGGTTCTGGGAGTCCCTGCAGGTGAGGTCAGGGCCGCACTTGAGCCCTCTGCAGAGGCCCGGGAGAAGAGTCACCCTGGACTATCACCACGGCCGACAGACAACATGAGCGCTGATGTGAGTGGTTTGATGTCACTGGACAGAGAAAGGCCCTTGGGGAAACCATGGCACCCTTCATTTTGAAAAGTGCACATGCCGAGCATCGCACTGGGAGGCCGACGCTGGGGCGAGGGTGCCATAGTGCGTTGCTCGGCGATGTTGGAAGAACAGTGCCTCCCACTGACGTGCCGCCTGCGTGTTCTAAGGCTCCGTGTGCAGCTGCCACCATAGGGCCGTTGTGTTGACTACAAGCAAAGATGAGTGAGGTTTCATGATGCTTGGTTTCCCTTTGGAAGGCACAGTTCCTAGCGCATCTTTTGAGCAGTAAGTTGATTGTTGATCTCAGTAACTTCATTCTTTCTTTCCCCCCCCAGTCCTGGGGATTGAACCCAGGGCCTTCACACTGAGCTATACCCCCAGCTCTTTTTTCTGTTTGATCTTGAGATAAGGTCTTGCTAAATTGTTATGTTGCTCAGCCTAGGCTTGAACTTGTAATCCTCTTGCCTCAGTCTCCCAGAGTGCTGGCGTTGCAGGCTGGTGCCACCAGGAGGCAGTGGCTTCATTCTTAATGGCCCCTGGAGCCCTCTTCAGGTGACAAGGCCATACCCCACTGTATTAGTTCACTTCCTCTTCCTGGTGCCCGGGACCACAGGGCACTGTGGCTCTCTGTCCCTGGACACAGCCCTAGGCTGCTGGTCTCCTTGTAGCCAAGGCCACGGGGCAGGTTCTGTCCCGGGTAGAGTCCGAGTCTTTGCTCCCTGGCCTCAGGACCCCGTGGCATGTTCTGTGCCACAGTGTAGCAGCTCCCGCGGGTCAGCCAGTTAATCCCATGGCACAGTCGCGTCTGGACTGCAGCTCAGTCGGGGAAGTCAAAATACAGTGGTGGTGGTGGGGGGGGTTGTTGTTAAAGTGATTGAAACATGGAAATGAACCCAGAATGAGAGGTCTAAATCTTACCCGGGTTAGCATTATTGTTCTAATAAATAATCCTAACAATCCCATACATTTTATAGCTGATGAAATCCTTCTTATAGATGACTTCATTTGACTCTGTTAGGCGGAATAAATCTTAAGGTTTAATTTCTCTTGGAAATATCAATCTCTCATCCATACTGCACCTGGCTGCTTTTTTAATGGTCCCAAAACACAGCTTCTCTTTGCACACCCCAGCTCAGAGACTTCTTAGAAGTTTTCTGTGTGTAGAGAAACTCCCAGCTCCTTGTCTTGGCATTCAAGGCCTTCAGGACTCTGCCGGACCTCTCTTTCCAGGGGGTCTCTGGATAGCTGATGAGCTAACCGCCCACATGTTTCCCAGCTGACCCTGGAGGATTTCCAGGTCTTTCCCAGTTCATCCATGACCTTGACAACCACCCGAATCCCCCTCTCCTCCTTCTACAGAGAGGCGCAGGCAAAAGAAAAACAAAAAGACATTTCTTAGAAGGAAATAAGGGCTGGTCCCAGAGCTCAGTGGTGGAGCACCTGCCTACCGTGCCCGGGCCCCTGGCATCCTCCCTAAGCGTTGCTACCGCCCCAACAAGAGACAGTAGAAAGTCAGTGCTAGTGTGGCGATAGTAGATCCTCTCATCTGTGGCTCTTTGAATAAATGTGCTTCTTGGAACACAAATACAATTTCCTCTAATTTCTCATCATTTCTCTAATTCATTATTGTTTTTCCTACAAGTGAAGCTCTGGAGGAGAACTTAAAGAAATTGAACATGGATTGCAAAGTCTGGTTTTTGTGTCTCATCTCATGAGCGAGTTCAGGACCAAACCATTTTTAAGAGCATGGGGAAGCTAACTTGAAATACGATCCTTTCAATACTTACCAAACAAGACAAAACAAAACAAATGAAGGCGGCTCCTTGGGGTCTACTTCATCTTTCTAAGTTTTCTTCTTTAATGGACAAGAGAAAAGCTGCTCACATTCGGACAGGAAACAAAGCAGAACCGAGTGAGGGTGGGATCCCCTTCCCTTCCGTTACCTGGGGAGAGATGAAAACACACTTGTGGGGCAAACATTTCTTCTTTTGGCCGCAGTCTCCACTTGCCCTGGATTACTTCTTTCCTTCTCCACTCCACTTCCCTCCTTCTCCCTCTCCCTTCTGTGTTTAAGCCCTGCCTCCTGACTCTCAACATTTTAAAAATTCTTAATGATACAACCTGAAGTTGCCATGGCAACTAATTTCCTGGCCTAGGCAGTGGTGGAGGCCCATGATGGGGCTGCCATTGAAATCGCGAATAATTTTCCTTTTCTTTCAAAATTAAGGAGGGCGTCTAAAGTGTTCCGCTGCGGTTTTCCCTGCCCCCAAAGAATACGACTCCCATGCCCTGAAATATCCAGTTACTGCATTTCCCTGGTATCTTTTATGACTTCCTTCTCTACCGGCACATAGACCATCCCTCTGGAAAAATAACGAGAGCACATTCTTTGTTATTTCTCTTTTGTCAGGGTGAGAAATGCTTCTGATGAAGTCTAATGACATTTGACGAGCTCTCCCACCCCCGTTTTTAATTGCCTTTAGTTCCTCATTCTTAAAAATAATGAAGTTTCTTTCTCCTTGAGTCTTGAGGATAGATTTGTAAATTGTGCTTCGGTGCACACAGGAAGGCATTTGGGCCTGAAGGTTGGCACTGAAGTCACTGCGGGTGACGCCATGGAAGCTGATCCCACCATGCCAGTGCACAGGTGGGGGGCTGGGTGTCTTTCCGGGTGCTGCCTGGGTCCCCCAACTCCTGAGCACACCCAGTCTTCTACACGTCCTGCTTCGCACCAGCTCCTCAAGCCAGAGCTGCTCAGCTCCTTCCTGCCTGGAGTACAACACAGAGCCTGGTGTGATGCTCTTCCTGCCTCAGTTTCCCTGGGGGAACCAGTAGTACACTTGTCATCCAAAAACAGCAAGGAAATCTGCAAGGAAATGAGCAGATTCGGGTTGTGTGGTTCTGTGGTTCTGCCAGGTCAACCTTGGAGAAAACAGGCTGGCGAGTGGCGGGAGGGAGAGTTTTGTGCGTGCAGAGTCAAGCTGTGGGGAGCAGGAGGGTGGAAATGCAGGTGTGCCTCTCCTGACTGCAGAATCCCACAAACAGCCTTGCAGGCCTGGGTCGGGCCTCTCTGGGCCTGGGCCACAGCTGATTCTCCTTTTGTGGCTTGGGTGCTGGGGACAGAGCCCAGGGCCCAGGGAGCACCAAGCACCTGCTCACCCACCAGCCACAGCACAGCTGGCTTAGCTACTCTCTTGCTGCTGGGACGCAACACCCAGCTCCCACTCTGCTCTCTCCTGCAAGTCACCCTGTAACTGTCCCACCGGTTCTGCAACAGTGGCCCAGCAGAGCTCTTCACCCGGCCTCACGCTCCTCCCTGGCTTTCCCAGCTCAGCCAGTCATATTGTCGTGGTCATCCACACAGGCAAGAGGCCCCCTCAAGGCACCTCCCACCACCCTTCCCGTCCCTCAGCCCAGAGGAAGGGCTGTCTCTCCGGTGCAAACACATCCGGGTCAGGCCCCTCCTCAGAGCTCTGCCCTTGCCTTGAGCATGTGCGTCCTCTCTTTGATGTTGTCCTCGTGGGCTCCTGGGCCATCAGAGGTCAGTGTGGGGCAGGGTTGCCTCCGGGGGAGAGGATGCAGGACCCAAGGCAGATGTGCTGTCCTTCCGCATCCCTGCAGAGCGTCTCTGCAGGTGACTGCCATGGACAGGGAGCTATAGCTTTTCCTCTTCTGCCCCTCAGACCCAATGATGCAACCTACAAACCCATGGGCTGTTCCAGGCCAGATCCCATGCCCTGTGCTGGGATGCAGAAAAGAATAAGAAACAGGCTGGCAGCTCCAGGCAGGACCACCATGAAACAATGGGCAGGCGGGGAGCCTCTTGACGGGGGTCATCCCATCTCCCCGGCTAGGCTCCCTCCCCATCCAGCTCCCAGCCAGGCCTCTGTGAGTGCAGCAAGTTGTCGCCCCTTCCCGGGGCTGAGCTTGGGAGCTGCACAGGCTGGGGTGACCCTGGCAAACCCACTTAATAACGGTAGCTTTGGGCACTTTGCGTAACTAACTGCCCAGAGCCTCTGTTTCCTTAGGTACAAAATAGAAGAATTAGAATTCTCACCTCATAGCAAGAGTCAGGAAAGAGGAAACTTGGAGAGGCATTCACAGGGACAGGGTCCTGGGGGTGAAGGGCTTGTGCTAAAGTGTGGGGATGAGAAGCAGAAAAGCAGTGTAGACAGCAGTGGGAGGTGAAAGTTCGTGTAGCCATTGTAGACAGCAATAAGGGGGTGCTGGAAAAATTACCTGTGCTCTAGCAGTCCTGTTGGCTGTGTACCCAAGGAGCATGAAGTAGCGCCTCCTAGAGGTGTCTGCATGCCCACGTTCATTTCAGCACTGTGCACAGGACCCAAGAGAGAAGTCAACCTGTGTCCATTGACAAAGGCATGTAGGAAGAAACTGTGGTCTGTGCACATTGTGAACATAATATATCAGTCTGTTTTGTGCTATTGGAACAGAATACCTGAGCTGGGAATGGGTGACTTTCTTCTCTCGAAGCTCTCAGTGCTCTTACCGTGTCTCCACATGGTAGAAGGCAGAAGGGCCAGAGAAAACTGATCCCTTCTGTCGAGCATTTGCATAAAGCACTAATCCCACGCACGGGGCCTGATTGCCCCCCCCCCGTACTGTGGCATTTATAGTACCTGGATTTTAGAGGGGACGCATTCAAGCACAGCACAGGGGGATATCATCCAGCCTTTACAAAGGAGGAGTTCTTGCCATTTGTGACATGAGGAACTGGAAGGACATTATGCTAAGCTAAATACCAGACACAGAAAGAAAACTACCACATGGGATCACAGATCTGTGGAACAGTGAAAACACCGAACTCAGAAATAGAGTAAAATGGTGATGCCCAAGGGAAGGGACTGGGCAGCCACAGGATAAAGTATGAAGTCACAGCTGTGTATGGTGAATGAGTCCCAGGATCTCAGGTACAGCATAAGGACCACACTCAGCATCAGTGCATTGTACACTGGTTATTTGCTACAAGTAGATTTTAGGCACACACACACCACACCACACAGTAACAGTGAGTTAATGGATAGGCTGATTTTTTTTCAATTATACATTGTTTTAATTACAATATCAAAATGTAGAGGACATTACCACAGATTTTATAGAATTTAAAAGGATATAGAAAGCATATTACAAAAATCTTTTTTGAAATAAATTTGACAACTTCTAAGAAGTACCTTGGAAGACAAATTAAGGAAACTAACTCTGGAGGAAATATAAAATTTGAATAGCACCTATTAAAGAAAGTATATTCCTAGCTTGAAAACCTACCTATATGACAACAGCAGGCTCATATACATTTTAACTGATAAATTATATCAAACAATTAAAGCAGAAAAAAGAAGGAACACTTCTCCCCTCATTTTAGGAACTCAACATTGTGCTAATCCTAAAACTGGATAAAGATAATAGAAGAAAAAAGTATGAACATAGATAGAAATTTGTTTAACAAAACAAACTATGAGAAGTCAGATCTGGCAGGATGTAGAAAGTGGTTTTATTATAGGGATGGCAGTGTTGGTTCAGCATTGGAAGATCTACCCCCAGAAGTCATCATTTTAACAGAGGAAAGGAAAAAGCCATATGATCCTGTCACTAGTTGCAGAAAAAGTATTGGACTAAATTCTACAGCTGTTCATAGGAAAAGCTATCAGGAGACTAGAAGTAGAACAGAACCTTCTCAACAGATCAAAGACATGTACTCCATACTTCCAGCAAAAATGCCTTATATGAATGGAAAAGATACACTGCTTTCTCCCTAAGGTGGGGAACAAGGGCAGATATGCCTACTCTTCATCTGTCCATTTAGCTTTGAAACATAGGCCCAAACCAAAATAGTCTCGCAATAAAAAGACAATTAGCATAGGATCGGCAAGGCAGAAGTAAAATATTTATAGGTAGATGAAATGATCATCTACAGAGAAAATACTAAGAAATCTCTAGGAGCCCCTAGAACTTGTATTTGAATTTAGCAGGATTAGAAAATACAAGGTATATATAAAAATTCAGGTCTATGTATACTTGCTATAAATGAAGAATTGGATATTGAAATTTAAGTTATGTAGGAGTACAAAGGACCTAGAAAAGTAAAAAGAAAAAGAAAAAAAAAACAGTGTTGGAAGACATTTAGTACCTAATTTTAAGACTTCCTCTAGAGCTACAGTAATCAAGGCAGTGTTGGTGTAAGGAAAGACATATAGATCAATGGAATAAAACAGAGAATCCAGAAATAGAACCACACATATATGGTCCACTGAGTTTTGAAAGATTATTCAACATTAACATTTTATAAAACATAAACTCAACACAAGAGCAGAGGAAAAGATAGTGTTTTCAGTAAATGGTACTAGAACACCTGTTTGGATAGGCTGATTTACTTGGCTTCCGCGATCATTTGTATGGAAGTATCAAAATATCATATTGTAGGGGTCGGGGATTTAGCTCAGTGGTTCTGCTGCCTGCCTCGCAAGAACAAGGTCCCGAGTTGCATCCCCAGTACAAAACAAAAAACAAAACACACACACATATTATATTGTATATGTCAAATATACACAGTGAAAAAAAATGGCAGGATGTTGGGATGGGGTGTGTGTGTATGTGTGTGTGTGTGTCACACAGGCTTGCAGTGGTGAGCAGTAAGGCTAGAAGGAAGCAGAGGCCTCAGCAAGGTGACCCTATGGGCCTTAATAGCTGGCTTTGACTTTATCCTGAGGAAGCCTGGGGGCCAGTGGAAGCTTGGCCAGAATGGCCTGGAGGGTGTGAGCAGGAAGGAGAGGAAAGGCCTGATTTGAGTTGCCTGGGCACCCCAAGATGATATGTAGGAGCCCCGAAAGCCTGGTGCTGGGCCAGCCGCTGTGCAAAGGGCTGATGGTTACAGTGGGTGCCAAGCTGGTGCTGCTTGCAGCCAGGAGCAGGACACAGGTCAGCCCAGAGTCAGCCCTCCAGTAGCTCCCAGCAAACGAGACCACCTCTGCTCCCGTCCTCCTGCTCCTGCTCCTCCGGGAATTTGTACATCTCTCTCACATCGCTGTGATCTGAGACAAGATCACACACCCTGCTGAACTGTTCTCCATTTCTGACTTTCAGACCTGTGACTTGGCAAACTTGAAACCACTGGTATTTAGCACCTAGGAAAAGTCTCTCCTAACACATAGCAGGCAGAACTAATTTGGTGCAGAAATGAATGATTTCTGGGCACATTTCTCACCTTTGTTCGGAGAGCCAATGTATCCAGTCCTTGGTGAAGAGCGGAAAGTATCCCAGGTTAGGGCTGGTGCACCGGTTTGTGCAAGCTCTAAGTGTCTTTAGCTGACAAACCTTCCAGCCTTGTTTTCCTTCCACACTCTGTTTGCCCCCTGGCCCTGGGCCAAGGCTAAATGAGACAACAGGCCGGCGGCTGCTTTGCCAACAGTGTAGATGGAGAGAATCTGTCTACACCAGCCTTGGGGCGTGCTGAACAAGACCACATTCCAGAACAACAAGTAGGGCTCTTATACACTTTCTGTTTTGTCTCGGACCTGGAGGGACTAGGTAACCTCGCAGGACACAAGTACCTCGGGGATCTGAGAAATTCAATTACATCCCGATAACCTTCACATTTGCCATCCAATCTCCACATACCAAACCAAGCAGCTTGCCCATCTCCAGCATGCCCAGCACCTGCTCCCTTCTCTTTGTGTCTCCCCTGCCATCTACTGAGATAAATGGAGGTCTCCGTCAAAATTCCTCCCTTTGAGCCTTTCCCGACCTCCTAAGCAGAGACGATTTATGTGGCCTCATCGAGGTGAGAGAACAGTTGAGAGCTATGAATGGAAGCAGAAAGTGCGTCTATTTACCTGGAGAGCTTCCTCTCCAACTCCTTCGCATCAGGCATCAATAACGCGGGGGAACAATGCCCTCAGCCAGCCTGACGGGTAGCCCCAAAGCAGAGGCGCCTCGATGCGCGGAGTGTCAAGGTCTCCTGTAATGGAGGGACAGCACTCGGTAATGAGGATAAAGCACTCGGAAAGCAATGCCTTACTTAAATGTGCACACGAAGCACTTTGAATGTGTCTTCTTTTGACAAAGAGAAAACTGAAGTGGGCAGCTTCGGGAGGTGGGGGAAGGGGCACCTCTGTCCCTAACTTATGCTAAGTGGTTGCTCTCAGAATGTGAGCACCTTCGCCAAAGGTATTGTCACCAACAAAGGCTCCAGGGCTTTGCCTCTACTGCTTTCCTCTGCCTGGGAGAACATTCTGCTAATGTGCTGCTTGGAGAGAGGGTCCCTGCCGGCGGGTGCGGAGCGTGAGCCCAGCCTGGGCACGAAGGACAGTGTCACAGGGACCCCGAGCCAGTCCTGCAGCTGCCCATGGGTGGCTAACAGCGGGATGGAGCTCGGCGTCTCTGCCTTCCTGTCATCCGTGTCTCTTGTCACCTTCAAACCCTGCCCAGCTCTGCACACAGGCGTGGTGGCCACTCGGGAAGTGTCTGGCCTGCGAGGTTTGTTAGCGTGCCTGGACCTGGCCTGTCTCATGGCCTTCAAGACTGAGGGCACCCACGTAAGAGTCACAGTGATTCTTGGGATTTGCAGGGACATCCAACTGCCAGCTTTTACAATGTCCGGTTCCAGACCCCTGTGGTGCTGCCTAGGACCCTCCGGTCCTTGTCAAAGCCTCCAGTTACCTCGGGTTCCAGGAAAGCAGGGCCTCGCAGATGCCCCGTGATGGGTGCAGGAGCAGTGACTCCATGACAGAAACCATGCTTTCCCTCTGGAAGGAGCTCTCCTCTCATCCCGGAAACTGAGTTGTCCCCTCCAGCTATGATGGCTCTTCCAGGGCCTCACAGAGCCTGCCCCAGACATCCATCCACCAGACTGCACTGGGACCAGCATTACCTAGGCTGCCAGCCTTGCCTGTGTTTCCCTTTTCTACAAACTGCAACGTTTCTATCAGCTCCTCGAAGACAGGTCTTGAACCTCTTTATCAGCACCCCCAGCATGGCTGAGCTGATTAAAGCTCCTTTCCGCCCTTCACCACCAGTCTCCTTGACGGGTGTAGGGGACCTGGTCTGTTGATCCGTTGGGATCCCTGGAGCCAGGATTTTTGCCCCAGTTTTGGGGTAGGAAGAAGCATATTAGGACCCTCTCCAGAGCAAAGGGGCCTTGAGCTGGGGGCATCCGTAGCACGTGGGAGCTGAGGAGCCCCGCGGGAAGGGAGACGTGGGGGGGGGGAATGGTGCCAAGACTGCAGCGTGAGAAGGTGAGGAAGTGGCGACCATCCGCTGCCCCAGGCAACGACACCTGCTGTGTGAGCAGCTACTGCGTCCCATCTACACGCTGCTGTGTTTAGGGACTTTCTCATCTTCCCCTCTCAGTGATTCCGGAGAGTAGCAATTATTATCTCTACTTGACAGATAAAGTGTAGCAAGGTACAAGGTGGAGCTGCCTATGTGGCCCCGTTGGGATTGGGGCCCCTGTCTGCCTGACTCTAAAACCCAGCCCCCCCCCCCCCAGGCTGCTGAGCCGTGCCTGGAAGGCGGCCACCCAGCAAACACAACCGAGTGAACCCGCTGTGACTGTGGGTGCTGGTGACCACCATGTGTCAGCACAGGCTCATGAATTAGAGCAAAATGTGCCACTCTGCTGGAGGATGTTGACAATGAGGGAGGCTGTGTGTGTGGGTGGGGAGAGGGGTACGTGGGAACTCTTTGTACCTTCCTTTTAATTTTGCTGTGACCCTAAAACTGCTCTAGATGTTTGTTTTTAAAAAGGGACTAAGATCTCATTTCCTATTTCCCTTCACCAGTGTTTTTGAGACTCGAATGAAACAAAGTATGAGAAATTGCTTTTGAATCTCAAAACAACATATAAATAGAAGGATCTATCTTTTAACATTGTCAAAACCACTGCTACCATTGAATGAGATTTGAATGAGGATGTCACAGTTGCAGTCCAGGTTAACTTTGACAACTGATCATGGTCATGTTTCCTTTCTTCTGAAAACCGACTCTATTGGTTGAAGAAATGAATGTGTAGATGAATGGTTGCAGGGAGAGGTAGATGTAGATAGATGAATAGATATTTGGGTGGATGGATGGATGGACAGCTGGTTATTTGGATGGATGGGTAGATAGGTGGCTGGACAGATGGATGGATGGACAGCTGGATATTTGGATGGATGAATGGAAAAATGCATTCTCAAATGTGAATCGGTGTTCTGGACCAGCCTCTGGAGATGACACACCCATACCCTTGGTGAAATCCCAAGGTACCCTGTCCTAAGAAACACAAGCTGGGATTGCCCCACAGGCTGCATCTCTGATGAGCAGCAGGCGTGGGACTGTGACAGGAGAGCCAGAGCAGACGGGACATTTCTGTCCACTGTGGTGCTGGGTGATGACCCTGGGTCACGAGGGCCGGTGCTAGGCATCACTGCACACTGAGCTCCCCAGCCTCCTGACTGCCACTGAGAGGACAATGATTAATTCTGGTTGGCTTTAGTGTCCTTCTGAGCCCTGAAGATGGTAATGTTATCTTGAGGTCAGGGAGTCGGAGAAAGTCCAAGTCAGAGGAGGCCTGAGCACTCACTCCCCCCAAATGGGGAAACTGAGCCTGGAAAAGGTGCAGTCCCTGCAATGCCTGACCATTTTCAGGCCACAGCTGTGGATGCGCCTCTGCTCCCAGCAGCCAGCTTCGGGCTCTGGCTGAAGGCTCTCCCTGAGGAGCCCAAGGACCTTGAACCCACGTACATGTCAACCTTGAAGTGCTCTGGAACCAGATTTAGGGTTTGCAGGGGCCGGGGCTCCTGACTGTTGAATAGGCTGGGGCTGTGTTCTTGCCTCATGGTGTCTCACCACTCCATCCCTTCCCTGAGAGCTGTGGCCACATTTTGGGTCTCTGTGTTCACCATGACCCTTGGCTGGTAGATGAGCTCCAAGACAGTTTTCAAGGGAAGATCACCATGGAGTGCTGCCAAAGGGGACATGGGGACCAGGACCATGCTACACATCTGTGACCCCCACTAGTTAGCAGAGTCTGGCCCAGAGTAGGGCAGGCCCTGACTGCCGGTCGCTGTGAGCCGAGGGCTGCGAGGTGAGGGAGGGGCGTGGCCCTGTCCCTCCGGGGCTCAGGTAAGGGTGGGCACGTTTGCTGCCTGTGTAGCTCCCATTGCAGAAGCCCTCAGAGCTGTCGGGGCTCCAAGCCTCAGACTCACTATGGATCACACCACTGTTTAATGCAGGGCTGCTGGCTAGGCAGCCTGCCCTGTGGTCACCAGGGCCCTTCCCCCTGTGGCCACTTGTTGGTCCTTCTACCACATTCCCGGGCCACAGCGCAGCTGTATAATGCCCCGAGGGACCTGGGACACCCCGGGCTGCATGTCCCTGGGGAAGAGAAGATGCATTTGATGAACACACAGGTGCTCCACCTTGAGCAAGCACTGACCCTTCCTGAGGTTGCCTCAGCTCTTGCATGTGGAGAGGGATGGGTACCCTCCCTGCAAAGAGCACGCTCTTGGGAAGGGCTGACTCCATCATTATCCTCCTCAGATGGCTCCTGATGCTATCGTATCATTGTGAGGGGACAAAAAGCCATGAGTGCCCTTGCTGCTGCTTTCAAAGCCTCCCTCCCCAAGCCTAGAGACGCTCCCACGGCCTCCTCTTCAGCTCCCAAATCAACTCGCTGGCGCTGAGGCACTTCCTTCCCCTGACTAAAGGCAGACGTGGCAGAGGGGAGCGGACGGTGGTCTGCGGGCCTGCAGGACCCTGTTCAAGGCCCGAGCTGTGGTGTCTCCTCCTCACAGCCCGCCCGCTGCAGGCCCCCTTAGGTGTTGGCATTGTGGTTCAAAATACCTGGAAAAATAAACTTTATCGAATTCATTTCCGTGCTGAATGGAGACAAGCCTGCTTCTTTCGGCAGAGCGGCTTTCAGCGTTTCTTTTTTTCTTTCCCCTGCCTCAAATTCCTCTGGTAAATAAAAGACTCTTTTTTTTTTTTCTCCCTGACTGTTCTGCAGGAGGCGTTATGTGGAAGCTTTGGTGACCCTCTTCCTAAGGAAGTGCTTAAGAATTCCATAGTAGCCTACGCAGTGGCTCTCTAAAAATACACGTCTGCTCAGAAAGGATTTAGCCCAGGGATGCCACACTAGGGAGCGGCCATCCTTAATGGACTCCTAGCACGAGCTGGGAAGGAGTCCGCTGCAGCTGGAGACAGACTCCTGGGCTCATCGCCATACTGGGTGTTCGCAGCTGGGCTGGGCACTTGGGGTGGCAGAGGCCGGAAGGAGAGGGCTTCCTGGCTGCTCAGCCACAGAGAAGTCTGGTCTGCTTCTCTGGGCCCTGATTACCCACTGGATCATCTTTTGTCCACTCACAAGGAGGGAAGCAAGGAGGGGGAAGCGTGGCAGTGAGGACACCCACAGGACGCAGTCGGGCTGGGTCTCCAGTGCTGGTTCTGTCACAGCCTGGGCACAGGACCCAGTGCAATGCTGCATCTGCATCAGGAAGCCGGACAGGCTGAGCCCCCTCACTTGGGGTTGCCGTGAGTGAGGATCGCAGATGGCCCCAGGGCAGAGCCTGGAGGATGAAGCAGCTAACACAGCGGGTGTGGTGCCCATGTCCGCCTGTCTGGAGAAGCGCAGCACACCGTGGGCCCAGTCTGAAAGGGGCTGAGCCTCGCCATGGGGACTCCAGGGACAGGAGGGGGAAAATCCACACATGGGGTATGCGGTCACTGGAGGTGAATTCAAACAACCGATGGCCAAGTGTCATCCGAGGCTCTGCCTGTGACAGCCATGAGTCCCATTCGTAGGTGAGGAGGCAGCAGCCCAGAGCTGAGTGCCTCCTGGCCTGGAGGGAAGGAGGAGCTCGGACTCAGAAGAGGGGTCTCTGAACCCCATCATACTATTGCCCCTGAGTCCTTACTGCTCGGAGTTCCTCACCCATGGCACACAACCTAAAAACTCAGTAAGCCCACTGATCTTTGGGCTGAAAAGTGGCATAAATCTCACCATTTTCCATGACAGCCACTGCCAAAATGATCTGCAGGTATGGGTGGGAGTCAAGTGGCGAGGTAAAGCCGTCCCACACCTGTGGTGCCCTAGGGACCTTGCACATGTGCAGTTAGCAAGGAGCATGAGGGAGCCATTATCAGGGAGGCAGGGGTAATCAGAGGCCTCACACCTGCTGCAGGGCGTGACTAAGGCAGCCCCTTTGGGGACAGTCTGGCAGGCCTCCAGGTGCTTAGCTGGAGAGTCGACGCATGACCTGGCGATTCCGATCTCAGGCAGGTCCCCAAGAGAAGTGAAAATGTGGGTCCACACGAAAGCTTGTACATGAACGTCATTCATAATGGCCAAGGTGAGAACCAAAATTCCCCGAGCCGTTCCTTTCTGGTGCGAGCCAGTGCTTCTGAGAGGCAGGAAGCCTGTGGAAGGGTCCTGTGGTCAGTCGTGGTGGGGAATGCTTGGGTTGCCTCTGTTGGCTTATGTTGTGAATCTGGCCAAGAACCTTCCCTCTACCCACCGTTCCACTAAGAAGCATCCGGTGTGATCCCTTCTTTATGGAACTCACTTTGGGAAGTGGCTTGGGCCAGTGATCACAGATTGACCAAAGTATCAAAGCGCTGACCCCTCGGGGACCACCATTCCCCTGGTCTCTGGCTGTGGACCTAGATGAGGGCCCAGTCTGGCCCCAGGGCTAGCCTGACTTTTCTTCTGAGGCCTAGCTGTTGTTTGCACCCTGGAGACTCTTCTGGATTTAATCCGAGGCCTCCGCCATGTTGGCCGGGAGTTTTCCTGCCTATCCTGCAGTTGGTTCCCACCTCTCAGCCAACAGGTCCCACAGAGTGCACCTGGGCTTGGGGACAAGGTGGGGTGGGCAAAGCTGGGAATGTCTCTTGTATGTTTGGGACCAGACCAGTGCAGCCATGTGGCCTTGTGGTCATCTGGCCACAGAAACACCAAGCCTAGCTGTCCCAAGGAGAGGAGCTTTGCTGTCTTAGAGCCTGAGACAGAAGCCCAGGCAGCAGAAGGTTGAGCCCTTCTACCATGTTGTTTCTGACCTGGGACTGAACTCTCTGAAATCATGAGCCAAAATAAACCTCTCCTCCTTTAAATTGGAGGTGTTGAATATGGTGTCCTGGCAATGGGAAAGTGACAAATTACAGACCAAAACAAGAGATGTCTTTGTGCCACTTTTATGTGTGACTCATGGACACTCTGATCTGGTTCAGGCAAGGTGGTAAAAATTCACTAAACAAAATAAATGTCATTATCTCTTAAGTAGCATAGGCAGTTGTGTGTTGTGTGTGTGTGTATGTGTGTGAATTTAAGGGCTAAATTGCTAAATGTGAACATTAATGTATATCACAAATGTGGCTGTTGTGACTCTATTTCTGGCTCTCGCTTGACCTTTGAGAAAGCAGCTTTAACACCTGAGCTGGCTGCTTCAGTCCCCTAACACGGATTAATTATTTACTGACTCTCACTTCATGCCCAGCACTGATCCACATGCCAGGGACATGGAAGCGAGGAGAGGACACAAAGACCTCGCCTCCTGGGACTTGGAGTCTCAGGGGATGGGGACAAATGTACATGCTATGAAGACAATTAGGCAGGGGCAGGAGATGGGCAGGGGACAGTCTGGGAAGGAAATGGCTTGTGTGGGGTGGGGCATGGAGCACAGGGGCTGGCCCAGTGGGGAAGAGGCATGATGGGGGACTCCAACGCCTTGGGTGCCAGTGACACCGGAGGACTCAATGTGTCTTCTGTCCCAGGACCTGGAGGCAGATGGAGAGGGTGAGGGTGTGAGGCCCGAAGTGGGTGGAGAGTGAGGCTTTTGCCAGGAGCAGGGTGACTTCCTGGGCCTTTCTGCAGCCCTGAAGGCCAGGGCAGGAGGACTGGGTTAGACCTGGCGGAGCTCCTTGGCTTTCTTGTGGGTTGAGAAGAGTACACTGCTGCTGCTGACCTATGTCCATCAGTCTGTCCCCAAGGCCACCCCCAGGCAGCTCCCCAGTTGCAGGCCAAGAGCTCACTCTGTCTGTCTGGGACCTTCTCTGCCTTCTAAGGCTGGGAAACAGCAGGGAGCTAATGGCCCTGGAGCATCCCAACCAGCAAGGCTGAAGGCCCAGGCTCCCCGGGTGGCAGGATGGCTCTAGGGCATTATCTATGTGGGCTCCCCTGGGCAGTCCTGCGTCCCAACTCAGAAGAAATTCCGTGTATCCAAGGCTTTGTCTCAGGAAGAGAGCAGGGGAGCCCTGGATTCCTCAGCACCCCCGGCAGTTCGTGGGTTAACAGAGCCAATGCCCTCCCGCTCTCTGCCCCTGGGAACACTTCTCCTTGCCCCCAAGTTCCCAGTTTGACACACTACTGGGAGGTGGGGTCACCCTGCTGCCATGCCAGGGAGGTGCTGGGGCGCTTCCTCCTGCCCCTCAGCCCTCCCTCTGTGGGGAGGTGTGGCTGAGAGCTCCCCTCTGCTTTCTCTCCCAGGGCAAAGCATCCAGGTCCTCACTTGGGCAGGATAAAGGGACAGCAGCCTCGTGGTCCTTCTTTCTCCCCCTCTGCAGATCTGCAGTGGCTCCCGGACAAGCACCCACCTCCCAGTGCAGGCGCCGCTCCTGCCAGACTGCCAGGCCTGGTCGCCTTCCGGCAGCTGCTCCCTTAGGCTTCACCCAGGGGTGGCCCGAGCCTGGTCCTGATCTCTTCTGTTTTGAGCTTGGAGGGGAAGGGAGAGTTGAGGGATGTGGCTAAGATCAACCTTGGGTCGATTTTAGATTCTGATTGGACTTTACAACTTGATGATTACAGCCTGGAATGGGAGCCATTTCCTTTTGGAAAGGGCAGGATATAGACAGATATAAAAGATCCTTTCTTCAGGGTGGGTGAGTTGTTTTTAGCATCATTTTGCTTTCTAACAAGGACGGAAAGTAGAACTAAAGGAATTTTAGCTTTTCTCCCTAAAAGCAACCTGAAACAATTACACACCCCTGCCAGGGCTCACCAAAATTCTTTATCAATTTCTTTATGTTGCGAGATCATAAACCTGCAAACTAGGAAAAATAGGCAGCCCTGTTTTTGATTAAGAAGAGATGGACATTTTAGAGAGGGTGGAAGGGACCCGGGTTTAGAAGCAGCTGCAGTCCCTGCCCAGCACCAAATGGCAAGGCGGGCTGATTCAGCAAGTCATGGCTCAGGTGGGCCTCAGTTTCCCCATCTGGGGAATGACGTGGGTGGAGGAGATAATGTGAAAAGCTCCTCCAGCCCTCGGCTTCCAGGTCTCTGTCAAATACGAATCAAAGCAGTCGTTAGTGTTAGTGCCGACATAAATACCTATTTGCCACGGCTCTGAAATCTCTAGGTTAGATTTCTGCTCACCTGCCCCGTGGAGATTGAGCCTGCCTGCTGGGAGGAAGGCTTTGTGCGAAGATTCTTCAGGGATAATAAGTCCTTTTCTTATCTAGCAGTGCATTAGGGATAAGATGACTATAATTTCTTATCTGCAACGATGCGGCTTCAAAAGAAGAATTCCTACTTGCAGAAGCACGGGACAACGACACCAGCAACAAAAATGTATGTGAAATTAAAGGGAAGAAAGAAAGACTCAGGCATAGCTATTTTGGATATTTTCCATCATTCAGATTGTTTGGAAAATAGGAAAAGCACAATGTCTGCTTCAAAAACCCTTCAGGAAATTATTAAAAAAACTCTGAATTCCTGTGTAATCACCCAATCTCCTAGAGTGCACAAATTATACACATTGTGAATGGCAATAAATTTATTACTAGGAGCTCATTTAAAATGAACTAGAAGTTGGACCCTCTTTGTGGAGGTGCTAAATGAGATTTTAAAAGAGAAATCTTTTAAATAGAAGCATCTATATTATATTGAAAGGGGGAAAAACTATCAATAGACTGTTGGGACATTTCTTTTTCTTTTCGTTTGTATCGCAGAAACAATATGACAGCAACATTAAAGGAAATTGTGAGAAAATCTCTTGTGTGACTATCCAAATAGTCCAACAATTATTTTAACTTTTCTATGTTTTGTTCTACTACTGCTCTAAACACAGTGTAAACAGTATTTGTGTGTTCGTCTTTTCCTCTTAGCTATTCTTCACAAGCATGTTTCCTGGCAGTAGGAACTGTCACAATAATGTTCCAAGCTGTGTAATATTCCTACCAGAGGAAATACACCATCAAGGCAGTCAGCTCCTAAGGGCCAAATATTTGGGCTTTCTCCTCTTCATTTTTATTGCTTCTATTCCTTCTAAAATATTTATTGTAAAATATTTTCCTCCTGTCTCCTCCTTTCTTAAATTAGTCCCAGGAGCGGGGGTGGGTGACTCAAGGGCATTTTTGAGCTTTTGATAGTTACTGTCTGTCACTATCATGCTAAAGGAGTTGGTTCTTTTTTTTTTTTTTTTTTTTTCGGTACTGGGGATTGAACCTGGGTCCTTGTACTTGTGCAGCAGGTGGCGAAACCACTGAGCTAAATCCCCGGTCCAAAAGTAGTCTGTTCTAATAATGCTCTGTTGAAAGGAGTTTCTAGCTGTAGCTCACTAGCTCTGCATAGAGCTACTTAAAATACTTCCCCCTACTTAGCTGCCATAACAGGTTTGTCTCAACTGTGGTGTGGAGGACATTTATCTGGTTATCAGCCAGAATGCATAGCATAGCTTCCCTTGGTTACTGTCAATGCACTGTCCTGTGTGATTTCCCACAATCCCCTTCAAGGGCACTCCCCCAAAGACCTAAGGACCTTCCACTAGGCCCTGCCTCTTAAAGGGCTCCAGCAGCTCCCAGTTCTGCCACCCTGGGGACTAAGCCTTTAAAACAGGAGCCTCTAGGGAACACTTGGGGTCCAAGCCATAGCAAGTGGCAGTTGTAGTAGTAGTGGAGGTGGCAGCAGTGATGGCAGGCCTGGTAGTGTTAGTAGTGGCAGCAGGGCTGGGCATGTGCTCAGTGGTGCAGTGCCTGCCTAGCATGTGTGAGGCCCTGGGTTCCATCTTCAGCACCACAAAACAAAAAAACCAGAAACTAACTCAACCCTAACCCTAAATATCATCAGCAGGAAATGGTAGTGTGTGTTACCATGAACCAGGCATTTAGCTGGTGCAACAACTCTGCTAGATTTGATGTCCCTTTCCAAATAAGGACACCGGCCCTGGGCCGCACTGGCAGAGTGCAGAATTTCCCATGGTTCTGGCTTCCTGCTGGGCCTTTCTGTCCCACTGCCTGGTGAGTGCCCACCCCGCCGGAACTGAGACCCTGTGTGTGCTTAGGGTAGGGGACCTGGGCATGATTGGGAAGAAGCCCCATCCTCAAGGACCTGGGGAGACTGGCCCATCCACCTGTAGTTGACAGAGGACGAGTTCCCCGGGAAGGGCCCCCATGCTAGGCCCGGCCCCTCAGCGTGGGCCATGTGATGCTGTGACCCCGGGAGCCCTGTGTCATTTCTTCTGCAGGAAGGAGGAGGCCAGGTGCAGAGGGCTAAATTCCCCATGGGCACAAGCGTCACCAAGACTGGTGGGAGGAAGGGATGCTCAGAGCAGAGCCACGGCCTCAGCCATGTGCTTCAGAGGGCACTCTGACCCCGGGACCCCTGCCCCAGCTTCTCCTAGCCTCACCTGGAAGCACCTTCCCCTGGCCCACAGTCCCTCCAGTGGCTCTGGCCACACACCTCACCCATGTCCTGCAGTGTGGATGATGCCGGCTGCCGGGTTAAACCCCTGCCACCCCCTGGCCACAGACCAGCAGCAGCTCCGTGCCCTGTGGCCTCCTCCCTGAGGACAGAAAAGGGGACTTGATTTCCAGGATGGAAGGAGAGAGTGCCTAAGACATGGCCCCTGCTGCGAGAATGTAACTGTCATCAGCATCTCCTCCACAATGGCCACCCGGCCCTGTGCATGGAAGTCACTGCCCCCGCTCAGCCTCCTACCACTCAGGCCCTGGACAGCTCCCCAGTCGGGCTGGCAGCAGAGACCACTGCGCTGATAACCAGTGGAAACGATGACTGCTTTTCACGTTAGAAAAAAAGAGAAGGAAAGGAAGAACAGCGTCTCACCGAAAGAAAGAGGAAAACTGGGCTCCTCTCAGTTTATCTGAAACCTTTTCATATTTTCAGTTTTAATGAGATGTGACGGAAGCTGACATTTTTGCAAGCACCAAGAACTCGCGCCACTTTGAAAACTCGCAAGTTGATTCAAAGAAGCATCAAGAGGTAGCCAAGACTTGCTTTGCTCGCAGATGGTGGGCGATTAGGTGCCAGTTTGCCGAGAAGCTTGGAATGGGCAGACGGTGGAGGGCAGCTGGCTGAGGCGCCCGGCAGGAGTCCTCAAGGCCTTGGCCCCCCGCACCTGGCCAGGTGACAGCTGCCAGGCCGGCAGGCAATCAGCGCCCATGTCCAGGGACAGGGCTTGTCCTTGGCTCTTGCAGGGATGGGAGCTCAGGCTGGGTCTCGTCTTTGCCCCCAGGCAGCTGTGTGGCCTTGGGTGAGTCATCAACTTCTCTGGTCTGAGTTTCATGATTGGGAGCAAAAAGACACCTACCTGTGTCTCAAGACTTACACCATGGAAGACCAGTCGGGTGGCCTGGGGGCACAGGGAGACGGGGAGCAAATGAGGGATTCCTAGTGAATGACCGAATGGGTTCCACAAACCTGTGTCGGGTGAGTCTGGGTGTCTGCTGGTCAGGGAGCTAGAGCTGCAGGGACAAAAGTCCCTGTGGTGCTTTGGACCTGCTCCTCCTCCCTCCTCCTGCAGCACCACTGTGGGGGGGGGGGGGTCCCTGACAGGGGAGAAAGGGGGATGATGCCGAGATGCAGCGCTGAACGCAGGCGGCCAGGGGGCGCTCAGGACACTGAGTGCTCCCTGTGGGGCATCCCCCACCTCCCCGTGGCTGGGCTGTCCTTGTGTGCCCTGCCTGGGGCAGCCTGCGGCCACATCTCCTCCCTCAGGCTTGCCCTGAGCCCCGACTCCTGCCCTAGGACGGGCGAGCCTGCCCCAGGCTTCGGGCCTCCCAAGGCGTCAGGACTCAGCTCAGCATATCCCGCCCCATTCACCAAATATCTCTCCTCATCCGATGCCCGAGATGCCCCCGGCAGCCCCATCCTGGTGGCATGGAAAGAGCCATTCGGGTGTCTTTGGATCCGGAAAGAACAAGGACGGTCACACTTCCTGAAAGTCAGCCCCACGGCTGGGGTGTCACACGACAGCCCCCTCTTTCTGCTTGAGAGAGGAGGCGTTTATGCTCCTGATGTGAGTCCTCCAAGGGCTCTTCCACCCCACAGGGCACCGACACCTCTCCAGATGCTAAGCCATAAAGGACCCTGGTCACTGGGATGTGGGTTCAAATCCCACAGCCTCCAAACTGAGTGTCCTCAGGCAAACCACCGACCTCTCAGCCTTCTGAGAAGATCAGGTACCTCATCCTGCTGCCAGCAGGGTGGGTGGACACAGATTAAAGGCCCTGATAGGGTGTCCCCAGGGCAGTGCTCAGAACAAAGGAATTAGTTAAAAATCCTCTTTGTTGACTCTGAATTGTGAGACATCTTTCCAGGACAGGGGAGAGAATAAATGTCAGATGGAGAAGAGGCGGTGAGCAGCCAGTCAGAAGAGCCAGTTCCGTATCACAGCTCCTTTCCGCCTTTGTTTGTTCATTTTGTTCTTGTTGTTCTTTTTTTCCTATTCCTGCAGCAGTGGGGATGGAAGCCAGCACCTCACACATGCAAGGCAAGTGCTCTACGTTGGAGCTACAACCCCAGCTACTTTGACTTTTATCTCGAGACAGGGTCTCCCTGAGATTCCTCTTTGCCAAGCTTCCCCTGAACCCTCTAAATGCCACACAGGAGTGAAAGGTTGAGAACTTGAAGGTTCAGAGGAGCGCTTGGTTGGGAGCCACCTCTGGCCTCCTGCCCTGCGATGATGACAATGACAGCCCAACTAGATTTGTCTACTTGGATTTGCACCGTGACGTGCTCCCCACTGTCGTCCCACGGGGCTCCCCCAGGCCTCCCTGCAGCCACACACTGTGCCTGCCCTGTTAGGGTTAGGGTCTCAGTGTCCTCCAAAGCCTCATGTGGTCTTAGGGCTTTTCAGAGGCGGCTGCATCCAGAGTGTGTGATGCTGGGATTAGGGGCATGTGATTCCTAAGCCAGTCCACTGATTGGCCCTGCACCACCCTAATCCCAGTAGTCTGGATCCCATAAAAGGGACAGAAAGAGGCTGCTAAAATCCCTTGTTGCTTTTGCTATCTTCTGCCCACCCTGCACTGTTTCTCCCCTGCAATGCCTGTCTGCCACGCTACTCTACCTTGGAGCCAGCTGACTATGGGCTGAAAACTCTGCAAACTGTGAGCTAAATAAATCTCTCCTCCTTTCACGCTGGGTGTCGGGTATTTTGTCTCAGCAACAAGAGGAGAGAAAAGTAACTAAGACACGGCCCTTCCTCGTGCTGCAGGGAACTTTCTAGGAAAGGAGGCAAACCCGGAGTGCCAGCCCCAAGCCCAGGCCCAGCAATGGGATCCCTGTACTGCAGAGCCCTGGGCAGCCGGTGCAGCTTCTGGGAGAAATTCGCTTCATCTCTTCCCGCAGTCTAACCCGAGACCGGAGCCTCTCTTGCTTCCCTTTTCCCTGCAGTCAGAGCTTCCTTGCACATAGACTCCCTCGGTCCCTCTGGCCCCTCCCTCCGGGGCGCCTCTTCCGGGCTCTTGGCGTCTACGGAAACACCCATCAGCCCGGTGCTGCCAGATCATGATACACATTTGGCTCCAAAGGCAGCGTGGGGCTTGCAAATGCCCCACCTTCCTCCCCCGCACCCCCCGGTGCACCCTTCCTGCACGCCCGAGAGGCTGGTTTCTCTCCTCTGCTTGCGCTCGCATAGAATTTTGTGAAACTTCTGTCAGTGAGCTCTTTCTTTCTTTCTTTCTTTCTTTCCTTCCTTCCTTCCTTCCTTCCTCCTTCCTTCCTTTCTTTCTTTCTTTCTTTCTTTTTTTTTCCGGTACCCGGATTGAACTCAGGACCTTGCACTTGCAAGGCAGGCGCAGTGCCACTGAGCTAAATCCCCAGCCCTGTGAGCTGTGTTTCTAAGCCAGGGAGGAACCAGTGATACTCATTTTCTCTCTGGTTCCAATCTGTGCCACAGAACGTTCCGCACCTGTGACAGGTCCAGATGGACTGAGCAGTGGTCCCCTGACGATGGGAGCTGAAAGGAGAGAGGCACGCTGTCACATTCATGGGGCTGTGATTTCTGTGGTCTTCTCGCTGTGCCAGTGAGACCCACAAAGCGCCTGGCATTTCTCAGCAAATGTTTGTTGAGTGACTGACTGATTGAATGAAGAATGAATGAGCAAGTGTTAAATTTCCAAGAGAGCTGTGGAGCCCAAGCTGTCTGGAATGATTTAAGTGCCTCACTTAGAAGCACAAACTAGTTGGGAAGAACACTAGTTAATAGAGTTGCTGCATATGGCAGGCATGGATTACACTTTGCAAAGCATTGGAATGCAGCGATGTCAAAAACGCAGTTCAGAATCCTGCCCAAAGCGCTTTTCACCAATCACCTTTTGCTTTTTCTGACTCCGCACAGTGGAATTTGTATATTTGCTAAGTCAGGACAACTACTTCCTTTGGTCCATGAATGGAGGCGAAAGTTTGCATTTTCAGATTATTTAATACACATTTCACCAAACGTACAGATACAGGGAGTGCCATGTCTACCCCGAGAGGAGAGGGCAATGTGCTTCCTCTTAGGGTTTAATTTACCGACTTAGCAAGTCACTTTCAAAAATCAACGCTTGACCACCTGTCTCAGTCATCCCTGTTTGTCCCTGCTTTTCTCCTTTGGTAACAGTCTCCCGGAGGGTCTGCTGGAATTTCCTGGGTAGAAGGGAGCTTGAAGTGATTACCCAGACTTCCTGTTGGAAGTAAGTGGATGTGTGGTTTCACACAGCAAGAAGGTGGCACCTCTGTCCCCGGCCACAGTTCTCTGCTTCAGTGAAAGCCGGGAAGATCAGCCTCCATGTGCCATCATGTGCACCACCATCTGGGTGTGGGAGACTCACCCAGCACAGCAGAGCTGATGGAAAAGTATTTAAGCTGATAGCTGCCATGGTCTTGCAAATAATGATGGGCCATGTTCCTGTAATACCCCTTCTAGGAATGGACCCCAAGAAAATAATGGGAAATGTGGATAAAGGAAGATGTTCCTTGCTGCATTATTTACAACAGGGAAAAAACAAACAAACCAAAAACAAAGAAAAAAGCAACCTAACCAAAGAATAACCAGGGCTGTGGGGAAAAAGGAGCCCTGCTCCACTGCTGGTGGGAGTGCAGACTGGTGCAACCACTGTGGAAATCAGTGTGGAGATACCTCAAAACACTGAAACTAGAGGTTCCATTTGACCCAGCTATTTTCCCTCTTCTTCCTGAAAGAATTAAAAGTATCATTCATGGCGATATATGCACTTCCATGTTTATAGCAGCACAGTTTATAATAGCTAAAGCTTGGAAACAGCCCAAATGCCCACCGATGGATGAATGAAGATATGTTTTTTATACAATGGAGAACTACTCTGTCATAAAGAAGGATAAACTTGAGACATTTCCAGGTATATGGACACACCTTGAGACCATACTCTTAAGTGAAATAAATTGGATACACATGAAATAAATATCACATTGTTTCTCTGGTGTGAGAAACCAAAAGTGTAAATAATGACCAAAATGTATAATAGATATTGGGAAATGGGAAGAAAGTGTTCAAATGGGAAGGGAAACAAGGAAGGGGGAGAGGGAAAGGAAGGAAGAAAAAAGAAAAAAGAATAGAAGGAAAAAAAAATGGAAACAAAGCTTTTGTAAATAAGGAGGGTAAGATGCGTTGAAGGGCGGGGAATGGGAAAAAAGAAGAATCAAGTTATATTATGTTCCGGTAAAATTCCCTGTGATGCATGTGATCATTCTGTATATCTAAAATGCACCAATAAAATTAACTTTAAAAAAAGAATAGCCATAGGGTGAGTGATTAGGCTGCCGTTGCAATAGTTGAGAAAACTAAATAATGACTTTGGGATGTTAGAATATGTTCAGGGTGAAAGATCAGGTGAAGAAAATGCAGCAAAAATATATGGCTACAGAGTCATTTCAGACATGAAAAAAAATGCGATATACATTTAAAAAAGACTGGAAAGAAAGATACCGAGCGCAACAAAGTGTTACCAGGGTGATGTCTGCTGGTCGGACACCTCTCCACCCATCGCCTGCTGGGTCTCAGTGCCCCAGCCTCGGCTACCACTGCGACCCAGGAGGCGGAGTGAAGCCGGCACCTGACTTTCTGGGCTTTGCTGTCTGCAGGAGGTGTGGCCCGAGGTGCAATATTAAGAAAAGCACAAAAATACACCCATAATTACAAATCGTGATCACTGCTATTAAGAAGGTTATTTTGGAGCGTAAGAATGTGGGGGACTTCGATGTGCTTTTTGTTTTATATACTTTTTCTTTTTCTTTTATATTCTTCCAATTTTTCCTTAGATCTTAAATGTCCAACAGAGGGTCTGTCTTGACTTTATTATTATAAAAACAGAGGACTTAAAAAACCACCCGTAGGATTAGGGGTGCAGCTCAGGGCTGGAGCACTTGCCTAGCATGCATGAGGCCATGGGCTCCAACCCCAGCTCCACGGAAAGACAAAATATAGGGTTTTTTCCCTTCCAGTTTTGGGGGCCAGAACTTGGAAATGTGTCCCCCTGGGTCCCACAGTTTGACGTGGTTTGACTGCTTTGAAACTGAACTCTGATGCCATCGTGGTGCTGTTAGGAGACATCCTTGCCTATTCGACCTTTCTCCAGCTTTGGAGGACAGCATGGCTTCCGCCAGCACGTGGACTTCCCTCTGTTCTGTAGCCAAGCCTCCTCTTTGTCTTACAAGGACATTTTATAAGGTGTAGCAGATTAACTAATGGTCAACTTGTAACACCCAGCTGAACTGAATCAGGTGGTCTGGGCGTGGAGGAGCCACCTGAGGATTGTTGTCAATAGCCATAAAAGGAGAACGGGAGGGGAAGATCGGGCCTGTTGATTTTTCTAGGAGAAGCTTGCTGTGGTTGGTTTTCCTGATGCAAACTGGGCTGTTCTTGTAGGAGGAGGAGCTCGGGGCCTTGCTGTCACTGGGAATGGCTGCTGTTCTCATCAGGGGAGTTCTGATCTTCACCATGAGCATCACTTCCTGGCTCCAATGTGGATCCCTCAGCCTGGTGGCACAAATCCTTCAACTCACCAGTGTCAGTTTTCTGGCTTCCACTAATGGCCTTTGGGCCTTCCCCGTGCAGACCTTCGATATGGACAAGCACGAGACATTGCCGTAGGCTGTAGGCCACTGGCTGGACTCATGGAGGACATTGCTTTAGACTCTAAGCCTTTAGCTGGACTTGTGTGGGAAACTGCTGGGATCCAGGCCCTTGGCTGGATTCTTTGGACCTCTAGTGTGCGGTTAATTTCTCTTGCACTCCTTTGCATTTGACTTTTTGGGTAAGTATCATAAAATAATCCTATAAATTATGTGTGCTGTATTTAACGTATTCCCTTGCAAACCCTGACTACAACATAAGGCTACATTTAGGTTTCACTTAATAATCCAGGATAATCTTCCCATCTCAAAATCCTTGACTTAATTCCATCTGCGAAGTCCCTCTGTCACATGAGTGACACTCAGGGCTCCAGGGACCAGGGCTCAGGTATCTTCGGGGGCCACGATCTAGCCCACCATAGCGATTTGTCAGAGTTGGGGGTCCACTGACTGCAAAGCCTTGTTAGCCAATCCCAGAACAGCTGTGTCTAAGGTGTACAAGCCCTGTGTTTTATTTTGTTTTCTTGAGCAAAAAAGAAAGAATGGCATATCTGAAAATTAATCTTTGCTATTAGCATTATTTAAATCTTTGGAAGCTGCCCTTTGGCCTGCCAGGTCTACTTTGTTATTTTAAAGAATTTTCTTGGTGGTTTTCATAAAAAATAGGAGGGATGGCTGAGTACACAAATAAGAGAGAGGCAGAGACAGAGAGCGGGTGGGAGGAGGAATATAACGCTTGCATTTCAAACACTCGGCCCAGTGCAAGTGTTGACGCAGGGCTGTGTGTGCCTGGGAGAAGCCTCTCTGAGCGTGCGTCTCGTGGGAATGGCACGTGGGTGTTGCTGTCACCTTGCTAAATATTCATGGGTGAGGATGTGGAATAAATTCTCCTGGAAACTGACAGAGGGCAAGTAAGGGCTGTCCTTGCGTCTCTCATCTGCATCCTCATATCCTCATTTCGGAAAAACTGTCTCTCTGGGAGCATGTGTGCGTGTGGGCATGTGTGCCTGCCCCTGTGCACGCACAGGTGGGCATGTGGGTGCTGAGGACTCGGATCATTCACACAGAACAGTCCCAAGTCAGGGCAGCAAAGGTTCGTCTTCCTGGCTCAGTGGACTCAAAGTGAGAGGGGTCTGAACAAGGCGAGCTTTGCTTCTGGGCATGTGCGTGCACGCGCGCGCGCGCACGCGCACACACACACACACACACACACACACACACACGAGCTTCTTTAGACCCAGGACAATTCCCCGGGGTGGCCAAAGCCAGAACATTCTGGGTAAAGAGGGTGAGTGGGGACACCAGACCCTGGAGGGACAGAGGACATGGGAGGAACGGTGACCACAGGGACTTGGGAGATGCCACCTTTGTCTCTTCTTCCCTGGGGCTCCCGTGCACCCTGCAGGCATCCACAGAACAAACCGTCACCCATTTCCTCGTGGCCCGTGCTGCTCCAGGCTCGCTTCCTGCTGGCCCTGCAGCCAAGCGCTGTGCACAGAAGCAGCTGGAGGGGCCCTGGCTGACACTCCAGGGTCTCAAAGTGACGGGCGGCCGTATGCCCGGGTCTGCCCAGTGGCAATGTGAGGGCATCACAGGCTGCGCTTGTGGCCTGTGTCTCAAGAGAAATCACACTGTCCCCTCCCTCACTCCTTCCGGGTGGCTGGGATGTAGGCAGCCTGGAAAACCACCCGAGGACCACACCCTAAGAGGGGGCAGCGACGGGATGGAGCGGGTCTGGCCCACCACGTCGCACACTGTTTATGCCCCAACTGTGTACCTGGAAGAGGGTTGCAGCTTTATTCTCGATGAAGATCAGGCACGCTGGGCCCCGGTCCGGCAGTGAAAGAGAAACACTACGCAGTGCAAGGAACGTGTGCTTCTTGTCCATGGTCACTGCTTCACTGCCTCCAGGGTTCCCCTCGGTCTCTGCACTGCAGGACAAATCATCTGCCCTTCGACAGAATCAGCTCACACCCTGAATCGTGCCCTCGGAGACGATATTACCTTACATAGCAGGAAGGGCTTTCGGGCGTGACTGAGGATTTGAGATGGAAAGATGGCTCTGGTCATCTGTGTGGGCCCAATGTAGTCACACACACCCAGGAAGGAGTTGTGACCACAGAAGCAGGGTCAGCATGGCACAAGGAAGGGGCCACAAGCCAAGGACAGGGGCGGCCACTGGAAGCTGGCAAAGGCCCACCACAGCGTCTCCCCTGGAGGAACCTCCCCTTCCCACTCATTTGTGCTTCTGACCTCCAGAACCAGGAGAGGATAAGTTGTGTTCCGGGGGTCACTCGGCTCGTGGCACTTTGTCACAGCAGCAACAGGACACTCATACGCTCCTCTTTTCAGCCATACTGTCAGGCGGGTCTGGGCTGGAGCCTGCTCTAGGCCTCCCTGGACTGTGTGACAAACGCCACCAGTCTCTGCACACGGGAGGAGCCCTGGGGTCTCTGTGTGTCCCAAGCTCTTGCTCTGCAGACCGTCAGGTGACACTGAGACGCCTCCCTGGCCAGCAAGCTCTGCAGCAACTGTGAGACCCTCTCCTTCTTCCATGTTGCCAGCCCTGCAATCTGGCACTTCCTGTCTCCCATCCTCGCACTGCCTGATCTTCCACCACATTCACACCCCTTGGGCACACGGACCTGGTCACACTCGGCCCTCACCCAGCCACAGCAGGTCCTCTTCTGTCCTTCCAGATAGCCCAGCCCGTTCCCTGGCCCCTGCCTGGCCCCCTCCCCACCTTCCTCCCATTGTGTCCCCTCAGCCCCGAGCCCCTGCCAGTGGGGTCCTGGTGACAGTTGAAACCCCATGCTCTGGACTGGAACCCAGTCTCCCCACCTTGATGCCATTGCTAGTCTTGCAGCCTCTCCAAGCCTCAGTTTCCCCACTGGTAAAACAGCAGCCATATGGTACTTGCTTCCTAGCGATCTTCGAATATCAAAGGGGATGGTACTTAGGAAGTGAAGACGCATTTCTGGGTCTCACTGTCATGTGGACACACATTGCCTCTTCTGTGATGCCGCGTGACTCAGTTAACCCATCCCTTCTGAGGTTACACAGCATTCTCTACCTCTGTCCCTGGTGTTAGCTGCCCTCTTCTCTTGGAGTGAACACGTCACTTTGCCTGCGACTTTCCTGGTTTGACACCGCACGTCCCACATCCCAGGATCCCCTGTCACGGCAGCCTGGACAGCGGGTCCCCTGCTCCCCACAGATGGGTAGCTCTAGAAGGGCACAGCTGGTCTCGCTCCCCATCACACCTCCAGAGGGCAGCACAGCCAGTGTCCAGGATGGAGTGGGAGAAACTGGGGGAGGGAGGAAGAAGGAGAAAGAGGCACTGAAACATGACTCTGAAGTATCATTTGTATTTTCTCTCTCTTTTTTGGTTTTTGTTTTTGTATAAGGAGACAGGCTCTAGTTATGTAGTTCACACTGGCCTTGAACTGGCTTTGAACTGATTACGTAGCCCAGGCTGACTTTGAGCTTGTGGTGATCCCCCTGCCTCAGCTTCCTGAGTGCTGGGATTTCAGGCGAATGGCACCCTGCCCTGCTGCATAGTCTCTTCTTGGGAATTCAGGTTCTCCTCCCACCCCAGCTCCCTGGCAGGCCCCTGGGACTTTTCAATGAGGCCATGATCCTTAGCATCCCTGGAAGGGTCTGCCCAGCACAAAGAGGTTCTGTTCTATTGTGAGTTTAAACTGGTTTTAAAAAAATCTGCTTGTGGGGAGATGTTCCTGAAAGCCAGGCTTTCCGGAAGAAAGGTCTTTGCTCAGATGCCTCTGCTGGTTTCTAACTCCCAGGGGCCGGAGTTTGGGGGGCAGCTTGCTGAGCAACTGAGAGAGGACACAAGGGGATGTTGCTGTCACTCAGAAGGGACGCTGGGCTTGGGAGCAGGATGGTGGGGAGAGAAGAAAAGGCACAGGGCCCTTGCCCCTCAGTAGGCAGCCTGCACCCATGAGGGCAGAGACATGGCCTTGCAGCCTTGGGGGGATACGGTAGAACAGGGTCTGGGGACTAAGGTGTCCACTGTGCTCAGGAAGCCCATGTTCTGGGTCCCCGGATGTAGGCCCTGTGAATGCAGCAGGGTGACAACTGATGCTACAGTGGACACCCAGGCACCCACCAGCCACCAGGGCACAGATGTCACAGGGCTGTCCCATGTTGTCCCATGGGGTGAGTGACGCCCTGTTAAGGACGCCCTGTCTTGATGTCCCCCAAAGCCTCATGCAGGCATAGGTGAGCCTTTTCAGGGGTGGCTGGGTCTGGAATGTATGATGCTGGGATTGAGGGTGGGTGATTACTAAATCAACCCACTGACTGGCTTGACACTGCCCTGGTCTGTGTAGCCTGGGTACAATATAAGCAACAGAAGGAGGCTTGTCTTCTCGCTTGCTTGCTTTGCTGCCTTCTGCCTGCCATGAACCGTTTCTCCTCTGTGATGCCCTCTGCCATGCCACCCTGCCTTGGAGCCAGCCAACTACAGACTGAAACCTCTATGAACTGTGAGCCAAATAAACCTCTCCTCCCTTAGCTTGTGGGTGCTGGGTATTTTGTCTCAGCAGGGAGAAAGTGACTAAGACATGCCCCAGCTGGAGCCCTGAGGGGACCTCATGTGGTGCCTCCCCAGCCCCAGTGCATGTGGACACTTGACCTTTCACCCCGACCTCATTTAGGAAGTAGGAGGGGAAGCTCCTTGAAAATGGAGGAGAGCTGGAAAGAGACTGAGAGGACCCTGTGATATTTTCTTCTCTGTGCACCCCTAAACGAGCCAGGAAATTCCAGGGGAGCCTGAGCCTGAGTCCTCGGTTGGCTGCCTCCTTGGTGGCTCCATTCTGGCTCTTCCTAGCCCTTGGCCACCTCGCTGACCCTGGTCCTTGGGGCTGAGAACTGGACACAGGGCACATTTCACTTCTTCTGGGGCCAGGACTCATGGCTGGTGACCAGAGTCCAGACAGTAGCCGGGGGGGAAAAACAGGTGTGGTGGCACACACCATGATCCCAGCCCTCTTGGAGGCTGAGGCAGGAGGATTGCCCTGAGTTCAAGGCCAGCTTGGGCTACATAGTGAGAAACTGTCTCAAAAATGAATAGAGAAATAAAAAGGCCAGGAAGAAGGTGGATTTGCACTCAGCCTATGGCTCCTTGGAAGAGGGACCAATCATTGAGAGGCCTGTTAGCAAGTCAGAGGCCCGTCTGGACCCCCTAGCTTGGCCTGCCTTGTTCCCGTGCCCAGGAGTGTGGCTGAGCACCCTGGAAGGAGCAAGGGGACATCTCGGCCGGCACCCCACCCATCCAGGCCCAGCACTGCCCGCTTCCCTCCATCCTCGGACAAGCTTCCCTTCCCGGGCTCACGCTTCTCACCTGTCCGGGGACCATGAGCCTTGCTCTGCCCAGTGTCAGGGTCTGGTGGGGACGGGACACTGTGGCCTGTAACATGAGCACCCCAGGAGTGAGTGGGCATCTGAAGCACCAGACTGAAGCACGGCAGGAGGCTGTGGAGCAGGGGAAGAGTCTGGGTTTTCTGTGGGTGTCACTTGCCCCCAACCCGTGGGACATAGCGCGGGGTCCAGCCTGTGCTGCCCATGCTGGTCTGGGGGTAGATACTGCTCCTCGCATCCATGTGGTCCTCGAGTGCCCCTGTAACTGCAGGGCCTGTGGGTGCCTGGCTCCACGTGGGGGCAGCCTGGGGCCCCGTGTGTCCCTTGCCTCTGGCTGTCGCAACCACCGATCCTCCTCTGTCGGTCTGGGGTGAGCGAGTGGATCTTACAAGGTGAGGGTCTGGCCCGGCACAGGGGCACATGCCTGTCCCCCAGCATTCTGAGGCTGAGGCAGGAGGGTCACTGTGAGTTCAAGGCCACCCTGAACTACCTGGTGAGACCCGGTCTCAAAAAACCAAAAGGAACAAAACCAAACCGAAGCAAGGATCAAGGAGTCAAGGATCAGGTGGGGCCACTTCCTTCTGATGGTTCTGGAGGACATTTCCTGTCCCATCCATCTCCCTCCCGGAGGCCTCTTCTGGGTCTGCGGTGCCTCTGCTGACATCGCCTCTCCCCCGACTCGCCCCCCACCCCAGGACACGTGTGGCTGCCTGCGGCACCCGGACAATCCAGGACCAACCACGGTTTCACTGTTCTTTTCTCTATTTTTGCAGTACTGAGGATTGAACCCAGGGCCTTTGCAACTGAGCTGCATCCCCAGCCCTTTTTTGCTTTTTTATTTTGAGACAAGGTCTTGCTAAGCCAGTAAGTTGCCCAAGATGGACTCAAACTCTCTCCTCCTGCCTCAGCCTCCTGCACTGCTAAGCCTGGCCCCATGCCAAGGTTCTTAATCATCTCCACCAAGTCCCCAAGTCCCCCTTACAGTGTCACATGAGACGTTCCTGGCCCCTGGGGTTAGGGTGTGGGGATCTCAGGCAGTCATGCAGCCTGTGCCCCTGGACAACACCCCACCCTCCCGGTCTGGTGACATTGCTGGCCCCACATGCCTCTTGGGGACCCCAACTCCTACAGGGCAGGGGGAAGGAACAGGACTTAAACAGCTGACCTAGTTAGCAAGCTAAGGAATTGGGCTTCTGAGAGCGGAGGGAAGAAGTCTTCAATTATTTAGCAGTGTGTGCATTAGGAGGCCATTACGGATTATAAACAGTGAGTTCCACAATAGGTAATAAAATAAATAATACACTAACGAGGTGCGCACTTGGGAGGCACAGGGGCGCGGTGATGAGCAGAGTGGAGACCACAGGCCCATGGGCTCAATGGACATGGACCCAGGGTCCCATGGGTAGGGGTCGTCCCCAACCTGAGACAGCTGGTGTGTCCTGGGCCCACCAGGATGCTTCCGTGAGGTGGCCTGGCCCTGCTCCCCTGGGAGCTTCTCCCACTGGTGCCCTGTACCCAGGGGTGACATTGTGCTGAGTAGCACCATGAGCTTTGTCACTCAGCCTCTCGGTCTGACAGTATGAGTTCGAATCCTGGCTCTGCCACTTACTAAGGCTTAGTGTTCTCATTTGAGAAGTGCACTATGAAATGTGATCATAAAATACAATGGATGCTTAAAGTTTTAAAAGAAAAAAATTTAAATTGCAATGTAAATGACACATTGCAATCCAGTGCCCTCAAAACCCTCCTCCTTGTTAAAACACATTTATCCCATTGTTCTTGCCACTTTCTGCAGCAGTTCTGAAGTCCTCTTTCCTAAGGGTCTTTACTTGTGCTGTTGTGGCTGCCTCAATGTCCTGAATTGATTCAAAACGTCTCCCTTTCAGGGTCTTTTGACTTTGGGGAAGAGCTAGAAGTCACATGAGGCCAGATCTGGTGAATAAGGAGGATGAGAACACCACATCGTGTTTTTATTTGACAGAAATGATGTGCATAGAAAATGGTCAGAGAAATGGACACATGGCTTCACCCACCATCATGACAATGCCTTGGGTCAGATATCGCTTCTGGTACAGCAATGTTAGTTAAATGAAAATGTTAATGGCAACATGTCCTTTACTGTAATAAACATTTTAACATGTAAACATTCACTGTAGATTTTGACTACACCCAGTACTGTGAGATCAAACGAGAGACTCTTCCCAAGCCCAGAGTGCCTGGTGCACATGAGGTGGGTGGTGGTTACCAGCTCTTTGTCTTCAGCTATTATTGCTGTAGTAGCTGGGTCAGTCCCCAGTGACATCAGGTCCTGATAGCTATAGTTGTGAGTGTGACCCCTTGAGTGTCTATACAGACTTGACAGAGGGGGTTAAATTCAGGATATTGAGGTGGGAGGCTATCCTGGATTAATAGTGAGTCCTTTAAATTTTTTTTATTAGTACACATTCACAGTACATCATGATTACATTTACCAGGCAGAGTTGGTCAGTGTACATAGCACATCTTAATTCTTTTTACATCTTCTTCTGTCTTAGTTACTTTCTCATCACTGAGACACAAGACCCAGCACCCAAATCTGTAAAGGGGGAAGGTTTACTTGGCTCACAGTCTGTAGAGGTTCAGTCCATAGTCGGCTGGCTCCAAGGCAGGGCAGCATGGCAGAGGAGAAACAGCCCATGGCAGGTAAGGCAGGAAGTCGAGAGGGATCAAGGGAGGAGGAAGGAGATAGATCCTTCTGAGCCACATCCCCAGTGACCTACTTTCTCCCACTAGGTTTCATCTCCTAACATCCTATGTTGCTATAAACTCAACGGTGGGCTAATCCACTGCTGAGTATCACACCCCACGATCCAATTACTTCCCAAAAGCCCACCTATGAGCAAGTGCATGAGGCTTTCGGGGACATCCGGATACAAAGCACAACACTTTCGCCCTCCATCTCTTGGTCTCCTTTCCATTTGCAAAAGAAGCATTTTTATAAGAAGCGGGGACAGTGGGCCTGACACAGAGGAAAGCCATGTGACAACTAAAGCAAGACGTTGCATTGCTGGGTTTACATTGAAGGAGCCAGGAGCCAAGAAATGGAGGGCAGCACTGGAGTCTGGAAGAGGTGTGGACGCAGGTTTCCTCTAAGCTCCAGAGGCTTCAGCCCAGAGGAACTGACTTTGCAGTTCTGGCTCCCAGAGTGCTAAGAATAAATGTAAGCTACCGGAACCATTGCATGGTGGTGATTTGCTGCAGCAGCCCCGGTAAACCAAAGGAATAGTTATTCATGGCCAGTTCTCGTGTGTAGCACTAGAGGGCAGCATCAAGAATCACTGTGGCTATGCCTGGTAGGCCATGTCTGTAATCCAAGTGTTCTGGGAGGCTGAGGCTGGAGGCTCAGGAGTTGGAGCCCAGCCTGGGCAATTCACTGAGACCCTATCTCAAAAATTAAAAAATGAAAAAAAAGGGCTGGGGGTGTAGTTCAATTTTGAGCCCTCGGTTCAATTTTGAGTGCACGCATGCATGCATTCACACATGCAAATCCTTCTGTGCAGCTCCCTGACACAGATCAGCACATCCAGAATTTACTGAGCACCTAGTAGAACCCTGGCACTAGTTTTGTGCTAACCTACAAGATAAGGCAGCACTATGCTCAACTCACCGGAAGTAGAAGCCTTCCCTGGGTTGGGCAGCTACCTGCCTGTGGGCCCAAGGTCACCCTGACCTCAACTGCCAGCCCGGCCCCAGTGAGCTCTGTGTCCCTACGTAAAGGGCACAGTCAGGCCAAGGACAAAATGATTCCACATTTAGTTTAAATATCTTAATAGGTTTTATTTACAATTCTAGATTTGGGCAACACTTCATCCAGAATAAAGTAGGAGAAACATTCCAGGGGCTGATCAGAAAGAAAAAGGCAGAAGAAAGCAGAATCAAAGAATGGAGGGCAGACTGATCACTGCAAAGGTTCTGCCCCTGGGAGGTGGAGATGGGGAGTCAGAAAAGGCAGGGTTACCTCAGGCTGTTCTGGTTTACTTCTTTGGAAAAGACTTAAAATGCAGGGAACTTCATAATCAAAGTGTGTTAGGCAGCTTTCTGTGACTATAACAAAAACTCCAAGATAATGAGCTTATGAAGAGAAAAGACTTATTTTAGCTTATAGACTTGGAGATGTCAGTCTATGGTTAGTCTTGTCGCTGTGGGGTATGTCATGGCAGAAGTGCACAGATGGCTGGCAGTGAAAAAGAGAGAGAGGAAGACACTGTGGTCTCTTCCAGCAGCTTGGGAGGCTGAAGCAGGAGGGTTGCACGTTCAGGGTCAGCCTGGGTAACTTAACAAGACAGTCTCTAAATAAAAATTAAAAGATCTGGGGATGTAGTTCAGTGAAAGCTCTGGGTTCAGTTCCCAGGAGAGAAAGGGGGGGAGGCCACATCCCCAGTGACCTAAAGACTCCCACTAAGCCCCACCTCTTAAAGGCCCCACCACCTTCCAACAGCTCTGTGGGCCAAGGACCTTCCACACATCTTTGGGGACCATCTAGAGCCAGGCTGCAGTGTGTGCCGACTACAGCTGGTCTGTCTGGGAAACATGGCTCTTATCCCTCTGGATTTCTCAGAAGTTCAGCTTTTGGTTTGGTCCCGTGGAACCTGAGTATGCGTGGCTTTATTCTGACTTTCATCTTGTCTGTGGGGGCCCAGGGCAGGACTATAGTCTGAAACTGTGGCCACCTGTGATTTTTATGTAATGAATTTCTTGGGGCCACTCGGTTTGGGACCTTAAAAGTGAATAGTACTGGTATCTGCCTCCAGGGTCAGTGGGGGGTTACGTGTGTTTGCTGGAATCAGGAGGGAAAAACAAGACCGTGTGCTCTTCCTCATTGGAGACATCCCCCTGCATCCCAGCAGAGACCAGGCCGGGCATAGGCCTTGGGCAGCAGGAAGGGTAAAGTCAAACACTAGACAGAGGCTGGAGCAGGGCTCGGGGTCGTGGCTGGTGAGGTCGGGGGTGGGCAGTGGCCAGATGAGGGGACTTTTCAGAGGCCACGGTGAGGGTTTGATCTGCAGCTTGAGAACATGGAAAGGTAAGGATGGATTTCAGGCAAGGCGGTGATACTGTGTAGTTTTCGCCTTTTAAAGAGCGCTCTGCCAAGTGGAGACGGGAATAGACAGAGTGAGACAGGCTATGGGAGATCTGAGAAAAGGCTTTGCAGCTTGGGTGGGACTAGTGTCTGGGATCAGGGTTAAGAAAACCAAGAAATTGAGGGGAAGTCAGAATTCAGAAGAGCAAGAGAAACAGTTTTGTAGAGGTCTAGCTGCAGGGAGGGGCCCAGGGTGTGAGCAGTAGAGTCTAGAGGGAGGGGGAAGCAGGCAGGGCCACAAGGTGCAAGGAAAGGAGTAGCAAGAGCAGCAAGGTTCAGATGTCAGCAGGGACCTTCTGGTCTAGGACTGTCATGTGCAGTGGCACACGTTGTTTACTGCACAAGCATACCTAAACAGTGAAGTAAGGGGCAATGTACTGCTCAAGAGGCTGATGCCCAGCCTGTGTGCAGCTGGTGAAGTTGAACTGGGCCTGCCCAGGGCAAGGACCATCTTCTCTACATCCCAAAAATGTGTCCTTCAGGCTCTGGGGGACCATGTGAGTGCCAAGGCCGGCAGCCTGGCTTTCATCCTTGTTGTGCTTAGAACAGCACTGTCACCCTCTGCGTGCACCGCAGCCGACCCGTCCCGACTCCCATGTCTCCATGAGACGAGCAGATGAGCGCCCGGGCTTCCGGAAGTCCTCTTCTGAGTTTGCGTGTGCATATTTGCTTGTGTGTCTAGGCGAGTGCATGTGCATATGCACGCGCGTGTGTGTGGTGCTGGGGACTGAACCCAGAGCCTCTGCACTCAGTGCATTGCCAGCCCCCTTTTGCACTTTGAGGCAGGGTCTCACTGAGTCACCCAGTTGCCCAGGCTGGCCTTGAACTTGCGATCCTCCTGCCTCAGCCTCCCAGAGAGCCAGGGTTACAGGCTTGCAGCACCAAGCCCTCTGCTTTCCTTTCTCTTGGCTTTGCTCATTCCACAGCATTCATCCCCATTTATACTTAGTTTCTTTTTCATTTTTTCTGTCTTGCCAGAGGCGACTGTGAGTTGTGTCTGTCATGTCTCAGTTGCCTTTGTGTCTCCGGAGCCCAGAACCATGCTCTGCGGACTTCTGTGGAAACTCAGTGTTTGTTGAGTGGGCTGAAAGAACAGGTGGATCCAGGGCCCCTTTCAAATGGGGGCCGGGGATTTAGCTCAGTGGTTTCATCACCTGCTGCGCAAACGCAAGGACCCAAGTTCGATCCCTGGTACCAAAACCAAAACAAAACAAAACAAAAAACCAAATCAAATGGACTGGGACTCTCTGCCCCACATATACTCCCGAGGTGTGATTGAAAAGTACGGCAAATGTTTAAATTTAAAAACTTAATTTATTTTAAATTTAAATTATTACAGTAAAGTAGACATCGCCATGAATTCCCCCGCAAAATCCTTCCCGTCACTTCCAACACACAGATCCCATCGCTCTTGTAACTTTCTGCAGCCGTTCTGGAAGTCCTCTTTTGTGAGTGTATCTAGTTGCACAATTGTGGCTGCCTCAATGTCCTGCTTTGATTCAAAATATTTCCCTTCCTTGATTATTTTGACTTTGGGGAAGAGCTGGAAGTCACACGGTGCCAGATCTGGTGAGTAAGGAGGATGAGGACACAGCATCATGTTTTACGAGCTGCCTGTCCATTGTAAGGCACTCAGCAGTGGCATTCACCGCATTTTTGATCATGCCTCATAAAGACACTCATGGAAGAGGACTTCCAGAGCTGCTTCAGAAAGTGCAAGAGGAATGACGGGATGAGTGTTCGAAGAGAGGGGGAGGATTTTGAGGGAGTTGCTGACAGTGGGTCTTTTACTGTAATTCATTCTTAAAAATCCAAAGCCTCACTGTATGCTTTGGTTCCCCATACACATCAGCTCCCGGAGCTCAGAGCAGACACCCGGGGAACAGCTGGCATCCCTGAGGCACAAGGGCCACTTCTCACTGCCAGCGGCAGCAGCAGAGCAGGCTGCATGGGTCTCTTGCACCTGCTCTGACTCCACCTCCCTCTGCCTCACTTTCCCCGGGGCTGACTCTGGACTCACTTTGAAACCTGGAAGGTTCTTGGACCAGACCTCTGCACGTCCTGCTGAACTCTTCAACACAAACGCAGAAAAATTAGATTTTTTTCTGTAATGAGATTTTCCTTAATGTCAATTTCCCCGGACGTTTATTTATTGGTTGCTTTCCAAGCTGTCCTCAGGCGCCCTGGCTGTGGCCCCAGCCTCAGCTTAAGTCATATACGATCTCACTAATCGGAAGGGCTTGGGACATATTTTACCCTTGACAGTGACCTGTATTACAATTAAAGCTTATGATGTGGGGCTCTTATTTGCCTAAGGAGACAACAAGATTTGCTGTGTAATTTGAGAGGCACTTACAATAGAGTTATCCACGCTGTAAGCTGATTATAAATAAAGTTCAGCCCGATGGCTTCCATCAGAGGATCTGGATTCACAGTCAAATAAAAGGGCACAACCCCAATGCACGGCTGCTCCTCGCTGCTTTTCTACATAAATCAGATTCTCTCAGCTGCTGCTGCATATCATGATTATTAAACACCTTCTGCTTGTTACCGAGCAAGGTTCGAAAAGACCCCTCTCGGAGACTTGGAAAACCTTCCTGCCCGTCCGCTGTGGTCTCCGTCTCCCTGAGGTGCACAGCCTCCTCTCTGCAGATGGGGTGCTTTGGGGACTTGGGATGCGGGTGTGCTCTGGACTCACACAAGGAGAGGTTTTCTGTACTTTTGTCACTGTGCAAACAAATGGATTGGGCCCCGACTCTGCGGCCTTCAAGTCCCCAGGACGAGAGAGGAAGGGTAGTGGTTTTTTGTTGTCATGGCAGACAGGACTGAGAAGGCTTTGAGCAGCGAAGGTTTTGAGACATTGTGATGGCCAAGTCCCTGGCGGGACAGCGGAGCTGCAGACCCTCGGTGCGCAAGAGCCTGCGAGCTCCTTTATCCAATCTGCATGTTATTTATTCCATCAAGCTAAACACGACCGCGTTCTTAACGTGTATCACTCACGAAACCACAGGGAGCCAAGGAAGGTGCTGCCTCCGCCACCTACCCCAGCAGCACAGCCCTCCCTGGCCACGGGGTGTAACATCCACCGGAAGGGGCGGATGCAATGAATTTAAGGGTTCTGAGAAGTGAGCTTGCTCTGGATTATCCAGATGTGCCCAGAGGAGGGGAAGGGGATTCATCACCACTCGTGTCCAGAGTTTATGTCCACGTGGGCATTTGTGCAGAAGTAGATCTCTGGATTTTTTTCACAGCCAAGATCATTTGCTTTGCAAATTGTTACTTTCCTTCTCCCTTTCCCTTTCCTCCCTCCCTCCCTCCCTCCCTCCCTTTCGTCCCTCTTAACTATATCTCAGAAATCTTTCCGCATTGGTGTCCCTCTCCGTCTGCCTTACTTTGTCATGGCTACGTAGTATTCCACAATAATAAGGAGACGTTAACTCTTCCTCTTGCGTGAACAGTAGCTCACTTGCACTTTTTTTGCCACTCTGTGCAGTCACCACGAGTGCCTTTTCCTTTCTCTAAGACAGATACCCAGGAGCTGAATAGCTGTATTTTAACAGCCGCTGCCCAGTTGCTGTCTAAATGACTTGGACTAATTCATATTCCTACCCGCTCCCTGGACAGGGAGATAACTTTCCTGACAGTTTTGAATTAAGGACTTCACTTGCAAAGATTATATTTCAACTTCACCAAGGGATCTTGTAAAAACAAAGTCTTAAAAATCTTATTCAAGTCATAAATCACATTGTAGAGCAAAATTAGAAGGGGGGAGGAATAAGGCTGTAAAAATATAAATGCCCCACCCAGGGATAACAGGGGGGCTTCGGGGGAGGAGGAGGAGGCGGAGGTGGCAGAGGTGGCGGTGGCACAGAGCCCTGCCCAGCCTGGCTCCGTTCCACTGTCTGTGGCCATGTGTGTGGCAGCCCCCGAGCGCGCCCATTCTTCTGAGCTCCGTGTCACTCCCCTTCCCTGCTCTCCCGCACTATCCTGTGTCCAAGATCCCACTGCTTTGAGAGATTCCGAGATGCGCTCTGCTCACACCCTAGGGCACAGGTCACGTCCCTTTCGATTCCTTCATCTGTTCTCTGCTCCTCTGCCCTGTGAGAGCCTCCTCCGGATCTCTGAAATGTGTCACTGCTTCCCAGGTTTTAGGAATCTGGGGCACCCTAGCGAGGTCCCCCTGGGGTTGGAACGCTGTAGGAGTCTGAAGGGCGGGCTCCCTCCCAAGGCTCCGGGGAGGAGCTTCCTGACTCTTCCAGCTTGGGTGACTCCTGGTGCTCCTTGGCTAGTGGCTGGATCCCTCTGTCCCCTACCTGGCCCTGTCTTCTGGTGGCCTCTGCCCAGGTCTGTGTGTCTCCCTGAAGACTGGGCAGTGGGTTTAGGGTCCGACTGGGCAGTGGGTTTAGGGTCCAACTGGACAATCCCGATGATCCCGTCTTGAGACCCTTTGCTGAATCACACTGGCAGAGTCTGTCCTGTGAATAAGGCCCTTTCCCAGGGGCCAGGACGGACAGCCTCCAACCATCACCTGTCCCTTCTAGGGTAGCTTTAGTACTGGTCAGAAATCTGGGCAGAGCTGCAGCCCTAAGCCACTTACATTTACAGAAGAATCCAAAACAAAATGGGGTGAGGGGGGACTAATCGAGAATTGTCCCCTTTATCTTTTTTGTCACTGGAGATTGAACCCAGGCCCTTCACACTGAGTTACATCCCCAGCCCTTTTTAAAATTTTGAGACAGGGTCTCACTAAGTCACTGAGTTGCCCTGGCTGGGGTCAAACTTTCGATCCTCCTGCCTCAGCCTCCCAGAGTGCTGGAATTTCAGGTGTGAGCTACCTCATGCCACTGAGAATTGCCAACTTTGGAATGTTGTCATGTCAGAAATACAGACGGAAGAAAGCAATGTACCACAGATGTTGGTCCATCATTTCATAGACAAAAGGATGTTTGGCTAGCAACAAAGGTAGAAATGATGCCATCCCAGAATAAAACACAGCCCTCTGACTCGGGTGGAGTTTGCTTTATGAAAAGCAAAGTGAGGTGAGGGAGCACTTGGTTATAACCAGCACCACCCCTCGGTCACAGAAATGCCAGGAAGAGGAACCATGGTCCAGACACTGGAGCTGGGTGACGCAGGAGAGGGGGCCACCTGGATACCTGAAAGTTCTACCCTGGACCTCGGCGAGCTCAGTCCCCAGGGGCAGAAGGAACTGAGAGTGTCCCGTGGAGCCAGTGGGCCAAGTTTCCAGGGCGCATGGAGAGCCAGCCAGGTCCTTTTCTCTTACCCATGTGGTCTCTACTCGTGGTGACGTTTAGGTGTAGAAACATCGCACCTTTAGGGACACGCTGACAAAGGACCTGCCTGCCTATGAATCCCTCCAGAAGATGATTTTAAAATATGTCATTTTAGAAAAAGTCTATTCCCATTGAACCAACAATTCCACGCTAGGAAATTATTTTACAGACACAATCAGAAAACTATGCAAAGACAAACATAGGGCGGATGTTCATGGTAGTCCTGCTTTGATTCTGAGAAGCTAAAAAATAAATCCCAGGTTGCAGGGGCCGATCTGCTTTTGGTGGGGGTCACAGTCTGGGGTCCCATTCGGCCGCACCTGCAGGACACAGGAGGCCCCTGATCCCGGCCAGCCGGGGAAGGAAAGGTACTCTGAAGGAGGATCCAGCAGAGTAGTTATTTTCAAAATTCATTTCCAACCTCAGCTCCGAGTAACAACCTCAGCTTTCTGAGTAACAGAAACCTGCTGAGGGCGAGCGGGCGAGGGGGTGCTGTCTGTCTGAGATGAGCTTGGAGCCCCTGCCCCGGGAGCCCCCGCTCGAATGGGGGTGCAGACCTGCAGGTCATTTACGCTCCCCTGGTATTTAGCAGCGAGGAGGAGTAATTGCCCCGGCAGTGTCCTGGCTGAATTCCAATTTGGGTGATTACATTTTGCCTACTTAAAATTCCCCTCTCTGGTATCCATGGCAGAAGCAATTCTTCAAACCTCGCTCCTGTGTGTGTGTTGGGGGGGATTAGAAGGAAGAAACTGGGCCACCCGCTGTAGCACATAGAGGACTCTGTACACCCCAGAAGTGGCTTCCTTTAAAATGGGCAGTGAAGGATTCCGGGTGGAATAAACCTACCAAACCGACTGGAATTTTCCAGGAAGAAAGATTCCCTTCAGGGAGGCAAGGTGGAGGGGTGGGGCTATGCAGCTCCACATGCAGAATATTCTGGGACAGATGCTTGTGGCCAGGCCGCTCCGTCCTTGCTTGGGGTCCGGCCTTAATCCCCTGTCTCCCCTTCTCCCCCATGACACCTCCTGCCTGTTGCTTGCTCAGCTCTGCTTAATTATAGAATATGAAATTGTTCCCTTTCATTTGGATGCTGTTGGGGATGATGTATGGCTAACAGCTTGAGAATTCAAATTATTCTACAGATCAACACGACCTAAGAGAAGAAAAAATGTTTTGACTATTACACTAAACAAACTGGGCTGGATGTCAGGGAGACGCCCGGGCTGGGCATATGAATCTTGGCTTGCAGGGTGATGTACGCTCCTCCTAAGTGGCTTTATTAATTAAGGTGTACTGGAGCTTTCAAACATTTGTACCAAGTGTGTTTTACACACATGCAGGCGCGTGCACCCGCACGTCTCAGTAAAGGCAATGCAGTTGGATTTCATAAAGTCCCTTCCTCCTTGCCCTTCTTGACTTCCAAGCAATGCTTTAGAAGTCCCAGTTCCCATTTGCACAGATCTGAAAGAATCACAATTAACCCCTGAGGTATGGAGGGCGGTAGCGGTGAAACACGGGAAGCATCAGTGTGGAGACAGGCTTTGGGGCTGAGGTGAGACTGGAACAATGCATAATTAAACTGCAGTCCCTGTCTTGTTCACCCACCCTTAGGTGGACAATCGGCCCAGGCTGCATCCTGCTGCAGTTCACAGGGGCAGAAGGGAGCCTTCCATCTGCAAATCCTCACCCCTTGGAGAAATGTGCCAGAGCACCTGGCTCCCCAGGGGCACGTGTGTCTTCCGGAGGGGACCTCCCAGCATCCCTGTCCCTGCAGTTCTAACTGCCTGCGAGGATGGGCCCGCCAGCGAGCAACCAACTCGGTTTTTGTTGCTTAACGCTTTGGATGAGCCAGGGCCATGCTGAAGAATTTCCCTGCCTGGACTTTCGAGTGTGCTTTCCCACACGGGCTGGAAGGGTGTGTTTTCGGTCAGAACCGGAGAGGCGCTGGTCAGAGCCCTGCTCGATGCGGCCCACCTGCAGATACCCAGATCTTAGCCTTAAGATGCCCTTAAGGTGCCTTCACCTTTGAGGGTCCCTGGAAAAAACCCCAGAAGGGAAAGTGATGGGCGTCTGTGATGACCCAGGGGCACAGGGACAGGTTTCAGCTTCCCCCAAATCGTCCACACATTTTTCTCTAATCCTGGGTTTTAGTTCTCAAATGCTGTGTTTTAAAAATAATTTCGATTATTTAACCAGAAAAGATCATCACAGAAGCTCTATGAAATATTCGCAGGGTCTTAGTGGGTGCAGTTCAAAACAGCCACAGGAAAGAAAAAGGAATAAAATAAAAGAAGATGTCCCTACGGACCGCGGTCAGCCTGTCCCGATCCACCTGCCTCTTTTCCTGCTCGAGGCCGCCGCCGTGAAGTGTGCGGCAACAGCGCCGCTGTCACCCGCGGGTTTTATTGTCTGGCGGTGAGGTTGGCTCACGGGGCAGAGGAGCGCAGGCGACAATCTGAGAAGCCTTTGGTCCGCTACTGGAAAATACTGCTCTCTCCTGTGCTGAACAACTCAGTGGGTTTTCAAGAAGCCAGGGTGAGGAACGTGGACTCCAGAGCCTAGAGGGAAAGGGGCAGGCGACATTCCTGGGGAGGGGAGGGCAGGACGTGGCTTTTGCTGGGCTCCTCCACGGCTCGGGCTTCCGTCTGCTGGCGGCATGGACAAGAAAGCAAGGCTCAGCCTGTGTCTATCTCTCCCTGGAGAAAGCACTGATCAGTTCCCCCCACTGCAGCTGTTTTATTCTCCAAATATATTATCACTTTTTAAACTGAGGGAAAGAAAAGTACAAACTCATCTTTCAGCTCAACGAGCCTGCAGGAAAAAGCGCTTCTTCTGCTGCCGAGATACAACATGACAAAATGTTGTTTTTCCAAACACCACCAGTTCTGCCTTCCCCCCTTTAATGGTATTCATTTTCCTTCTTAGAAAAGGGGTTAAAATTAGTAGGCACATTTCATATTAGCGTATTTCATGCAATAAAGCATAAATTATTTAAAATAACACGACCTTTTATCTTGCACCTTTTGAAGGAAGCAAATTAAAAATGTAAATTGGGAGCTAATTAATATGCAAATGTATTCATTCGCAGTTAACAATTAGCAATTAAACCTGCAGTGTCTACAAAGAGCACGGACAAAATTAGTAACTTAATTTATCATTAAAAAATGAAAACGTACACAAAATTTTAATTGACTTTCAAAATATTTCCCCTGCTTTTTTTTCCTTTCATTTTTTAATACTAAAAAATTTAAAAAAATATATTATGCTTTAGCTTTACAGATGAAACTGGGTACACACAGCATTCGGGGGAGTTCATTAAATGGATTGGAGGAAAGCATGTTAGGAAAAGTTTGCCTTTTATATGAGGTATTAAAAGATGACATTTAAGACTGTTGACTTGTGTTTCATAGTTGAGTTCAAGAGAGAAATAAATACATAGATTCTCCCGTGTTTGGGAATAGAGATGACAGAGATTTGTACAGATAGAGGGAGGGGTACATGCCGCCTGTGTGTGTAGATGTGGGAGCGGCTGTGTCTAAGTGTGTGAGCGTGTGTGTGTGCACATGTGTCCATGGCTGCAGAAGGCACACAACAAACACCAGGGTCATTTATATGCTCTGGTTCAGCTTTGAGAATTGCAGTCCAAAACAGTTGCCTGGAAAATCAACAAATACCTTAAGATGTAAATAAGACACTCTAGGTTGCTCGTGATGCACATTAGCATTCAATGCAGCCCAGACACACATATTTTCCACTTTCTGTTCTTCAGGATTTAAAGAGCTAAGCTTTTGCATAGTTCCTGGATTTGGGGTTCACTGGTCACGTCTCCTCACCACCAACCTCTCTCTCCCTGCAGGTGCACACTTTCGTTTTTACACGCTCCTTTCCTCATGTCAGACAGCATAGCAAAGAACCAGCAAACATGAGATCTGTTGCTTGCAACCTTATTTTGGTTATTTAAACAGCACCTGCTGCTGCAGCTCCATTGAGAGCTTGCTGAGCCTCATTCACACTTGCTTTTTCTTTTGCTTCATTCAGGGCTGACTTGAGCTCCCTGTTCTGAATCCCGTCCTTTGTGAACTTTGTTCACATCATGCACAGGGCTGCGTCTCGCTGACACCCCACATGGGTGACTTGCCGGGGAGAGTCCCTGTGGCACTTCTTTCCCAGAATGGGAATTTATCCCCAGCAGAATGTCACCACGCGTCCCTGCGACACTCAGAGGGTCGCTCGAACGAGAATAGGGGTCTGGCTGCTTTCTCTGGCGGGTCCTGGACTGACTTGGATGCAGTTTAGCCCGCATTTTCTGAGGGGTTCTCTTTTCTGGTCATCAGGGACAAGCGCACCCAGTGAGGGACACTCCGAAGCCAGGGGCCATAGCAACTGGTGTCAAGTTGATGTCTCTTGGTTCCATAGAAGCCATTTCTGCCTTCCTGGCTGATACAACAGCACGGTGACAAATTGTTCTTGATTAAATTGTTATTATTGTTAGGTATTTATTTAGCTGTTTGCATGGAACTAGAGAAGAAAAATGGGGGATAAGGATATATTCTCTCCTTTCATAATTGTACCCAAGAAATATGTAATTTTTTTCTCTTTTAAATTTGCATTTCTCTGAGGTCCTCAACTGCCTTCCCCATACATCCAATGTGCAGAACTTCCCAACGATAAGAAAGACCATTAGGAACAAACAAACAAAAAGCTTGGTTTTAATGGGAAGTTATTAAGAAGCTACAGTAGCGCTTGACTTCGGCACAATTGTGGTTCGGACCTGATGATTTCTAAATGTGCCTTCTGTCACCTGTGGCCTGGACTGTAGGGGAAAGCGAGGAAGGGGAAGGGGTTTCCTCGCTGTCCCCTGTTCACAGAACGCACTTAGGAACCAGCTGACAAAAGCTAACACTTTCTCCCTTGGTAGGAAATAGGCGCCATTCTATTTCAGCACAGAAAAAATATGGCCCTTAACTCTGGCCATTTTTCATGACTATTTAGGTTCTGAGTTTCTCAAACGCCTCTGATTCCTTCTGAGCTCCCTTTGGGATGCTGAAGAGCAGAAAGATCGCTCCCTTCCAACAGACAGGCGTTTCAGTGTAGGAACTGTCACCCAACTAAATAAAAACCTAAGCATGCCCACCTACCTCATCTGCCAAAAAAAGACACAACCGGCCTTCCATACTTTTTATTTATTTATTTTTTTGCTTGTGCGTCTGCGATATTAAGCAGCTAACAACAATCTGAGAATTAAGTTACCACAATTAGGAATTAGAAGCAGGTGGCATAATAATGGTGCTTTTTTTTCATTTCATTTATTAGCAAAAAGAGAGAGAGAGGAGCTTCATTTATTTTCATCAGCCCTCAGTAAAAGCACAGCAATTTGCAACACAAAAATCATTTCAAGTACCTCAGCCTCTTGCAAACCTCGTTTTCTTTCTTTTTTTCCCCCCTGCCTTAAAAGCCTTTTAAAGTACCCCCCCCCCGCCCCTTTCTGAAAGGGTGCGGGTGTGCACGTGGAGAGGAGAGGGCTGGCGGGGTCAGACTGTCTACTCCGCTAAGCAGGTTTTTGGGTTCACTTGGGAGCTGAGGGTTGGAGGTGGGGGGCGTTTTATGTCCGCAGCCCCCACCCCTTAGTTTCACACCGGCCGGTTTCAAGTATTTCAAAAATCCAGTTCAGGTGCCACCCTTCCCTCCAAAGAAACGCTGAACGACTTGCCTGGCGCCCGCCTCCGCCCTCCCGGCCGCCCTCAAACCCCACCGTGGGGCCCTGCGCCCCCACCCGGCCTCTTCCTCCCCGGTTCTCCCCGCCGCTTCCCGCCGACCCGGCGCGGCGCTGCGACCCTCGCGCGCCCTCTAGCGTAGCCCTCTGGGTTCGCCAAGAGCGCGGGCGCCGCTGCCTCCTGCAGGTGGAGAGGGGGTGCGGCGTGCAGAGCGGGGATGCGGGGGTTGCAGGGGACGCAGCGGGGTGCTAGGGGTGCAGCAGGGGGCGGGGCTGCTTGTCCTGGGGCCTCCCGGACCGGCGCCTCCCGTCCCCATCTGCAGCCCAATGCGATTGGCTTTGTGGATTGCGGGGCTCTGGGTCACCCGCGTCGCATCCCCTCCACTCTCGGGATGCATTCCTGGCTCCCGGGCGCCACCCGCATCCTTTATTTCAGGGTGGGCCCTGTGCTGCCCCCTTGTAATCCGGCCCCCAGGTGCCCTGTGCCTCCCCACCCTCCCTGACCCATTCTCTCTCTTCCCTTCTTCCTTCCTTCCCTTTTACTTTTTCTACACTTCTCTCTCCTCGTTTCTCTTTGCCTTTTTTTTTTCTTTTTTGAGACGAAGTCATGGTTTGTAGCCCAGGCTTCAAACTTCTGTTGATCCTCCTGCCTCAGCTTCACGAGTGCTGGGACTACAGTTTTTTTTCCATTTCTGCTTCTCAGACTCCCAACTTCACATCTCTTAGATTCTTTCTGCCCCGATGTCCCCACTTTGCAAGGAATCTCACCAGTAAATCTGAGGCCTCCGGTTTAATAGCCCTGAGAGAGGCCTGCTGCCCCGGGCCCCTGTCCTGGTCCCCTCCGTGTGGGTCCTGCCTGAGACTTGGGGGGCCTGGATCAGGCTTGCGTTAAAGCCGTGAGCCTGTCGGCCTTTCGGGACTTTTCAGAGCTGGGATCCGCCGCCCAGAAGCACGAAATGGATTCGGATCAGAACAATGAGTTCCCACTCTGACCCGCCGAGCCAGGTGCGATGAAAATCAAACTCAAGGTTAAGGAGAGGAGAGAAGGCCACCTGGGAAGCTTGGGCCTACGCAGGCTCAGCTCTTTTGGAATAAAATTTGACAATCTCTATCAAGAACCTTTAAAACACTCCAACTTTTGTCCCAGGAACCCCATTTCTTACATTCTAGTCCAGAGAAACAATCTGAAATGTGGAAAATGCTCTGTGTCCAAAGTTATGAATCAAGTGCCATACAATAGAAGAACAATCAGAAACAACCTTCATGTCCAACAAAATGGACTGTTTAAGTAAACATGGCCTGTCTGCCACCCACCATTGTGCGGTGACCTGGGAGAAGCAGGTGGCCCAATACTGAGAGAAAAAGCCAGACTCAGTTGGCCGAGGTGGTGGCACACACCTATAATCCCAGCACTCTGGGAGGCTGAGGCAGGCAGACTGAAAGTTGGAGCCCAATGTGGGCAATTTAGCAACTTGGGGAGACCTTGTTAAAAAGAGGGTCCTGGGGATGCAGCTCAGTGCAAAGGCCTTGGCTTCAAGGGGACAGGAGATATCTCTGCTCTCTGTGTGCTCAGGGAAGGCTGCCACAAACAAGGACACCCAGGACTGGTACTTCCCCAGGGTGTCCAGCGTTGCAGGGGCACCCAACATGCTGCACGCTTCCTGGGCTGCCGCTTCCGCCCAGCCCGGCCTGTCCACACATCAGAGGGATGCCAGGTGGCCCTCAAGAGCCCCGTCCCACACCCGACCGGTCTTTCTGTCACTTGGTGCCCTTCATTCGAGGTAAAACCCGGAGCTGATTTTAAGAGACCCTTCTTTGCCCTGTCCCTCCTGCCGGAAACTCCATGCTCTCTGGCTCCTGCACCCTGTGCTGAACACCTGAGGGCGCTTCTGATACTGAGGTCACCAGCCACGTGTGACCACCCAACCCTTGCAGCCTGTCTAGCACCCCCCGAGCAACTGATTTTCAATTTTAATCAATTTTAATTGAGACGAAATAGCCTCACACGGGCGGTGACTGTAGGACTGAACAAAGCAGCTCCATAGAAACGTGTCCCCAGTTCTGCCTCGGGTTGCCTTCAATCTCACATCCTCCCTTGTCCACCCGGGGGAGCTCTGCAGGAGATGTGTCACTGAGGTGGCCTGCACAGTGGCCCTGTGCCGGCCTGCAGCTCGTACCAGTTTGCAAAAGCAAGTGCCTTGCTCCCTAAATCTGCAGTGACCGTCACACGGGCCCCTTGACATCAGCCGAGGTGGAGTGTGTACCCCACGGGAACAAGCAGGGGCTGCACAGCTGACAGGTAGCACCCCTGTGCCTGGCATGAGCACCTCCTCAAATTTTGCTATCACAAGTGCTCACTTGCCTCACCCTAGTCCTGGCTCTGCGTTTCCCCAGCTTCCCTGCTTCCGGTTGGGCGCAGGATTTGGGATCTGCAGCTCTGAGAGGTGCCGCATCCCCTGGGCCCAGCACACGGTACCTGCTCCATGAGTCCCTGTCAAACAGGGAACCACAAAAGCTTAGTGGAAAGAATGTGAAGCTGGACCCTCTTGCTTCCAGGGTTTGCCTCTTGCTTGTGGTTCTTAGCAGCTGTGTGAGCAGGCCTGTGTCCTCCACATCAGTGTCCTTGTGTGTTGCTTACGTGGCCATCCTGATCCCTTTCTGCCCCCTCCTGGGGATGGTGTACGGGCCAGGTGAGATATAGGGTTGCTTTAGGAGATCATTCTGATAGACGTCTGGCGTTGGGAGGTCCAGGGGAGGTCGGAGTTTCCTTTGGCCTTTTGGGTCTTGCGTGTGGGCATCACTGAGAGGAAGAGAACCAGGGAGCGTGCTGGGCTGAGCGCTGGCTCTCCTTCCATGGGGAGGTCAGGGTTGGTCGTGCCCGGAAACTCCCATGTGTGGCTCAACACGCAGCACTCAGACAAAGGCCAGGCTGGGATGCACAGTTGTTTTCTTTTGACCTTGAGGAAAGCAGCGCCCTCTGGAAAGCTCACCAGTATTTGCAAGTGGTTCTTCCTGAGGAATGCTTCCTCTCCGGTCTTCCACGCCTAGGACAGCTGTGGGCACCCCAGGATCTGTGGGGCACGAAAGCTGCCTGAGGCACCAGGGCCGAACCAAAGGGGTTAATTGCACAGATGCGTTGGAGAGCGGTTCTCTAATTAAGCCTTGGAATGGAGCGAGAAGAGCAGTGGGTGACAGACTGTCGGTGGGTGGGTCCCCTGAGGTGCTCCCACATAGTGCTAATCGCTGTCTCTGCCGGGCCCTGCTCCCCGGAATCTGGATCTGCCCGGATGCAGCTCCCCCACCAGGCTCAGCACCCACTGAACTCTGCAGTTGAGCAGGGATAGCTTGGCAATTTTTCACCCCTTTTCTTCAGCCCCCTGATTCCTATTTAAAATCAAAAGGTTATTGCTACAAAATGTGAAATCAAAGAAATTTGAAGTGTTGGGCGTTCATTGTGGATATCTGCGAGGATCGCCCTTAAAACTTGCTTTTGGAGACCTAGGGCACCAAGCATAAAGTACGTGTGTGTGTCCTCCCTTGTGTTGACGCTGCGGAGGGCAAGGTCCCTGCTATACTGGCTGCAGAGGCGAGTCTGGAAAGCATCCTCCCACCCTGTTACAAGGCAGCAAGTGCGGAGGGAAAGACCACGCGGGCAACGTTAACGTAGGTTTCCATGACCAACAGGACTGCCCATGTGCTTCTCACTCCTGCCTTGCCATTTAGGGACGGAGAAACAGGCTTCACGGGGCCCCTCAGAGCCCTGCTTCCTGGTGGCAGAGCGCAGCTTTTTGTCTATGCTGGTTGCTATGGAATCCTTGGAAAGACAAGGTTCATTTCTACTGGGCACATGGAGGGGATTTCAAGGCAACTTTAAGAGTGAGGCCGGGCCAGAGAAGGCCCAGAGAAAGGGAAGTGGACATTACCTCTGGGGACCAGCAAGTTGGCAGTAGTGATGCAAGACTTTTTTATGAGTCCCTTATTTGTCAGTGAGCAATGGCTGAGGACCTACTGCGTGTCAGGGTTGGAGAGGCACAGGCAGGGAAGCTGGCCCTGCTGTGTCCTGGCAGAACAGTGGCAGCTTTCAAGACAGTACAAACTCAGATGTGGCTGGAGGTCGTCCCTGCAGTGACATGCACCAGGTGGTGACCCCATGGAGGTGACTGGGAAAGGCCTGGGAGAGGTCACACAGCACACAGATTTGAAAGCAGTTTAGACTTGAATCCAGAATCACTTCCGGGTGCTCTTGTGTGTGGAATTACGGTGCCCTGGTGGTGACTTAAACGCCCCTCTAGAGCTGCCTTTGCAGAACAATGCTTTCATATCTGGCCCTCAGCAAAGGCTACACAGCGTCACTGTGTCTTTTATAACATGACTGCTGGGGATAGACTTCATCACTCTGCTCAGTGCCGCTTATGCAAATGTCCCTATGACAAATGCGTGCTAAGGTGCTGGGCCCAGAGGACTGGCTCTCCTGACATCGGCCGAACCCTCTTCCACAGCAGGGACTCCGTGGCCTGCTGTCCTCTCCGCCCGATCCCGCCTTCAGGAGCATGAGGGAAGTGTCAGGGTTCACTTCTCTAGCACTGTGCCTCCCACCTTGATCTCATTGTACCCTATTTTTATTGGGAGTGGTTCCTTTGGAAAGTGGGCGAGGAAAGAAGTGAGTGATGGGCTCAATAAGTGGCAGCATTTGCTGGAGTTTGGATATGGCTTGCAAACATCATCTCTCAAACTCTGTTCCGTGCCATACGGGGGTTCCGTGAGCCCATCCTGCGTGTTCCAAAGGCGTGGAATCCTCCCAACTGGCGGCATTTTTCATGTTACCTTCATAGGAAAAATGCTGAACTTATTTGTAGAGCTGATCAAATGATCCGACAGGAGGGAGGGGTGATATGACCACTCCTGTCTTTTGGTGGTTCATTTCCAGTGCCTCAGAGGCTTGGCACCATGCCACTGCCGGGCACAGAGGCAGTCTCTGACTAGGAGAAACGTTTCTTTGTAAGTGTTGATGTATCTTTGGGAAAGGGTCTCAGGCACTGGACAAGGCAGGCTGTCATGTGACAGATGGATGGGTCACTTCCGGTAGCCTCCCTGCTGCCGCGCTGTGCACCTTCCATGTGACAAGTGCCAGTCTGTTATGCGTTTTATCTCTTGATGTCAATGTTTATTGGGGCGACTATTGAATATTTATTAAGCAATATGGATCAAATTTTTATCATTTCTTACAGCAATTCAAGAATGAGACTGTTTGGGGTGGGTTTTTTTGCCATGTACTTTAATTTAAATGATATCACATGAGTCTCTATCAGCACCTGACAGGATGGTACGATTTGAACAACACTCCAGGGTCAAACAAGTTTGGGAAATGCTGCCTGCGATGGTTAAGGATCATTGTCAACTTGACTGGGTTGGAGGAGGTGATTAGATCACGGGCGTGGTGTGGATTAATCCACTGATGTTCATAGTGAAATATGCTGTCAGGAGGTGCAGCCCAGCTGAAGAAGGTGGATTACTGTGGTCGTGCCTTTGGAGATGTACCTCTTGCTGGTGCTTTTCCTGTCCTGCTTCCTCTGCCACACCCTTCTGGCATACTGTTTCTGCGTTGGAGCCGACTTACCATGGACTGAACCCTGTGAAAACTATGGGCCAAAATAAACTTCTCCTCCAAGTTGCAGGTGTCAGATATTTTCTCAAGTCTATGGGAAAGCTGACTAAAACACTGTGGTCATACACGACCTCTTCACGCAAGACACAATGCCAGCCAATGTATTCTTCAAAATGTTACTCTCCTACTGATGAAAATTTGATGTATATAAGTCATGGTATTAAAAAAAATGTTTTTTTTAATCATGAGTAATAGTTCTGTCCACCAACCTCAACTGTAAAACAATGCCTTGTTCATTCAATAATCACTAACCAAATGCCTCCTGCATATCAGATGCCGTTCGAAGCGCTGGTGACATTGAACTCTGCCTTCCATTATTTGGAGTGGTAACATCCAATATGGTAGTGGTAAGTCACATGTGGGGCATAAGCACTCGACATGTGGCTCATCTGAAGCAAGACTAGCTGAATATATTATGTGCACAGCAGATTTCTGTGGCTTAGTATGTAAAGGGATATTAAATATCTTAAATAATATACATACGTTTATCATACACTAGAAATATATAATACTATTATTTATATAATTCATGTTGGTTACATGTTGAACTAACATGTCATGTTTTTTGGATTAAATTAAATTTATTACTTTTTTTTGGTACTGGGGATCGAACTCGGGACCTTGTACTTGCAAGGCAGGCAGTGGAACCACTGAGCTAAATCCCCAGCCCAATTTATTACTTTTTTTAATGGCTATTATAGGAAATTTTTAGATCACTTGTGTGGGTCACATTCTATTTCCATTGTTCAATGCTAGAGTAAAGGATTCCCAGATATATAACTAGTTCATTACAGTACACCAGGGAAGTGCTGGGGAGACCTCCCCCAGCAGGACAGGGTGTTTAGTCAATACTCCAGTGGTGCAGGGGTCTCAAGAGCATAATTGAAATGAGGGGCATGAGTCTAGAGTTGGAACTCGGGGAATTGAAGGTGAGTACAAACACACCGGGATGAGGTGGTAGTGTGTAGGTGTATAAGTCAGCTGTTGTTGTGTAACAATCACAGGAATGCAGAGACCTACAACATGCCTTTGTGGGTTGGCTGGACTCAAGCTGATCTAGGCAGGGCTAGGCTGGCTAGGCTTCTCCCTGAGTCAGGTCTGCTCCTCCACAGGGTCTAGGCTGCAGGGGTAGCAGCTACCTGGGAGAAGCTCTTTGCATAACAGTAGAGGTGAAAGAGGCAAACCTCAATTATGAAAGAGCTTTCCAGCTTTCAGTTCAGTCAAGTTATTTGGTACCAAATCCCAGGGTGGGAGCAGGGAACTACGCTCTGCCCACCATGAGGCCAAGACAAATCATAAGGGCCACGTCCTGCACCAGCTGGACAGAGAAAGATGCTTCTCTGGTGGGTGTGGGATTGAAGATGAGAGATTTCCTAAGCAATGACCTGAGCTCTCAACAGGATGGGAAATGTGTAGAATGCTTGTTAGAAAACCCTGGGTCTCTGCCTAGGGGGCGCGTAGAATTTGCCATCCAAACCTGATACTTGGGAGAGTGAAGGGGACCTGTGAATAATTATACTGGGACAATAGGGTAAACTGGGCTAGTTCCGGGAAAGCCAGGACATGATCACCCTAGCCGTAGGCCAAATCCCAGTGTTCAGGGTCATAATATTTCTCTGTTTTCTATCTAAATACAAACTTCAATATTCTCCAGAGATGCATGTGTTCTACTACTCAACCTAGACCCAGGCATTCTTGTCAGTCTCTTTCATGAAAAGGTCACCTCCTTCCTGATACAGTTACCTGCTGGCCTCCCACAGACTGGAGCTGTGGCTTCTGGACATCCATAGCTCCCCATTAATGGCCATTTTCTGTGTGGGTGGGAAATTCACATCTGCAGGCTGAGAGCAACAGAAATTGGTTCCCTCACAGTTATGGAGGGTGAAAGTCCAAAGTCGAGTTCTCAGTAGGGCTGTCTTTTGAGGGCTCTGAGGGACCGTGCCAAGCCTCTCTCCTAACTTCTGGTGGCCACCAGCTAGCTTCAGGGCTCCTTGCCCTGTGGCTACGTCACTGCAGCCTCTGTCTCTCGATGGCCTCTGCCTGAGTCCTCCTGCCCCTCTGTGTCAATGATCTCTGTCCAGTCTCTGATTAGGACACCGGTCTTAAATTCACGGTGATCTCATCTTGAGACCCTCCACTTAGTCACAGCTGCAAAGAGCCCATTTCCACACAGGGTCCCTTTGGCAGGCACCAGGTATTAAGACGTGAAGGTGTCTTTTGGGGTGCCTGCTACATCCGGATGGCCATGAGGACCATGGAGATCCATCATGTGTGAATCTCTCAGTATTCAAAGCAAGCCACATGGCTGGGACCAAGAACCCAGGAAGCATCAGAGAAGTATATGCTGCCCACAATGAAGCCAAAGCAAGCTATAAAGGCTAAGGCACAAGAATAGGTTGTGTCCGCTCCTAGGAACAAGGGTGGGAGTGTTCTGTGGGGACTACACCCATGGGTAGATCTTGGGGGGGGGCAGGAAGAGGTCATGAGAAGCACAGGAAATGGAATAGCAAACTACAGACATGTGGAACAGCCACAGGCAGGTTTGGGGGTCCTAGTTAACAAGTTTGAAGCAGCTGAAGCTCCAGACTGGGGTGCAGAGGGAGGAGAGGGGAAGACCAAGCAACAAAGCAAAGGTTTGGATGCTAGGTTACAATGGTTGCCTTTATGAAGAGTATGCAGAGTGTATCTGTCTGTTTTCTGTTACTGTAACAAAATACCTGGGGTGGGCTAACTTCAAAAAGAGAAGTGGCCTATTTAGCTCACAGATCTGGGTTCAAGGGCATGGTCCCAGCGTCTACTTGGATCTAGTGAGGCCATCATGGCAGAAGTTGTCACCACAGCTAGAGCACATGTAGGAGGAAGAGGTGACATCTGGGGACAGGGAGCCAGAGAGTGATGCAGGGGTCAAGGCCATGCAGGGGACCAAGCTTCCAAGAGCTGACCCTGTGAGTGGCACCACGTCCACCCCACAGCAGGAGGAAATGCCTCAGGGCTTGTTTTGTTTGCTGCACATTTGGGACCCCAGATGGGGAGTAGCAGAGCCTGGTTAATTGTTCACCAAACAAATCACTTTTGCTCCCAGGCTCATAAGTGAACTACATGTCCCAGGATCCCTGTAGTCAGAGGACACCATGTGACCGAATTCTGGCTGGGGAACATGGGAGGAGGGATGTACAGGACACCCTTGGAGATGTGTCCGTGGGACCTGCCATGTAACTCTCCACATTGTCATTTCCTTCTCCACCTGCCAGATGCAGAGAGGACGGTGGGGACAGTGGGTGGCTGAGTGGCAGCACGGATCCAAGTCCTGTCACCCAGCCACGCCAGGCTGTGTGTGCTGCAGTGGAAGCCTCTGAGATGGGGGAAGTTTGTCACAGCACTCGCTGATTCTGACCTCAAAGACCATTTCTGGGGCAAGGAGTCCCCTACAAACAGCTGGGCTACCTGAGGTCTCTGTGGGACAGGACAGTGGGGACAGATGTGGCCTGGCCAGGGAGAGAGGCTTATGGGCTCAGAGACGGTGGTTTTCACCTGCTTCGTGGTGTCAGGTGAGCCAGGGCCATGAGCCAAGTCCTCCACTTCCTAAGGCCTGTAATCAAGACACTGGGGAGGTGGGGCTTCCAGCCTGAGGACCAGATGGGGTCCCGAGTCCTCAGCAGCCAGAGGGGCAGCTGCTTCGGGGCTGGGAGCACAAGTGGCGGCTGGAGTCAAGGTCAGGAGCCCGGCCTGGGTCCGGGTCAAACAGGTGCGGCTGGGCCGGGATGGAGCTCAGGGGTGCCGCTGCCTGCCTCGCAAGCTCAAGGTCCTGAGTTCGAGCCCTGGTACCAAAACAACAAATAACAAAAGAAAAACAAACAGGTACGGCTGGAGCAGGGAAGAGAGAGGTGGGATGTGAGGAGTGCCAGCTGGGTGCCCTAACTACTTGGGGCTGGAAGCAGGGACAGCCTCGTGGAGGGGCACTGCCATTCATTTCTTCTCCCTTCATTAACCATCTACACATCCTCGTGCCTGCTGGGTGCCCAGCCCTGAATCAGAGGGAAAGGTATCCAGGCCGGCGCCGGGCTGGGCAGAGGGAGGGCACAGGATGAGGAGGACCTGGGAGGCTCTCTTCAGACCTCTGAGGCAAGTGGCTGTGGTCACAATGGCTCCTCCCCGCCCCATTATAGAGTGAGTTGGAAGAGGCGCCCAGCCTTGCTGACCGGCAAACGCTGCCTTTGTCCCTCCTCCTCGAGGAAGGGCAACGCCATGGCCTGGCCCTTTGTGCCCAGGGGCCGGCCGGTTCTTGGCAGGTGTTCAAAGCAACGGCTCCCACTTATTTTAGCAGCCTGTGCTTTGGTGCCTGCTGGTGAGGACACACACGCACACGTGCACGCATGCACACACATACAACATGCACATGCATACAGACACACGCATGCACAGCCCCTGGGTCTGGCAGAAGCAATTAGCCTCTGGGTCCCTCAGAATTAGATGCAGGTGGCTAATTGTCCATGCCAGGAGGCAACAGTGGGCACAATTAGTCATGTCTCCTTCCCACTCAGGCTGGGAGTGGCTGGGGAGGGGCGGGGACCCAGTGGGCCCTGCTCTCTGTGGCCCTCGCTTCTGTGGGCCGCCTCTGGTGGGGCTGCTCATCCTTTGGGCTGGGAGACGGTGCAGGGGCAGCAAAGGCCAGGCAAGGGGAGGTGGCAGCTCTTAGGAGAGTCGGGGCCGTTTTACAGGAGAGGGGCGGAGGTTCCCCTGGTGAAGGGTGGCCAGCCTGCAGGCTTCTTTCCTACTTCATTGCTGTTGCCTCTTGTCCTTGTTCTTACCTTCCGGACAGGACAGGACAATGGCTTCCCACTTCCCAGGGACCAGATAATGGCTTAGGGAACAGTAGACCTGGGAAATTTGCAACATAAAGCTTGCTTCTGGGGACAGGAAGCCAGGTTCTGAAGGTCTGCCTTACCCAAGCTCTGGCCAGAATGCCACGGGATTCAGAGAGGGGCCCATGAGTTCCAGGTCAGCAGAGAGAGAACAGACATATCACGTCTGTTACATGAGAGAGAAGGTGGGTGTGCTTCCCCCAGTTCATCCAGTGTCTTTGGTGTTGCCTCACTGGGCCTCAGTTTCCCAAGCTGCTAAAGAAGAGTGTTTCATCTCAGTGATGACCTGAACCCTTTCCAGTTTTTCCATGTTTTCCAGCAGAGCTGAGAAATTTAAGAAGGAAGAGGTCACCTCTGGGGGCGGGGGGTGGCTGTGGGGAGGGGCACACTAACAGAGCATTGAGGTCGGGCAGGGCAGTCAGGGATTCAGCAGAGGAGAGGTCAGAGCAGGCCAGCACTCTGATCTAGACTGGGCTCAGTACTGCTTGCGGTTGTAGGTGACAGAAACCCACCTTTATGGCCAGCACAGGAAAATTATTGGCTGGAAACCATGGTAACCAGCCTCCAAGGGTGGCTTCCCAACAGATCACACACTAGTGGGGGTGATCACTGGTGACCCACAGAAAAGGCAGAGATGTTGCAGCCTCTGCCTCCTGTTTTTGGAATCCTTTCTCTGGGATAGCTGGACCCTGTAGAAGACCTGCTGTTCTAAGACCTTCATGCTCCAGGGCCATCCATGCCAACCATGCCGAGAGACTGCAAGGACAGAGCTCTGGCCAGGCCCCATCGGCCCAGCCAGGCAACAGACTCGTCAGTGAAGGCGCCATCTTGCCTGTCTAACTTGGCTGACATCAGAATCCAGCAGTATCAACGATCCCAAGCAAGGACCACCTGACTGAGCTCAGCAACCCAGAGCTGTGAAGATAATAACAAATGATTGAGTGAAGGCACTGAACCTTGAGATCATGTGTTATGCAGCAATAGATAACCAGAATATGCACATCATGCAGATGTCCAGGGAGGTCTCAATACAGATATGGCTGGATCCAGGGGCTCAAATGTCAGTTATGGGTCTTGTTTTTCTACCCTTCTCTTGTCTTGCTGTCTTCTGTGCTGATGTTTTTCCTAAATCACCTTTCTCCACTGCCTGTCTCCTAGAACTTCTGGATTTATACCATCCCTGGTTCTAGCAATATCAATGGACGGACTCACTCTTGCTTAGTAGTTCCAACACAATCATGGAAACACATCTCACTGGCTTGGTAACAGGCGATTTCTTGAAGGTTCCCCAATGTGGCCAGGGGTGGCAGGTATGGCAGGAACATCCTGTATTCCTAGACAATGAACTAGGAATCCATCAGGTCTTGGGCATGGAGGTGACACTTCCTAAAACGATATCTAAGGGACTACTTGTTACCAAAGAGAGGGAAATGGACCTAGAGTGGGCACAAGTAGATGTTCATTCCTGTGACCCTGTGTAAGATGTGTAATTTTCCTGAGTCACTTCCTTTCTCTTATTCAGGAAATAATCCTTGTCCTGCCCAACCATTGTAAGGCTCAAGTTTGTGAACAGTGTAGCAAGAAGGCTGTGAAAGCTGTCAATAGCATCACCTGGGAGGGGTCACTCTCAGCGCCAGAGGTCCCCTGGAGACAGCTTTAAAGCTGAGCAGGGTCAGGTGTGGCTCCCCCAACCCGGAGTCCTCTCCATCACAAGAAAAGCAGCCGAAGCCACGGTTTTCCCGTCAGCAGGCAGAAGGCCGAGTCCTCCCAGAGGAAGCCCGGCATCCTGGGTTTCCTAGGTGCACTCACAGCGTTCAGGCCACAGACGTTACCCTGCCATGGAGGAGCCTGCTCAAAGGAAGTGGGAAGAGACACAAGCAGCCTCCGCTGAGGCCTGTGCTGGAAGCCAGCTCCCCTCAATGCTGCACAGGAGTAATTTTACTAGAAGGTATATTGTTTTCTCCATGGATTATTCTCCATGAGCCCTGAGTATATGTAAAGAAATGTAACTTTTACATTGGTCCAGGACACAGGACAAAAAAACCCACAAAGCACTGAGAGAAACCAAGTCAGAAAACCACCAGCTCTCTTTCCATTACAAAAACAACTCAGTTCTTAAGTTTCTAATCCTTTAAATCTGGGGTGCAGTATACATATTGTGCATTCATTCTTCATTCATTCATGCATTCAATTCACCTAGCCACCAGTCCTTTGTTCTATTCAACTAAATCAATTCTTCAGCTAGTTCTACCTGCACCAGCATCAGTCAAAGAAAGGCTCCCATGTCTGGTAGAAGCCTAGAGAGAAATTCTGAGAGCAGGGAAATGGTTAAAATAAATCAAAATGAAATCAGAGTTGGCTGTGGAGCTTATTCTTAATGACACATAGGAAACTATAAACCAGCCATGCTACATAATTGACCACTGAGTGTTTTTCACTCAGGCAGTTCGGGATGTACCGAATCCAATATCATATCAGTGATTTGATTTGTTAATAATCAAATTGCAAATACCTTTTCATTTGGCTTCAAAAAGCAAACAGCCATTCGGAATAATTTTTATGGGTCTTGGAATGCAATATAAACTTAAAATATTATGTTTGCAAGTCCTATTGGCATGACCGTATTATAATTTATATTGGCCTATTTTGATGTACAGTGGCATAATGAAACTTTTAAAAATATATTCTGCAAAGCTGCATCTAAGCCCAAGCCAGCAGCACAGATTAATATAAGAACATCATGGGGATTCATTGCATATTTTTTTACGGAAATTTCTAAAGAATGACTATTCACCAAAACTTTAACTTAAGCAGCGTCTGCATGATTTTTCGGTTTCCCAGACCCTCTGTGGGCTGCTCCTTCCCTCCCCTGCTCTGCTCTCTCTCGTGCTCCTGTCCCACCCTGCTTTTTTCAATGTTCTGAACATGTGTGCATGTCTGTATCCAGTCTTTCATTTCCCCCGACTGTACTGCCTTTCCTCTCATCTCTGCTTGGAGACTATCTCTTAGACATTCTTCAGCTCCCAGCTAAAATGCCATCCCTGCTGAGAAGTTTCTCTGTTACCCTTAGAAGTTATTGCATCCATTCTTCCACAGCAATTTACAAGGAACTCCATTATAGCTCTTGTCACAGTATGTTACTATTATTTGTTTACAGTCACAAGACTGAGTTCCCTGACAACCTGACGATGATATGTTCAATTCAAAATCTGCAGCACCTAACGGCATGTATAGTGTGTAATATAGGCCCCAGAAATGTTTGTGTAGTGGTGCTTTGGATGAGTAAGTGGGCAGGTGGATGGATGGATGGATAGATGGGTTAATGGATGGATAGGGTGGTAGTGGATGGATGGATGGATGGGTGGAAGGGTGATGGGGTGTTAGTAAATGCATGGACGGATGAGTGGATAGTTGGTGAATGGATGGAAGGATGAGTGGATAGAGGTACGGGTTGATGGATGAATTGAAGGAATAGATCCTCTGGAGGATAATATTTTTCCCTAATGCTGAAAGTATTCAAGCACATGTTGTAAAAAATTTCAAGACTTAGGTGGGGCGATAGACACATTATGCGACAGATGCTCACTCTACTTTTAGAGTCTGTATTTTAAAGGGGCCAGGATTAATAAGGTAACAGTGAAGCAGAAGCCTAGGGTCGGGGTACCCCAGACACAGGGCGCCATGAGTGCTGAGCTCAGAATGCAGTGTGCCTACAGCACGTTCAGGAGCAGCTGGACCAGTGTGGTTGCAGCACAGGAACAGGGATGGGACCTTCCGCCTCGTGGCTTCTGTCAGTATCTTTTTTTTTGGTACCAGGGATCAAACTCGGGACCTTGCGCTTGTGAGGCAGGCGGCGGAACCACTGAGCTTATCCCCGGCAGCGGCTTCTGTGTTTTTCTTCTTGCTTACAGAGGTGTTGCTCCCTTGGCATCCTAAAATATATTCTATGTTTTACCCATATGCTTTTAGGGTCTAGGTTTTTTGGCTCTTTGATTTAACTAGAATCTATTATTGTATATGGCATGAAGTTCAGTTCTAAAATTATTTCTAAATGGAGAGCCAATTATCCCAAGGTCATATATTGAACAAAGCGTGCTCTCCCTTGTGTTACGATGCTGTCTTTACCACAAATGAAATTGTTATTTATATGAGCGTTCTCTTTTGTACTCTCTCACTTCATTAATCTATTTGTCTCTGTTAATACTGTATTACTTCAGCCACTGTAACATTTAAGATGTTTGATGTTTTCCTTGGATTCTTCTGTATTTTCTTGTATACATGGACTTGAAAACCAGCTTATCAAATTTATAGAAAAAATTTTGGGAAAATACATAACATTTAAAGGTTAATTTAAACATTTAAAGGTTAATTTGGTAGACAGCTATAGCACAGCACACTATCTAAAAACACTATGTTCTTCATCCCCACCCCCTGGCCTTCTTATATCCTTGAGAAAAGTTTAGTTTTTTCCCAAGATATATACATTTCTTGTAAAGTCTATCTCTACATGTTTGTTCATTTTTTAAATTGTTGTTTGGGCCAAGCTTGGTGGTGCTTGCCTGTAACCCCAGCAGAGGCAGGAGGATCAGTGAGAGTTGGAGACCTGTCTGAGCTACAAAGTGAGACCCTGTCTAAAAAAAAAAAATTAATTAAAAATTTTTAAAATCACAATTAAATTCTTTGGCTTTTGGTGAAGAGGGTTTTTTTTTCCTGTTATATTATCTAATTGGCCATTGTTATGTGGAGGAACCTGTTTGTGTGTGTGTGTGTGTGTGTGTGTGTGTGTGTGTGTGTGTATGTATGTGTTCCATCCACTTATTGAAATATCTCATTATTTCTGGTACTTTTTCAGTAGGAGAGAAAATGATCATGTTATCTGCACATAATCAAAAATTTTACATTTCTTTCTTTCTAATACTTACTGTTTTATTCCTCTACTCACTTGTTTTGGCTAGGGCAGCCAGCAAAATGTTGAAGAACCAAGAGAACAACTATCCTTTTCTGATTCCTGACTTTAATGAGGATGCTTCTAACGGTTCACCATTGGAAATTATGTTTGTGGTGATACTACAGTAAACTACTATATTAGTGGACTAGGTAGGGCGTAGGCTAAATGGTGTAACAGAGAGAGACTCCAAAATACTCTGGTTTAAATAAGATAGAACCTAATTTCCCTTTTAAGAGTTCACAGTGATGGCCTAGAAAGCAGCCCAGGCATGGTTCTGCTCTTCTCAGGTAGCTTCCAAATTTGCTCCACTGTTACCATTCTTCAGTCAGATATGTGCCTAAAGCATTTTCTTTCTTAAAGAAAAATGTAACAACTGTAGCTCTCACCTCCACCCTCAGCCGATTGGCTGGAATTTAGTCACCTGATCACTCCCAACTGCAAGGGAGGCTGGGAAATGTAGTCTCTAATTCAGTAGCCATAGACTGCTAAAACTGGGGGTTAAAAGTCCAATTATAAAGAGAGGAGCAAAAGGCAGGATGGATAAGGAGACTAGAACAATCTCTGTTGCAATACTCTTTATTAACTTAAATAACACTCCAGTTAATAAATCAGAGGTTTGATTTTACCAAATTATGCTCAATATTTTTTGAGGTGAGCACATGATTTTCTCCTTTAATTTGTGAATGAAGTAGACTTGCTAATGTTGAATCACGTTTGCATTTCTCAGGTTGAACTCTAAGTTACAGATTAAACAGAAGAATGCTATTATTTAGGATTTGTTTCTATGTTTGTAAATGTTACTGACCCAGTTTTCTTTATTTTTGTTTTCAATGTCAGGGTTATGCTAACCTGAAAGGACAAACTAGAAAACTTTCTGTGCTTTCCTATGTTCTATATTAGTTGATATATCTGAAATCTTTTTTTTTAGAGTTTGGGAGAATTTGTTCTTAGAACCATCTGGAATGGTAAGATTTTTTGGGAAAGATCTTTGGCTACAGTGGCAGAGACTGCTAATTGTGCACAATTGTCAATTCTCTCCTTTTTCTAAGACCAGAGAACCACAACTGGATTTGTAGGTCTATACAAATGCCTGAAACGCGGCATTGCCCCTGACTTCTCTCTGGCTGGATGTGGCCAAATTTCCAAGATTGAGTCGTTGAGCTGTATGACATTGTGAGCAACTTCTGGCTCATGCCTCATGGAAAGTTACCTCTTCTTTCATTCAAGCCATCCATTTTGTGCCATGACTGCTGAATCTACATGTAATTAACATAAGCCACATTCTTAATAATGTCTGTAACTATTAGTCTATGATTTTCCATTTCTCTTTTAGGTAATCTACTTTTGCAGTACATTTTATGTGTCGCCTAGGTTTTCAAACTGATTGGGATATAATTAGAGAAGATGGTGTAGTCTGAAAAATCTCCACTGTCATTATGCCTCTGTCCCATTTCTGTTTATGCGTTCGTTCTTTCTCCCCTCTGCCTCCCCCACTCCCCCTTCTTCAGTACCTATCTTCCAGGTCTCTTTTTCAGACATACTAGATATGTTCCTCCCTTGGAGTATTTGCACTGCACTCTTGGTTCCCTCTGCCTGGAATGCTCTTCCTGGATATCTTCCATTGTCTGTGGCTTTATCCTCCACTGTCTTTTGGGCTTCCTCCAAATACTCCTTCTCTAGCATGGTGGCGCATGCCTGTAATCCCAGCACTTGGGAGGCTGAGGCCAGCCTGAGTTTGAGGCCAGCCTGGACTACTCAGCGAGACCCTGTTTCCAAAAGACAAAACAAACAAACAAACAAATGCTCCTCCTCTGCCCATCTTATTTGTGGTAGCAAACCAGGCCCAGTTTGGGCATTGTATCTTTCTCCTATGTTTTCTTCTATGCTGTGGCTCTCACGAACACTGGACACATTCAGATTTTATTTATTTATTGTCTCCCCACTTCCCTCCTGGTGTGATAGCACAAGGGCACAGCAATGCTCTTTTCCCCAGAAATTTTCAGTGAATCAGTGATAAAACATATTTGCTGAAAGTATATGTCTTAGACTTTTATCTCTTCAGGTTTTATATGTATGTCTCAAAGTTCTATTTTTACCGGTTGTTTGCTTTTCTGTTGTTTTCTATTTTCACTAATTCTACTTTTATGTTTATTAATTCTTCCTTCTAATGTCTTTAGATTTATTTAATTGTTCTTCCCACCTTTCCAGCTTCCTGTGTTAAATGCCCACCTCATTTAGTTTCAATCTTTCTTATTTTCAAATAGAAGGTTTGCGGCTATAGGTTTTCCTCTGAGTATTATTTTGGCTGCAGAATCATTGTCTCTCATTATGCAGTGCTCTCATTACTGTGCATGTCTAAATAGTTTTTATTTCACTTGGCTTTTCTCTTTAACCTATGAGTTATTGAGAAAAACATTTTAATATTTCAAGGAAACAGAAATCTGTCTGTTTATCTGTCTCCATCATTGCTGTCATTAATGCTGAATTGTATGGAATTATGTTCAGAAGAGTGGCTTGTATAATTTCCCCTTTTTTGTTGGTTTTTAAAAGACTCTACCTGGCCAACTATGTCATTAGATTTTGAGTATTCTGTGACAAGGATATATATGCTTCTCAAAAATATGCATTCTCTATGTTTCTATTATATACAGCTTGTTAATTGCATTGTCTTCTTGATATTTTTTCTTTCTCTATTTAATCGACTTGTTTTTGAGAAAAGTATATCAAAGACTTCTAATATAACTTTGTATGCATGGATTTCCTGGTTTGTTCTAATTTCTTTTTACTAAAATTTCAAATAATAGTATATGTGCAAAACAATTCGTAACTGTCACATCTTCTTATAATTTATACTTTTTTGCAAGGATGAAAAATTTCTTTATCCTGTTTCCTATTTGGTTTTATGTTAACATGACTACAACTTCTTTTTTCCCTAACAGTTGCTATATCCTTTCTCATGCTTTTATTTTCAGTCTTTTCATATCATTTTTTCAGTTGTGCCTCCTGTAAGCGATACATGTCTGGGTTTTAATATAAACCTCTGAGTTCTAAAGCTCTTGAGTTTTAATATAAGAATTTAGGGCATTCCCATTTATTTTTCTACTAATATTGTTATGCATTTTCTCATTGCCATACTTTGTAGTGGTCTTCACTCCCTTCTAGCCTTCTATTGGAAACTTGTTATTGCTTTTCATTGCTTGTTACTGCTTTATCTTTTCTTAAAATTTAGAAGTTATACATCTCATTCATGTTTCTTAGCTTTCACCCTTTCATTGTTAGCACATATATTTAAACATATGCTGTTAGCATCAACTAGAATGAATATTGTCATTCCACATAGACAAGAACTGTTGCCAGGCTGGTGTGCATGCCTCTGGAGCCTTTCTGAGCATTTATACACATATATGTGTTCCTGTATGTGGTGGACAGAATCTAGGAATAATCACTAGTGATTCTTGTTTTGTCACATCCCACTTGATGAGACTAGAGCTTATATGATCCCTGTTGGCTATGGGAGGAGACAATGGCTATCACTCCTATAGGTACGTTGTCTTGTATGGCAAAGGGGAGATTATCAGGGTGAGGAAATTCGGTGTCTGGCAAGAGGCTGCTTTTTGGTTCTTGGATGGAGCTTCTTGTTATATCCTTAAATGGTAGTAGGGGTGAGGGAGACCTCTGTCACCCTCTGTAAGGACACTCTTTCCACCTCCATGACCTAATAATCCCTCCCAAAGACCCCACCTCCAACCCTCTCACACTGGAATTGGAGCTTCAACAGAGGAATTTGGGGGTCAAGCATTCTGATCATATCAAGTGGCATTTCTCGCTTTCCTTTTAAGATTTTCTTTCTTATATTCAGAGTTTTATGGAGTTTTTCTTTTTTTACTCCTGAAAACATTCTTTAAAAAAAAATTCCAGGGATTTTGGTGGCAGAAGAGATGGGCAATAAATACATACCCAATAAATAAGAGATGGGCTTATTACTCTATCATCCTATAACTCTGTGCAATTGGCTAAATGTTACAACTTCCCGCAGACTGAAAGCTCTTCTCATGTTGCAAAGAAAGAAATCTATGTTGGCTGAGAAATTTAGATGTTTTAAAAGTATACACAGTGATAATATAGATAAATACTTACAAAATGGAGACAGCGCTCTGAGTTTTACGACAGTGAACCCCACCCAAAGGAAAAGATGACCAGATTTAACTTCATTAAAATTCACAGTTTCATGTTAAAAATTGTGAGAAGGCTCAATGGCCAACAGCGGAAAACAATCAAGCAAATTCTAGCACATGGGAGCCAGGAACCAGAGAGAGCGAGACCCCGAGAGGCTGGAAGGGCCTTCACCGCCACGGCCCCAGCCCCAGCGGCGACTTCCTCCTAAGAGCCCATTCCGTTATGAACTCATCAGTGGGCTAATCTGTCCACGAGGTTAGCACCCCCGACACGTGAGTCTTCGGGGGCCACTTCATATTTAAACCTCAACACAATTGTCCCGCGTCACCCTGTTGATGGTTCTTTGTTACAGCAGCCCCCTCAGACTGACACGGTCACGTGTCGTTTAGCAAGTGGGACATGGTCTGAAAAATGCACAGCTGGGCAATGTCGTCCCCCTCCAACATCACAGAGTGTCCCACGACGCACACGGAGATGGTCAGGTCTGTGACTCGGCGTGGCCTCTTGGAGCAATCAAGGGACGCGGCAAACGTGGGCGTGAGGCCGCCGCCGCCAGTGTCACAGGGCTCAGTGTTTTACAATAAGCAGAAGAGCTGCACACTAAAATAGAAATGAAAATTATAGCATAGTAAATATATAACCCAGCAACCTAGTTGTTTATGTCAATATGTCACGGTACTGCGTACCATGCATAATTATGAGTGCCATGCTTTTACATGACTGGCAGCGCAGTAGGCTTGGTGCCACCCGCATCGTCACAAACACGCAAGACATCCCGTCAGCTATGACAAGGACAGAGGCTCTATTACCATCCTGTGGGACCGCGGTCCTTTGCTCCAGCTTATTTTGCTGGCCTGAGGTCTCCACCACGTCCCCTCAGCTTCCATTCTCAACAGAAAGGCTGAGTCTCGTCCCATCCTTGGTCCCAAATTCCCCACTATTGGATAGGGCCAGTTTCTTTTTGCTTTTGTAATGACATGCTTTCTTACCTTTCACTTCTGATGATGAAACTTTAGTTTGAAACCTATGAAACTGGCATTGATGTAAGTCAAAATACCAGCATTTTGTAGGGATCAAAATGTGTGTATTGACACACACCAAATACACGTAAGAATTTCTCTACAGAGTACCTCTATGTGGAATAGAGAAAATCTGGAGAAATACATAAAAATATAAAGATCAAAACAAACACTGGCCACTACAGAGATGATCAAAAGGGAGGGTGTGTAGTTTTGATTTTAAATTATTTTCCTTTTTTCAAATTATTATTTTCCTATTTTTATATCTAAGAGATATTATTAGAGCATTTAATACATACCTTTAATGGGTGTTTTTAGAGCATAATTGGACCCATCCTGCCACTAATCACAGTGAGCACCTACGTGAACAACCACACACAGACGCTGTCCTGTGACCTTCACGGCTTGACCTCATGTGGCCGTCAGGGCATCCCTGGGAGGGAGTGGCTGCTGTCAACCTCATTCTACAGAGGAATATTTTATTTCGGTTTTGTGCCTGCTCTTCTCACTCCCCTGGTGGTTGCCACACTCTGGGACAAGCTCCTCGAGGTCCTGTTCTTTGGTCTTCAAGGCTCTTGTGATGGGATCACACACCTTCTCTCTGAAGGAGCAGAGGTCAGTGCCTCAGGTTCTGCGGGCCTGGGAGACTCCACTGGAGGTACAACCAACTCTTGGCAGTCCAGGGGATCTGGGTCCAGGAGCCCCCGTGAATACCAAAATCCATGGTTGTTCAAATCCTTTCCATAAGGTGGCATAGAATTTGCACATAGCATATGCGCATCCTCCATACACTTTAAATCTTCTCTGGATTATTCATAACCTCTGACATGCTGTAAGTGCTATGTAAATAGCTGCTATACCGTATTGTTCGAGAATAACGACAAGGAAAAAGGCTGTACCCCTGCAGTACAGACACAATTTTTAATTTGGGAATATTTTCCACCCACAGTGGGTTGAATCCGTGGATGCAAAATCCATGGATATGAGCTGAGTGCCCTCATCTCTGCTGTTGGATTCAGAAGGAGCCACGATGTAACGAGATGGGTGTGGCTGGGGCCCCATAAAAACTTAAAACAGGTCGCCAGATCACAGGTGGCAGCTTGCAAGACACTTTTCATTTCTATTTTAGTGTGCAGCTCTTCTGCTTATTGTAAAACACTGAGCCCTGTGACACTGGCGGCGGCGGCCTCACGCCCACGTTTGCCGCGTCCCTTGATTGCTCCAAGAGGCCACGCCGAGTCACAGACCTGACCATCTCCGTGTGCGTCGTGGGACACTCTGTGATGTTGGAGGGGGACGACATTGCCCAGCTGTGCATTTTTCAGACCGTGTCCCACTTGCTAAACGACACGTGACCGTGTCAGTCCGAGGGGGCTGCTGTAACAAAGAACCATCAACAGGGTGACGCGGGACAATTGTGTTGAGGTTTAAATATGAAGTGGCCCCCGAAGACTCACGTGTCGGGGGTGCTAACCTCGTGGACAGATTAGCCCACTGATGAGTTCATAACGGAATGGGCTCTTAGGAGAAAGTCGCAGCGGGGAGCGTGGCCGTGAAGGGCACTTCCTGTCCCCAGCCCTTCCTGTCTGGCTGTCTTGCTGTCTCTGTTTCCCGGCGGCCATGCAGAGAGTGGTTTTCCTCTGCCACTCCGTTTCACTATAGTGGTCCTGCCTTGGAACTAGCTGACCATGGACTGAAACTTGAAATCGTGAGTCAAAGCAAAGCTTTTCTTCTTTAAACTGCGTATGTCAGGTAGTTTGTAGCAGTGATGAAAAGATGCTAACACAAATAAGAATTTATTGTCTCGCAGTTCTGGGGGCCAGATATCCGGGTTCCAAGTGTCAGCAGAGTCCTACTTTCTCTGCGGGCACTGGGGAAGGTCTGTCCCTGGCCCCTTTCCGAGCTTCTGGAACTCGTTGGCTGGTGGCCGAGAGCTCCAATCTGCTCATGCCATGCTCCCTGTGTGTGTGTTTCTGTGTCCAAATGTCCTCTTTTGATAGTGACACTAATCATATCAGATTAGAGGCCCACATTCTTCCAGTGTGACCTCATCTTTATTTTTATTTTTATTTTTTGGTACCTGGGATCGAACTCGGGTCCTTGAGCTTGCGAAGTAGGCAGTGAAACCACTGAGCTAAATCCCTGGCCTTTAAAAAAAAATTTTAAAAATAACTTTATTATCAAACACACACACATACAAAAATTAAAACCATTCAAAGAAGACCAATTCAAGGGGAAAAAACTACGATAATATTCAAATACAGTAGAACTCAACCAAAACAAAACTGAAAAGCAATTCAACATTTTTCCATATAACTTAAAAAAGCATCTCAAGCAGCAAGACACCAGAGAATGTGATTTGTTTCAGAAAGATCCCCAAAACCAATAACAAACAAATAATGACCTGGAAAAAAACTCCAGTTAGTTAGCAGACTCTACATATGCCAAGCTTCTCCCTAATTTAAATTTTGATACAGTCATATGACACACGATGGAAACACAATCCGAGGAATATGTTATTAGGCCATTTCATCCATGTGTATCCTTAATTACACTCTCAGTTTCTCACACCAGAGAAACTATTCGGTATTTACACTTGTGTGTCCTATTTATTTCACTTAAGAGGATGGCCTCAATGTGCATTCATTTAGCTATAAATGTCCCTAGTTTCTCATTCTTTATGGCTGAGTAGTACTCCATTTTATAAAAAACCACATCTTCTTTATCCAGCTTCCAGTTGATGGCCACTTGGGCTGTTTCCAAGCTTTTGCTGTTACGACCTGTGCCACTCTAAACATGAGTGGACATATATCACCTTGGTATGGTTCTTTTAATTCTTTGGGGAAGATACCCAGCAGGGGGATAGCTGGGTCAAATGGGACCTCGAGTCCTAGTTCTTTGAGGTATCTCCATACTGATTTCCACAGTGGTTGCACCAGTCTGCACTCCCACCAACAATGGAGCAGGGTTCCTTTCTTCCCACACCCCCGCCAGCATTTGTTATTGGTTGATTTCTTGATAGCAGCCATTCTTTCTGGGGTGAGGTGGAATCTCAGTGTTGTTTTCATCTGTATCTCTTGAATAACCAGTGATTTTTGAACATTCTTTCATATATTTACTTGGTGCTTTTACTTCTTTGTCTGAGAAATGTCTGTTCATTTCAGATGCCCAGTTTTGAATTGGGTCTTTGAATTTGGGGGATCTGATTTTTTTCAGTTCCTTATATATTCTAGATAGTAGTCCTTTGTCTAAGGTACAGTTGCTGAAAAGTTTTTCCCACATTGTAGGTTGTCTCTTAGCTCTGTTGATGGTTTCTCTTGCAGTGCAGAAGCTTTTTAATAAGATCCCAGTTGTTGATTCTTTGTTCAAGTTCCTATGCCACTGAAGCTTTGTTCATGAAATCTTTTCCTATACCAATGTCTTCAAGAGTTCTACCTAACTAATCTTCCAGCAAATTTAATGTTTCTGGTTTAATATTTAAATCTTTAAACCACTTTGATCTTAATTTAGTGCATGGTGATAGGTATGGGTCTAGTTTTAATCTTTGGCAGGTTGAAATCCAGTTTTTCCAACACCATTTATTAAATAGGCTATCTTTCCTCCAATGAGGATGGTTGGCTCCTTTGTCAAAGATGAGGTGGCTGAGCATATCTGTAGTCATTTCTGCATCTTCTAATCTATTCCACTGATCCTTGAGTCTTTCTTTGCCAGTACCATGCTGTTTTTAATCACGGTAGCTTTGTAGTATAGTTTCAAGTTGGGGATTGTAATACCCCCAGCCATATCTCTGTTGACTAAAATTTCTTTGCTGTTCTAGGTCTCTTCTCATACCAAATGAATTTTTGGAGTGTGACCTCATCTTAACTACTTACATCCTGCAATGACTCTATTTCTAAATAAGGTCACATTCTGAGGTGCTGGAGATTAGAATGTCAACATATAAATTAGGGGAATACAATCTATTGTCCTGCAGCAGCCATTTTTGCATTTGCCTTTGTTTCAGAAAGTCTTCCTACTGCAAACCGTTGCATCTTCCCACATAGCATGGTGAAAGGAGCCTTGGCACTGCATAAGATTGGGGTCTGTCATCCTGGGCTGGATGTTCTAAGATCTGAGGAAAGGACTGGAAGGACTGAAGATGTGGGAGGTGGGACTGGAGTCCTAGAAGCCAGGGTTGTTCCTGAGAAACCCCAGGAAGACCTGTGTGTCTGCAGCCAGATGCATTAACCGTGTCACCTAATGAGGAGGGGCCACCTCACATGTTGCCCATCACAGCACTTACCATCCCCCAGCACAGGGTTGTGACTCTGAACAGAGGGGACAGGGTGGGCCACAGAGTGCTGGGTGGCGAGCTCCAATAGGCTGAATAATCATCCCCAAAGACACCAAGTCCTAATTCCTGGAACCTGTAAATATCACCAGCTTTGGGAAAAAGTCTCTGCAGATGTGACAAAATTATGTCACTTAAAATGGGGAGCTTATTACACTGGGTGGTCTGGTGGCACTGAATGCTATCACTTGTGTCCTTGCAGGAGGCAGGTAGGAGATTTGGCCCCCATACAGAGGGGAAAGCAGTGTAACCGCAGAGATGTGGCACAAGCCAAGGAATGCTGGCAGCTCCCAGAAAGAGCCACCAGAAGAATCACAAAACAGATTCTCCTTCAGAGCCTTGGTTTGGGTGCTGACTTCATAGTTTTGACCACCAGAACTGTGGGAAAATGAAGTCCCACTGGTTAAAGCACCTAGTCTGTGGCCATTTGTTTCAGTGACCATAGTGAGTGAACATGGAACTCACTGGAACATCCTTGGTGACCTCAGGTGCACCCACTGCTGTACACTTGTCTCTTCTGATGAGTGAAGGAATGGGAGAGCATCTGTTCTTCCAGGCAGCTGCTCTCTCCAGGTGTTTGAGGCTTTTCAGAATGATGTGCATACAACTAGGGAAATGTTCTTGGGCCCACAAGATGCCACACGGGGTGTAAAGCAGAGCAGTGACATATACCATGGCTGGAAAGGTCACCAGGCCACAGTGGGTACGGGTGTTAGGGAGGCCAGAGGCCAGAAGAGCCACCCTAGAGAGGGTGCTGGAGACCAGCAGGGTCACACCCTGAATCCCATGAGCCTGAGGCTCTCCTACCTTCCTGGACCTCTTTCTATGTGCAAAAATGTTAAAAAGTCCACCCAACACCCATTAAGATGGCAATTATCAAAAAACTTCAAACTAAACCAGATCCATCTAGAAGCCAGAAGATAACAAATGCTGGTGGGATGTGGGGAAATGAGGATCTCTGTCTACTCTTGGTGGGACTGTAAAATGGCACAGCCAGCAGGGAAAATAGTATGGTGTTTTCTCAAAATATTAAAAATAGAATCACCACATCTTTCCTTCCCAGCCATATTCCCAAAAGAATTACAAGCAGGGACTCAAACAGATCTTTGTACACCTGTGTTCACAGCAGCATTATTCCCAGTAGCCAGGGGGTCCATCAACAGCTGGATGAATAAAGAAAGTGTGGTCCATCCATACACCGGGCTACTGTTCAACCTTAAGAGGGAAAGAAATTCCGGCACATGCTACAACGTGGATGAAGGACTTTATGCTAAATGAAATGAGCCAGTCACAGAAAGACACATACGATGTGATTCCACTTAACACGAGGCCCCTGAAGTGGTCAAATTCATAGAGACAGGAAGTAGAATGGTGGCCGCCGTGGCTGGGAGGAGTAGGGGTTCGTTCTTAGTGGGAACAGAGTTTCAGTGTGGCAAGATTAAAAGAGTTCTAGAGATTGGTTGCACAACATTGTGAATGTATTTAGTATTATTGAACTGTGCACTTAAAATGGACTAAAATGACAAATGTTCTGTATATTCTAACTTAAATTTTAAAGAATATTACAAATTATGTTTTATGACTGCATCAGTATAAAGGCAAATATATTACTATTGCATCTTAAAGCTTCTTCTATGTCCTAAAAGTTCCTTTCTTTTTCTCTGAGTTTTATACTTCTTTTGTTTTTTTGCTACTGGGGATCGAACTCCAGTCCTTGTGCTTGTGTAGCAGGCAGCGAAACCACTGAGCCAGATCCCCGGCCCAAATTTTGTGGGCCCTAGACAGTATCATGAGTCTGACTGTGCTTGATGCGCCTAACCGCGATGTCTGCCTCTCCGTCTGCCCTCCGAGTGGGTGGCACTTTGCAGGCGAGCTGCCTTTACTGAGGCGAGGGCTCCGGGGCAGGGGTTGGACACTGTGTGAGGCCATCCTCGGAGTGGTTGCCTCAGAGCCACACTGCTGGCCCTGGTCCTATCTTCTCTTCACCCACAACACTCAGGGCTGTGCCTATGAGCCACACCTCACGTGTCATCAGATGCCCAGCGTCGTACCTCAACCACCCGTGCTGCTTTAGAGTAAGCGCTGAGGAAGGACACGCTGTCCTCCTGTTACTGCTTCCTCCTCTCCCTCCCTCCTTCAGCAGCACTTCAACTGAGTGGAGGCGGGCTGTTCCCAAAGATAATAGAACTCCTATGCAAAAAAGTCTGTCTTTGAAAGACCTGTCTGAGGCTCTGTCTGCAGCTTCTGATCCTTGCTGTTGGGAATAACAGCAAAGCCCTACCTAGAAACGAAAAGACAGAAGGTGTGGGGCGCGGGGAGGGGGTGTCATGGCCCAGTTGCCTAGAGAAGTTGAAAGTCCGAATTTTACAGTTTCTTCTGTGTGTGCTTTACTTCTGAGACTAATACCCAGGAATAAACTGATCTACAGCAAGGAACTAATAAGTAAAATGAGGTAAATTAACATAAAAGAGCAATTCACAATAGGCCTCCATTTCACAATACCATGTAAGTACAAAGGCCCCAGGTTATGGCATTCATTCTGAATTTGTTGCTCCATAAGAATAACCTATATGAGGCTTGAATAATTGAAAATCCCCAATTATGGTTCCGGCTGCGTGGGGCTCCCCTGCCTCCTGTGAGTGACGCCCCAGACAGTGTTGTTCACCCAGTCTCAAAGTGAGGGGGAGACGCCACCCCTCCTGCCTTTCTTCCTGAACAAAAGCCGCCATGGCTTTGTCAGGTCCCACTTGGAAACACAATATCAATCTTGCCTTATCCATATTATTGATGGGTTGTGGGTATTCTACTGTAATTATGTCAAAAATGAAATATCTCCAAATGTGATTGGCAGGCTGATTACAATAATGCATGTGATTAAATCCAGGGCTTGCTTGTGCAACTAGAGAGAATGTCAGTAGCAATTAACTGTGTTTTCTTTAAAATTGGCCAAGATTTCTCTTAGTTTTCATTGTGTAGTTGTAAAATAGCCCACCGAGGCACCTGGTGGTAGGCATCTTTAGTGTTCTTCTTTGGAGGAGCCAAAGGAGTTGGAGGCAGGTACAAAAGGACCCTCAACGGCCAGATGAACCAGGGGCAAAGGTCATTTGGATGCTGCATGTACATCTGGCGCCTTGTGTACCTGTATCTCTGTGTGTGTGGAGTGTGGGATGTGGGCAGAGGGGGCGCTCATGTGTATCTGTGTGGTTATGTGTGGATCTCACTCCATCTCTGCTTTTGGTCTCTGCCCACCTCTCTTTCATCATCTCTTGTCCTCATCTCTGCAACTTAAAGGCCTTGGAAAAGGGATGTAGTGGCCCAGCATGGGTCCGAAGCCCAACTGGCTGCCATGTTGTATGATGTGACTCCCTACCTACCGCTGCATCGGTCACAGACATGCTGAGTGGGTCCACCCCCAGATGTGAAGCAGCAGGTGGGGTGGGCCCAGCTGTGTACAGGAGCTGTGCCAACATCTGGCTCTACCTGGAGACTCAAAGCTTCAGGAATGGCCTGGGCTGGAGTCTGGGTCTGCTTTCATGTCAGGTTGGTGAGCAAGTTCAGAGAATCTACTCAGGGCCGATCTCCCACATGGAGTCCGTAAAATGCTTCCCTTCCCTGACCTCAGAGTCTGTGAGGAATTATGGAGTCACATGGGACTAGGGCCTTGACCTGATGGCCTGGTTTGAACTGAGTCACATCTGTAAAAATCCCATCTCCAAACATAGTCACATTCCTAGGCCCTGGAGGTTAGGACAGGATGTCAACATATGAATGTTTCCACCCATGACACATTGGGATGAGTTCCTCTCTACAGAAGGCTCTAGAAGCACAGAGCAAGGTTGACTCAGGAAACAGAAGGAGCTCACGGAATGCATCTTTGGTGAACAATGGACCCCTGTATTAGTTTCCTAGGGCGAGGGCCTAAGTGACAGAAATCCGTGTCTCACAGGGCTGGAGGCTGGAAGTCTGAGGTCTGCAGATGTGGGGGCAGGGTCTGCTCCAGGCTCTTCCTGGCTTCAGTAGGTAGCCCTGTGCCTGTGGCCAGAGAATGCTAATCTTTCTCTGGTGCCCTTCCTGTGTGTGTGTACTTATGTGTCCAAATTTCGCCCTTTTATTAAAACTAGTCACAGCGGATTAGGGACCCACCCTACTCCAGTATGACCTCATCTCAACAAATTATATCTACAGTTCCCCTAATCCAAATAATGTACCGTCCAGTTGGGACTTCAATGCACAAATTTGGGGAAACAAAATTCAATCCATAAAAAAATCTTTAGGCTGGTTTTGAGGCTCCTGTTCCTAGACTTGACCAACAGCTTGTAAGTTTACCCCCACAACACCCGCCGTGAAGGAGGAACCGTGGTGTCACGTTACAGGCTCTTGGTGTCAGAGCAGAATCTGAGCTCAGGGCTCTCTGGCAGGGCCGGGGGAGGCTGCTCACTCTACTCTAGGACCCACCCTGCATGGAGAGTGGCTTCCCCTCCCCAGGCCTCTCTGGGCTCTGGCTCTTCTAACACAGAGGCAGGCGGTGAGCTGTGAGCGAGACTGCTTTGCCCTTGGCTATTCAAGCCAGGCTTTGAGCCCTGGGAGGAGATGAATGGCTTAGAGTTCCCACAAATGCCTTCCTTGAAGGGGGGCTTTGGCTGGCTTTGCAGCAAGGGCTTGGATTCGGCCCAGGATCACAGAAACCGCTGCAGAGATGGCCTTGCGTGGGAAGAAAATACCAACCGACACGGCGTTGTCCCTTGGCTCCTGGAATTGGATTACATTCTTATTAGTTAATGAAGCCTGCCTGTGAATGAGGTGCTCCATACAGATGCTCTTTCTCCGGGGCTACTGTCCCCCAAAATCAGAAGTGGGGCTATGAAGTGACACCTGCTAGGAGAGAGGACAGGGTGACAGTGTACCATGAAATAGGAAATGTGCCTGGGAAGTGTGTGTGCCTGTGTCTGCATGCACTACTTCCTGCCTTTTCATAGGAGGTAATTTTTTTACCTTGTATAAAATACACAGAAGATAAAAATCATTCTCTTGACTGTTTTAACTGTTTAGTTAATACCTTCACACCCTTGTGAGACCATCACCATCATCTATCTATCTCCACAACTCTTTTTCCCCCCAAACTGACACTCTGTAGCCATTAAACACTAACTCCTTTTCACAGGAGAGTTTCGCTAGGTTTGGGGCTTTGAGCTTGTTTGAGCAGTGTTGTTTGTCTCTTGCTGTGTAACAAACCATCCGGGATGGTGGCATGAAACAACACAACTGGGTGGTTGAGGAATTGGGACAGGGCCCCCAGGACAGTGGCTCTCTGCTCCACAGTAGCCAGGCCTTCCAGGAACAATTGGAGATCCCTGGGAATCTCAGCTCCTTGATTCGTCTCCATGTTGATTCACCATGTTGGATTATCCAAGATGGTGTTCGCACTGACATGGCTGATGATTGGGCTGAGACTGTTAGGGTGATGAGACTGGCTGGACAGCTCCCTCTAAGCTACACCTCCCTGTGGAGCTGGCTGGAATGTCCTCACAGCCTGTGGGCTCAGAGAAATGAGATAGCTGGTTCCCCTACATTGAGTAGTCTAAGATGCCTAGGGAGAAATTGTAAGGTCCCATGACCTAGATTTAGAAGTTACAGAGTCCCTTCCACATTTTCTTAGCCAAGAAATCACTAAGGCCAGCTCTGACAAAAGGAGAGGGGAAATAAAACTGTCTCTCCAATAGGAGATTGCCAAGGAATTCACAGCCACCTTGAGCCCTTAAGCACATCCTGCTATTAATCATGATCAGTTGTTCTGAGTGGTCTCTCCAAGCCCACTCCACAGGGGCTTTGAACTGCTGCTTTTTTTTTTTTTTTCTACCACAAATCCAGCTACTTCGCCCCCCACTAACAGTGTGTGTGTTCATATACTTGCTCAGGTCTTCAGTGGCCTCTGAAGGGCACCTGAGCACCTAGGCATGCAGGGCTCCGGAAATTGTTCCTGGCCTGGCCCCTGTTTGCCTCCCCTGTCCCCTTCACTTATCCCCTACTCTGCATTTTAACTCAGATACTTGTAATTCCAGAAATCTGCTCCATCTTCCTTCTAGGCCTTTGGATGTGCGGCTTTCACTGTCTCCTGCCCTCCCTGCTTCCTAGGGCAGCAGCCTGTCTTCCCAAAATGACTTCTCCTCACCCTACCCTACTCACACAATGTAGATATTTATCTCACAGATCCACTACTCTTGAGCATTCACATGTCTGTCTTCCCTTTTAGACAATGAATTCCTTGTTACCAGGAGGCAGGCGGTGCAGGGGCTTCCTCCGCCTAGGACAGCACGAGGAAGCAGAGAGTATTGGTCAGCGTGGGCTGTGTGCATGCATGGAGGAATAATGTGAGAAGAATACGTGGTGTGGCCTAAGCAATAGCTTTATCCTGGAACCCCCAAAGAAAGTATAGGAAGTACCAGCAGGAAGAGCAGAGGTAAGAAATAGCTCCAAAATTCTATTTGAGCTTCTGGAATCTTGTAGCCAGAATCTATATTCCAGATTCTGGAATCTTGTGGAATGTTGAGCTCCTCAGCACAGTGGAAGGGGGATGGGTGTTGCTTAGGGGGATGAATGATCTGTGGCGAAGCATGTCCGGGAAGTGCAGGCTGAAGCAAGATGAATTATCCCCTTTGGCTATAGGAGTTGAACATGTTGACAGGCATTGGAAACTTGGCAGGAAGTAGAGGATGTAACATTTCCCACAGCCGATTCATCCTGGAACCCTGGTAGGACCGCTGGTCCATGGTACACTCTGGGAAATGTTGCTTGACCTCCTTGGCTTCTCACTGCTGCTCTGCTTACAAACCCTTCCAGGGCATGCTCTTGTCCATAGCCCCTAGTGACAGGCAGTCCACCAGAAACCCCTGGTCCCCAGCTTTTGGCAAAGGGTGGGTCAATGACTAAAAGTTGCCAATCATATCCTCTTTTCCATGGCAGGTAATTGAGCGGGTGGTTATGTGGAATTGAGGTTGCAGGCAGCCATATTGGTCCCTGCATACCTGCGTGATGGTGGCAATTCTGTGACATATTCAAAGGGCCCTTTGGAAAGAAGGAATACAGGTTAGTCAAGTAAATGAACTGGCTAGGGTAAAGTCGAGAGATCAGTAGTCTCCTGGCTCTTGGCAAATGGCTCTTTCCACTGTACGACCAGAATCCCTGTCACGGACAAAGCATGTAACCCAGGAAAAGGGACCCATAATTCACTGCATATGTCCCAGGTTTCTTTGCAGCCATAATTAACTGACCCCTAAAGAACATTAGCAGCTGGTTTTATTGAACTCATATAGAGGAAGCGATCTAAGCAAGGCTACATACTGGGCAGCATGAGGGATTGAGGAGCAAGCTTCATGGGCTGTCTGGATGGCTCACATGTTGGAACTTATCGTGGTGCACTTGAAGAAGTCTGCTGCGGTCTATTCAGAGCATTTCTGTGTCTGCAAATGCACAAGAGAAAGTATAGCCCTCTGAAATGCATCTTACCCCTGGGGATCCCACCGTGCCTTGGGATTTGCTACTGCACAGGCTGCTTCCACAGCAGCCTTCTGGGAAAAAGAGATCAATGGCAAAATTGGTAGATCCAACAAGGCTTTTGCAGTAAAAGCTTTTTATGCCTCTTGTTCAAATCATTTAAGTGCCTTTTAGATCACAGATTGAATCATCAACATTATAAAGTGGAACCTTTTAATACCAAAATACACTTCCAGAGTAAAATTCCATTATGGGAAAAAGCATTTCACGGCATCAGCCTAGATAATAATTCTCTCACATGTAATAGGCTGTATGAAATGTTTGATGGTAAACAGAGTTTCTCAGTATTGTAATAAGGTGACTCACACCCTTCTGTGTGCGTGTGCACTTGTGTGTGCTTGTGTGTGTGCACGTTGGGTACACACAGCGGGTCACCTCTCATCTATGGACATTGGTTTCTTTATCTGTAAAGAGTAGGAATCAGACTCTGAGTGCTTCTTGCTGTCAGATTATGAAAAAGCTATGTTTCCACTCTGGGTTTCCATTTCCTCATCCTTGAAACAAGAGCTTTTGTATTACTCAGGAAACTCAGTTGAAGTGATAATTTAAAGCAGCTTATGTGAAAGAAGAAAGATTACAGTGACTCATGGCTCATGTACTTAAAAATCTCAGGAGCTTGAGCACTGCGAGTTTAAGCAAGGCTACATCCACATCCCCCAGCAATGTCAGCGTTTCCAGGACTTGGTTTCCCTCTGGCCTGGAAATTAGTCACTCAGGTTCCCTCCATTCTGCCCTCCCTCCCGTAACAGAGGGAAGTTCTTTGTAACCCCAGCAGGAGGAGGACATCCGTCTCCCAGTATTTCCAACAAAAATCTCCTGGATTGAATCTCATTGGCTCAGGTAAGATCACATGTCTATCTCTGAGCCAATCACCATCTTCAGGGTGTGAACTGCACTGGTTGGCTAGCCGTAGGTCATGTGCTCACTCCAGAGCGGAAATGGTCAATGCCTTTTAATTGTAAGGCCAAGGTACTAAATGGTGAATTCACCCTGGAAGAATGGGATGCTGCTGGGGATGGTGGTGGAGATGCTAGGTGATGGAATCAGCACGCCGGCATTTGGGGTGGGGGCTACCACCCGTCTTGGCCCTGAGGCTTGTGTTAGCTCTAGAAGCTTATGAATGGTAAATGCTTAGTGCTGGAGGAGCTTTGGGGATTATTAAATCAACCTCTTTGCTTAAAGTTGAGAAAACTGAGGCTCATAGTGGGAAATTGGCTTGCCTGCAGGAAAGGGAGGCTTGAGTCCCACCCCGGTGGGTTTGTCAGTCCATAGGAAGACAAAGGCAGAAACTGGAGTGAAGCTGGCCCCTGCCCTGAATGCTAGGAGCCACCAGAAGCCGGAAGAGGCAGAGACGTCTCTTCCTCGAGAGCCCTGGGTGGTACCACATCTCTGCGGCCACCTCGATTCCTCTAGAGCCGTGAGAGGATTTCTGTTGGAGGTCACCTAGCTTGTGGCAATTTGTTGCTGCAGCCCCAGGAAAATAATCCATCTGCCAGCCAAAATTTATGATAAAACAGAAATTTTAGAAGTTCTGTAGTCCTGGCTCAGACTGCCATTCAAGCTACAAAAGAATTCTTATCTCTCTTTCTCTCTCCTTCTTTCCCCTCCCTCCACTCTTTCTCAGCATGTGCTCTATCTTGATGTTCGGTCTGATTACCCAGGGAAATTTTCCCTACTGAGCTGATTAATCAAAATACTGAGTCATTCATATCACACTTAGAAATTCCTGATTGTGCTTAAAAGTAGTTGGTAACAGATATGTACAAATAAACCCAGCTAAAAACCAGAGTGATTATTGGTGATTTAATTCACTCCAGGATCACAAGGGGGGTGGAATCATATGGCAGGAATGCGTTTTTAATGATAGGTTTTTACTAACAGGAAGGATGATAATACATTTATACACGCTAAGGCTTTGGGAAGTGAGCCATGGCGAACTATTCATTTGTTCGTTCAGCAAATATCTTGTGGGTGTGGACTGGTAAGCTGCTTCCCTGTGGACCTTCAGCCTAGTGCAGAGGATAAATGGCTGACTATGAAATTGCATTTGGGTGTTGAACTTGGTGATGAGTGCTGTCAAGGATGGTAGAGTGCTAGGATAGAAGCTGTTGAGTGTGGTGGTGGAGGGCATGGGCTATGAGGTCAGACTGGTTGGGCTTGAATTCCAGTCCTACACTTGTGCCTAAGGTTTTTATAGACAGCTAAGTTAGGTGGAAATAGTATAGGCAGTCAGACAGGGCTCGGCCCTCCAGGGAGTCAGTGCAGAAGAAGAGAACACTTCACAAACTGGCTGGAGGTGCTTCTGAAGAAGAATAACGTCTCAGTGGCCAGATTGACATACTTCCCTAAGGAAGCTTGAGATTCCTGGTAACACCCTTTTGAGATTTCCCATATAAATAAAATATCATCTCATTAGGGGCGGGCCATCCTCTTCCACCCACTAAGACTAAGATACTAAGACTAAGACTAAAGACAACATTAAGACTATAGATTATTCTTTTTTTTTTTTTTTGGTACCAGGAATTGAACTCAGAACCTTGCCAGGCAGAAGTGGGGCCACTGAGCTTCATCCCTGGCCCTTAGACTATAGATTATTGACCAGGGTTACTGATGTTATCCATATGCCCTTGCTACTATTGGATCAATATTAGCTACGTGGCTGTACTTATAGTCTTATTAGTTGATTATAATTTGACCCACATTGTACACACCCCACATGATTTTGCTCTATAAAACTTTTTCAGAGAAGTGGGCTCCTTGGCAACCCATCGGGGCCCTTCCTGTCTCTCAGGATCTATTCCTATTCCCCATACCTATCCCCAAATAAATTTTCCTACTCTTAACCTCTCTTGTTCCTTAGAATTCATTTGTTGACTTCAAGGAACACAAACTTGGCGTGTCTGACATCTAATGGGTTGGGAGTTTTATATTCTTAACTCCACTGGGTGTGTTTCTTGGAACTTGGACATAGCCTTTCCTTTAGGACATGGTTTCTTTTTTAGTTTTAAGGTTCAGCCTGGTGGTGGGCAGGCCTGACATCTGGGCTGGGTTCTTTCTCTCTTCCCACTGCTGATTCTTCCTGGGTCCTTGAAATCTTGCACATGCAGGTCATTAATCAGCCAAGGTCAGGGGTGTTTAAGGGGGGGATTTAAGGTTGCCCCTCGTGGCTTCCTCTGCTCTGGGTTGTCCTCTTCCCTCAGTTTCTGTTATAGTTTATGTCTAGATGTCTCTTCAAAGCCTCATGTGGTCATAGATGAGGCTTTTCAGAAGTGGCTGGACCTAAGTGTGTGATGCTGGGATTAAGGGTATGTGATTACTAAATTAGCCCACTGATTGGTTGGCATACTTCGGAGTATGGATAATGGGACAGCCCACCCTGGGTGTGAGTGCTACCCACCCTAAAGGCCTGTGGCCTGAATAAAATATAAGGGATAGAAAGGGGGCTGCTACTTTCACTTGTTGTTTGCTGCCTTTCTGTCTTCTGCCTGCCATGAACTGTTTCTCCTCTGCAGTGTCCCTCTGCCACATCGCCCTGCCATGGAGCCAGAGGACTATGAAAACTACAAACTGTGAGCCAAAACAAACCTTTCCTCCTTTAACTTTGGGTGTCATGTATCTTGTCTCAGCAACCAGAAAAGTAACTAAGACAGTTTCCAACCCTAACAGTTCAGAACTCCATCCTGACTCCTCAGGGTAACAAAGTTTTGGGTTTCCTCCTTAGTTCTAGCCACCCCGTGGCAGGGTCCTCAGTGCAGAAGCCAAGTGAATATGGATCTCCCCCACGTGATTCCTTCTCTCAGGACAAATCCGCTTCGTTTCTGCCTGCTGTGGCTCCTGCCCAGTGCAAGGGTAATGTGACATAAGCTGCTCCACTTTCACCATGGGGACTCTGACCAACTGACTTCCCTCCTTGCCTTCCTTTCCTTCTCCTTCCTTTGTTCCTCCCTTCCTCTCTCCTCCCCTCCCTCCTTCCCTCTCCTGTCCCTTCCTCCTTCCTTCCTTTTTACCTTCTTTCCTTCCTCTCTTCCTTCCAAATGAACATTTTAATTTCACCACCACTTATTCCTTCTAGAATGCTCTTCCTGTCCTTATACAGGTTTGAGTTTCTGACCTGCATCAGCTTCTCTCTGAAGAACCTTTCCTGTGTCTTGCAAGGCAGGGCTACTGGCAGCAGATTTCTTCCTTTTTTGGCTCAGAAAATCTTCATTGCTCCTCCTCTTTTGAAGGTAATTTCCAGGATGCAACATTCGGGATTGCTGCAGGTTTTCCCTCACTATTTTAACTATTTCACCCTGTTCTCTTTCTTGGGAGATTAGGAGCAGCAGTTGGATGTAACCATCACATTGCTTCTCTACAGGTAAAGGGTGTTTCCTCTGGCTTCTTTCAGGAGTTTTGTTTACCTTTGATCTTCTGCAGCTTGGCTGTGATGCGCCTGGTTGCTGCTGGGGCCGTGGTGTTTGCCTTTATCCCCATCAGTCTTTCCGGGCCTCCCGAGTCCAAGCCGGTGTCTTCTTCCTCTTCATTCCCTCCTTAGCTCTGCTCATCCACCCTTGAAGTCCACCCCATCCCATTTCCAGCACCCCAGCCAGATGCTGCTGAGGCCCATGTTTCTGTCTCCACCCTCTGGAATCTGAGCAGATTGGAATATGAAGGTCTAAGCATGAAGAGTGTCGAAGACTTAGAAGTTAGAGCCAAGAAGAGGGTTCATAAAAGGCCCTGCACAGAGCTTCTGGAGAGGGAAAACATGGGAAGAGAAGGAGGAGTTTTAGGAGGAGCACGGTGACTGTGCCGAGCCTGCCAGGGGGCTCTGAAAGGGGAGACTGAGGCAGGGGGTTAGACTCAGTGACACCAGTCACTGGGGACCCTCCCAAGAGTGCTGCGGGTTTGAAGGAGGCAAATGCCTTTGTGGAGAGAATCGATGTGTGGTAAAGACATAGATCTGGCTTCCCCACATCTCGGTGCCCCAAGGTCAACTGCCATCTGGAGAGACTAAATGGACATTTTCAGAAATAGACGGTTGGTAAGTTCTCACTTGTGTGCTCCTCTGCGTTTTGTGATGAAATCCCTAGGTGTGCCCTGTCCCGCACACGACTGGCATCATCCATTACTGGAGCTTCCACTCCCCATGTGGCACCTGCCTGACATTACGGCTCAGGGGTCCAGGGTCACCGAAGTGGATGATCCTAATGATCCATCGTCACCTGACGCTGTGTCGCAGTGCCCGCATCACCAGCTCATTCGTTCCTTTTGTCACGTGTCAACTCCTGTCATCATGGGAGGAAGAGTGTGCACAGTACAATAGTATGTTGGGAGGGAGATGGAGAGGGAGAGAGGAAGAGAGACAGAGAGACAGAGAGAGTGGGATTGCTGATGCTGGGTTCTTTCTGTTAGTTTTATCCATCCAACAAGTCACCTCCCTTACCTGGGACTACTTGGGAGGAGTAATGGGAAAGGGACTGGAATTCCTTTCTAACGGCTTCCCTTGACATGTGGAGTGGAATTTTCCTCATGGCTACTGAAAGGTGAGAAAAGCAGCCCCCTGTGAAGTGACCGTCTCCCACTGTAACTGTCAATTTAGGTTCCTCTGTCTTTCAGAGTGTGGTTTCCTACGGGCAGTAATCTCTCTTTTTTTCTTTTTGTATTAAGAGATTGAACCCAGGGCCTTTGCACTGAGCTACATCCCCAGCCATTTCTTATTTTTTATTTTTGAGACAGGGTCTTGCTAAGTTGCTAAGCTGTCCGGGTTAGCCTTGAATTAGCTCAGCCTCCCACAGTGCTGGGATTACAGGTGTGTGTCATCTCACCTAGTTCAGACGGCAATCCTGACTTGCATGTCAGTCATTTTTCTCACTGCTGTGTCAAAGTATCTGACATCCACAATTTAAGGAAGGAGAGGGCTTATTTTGGCTCAAAGTTTATAAAGGTTTCAGTTCGTAGTCAGCTGGCTCCAAGGCAGGGTGACATGGTGGAGGAGAGCAGCTCACTGCATGGTGGCCAGGAAGCAGAGAGACCGAGGGAGGAGCCAGGGAGGAGATGCACCCTTCCAGGCCCCACTTCCTAACAGAAAGTCAGCTGTGAGCCCTGTAATCCAATCACCTTCTGAGCCCCGCCCATGAGTGCAGCAGCCTCCCGGGGGAACATCTAGGGTTACCTTAACATCTCATTCATCCCTGCCCTGAAAGCCTGGCACAGTGCCTGGGGTGTAGTAGGTGCTCAGTAGAGATTTACTTAATCCTGAGTGAGTACACTTCAGATCCAACCAGTCGAGGCTCAAAAGGCTCCGCAATATGTCCTGAAACCTCTTAGAATCTGCTTGACAGATTTCTCAGCACACCTCAGGCTTATGTCTATGTTAAGTGAGCACCAATGACAGTCATGGGAAAGAATGATCAAGTTCACAAATTATCCTTTGGTTTATGTTTGAATTCCCAAAGATAAATGTTACCTCAGTTAAATCATGCTTTATGCCTCTACTGCAGGTGTTAGGAAAATATCGGCTGAGCTCAGCTCCTGGGTATGAGGTACAGGACCCAGGGAATTTGCACATACTAGTGAACTGCGACCTGGGGTTCTTTCATTAATGGTCAGTAATGGTCTGCAATCAAGCCACACCTGCGAGAGGAAAATAACAATTGGCCTGTTTGCTTGGAGTGAGGATGATTTATCAACTTGCTCATTATTCGTTCTCTCTCAAGGTATTAACCAAAGTTGTTTGTGCAGAAATAAAGAGAGAGAAAAATGCCCCCTTATCCAGTTTCAGGAGGCTGTGCGGAGTGCATGGTGCAGTCACTGCCGTCACAGGTGTAAACCCCACTCTGTCACTAGCAGGCTGGGTTAGTCCATTTTCTGTTATTACAACAAAATACTTGAGGCTTGGTAACTTGTAAAGAGATGAAGTTTCTTTTTTCTCGCTTTGTTTCTTTTCTCTTTGTTTGGTTTTTTCTGAGGCAGGGGCTCCCTTTGTAGTTCAGGCTGGCCCTGAACTCACTATGTAGCCCAAGCTGGCCTCGAACTTTCGATGATCCTCCTGCCTCTGCCTCCTGAGTGCTGGGGTTCCAGGCATGTGACACCACGCCCGGCCGGGATGAAGTTTCTTTAACTCACGGTTTTGGAGACTGGAAGCCAAAAGAGAATGGTGTTGGCAAAGGTTCCCTTGTCGTGAGCTCGTGGCACAGAGCATCGTAAAGTGGAGGGCACAGGGAGGAAGAGGGGTCAATTACATGACAGGAAGCCTGGGGAGGGAAGGGCCAGAGTTTCCCCTCCACACAATGCTCCACACAGTGCTCCTGAACCCAGGGTCCCTTGAGCTCCCTTCCAAGGGCACGTCCCCACTGACCTCAGGACCCGCCACTTCTCAACATTGCCCCACTAGGGAGCGAACTTCTTGTGCATAAACCTTAGGGGGACAAACCACACCCAGGCCATAGCACTAGCCAGAGCCATGGTTAAAGATTCTGTTTCTCAACTGTTAGGGAGTGGTAATCATGCCGGCCTGTCTGGGTCGATAACAAGGGTTAAGCTGGGCATGATGGTGCATACCTGTAATCCCAGCTCTCCGGGAGGCTCAAGCAGGAGGATTGCAAGTTTGAGCCCAGTTGCAAGTTTGAGCAGCATAGTGAGTCTCTATCTCAAAATTAAAACAAAAAATAAAGGTTGGAGATGTGGGTGAGGGAGAAGGCCTTGGGTTCAATCCTTGGTACAGAAAAAAGAGAAAAAAAGGTTCTAAGTCAATGTCCTCCAGAAGCCTCTCAGAAGAGCAACGCAGTTTTATTCCCGTCTCTTTTGGCTGTTCTCCTAGGAATTCTGTCCATTCTACTGAGCTAAACCCCGGGCCCTTATTTACTATTTTAAAGCACAGTTGCACCCACATCTCTCCCTCAGTTCACACTCTGGGCCTCACAGGAGTTTCTCCCATCCCATGTGACAGGACAAGGAAGGAGTCTCGGCCGGGTTCACGGCCAGGTTGCTGCTGCGTGACATGGGTGTGAGGCAGAGATGGAGCCGAGGGCCAGGGCCCTGCTGAGGAGGGCGGGGGAGCAGCCTCGGTGTGGAACAGGCTCTGAGTTCCGGTCTCCATGTCTATGTGTTTCCTGGGGCTGCCAGCAAAGTACCACAGACTGGGTACTGTTTTCCTCCTCATGGTGATGGTAGCCTCAATTCCAAGATCCGGGTGGATTGGGCTCCTTCTGAGGCCTCTCCTGGGCTTGCAGATGGGCGACTTCTCTCTGTGTCTTCACGTCTTCCCTGTGTGTGTCTGTGTCCTAATGTCCTTTGTTTTACAAGGACGACAGTCACAAGGGATTTGCACCCACCTATGCCAACTCATGTCGCCTCAATTGGTTCTTTAAAGACTCTGTCTCTAGGAAGACTCTGTCTCTGTCACATTCTCTGGCAGGAGCCAAGAGGAGCCCTCCGGCTCTGAGACCTGTCGGGTGTGTCCCACATGGGGTTCTGTCCGCACCACTGTTGGGGCTTGCTCAGTTTGGGAAGGGACAGATACTTCTCAGGGCCAACTCAATACAGTCACCCTTTCTTCCTCCTGCTCCCCTCTTGCACCTCCAAGGAAACATCCTGCTCAGGACTGGACCATGTTCTTCTGAAACTCCCACTGTACTCTGACTTTTCGTCCAAGGCCTTGACCTTCAGCGTTCTAATGCATGGATTGTTGAAACTTGTGCCATGAGTTCCAAAACTGTATTTTAAAGTTCCAAAGCTGAGGGTTGCCGTCTCTGTCCCCTTTCTTGTGGCATTCCTCCACGGGGGCACAGAGCCCAAACTAGAGGGAAGCCACAGGGCCTGAGAAACTGGTGGGGTTTTGGGAGGGAGACGACATAGTGATTTGAAAGAACAAAGTAGAGCCCTGTACCTGTGTCCCCAAAGAACCCTGGCTCTTTAGGATTCTCTTGCCCGGGAGTCACCAGGATAGTTACTCTGTGACACTCATATGACATGGACCTTGGAGGTCAGGTGACAGATTTCTGAAGGTCAGGTAGCCTATGTCCTTCCTGGTTGTGCAGTCTCACAGTGCCTTTCACATAGGGAGACCGTGATCATCGGCATTGAAAAGCTGAGTTCAAATCCTCCCTCCTCTCCTTACTAGCTGTATGGCTTTCAGAAAGTTGCCCAAGATCTCTGAGACTCCATTTCCTCGCTTGTAAAATGGGCCGATAATTATTTTACTTCCCAGAGTCACCAGCAAGATGGAACGAGAAACCGTACTAGCTACAAAGTACTTAGGATCGTGCCCAGCACATGATAACTGCAAAGACTTGCAATTATCATTTAAAAATATTTTCTAATCAATTATTTGTAGGGTATGGGCTTAGTTACAGCATGGTGCTGGCGCTGGTGATGATGTGTGGAAAAAATAAAAATGTATTTTCCATGCAGTAACTATATTTGGCAACAAGTCTCTCCAATTCTCTTGTAATAAAAGGATTTTGTTTTGCTCAGAGGCCCTTTGAGTCTCTAATAATGCTTATATATAGTGCCATTTGTTCCAGAATCTTGGAGCAGCCCTGAAATCAAAACATGACAAGAGTTGGACATTTGCAAAAATAAAAGCAACGATTTGCTTTTGTTTTTGAAAACGCTCTCTTTCCCTACCCAGTTTGCAGCTTGGCAGCGGGCTGTGGACCTGTATGTACTTCGACCTGAGCCCGTGTCCCGCCACTGACATGGCTGCCTGCAGCTCAGCTCAGGAGACGGAGGGGTGAGAGGCAGACCCAGCTATATTCAGAAGGAGAGCACTGAGCAGGGGGAGGACTGGGTCTTTACCAAGGGTCCACTATGGGCTAACACTGTTACATATACTATCTCATGTAATCCCAACAGCCACTCACATTTACAGATGAGGAGCGGGGCTCAGGAAGGTTAGCAACTCACACAAGGTCACACAGCAATTAAATGGCAGGGGGAAGTTCCTGGTTCAGGTCTTTCTCATTTACAAGATCCACATCCCCTCACATCGCCATCCTGGGTCAGTCTTTCTCTAAAGATGTTTGTCTTCACTTTCAAAACATGTGAAGCAGGAGAAAGGAAGCGATGTTTGGGAGCGTGGGAATTCAGGAATGCCATATCCAGTGCACGGTACAGGAAATACAACGAGGAAGTGAGATAATCCGGAGAAAATTTCTAAGGAAGCAAGCACCAAGTTACCCTAGGGTTTCATCAAATCTAAGTCTTCATCAAGTATAAAAAGCCACCCCCCCATTTTTGGTACTGGGGATCGAACTCCGGACCTCGCACTTGTGAGGCAGGGGTGGTGCCGCTGAGCTAAATCCCCGACCCCAAAGGTCCATTATTTTATATGCTGCTGCTGAAGAACCAATAAGTCCACTCCGAGTACAGCAGGGATGGATTGTGAGACATGTCCTCATTTCAGAGAGATTAGCATATGAAAAGCTTGCATCTTAGTATCGATGAGAGGTTGCATTTATCTAGGCCAACTTCTCCCCTGTATCAGCCAAAGTTTAGCACAGGACATAGAAACCACTCTAGGTACTTTAAGCACAAAGGGCTTTAATACAGGGAATTGAATTCCTATAAAATCACTGAAGGGCTGGGCCAGCAGGCACTGACTTGAACACTGCAAAACTGCATAAAGTCCATGTGTCTCCAGTTAGCCCTGACCTCCTGACATTTTCCAACATCAGCAGCTGTGATGGACATCCAGCTGGATGTGAGGCAGACAGCTCTCCTGGTTAATAGCAGCATAATCTTGAGCAGATCAGTTCATGGCTCTGGGGGTTGGCCACTTTATTTGGACACTGGGGTCAAATGACCTGCCTCATGAGGTTAAATGAGTTAGTTTACCTGGAAGGTAAGAGTTTCTCACAAAAATGTTCATTACCAGAATTTGTGGATGCTTGGCTCTTTCACACATTATACATGTGTTGAGGGCACTGTGCCTGGCACGTGGTAGATGCTCGAAAGTGAAGGAACTGGGGGAATACAAACCAGGTGACCCCAGATCTCACTGTGCTCCTCCCTCCTTGCTCCTTCCCCTCCTCCCAGGAGGTGATACTCCTCTGGGCTGCTTATAATTAGGAAAGACACCAGACTGGCTTTGTTCCAAGTAGATTAAAAGCCTTCTCAGACCGTACCCCATTTGCCACCCAACAGGCTGGGGAGGCAAATTGTTGGTTGGTCCAAGATGACCACTCCCACTCCACAGATGAAATCACTGAGGACCAGGCCTGGAACTGACTCATAGGTGGAGCCAGTGCCTGCTGGGCAGCTGGGTTGCTGCCTAATGACTATGTTGACTGTTTGGACTTCACAGATTGAGTTTCTGCCATGGGGGAGACAACACCAACCCCCTCCCTCTTTCCCAAAGTGCCTCTGGCTGTGTTTATATCCCCACACCTTTGTACCAAGGCTACCAGGGCCACAGGGACTCCCACAGATGCCTGCCCGTGTGGCAGGTCAATGCAGATTGCACTATAGACTCCTAGTTGGTCTTGGTCTGCTAGACAGCTGCAAATTTTTTATGTACAATGCCTAACCCTTTTATGAGTCATTTTGTCGAATCCATGATGGCCCCTTAACCAGGATCCTGCTTGCCAGGATTCCCGGCAGCATTTTGTGTAAGTCTCTAGCACTGAGCTAAAATGATCTCTTTCTAAGACTTGCCCTCATGTACGAAGGCTGTGTATAAAGGACAGTGAAAGAAGTAGAAACAGGGAATGTGGAATCAGTTAAATTCTTTGAGATGTTTTTGTCCTTCTAAGAATTGGGCAGATAATGTGTGTTACACCTTGTGTCTAGGTGTCTCCCCAAAGGCTCAGGTGGTCAGAGGTGAGGCTTTTTCACAGGTGGCTGGATCTAGATTGTGTGATGCTGGAACTGATTCATGGTGGAATGCAAGGCTCAAGGGCACTAGGATTAAGGGTGTGAGTGCTCCCGCCCTGAGTAGCCTGGCTAAGATAAAAAGGGCAGAGAGATACTGTTAAGGTCCTTTGCTTGCTTGCTTGTTTTTGCTATCTTCTGCTTGCTATGAATTTCTCCTCTTCAGTGCTTCTCTGCCAAGCCACCCTGCCTCAGAGCCTGCTGACTATGGACTGAAACCTCCACAAACTGTGAGCTAAATAAACCTTTCCCCCTTTAACTTTGGCTGTTGGGTATTTTGTCTCAGCAACGAGAGCAAAGTAACTAAGACAATGTATGTGAAAAATCACAGTACCTAACAGCTAATAAGGCCTTAAGTATTAGTTACACCAGACTCCCCAGAGGTTTCTTTATCCCTGACTCACCATAAATACATGTGTTTGGACTATGTAGGTTCTTACGTGTGTGAATCTATGGCAGGGTTATATTTATGACCCTCTGCTCCCTAGTTCCATTCTTAATTTAAAAAACCCAGCAGCAGCAAATCCTGACTGGTCAACCTTCTATCCTAATTTTGGTACCAAATTACCAACTCATAAAAATTTGTTAAGGGTCACCTGTACCCTAGGTTTGTATTTCTACCTCCAGCATTTCAGAGTTGCTGTCTCTGTGGCAGCAGCTTGCACTGGTGTCCTGCCATGCTTCACATGGGTAGGACATCTCAGCATGTGTGGGTGGTGTTGGAGGTGTTGGCAACTGCCTTGGAACATAGCTGCATGAAAGTAGCGCTTAACAGTAAGGCATCCGACTGAGGGTGCCAGAGCCACGAATTACAGAATCAATACATTCTATTCTCACCTTGGAACACTCCGTGCACTGGTGCTGATTTAATTGTGCTTTCAGGTCAGCTAATTGTCACCCAGACTGGAAGCAGGGACCTTTCTTCTGCAGGTCTGTGGTGAGGTTAGGGGACCATGATCACACTGTAACAGATAAATCCTATTCCAAGTCTTCTTAGCACAGGGACATGCGTGTGTGTGTGTGTGTGTGTGTGTGTGTGTGTGTGTGTGTGTGTGAATGTCTTTCACTCAATAGATTCTAGCCACAGAATCTTGTTGGGGGATTGCACATCATGAGATGTGTGAATCTTGAAACCCCTTTACTGACAAATATTCATCGAGTGCTCACCTTGTGCATGTGTTGCCATCGGGGTCTCAACAGAAAGCAGATGACACATTTGGAATAGGATAATTTGAGCAGGGTTTATTTGCAGTGAGACTGTTGGCAACTGTGTGGGGGTGGGGGGCAGTAACTTGGGGCTTAGCAGCAGTCACGGTGCTATCACCTCTAGACCGGAAGCACAAAGGGAGGAGCTGCTGTTACTGCAGACTGGAGGGAGACCAGAGAACACGGACCTTCAGCCAGGAGACCTATCTAACTGGAAGTGACCTTGCCAGGAAGGAACCAGGGGTAGCATCTATCTACCTTAACCGTCCTTTCTCTTTCCTCTGTGGCCTTCCCCACTGGCCACACCCAACAAAAACCAGGAAGCAGAGAGACCCTGGAGTAGTTTACAGAGGCAGCTTACAGGGGCAGAGGGCAGGCTAGGGAAGAATCAGGACCGGCGAGGGTACCCAGAGTGGCAAATTTCAGACATCAGGTACATTCCTGCAGCGTCCAATGAACAGATGATTCCAGGTGGGGGACCAATATTTACACAATTTTGGGGATCCACTTTAAGAAAATCATGTAGAGATATCTTACCTCGGCAAATAAAAAAACCCCAGAAGTTATATGAACACACTGTTAAGGTCCTTCCCAGGACTTTGGAAGGCACCAGTGCAAGTCAAGCCTTGAAACTAGCGCTTCATTGGTCTCATTGTAAATCCCCCTCTGCCTGTGGCTTTGTGGCTTTGACCTGGAACGAGATCTCAGTCCACAATAAGCTCTCAGACTCATGGGTGATGGGGACTTAGACAAATGATTATAGAAACAAAGCAAACAGGTATAAGAGAATTACAGCTGCAATAGTACAGAGGGTTAGGTAGACATCGAAACAGTAGGATTGAAAAGTAGTTGAAAAGTAGGATTTAGACACTTGGCAACGGGTGGGCAGAATAATACTGATACTATCTTCTATTTATTGAGCACCAAGTAAGTGCAAAGCATTGCCTACAAGATTGTCATTTAATCCTGACAGAAACAGGAAACTGAGGCAAATAGAGATTAAATGACTTCCCCTAAGTTGAAAAATCTCAAGTGGTAGAGCTACGACTTGAACTGCAGACTGGGTATCCCAGAGCCGGGCTAGTCTACTGACTCACGCCACAGCGTGAAAGCCCTTCAGGGTGGCGGGCAGGAGGGTGAAAAAATGCAAATCCGAGCACTCAGCCAATGGGAATACAATTTTTCTTTTATAGCCAGTCCTTTGTCAGCACGCTTAACAAACTACGCTCTTTTGAACACTGGCAATATTTCCCGGTTCCTAGGGCATTGAAGGGTACAGTGGGAGGTCAGAGGCTTGTAAACCACAATTCCCAGAAGCCCTCGGGCCAGAGGGAGTGTAGGACCTACTTTGTCGCTAAAGGACTCCAATTCCCAGCGTGCAGCGCGCGTGTGGACCTCAACTCCCAGCATGCCTGGGCAGGCGGCAGGAAGGACCGACTCGCCCCGCCGCCTTTCCTTGCCCCGCCTCCTTCGTCGCTCAGAGCCAATGGGAAGGCTCCATACTGCAGGGTGTGGAGGGGCCGGCGGCGCCGCCGAGTTGCGAGTCGGCGATAGCGGCGGGAAGTTCGTACTGGGCAGAAGGCGACGGCTCTGCGGCTCCGGGTAGGGAGCCGTGGGCTGCGCGGACCGAGAGCTCGCGCGCGCACCGAGTCGGGGCGCGGGGGCGGTTGGCCAGGCGGGGCCGGCGCGGGCCTCGGGGCATTCGCTCCCTCCTGGCCTCGTCCGGGCGCCGCCGGTCCTCCCCGGTCAGCCCGCTGCTGTCCTTGCCGGTCTGCGGCCTCAGAACCCGGCCGTGCTTGCAGCCCGTAACCCGCTGGACGGACGAGGTCACGGGGCCCCCATTCAGCTGAGAACCCTGAGCCGACGCCCAGGCGCCCACGGGCGCAGTTTGAAAGGCTTTCTTTCCAGGACAGGCGGTGGTGAGCCGGAGTGATGGGGTGAGGTTTTTCGGCCCAGCATCCGAGGAGGGGACTTGGACTGAGGCCCTGGAGGGAAGAGGGGACCCGGCCCCCGAGGGCCACTGCCCTGGCCTCGTGAGCTGCTACCCGGGGCGCGGTGCAGGGCGGGGAGTTTTTACGAGCGACTTCGTGTCCCTCTCGACGCTTCCTCCTCTGATCTTTCCCTCCAGCTGGCAGGGTGGCACTCTTTACTGATGCAATAATGTTCAAAGGCGAAACATCGGTTTTCCTACTGCCAGCACTCTTAGGTGGGTTAGTTAAGAGAAACAGCACCAGAGTTATTGAGAGAGGAGGCAGAAACTAACGTCTTTTTTTTCAAAGTTACCATTTCTGTTTTTCTTTGTATAGGTTCTTCCTTTGCCTCCCCCACCTCCCTTTCTTGGAACTATGTCAGTCTTGCTGTTGAGAAGGTGGTGGTTAAATTTGGGGAGCTGTTGAAGAACTTCATTAGTTATGTTTATTTATATATTTTATTACTGGAATTGCCCCTCGGTTGAGTTGAATTCAGTAGAGTAAAAAAAACGATGTAGGGCAGCATTTATTTTTAAGAGTTCAGAATGAAGACACCTGACTTTTTGTGACATGCTGAACGTAACAAGTTTGGGGAAAAATTTAATGTACAATATTAAAGCAATTTTACAAGGAGGCAAGGGTTCTTTATCTGGTCATTTTATGCATGTTACATTTACGCTGTTCAAAATGGCATAGTAATTAGAATTAAATTTCTGGGTAGATAAGATCATGTTCATATGCTTGCCTATAGAAGGGAATGTAACTTAAGTACTCTAGTCACTTAATAATAGCTTTCTATGTTGATGCTGTCACAGATGCTGTTCTTTGCATCGTCAGCGTTTGCTGATCAGATTGTGTTAATGCAGTAACACAGGTTGAATTTAATACCAATAAACTTGTTTGAGGTGTCACTGTCATCTTAGTACAGTACTAGTATCTAGTACAAGTGACAGTTTAAAGTGTAATGGCTTCTTGTTAGGCTCAGTGCTGCAGAAATTAGGAGGGAATATTTGTTAAACAAATGAGGTAATGGAGTAATGTGTTAAGCAAAGAACCTGGCATGTAGTAAGTTAGTAAGTGCCCAGGAAATGGTTATATGGAAAGCTTATGCTAAGTTTTATTCCAGCATGCAAGTGTGTATTTTAAAAATAACACCAGTGCATTCAAAATATTGACGACCCTAAAATTAAATTTCTTAAAGGCAGTAGGCCAGCTTTTTAAAAAAAGTTTGAGCACTAATGTGAAATAATAATAAATAAGTGAATGTCCCAGATCCCTAGAAAAGAAAAAAAATTTTAATTTTGACCATGTATTTTTTTTTCGTAAAGGCATCCCTAATAAGATATACTGTGAATAGGGTTTTCACTTGGAAAATAAAACTTTAAAATTATGTTTGATTTGCAAAATAAAACTAATTTGGAAATGGAGCAGAGCTTTGAGATTTACCTGACGTCAAATGAAGGAGGATGACTCCGGAATTCATACAAATGTGCAAATGCTCTTATCTCCACATATCAGCCAGGGAACCTAATGGGAATTAAATGCTGCCACTTTGTATGAGTGAGTGAGGCTTTCGGGAAAATTGGTCTTGATGGGTTCTGAGAATGGATGGGTCACTGAATAGGACTGGAGAATATTTTTCAGATTGGTAGGATATTTTACATGCCAGGGTTATTTTTCAGAGTGAGAAGAAATGGACTCATTTATTTACCAGAGATCATATGCCTGTTTGCCAGGAATTGTGCTGGGTGCTAAGTCTGTTCTTGCTATCATACTGCTTTGTTGAAGCCAGTTTTCTTTGTTTGACATTAATAAGGAATATTCTTCTGTCAGTTATCTAGCACCTAGCGTACAAGGAGTCCATCAGTGTATAAGGCACATTTGCAGAACTGCACTGTTGATGAAATGTAGAAACTACAGAGCTTTTAATAGGAATGCAACATTCATTTAGAGAGATTATAGAATCCTGACAAAGCATTTAGCTAGGTGGTGTAACGGAGTTGTATTTGTACTCCAGGGTGTTTGGTCCTTTTGCCCAAGGTTTTGTGAGTATGTTCCCACTTAAAGATGTGAAGAGGGCCCTGCCATTCGATTCTTTTACCCCTGGACTCTCAAATGATATTTAAGCACCCCACAGTGTGAGGTTGCTGTTGTGAAGTCATTTCATGCCCTTTGCCAATTATTCTTGCTTCAGTTTTCCCAATGTTGCCTTAAATCTTTGCACTCCAACTCCTGCATTGTCTTGTTCTGTGTGACATACAGGCAACACTCTGAAAAAGAAAAGCCCTGGAAAGTCTAGAGAGGTAGGAGCTGTGCTCCCTCCATAGTAGGTGTTAGGTTTTTAATATTCATCATTAAATACTAATAAACTTTTACTGCTGTTCAGGAAATTTATTAAGAATTTTATTAGCTGCAACATCTTTGTTGACTAGAGAAAATTCACTTTGTGAATCATTTATTTAGTATTCAGGTAATGGTCATGCCCCACTCATTGGCATGCTCAGAGAAATGAGAACGACATTGTGAGGCAGTGTGTGAGCATCATAGAGTGCACACCACTGACTGCTGCCACATCACTAGGTGATAAACATCTTACAGAATCTTACAGCATCACATGTCTGCAGTCTTCTGTGCGGTCCGTTGTTAGCCCACACCTGGCAGTTAGCTGATGCATCAAAGACTGTAACTGTCTTTGGATTTTGATGGGTGTTTGCAGTGACTCATGTCTTCTTGGATCTCTGGCCCCAAGGATGGCTACAGGACTCTAGAATTTGAAAACTAAGATAGACACTTTTACACACTGGCAGGTATGTATGTGAATACTAAACATTCACATACTAACATGTTTTCAGTTGCCATATACAGTAAGTGAGAAGATATCTTAGATGGAGATCATATAGGTAAATCACAGAGTAATTAGCTTGACATTTGAGAATTGTCTCATATTTTTAAAGTAAATATATTTATATTGGAAGGAAATAATGTATTTTTTTCCCCTTTTTTCTTTTTTTAACATAGGGTCTCACTTTGCAGTTTAGGCTGACCTTGAACTGACTAGGTGGCTCAGAGTGGTCTCCTGCCTCAGACCCCTAAGTGCTGGAATTACAGGTGTGCCCCGCTATGCCTGGCTTAGAAATACGGATCTTATATAGCTCAAAGTCAGCAACAAGATTTGCACAAGAGACAGACAGACCTGGAAAGTCACTAGCAATGAGGGCAGCACCATCCTGTTCTTTTTGGGGCTTCCTGATTTCTTTCTGTGCATTAATTTTCTCTTTGTTGACTATTTGCACGTGAACAGACAATACCCCCGCTCTAGACTTAGTCCCTTGTAACAGCCCAAAAGAGACTGTATTGTGTAATTGTCAGTTTTAACAGAACCCATGAGGTTACAAACCTTATGCCGAGATGACTATAGCTGTAACTCTGGTTGTTTTTCTCAAATTGTTTTACCAAGTAAAACATATCTTTTGATGATGCTGTATATTGAGACAGTGTGATTACATTTCATAATACTAAGCAATAGAAAATAGACTATCTGGAAGAAGAGAAACTTTTACTATGTCTTTTTGCAATTAGCTCTATGTCAACAGTTAATATACAGATTATATATAATTACACATTTTTGTTAGAAGTAATCTGTTCAGGTTATAGTGTTTAAGGGACTTAATCTTATATTTTCAGGCTTACAGAAAATATTTTAAAAGTCGTGACAAGTTTATAGTCAGCTGTTTTTGATGGGAATTTCAGATGTACAGGGTAGCTACTCTGGAAATTAGTTTGGCAGTTTTGTAAAAAGTTAAACGTGTGCGCAGCGTGTGACCTATCCTTTGTCCTCCTGGCAGTTTATCCCAGAGAAATAAAAACTGCCACATGTATGAAGGTGCTTTACTTTTAATAGCACAAACCGAAAACAGCACATACATCCTTCAGTGAGTGAATAGTTAAAAAAGATGTTGCCCACCCAAGGGAATACCACTCAGCAACAAAAAGGAATAATCTGTTGGTAGATGCAGCCATTTGGGTGGAGCTTATGGGCTTTGTATTAAGTTGAAAAAAAAAAGCCAGTTTCAAAAGTTTGTATGATTCTGTAACCAAATGTAGTGGGTTTGCCTCTTGAATGCAGAGCCAGTTAAGCACAACTAGCCAATAAAGAAGTGCTCTCCACTTCTTTATTATTTGGAGTTAATTATTTGGAGCAAGTAAGGAGAACACAAGTTAATTGTAAAGCAGTGCTCTCCATGAATAAAGAAAGCAAGGGGCTTTTATTAGGAGAACATAATATGTGTTCATCTAGTGAAGACTCATCTCCTGGAGAGGTGGGCACCTTCCCGAGCCTGCTCAATTAATTGGAGGTGGTAATCACCTGGAGACCGGGCCCCTGGGTGGAGTATGTACTATTATTACTACTAGCAAAGTTTAGGTCTTCTAAGAAGAATGAGTCAGAGTGACCTAGTGACTTTGCCTGGTTTCTTCTCATTTTCTCCCTAGAGTCTTAGCTGAAACAAAAACAACTTTGAAGGTGCACTTCCAGGAGTTCGCCTTGTTCCTGTAGGTATAGAACCTTGTCCATAAAAGTGTCTGCGTTGCCGGGTCGCTGACAGCTCCACTCACGTAGTGTTGCCAGATTGTACCTGTGATTGCTCCTCAGGGTTGAATTCTAGGGATCCTAGGACAGTTCCTTGTCCTGATTTTGGTTACATGAATGTGTGGATAGAATAAGATGTTATAGGATTGCACAGACACAAAAGTCTAAAAACTGAAATTTGAGTAAGTTTCATTACTAATACTGGACTGTCAGTGTCACTTCCCAAGTTTTAATAATTGTAATTTGTCCATTATCTGGCTTTTCCACATTCTATTTAACCATTTACCTATTGAAGGGCATGTGGGCTATTTCTAATTTTGGGTGATTAAAAACAAAGCTACTATGAGCTTTCATGTACAGGTTTTTGTGTCAGTGTATGTTTTTATTTTTCTAGGATAAATGGCCAGGAGTGCAACTGTTGGGTTGTCTGGAAAGTGTGTGTTTCACTTAAGAAACTGCCAAACTTTTCCAGCATAGCCACACCATTTTACAATCTATCATCACTGTACGGAGATCCAGTTTCCCTCGTCAATGCCACCACTTGGTATTGCTTGCATTTCTTGTGTGTAGGGTTGGCTGTGGCTCTAACTTGGCCTTCCTAATGGCTACTCTTTCTCATTAGGCTGATCTTTTTATGTGCTGATTTGCTGTTCATATCTTTGATGACTAATCTGTTCAAGACTTTTGCCCATTTTGTAGTTGGATTGTTTTCTTATTGTTGAGTGTAGAGCTGTCTTTATATGTTCTGGATAGTCCTTTGCCAAATATGTGACTTGTAAATAAATGTATCCTGTCAGTCTGTAGCTTGTCTTTTCATTCACTGTACAGTGGTTTTCTCAGCACAAAAGTTTTAAACTTTGACAAAGTCCTGTTTATCACTGTACAGGTTGTGTTTTTGATGTCATGCACGTTTCATCTCTTTGTCTAACGTTAGGTCAGGAGGATGTTCTCTTGTTTTTGACTATTTTATAATTTTATGTTTTGTATTTGTTTGTGAACCATTTTGGATTAATTTTTGAACAGGATACAAGATTTAGATCTTGGGTTCTTTTTCTTTGCTTTTGGTTTTCCAAAACTGTTTGTTGAAAAGACTACCCTTTCTTCAGCAAATGTTTTTTTCTTAAACCTTTGTCAAAAAATCAATTGGTCATACACTGTAAACTGAGTACCAAAATGAAGACAGGAGGAAATGAGTGAGGTTTAAGTAAATTTGAATATGGATTTATGAAGAAGGTATGACACGGCTGGGTTGAAAAAGTGGTAAAACATTTTAGAAAATGATATAAGCACAGGCATTCTAGAGAAAATAAGTAAGAACTGACTGTTTTGGGAGACGTGAGTGAAGGGGAAAAGGGAATGTAAGGAAGGATAACTAGTTCATGAGTATAGAAACAGCTGGCTAGATTGAAGAGTTGATAACCAATTTCATTGGCTACTAGGAAAGTACTGTATGGTCTTGAGCAACAAAATGATGTGGTAGACATGATAATTAAGAGAAGTTGTTTTAGGACCATGCATGGCAGTGATAAGTTTCTGGGAAGAACGGGATGTAACTGACCCGTGACATACCACTTAGTGTTACAGAGGTCTGCCAGAAAGCTAATGAAGTGGTGTCACTTCAGAAAATCTATAGTATTTCCTAGAAAGATGTGTTAGCTTTCTGTCACTGTGACAAAGTACCTGAGACCATCACCTTATAAATAGGATGATTTATTTTGGCCTGTGGTTTCAGAGGTTTCAGTTTGTGGTGGTTTGGCCCTGTTACTGTTGGGGTTACTGCATCCTGGCAATGGAGGAAGCTGCTCAGCTCCTGGCATCAAGGAAGAAAAGACATTAAGGCGTTGGGGGTCCCAGTATCCCCTTTAAGGGTACAACGCCAGTGACCTAAGTTCCTTCCACTGTGTCCCGCCTCCAAAATTTCCATCTCCTCCCAGTAGTGCCACAGGATGTCACAAGCATGGGCCTTTGGGGGCAGTTATCTGAAATACAGCAGAAGGGTCATGGTTCATTTTAGACTTGCCAAGGATTCTACTGATTCTCAGCCTCCTTCCTCTAAATGCTACCTTTAGTAGTGAGTTGCACATATGCTAAAGGGAGTACTTTCTTTTTTTTGGTACTGGGGATTGAACTCGGGTCCTTGGGCTTGTGCAGCAGGCGGCGGAACCACTGAGCTAAATCCCCGGCCCAAAGGGAATACTTTCATTGTTGATGTGGATGACTTTTTTTTGGTACTGGTACTGAGAATTGAACTCAGGGACTTGAGCTTGCCAGGCAGACGCTGCACTGCTGAGCTACATTCCCAGCCCTGGATGACATTTTTTAGGAAGCCCAAGGAGGGCTTCATGAGTTAAACAACTGAAATAAAAGCAGAGTTGATAAATGATCCCATGAAGAAAAGTTAGTGGAATCCAGACTTACTTGTCACGGGAGGGGAGGCTCGGGTTACTTGGCCGGTGTGTCAGGGTGCTGGTATCTGAAGAGCACCTGTTCAGAGAAGAGTGATGACAGCTGCTGTTCCAAACTGCCCAGGACGAGTGAGGACAAATGGCTGACATGCACCGCGAAGGTTTTAGGCCTAGGGAAGAATTTCCAGATGGTAGAGACATTTAAGTAACATTACGCCAGTGTTTTAAATGGTCTTTAAGGGTGGAACAGCAACCTAGATGCATTTTAGGAGCTTTTTGCTTATAGTTTCGGTATAATGGCGGTTAACTGACCTATGGGCCCGCCCTCGAGTCTGAGTCTTTTAACTTGTCACTTAAAGTGCTTTGTTCTGTTTTTTTTTTTTTTTTAAATCATTCACTCTGTTCTTGATTTCTGATACAAAATATACTTTCTACCCTTGTTTGTCTGTGGGAATCTTATTTGTATCCTTCCATTTGTGCATTTAAAAGATTACCTTGGCTATAGATGAGACTTCAGTCTTTTTTGTGGGTGTGGACCAGGGATTGAGGCCAGTGCTTTCACACTGACCTACATCCTCATCCCTTTTGATTTCTTATTTTGAGACAAGGTCTCCGTAAGTTGTGCTGTAGCCACCCAAGTGCTGTGAGTACAGGTTTGTTTGTTTGTTTGTTTTTGGTACCAGGGATCGAACTCGGGACCTTGCGCTTGCGAAGCAGGCGGCCGAACCACTGAGCTAAATCCCTGGCCTGTGAGTACAGGTATATGGCACTGCACCCCGCTGACTTCTGTCATATATGTGACTAGCCACTAAGTGGAACTTATGTATGTCAGACAAGCTACTAGAAATCAATTCATTTTTACTATTTCATTTAGAATATGGAAAAAAATAGCATCCTATTTAGAAAAAAATCAGTGGTGACAGGTTGAGCAAAGGATTTTGCTGCCTAAGAGGTCACAGTGACGTGTATTAATGAATGACTGGAGGTGTGGAGTGCTTTACTGTGACTATCCACTTGTGATTCAATTTCCTTAGTTGGTTCTTTTCTAGTAGACAAGAATTTTTTTTGTATTTAAATGTTGAGATTGATCAAGGATATTTCACTTGTGATTGTAGCCCTTCAGTATCATCACAGAGAATTTTTTTTCATACACAAGAGCAAGCTCTTACAGTGCTATGCAAGCTGCCCATTTAAAACTATCATTGCTTGGCACCTATGCCCTAGTGACAGTTTGACCAACATGTGAGCAGGCACACTGCCATCCTGACAGATGGGCATGAGTATAGGCAGCCAAGAAACCGTGTATCTGCATCGAGTGTATTTGTTAAGGGCAGGATTCCCAGTCGGGGATGTTCAAACGTCTGTCCATCCTGAGCTTTCACGCCTATGGATAAAGGATGTCATCATTAATCCCAGCTCTGACTGAGATTCCATGGGTATAGAAGAGCTTTTTGGCTCTTAGAGAAGTAGGCAATTGGGACAACCAGGATAATTGTTCTCTCCTTCATCGCTGGACTACTTCACATAATCTTTCCTTCCTCCTAGCCAGCTGGGTTTGCAGTGAGCATACACCTGTTTAGACATTGTCTTGATACTTTGTTTAATTCTAGAGTATGAAACCTTTGAGAGTCATTTAGTGTTTATGCTTTCTGCAGTGATATATATATATATACACACATACATATATATACACACATAATATATAATATATATATTATATGTGACACAAGCACATACACACTGGAGTCAGGTAGATGACTTTAGTGCACCCTAGTTTAACAAATCATGAACAATACCTATTTTGCAGGGTCGTGGAAACTTAACTGAAATGTGTGCATGAGTCACTTAATGTCTGGCCCCAGGAATGCTCATGAATGTTTGGCATCATTTTACTTCAAGGTGCCTGAAGGTAGTTTTCATGGAGACTTACCTAAAAGAGAATACTTTTTTGAATTCATTGCTCTCCGTCTTTGAAAGTTCTTTTATGGAGCTTATGCAGACATCGGTGTCTAGTGACAGGGAGCTGGCTGTGTCCAGGCAGAGTCTCCACCCCAGGACTGTTGCCATTTCACCCGGGGCACTTCTGTTGTTGGGGGCTGCTCTCTGCACTGTGGGGTGGTCGGAAGCCACAGGGACAAAATCATGCCCAGTTGGGAACCTGCTCTGGTGACTGGCTATACTATATTTTATTTAAAAATTTTCCCTGTTAGAAGGTTCTTATTATGAATTGAAGTCTATTTTCTTTTAAAATTTTATTTTTTTGAGACAGTGTCTCAGGTTGGTCTTGAACTCATGGCAATTCTCCTGCCTCAGCCTCCTGAGAAATTTACCATGTTCTGTCTTTTGGAGGTATATAGAACAAGCTGAGTCCTTCCACATAACATCCTTTAAAATACATAAAATCAGTCATCAAATATTCTCAGTCTTTTTGAGTTGAAACATCTCCAGTTCATTAACTGTTCGTTACATGGCAGGGTTTCATGTTCACCACACCGATGGCTTTTCTTTTTTAAAAATTCTGTTTTTAAACTTTAGTGCTTGGAATTGAATGCAGTACTCCAGGTAAGACTTGCTAAGTAAAAGCTAGAGTTGCATCTCTTGTCCTAGATACAGCAACTGTCTTCTGTTAGTATAGGGAAGAACTTTGTCTTTTTTCTGTGTCCTGTGTTTTTATTAATATCAGCTTCTTTTATGTATTTTTTGGCAGTGCTGGGGATCAAACCCAGGACCTTGCACATTGCTCTACCACTGAGCTCCAGCTCCAGCTCAGCTACCTTCTTTTGATGATGACACTGCAGTGAGCCTAGAGCTCAGTGAAACCCCTTTATCTGTCCAGGCCATCTCTTCATCCTGTTAGTCTCATTAGCTTTGGGCTGCAGCCATGGGAGCTTATGTTAATCCTTTTAAGTTTCTTTTTATTTGATTTAGTTAACTTCTCTTTTTTAAGATATTTTGGAGTCAAATTCTTGTTTAAATTGGAGGGGTCTAGTTTAAAGAAACAGGTATGTGAGGGCTGGGGATTTAGCTCAGTGGTTCTGCTGCCTGCCCTGCAAGCACAAGGACCTGAGTTCGATCTCCGGTACAAAAAAAAAAAGAAACAGCTATGTGATAATGGTGTTATAGGGGTAAATTTATATGTGCATGTGTTGTGTGCGTGTGTGTGTGTGTGCGTGCGTGCAGATTGAAAAGAGGATTGAGGATGGAAGTCTTGGAGTCCTGTTGTCGAGAGGAAGCTTGGCAGGAGCCAAGAATCAGGCGTGGCCCTATAGTAGATGAAAATGAGGACAGTGTCTTGGGAGCTGAGTGACTGCGTGTTAGCACTACTGTGCAGATACTGCGACACAAAGTGAGCTGGACATGGTTGCTGCTTCTTGCTTCTATTTGCCCCATGGTTTAATTGTTGCGTTAATGCAGTACTTGTCAGTCATACTTGAAGACTTGCAGTCATATTTTATTTCTCATTCTTTGCATCTATGTGGGTACCAGATTCTACTAATTTAGAAAAAAAAAATAGAAGTATGATAGAAAGGCACAAATTCTATCTAACTCAGTGATTTTTTTAATAAAGTAAAATACTGTAATAACCACCCAATGCAGACATTCATCATTCCAGCTCTCCAGGAGCCTCTGTTGTTCACTTTCCAGTAATTACTCCCACTCAAAGTAACCACTGTTGTGACTTCTGTGACTGTAGATTAGGTTTGCCTGGTTTTGAACTTATACACCCTGTGTCCTATTTTTTTGTTAGATGTCTTTTATTTCACTGTGTGTCTGATATTTCCCCATGTAGTTGCATGAAATTTTTAAGATAAAAAAATAATTTTATAACTTCATATTTTGCATTATCCACTATAGCAGAACACACTAGATTAGATTATTGATTACTGCATAAAGAACTACTTGAAATTTAGTGATGTAAAGCAACAGGCATTTTATCATGCTCGTGAAATCTTTGAGTTGGGAATTTTGTGTTGATAGCTTGTCACTGCTCTATAATGATTGGGTGTAGAATTAGAGGCTCCTTCACTCTCCTGTCTGTTATGTTGACTGGCATGTCATGAAGACCAGGATCAGCAAGGACCGTTGACTGGAGCAGCCTTCAGGTGGGGCCTTGAGGCCTGGACTTCACACCGTGTCAGCGGAAAGGGACTTAGCTTCAGAAATCACAGGGTTGAAATCAGCACAAGCCTGCCTAGATTCAAGGGGAGGGAACATAGCTCTCTTGTCTTTATGGATGATGTGTTAAAGAATTTGTGGCTGTTTTTTTTTTAAATAACTTTATTGTCAAACACACATACGAAAAATTAAAACCATTCAAAGAAGAACAATGCAAGGGGAAAAAAACTGCAATAATTATTCAAATACAGTAGAACTCAACCAAAACAAAACTGAAAAGCACTTAAACATTTTTCCGTATAATTTAAAAAAGCATCTCAAGCACCAACAAGACACCAGAGGATGTGATTTGTTTCAGAAAGATCCCCAAAACCAACATTGAACAAATAATGATCTGGAAAAAAACTCCAGTTAGTTAGCAGGCTCCATGTAAGCCAGGCTTCTCCCTAATTTAAATTTCGATACAGTCATATGACATGCGATGGAAACACAATCCGAGAAATTTGTTATTAGGCCATTTCATCCGTGTGTATCCTTAATTACACTCTCAGTTTCTCACACCAGAGAAACTATTTGATATTTACACGTGTGTCCTATTTATTTAACTTAAGAGGCTGTCCTCAATATGCATCCATTTAGCTATAAATCACTCTAGTTTCTCGTTCTTTAAAGCTGAGTAGTACTCCATTTTATAAAAAAACCACATCTTCTTTATCCAGTTTCCAGTTGATGGGCACTTGGGCTGTTTCCAAGCTTTCGCTATTATGAACTACAGCTATAAACATGGGTGCACATATATCGCCTTGGTATGATTCTTTTAGTTCTTTTGGGAAGATCCCCAGCAGGGGAATAGCTGGGTCAAATGGGACCTCTAGTCCTACTTCTTTGAGGTATCTCCATACTGATTTCCACAGTGGTTGCACCAGTCTGCACTCCCACCAACAATGGAGCAGGGTTCCTTTCTCCCCACACCCCCTCCAGCATTTGTTACTAGATGATTTCTTTTTTCTTTTGGTACCAGGGGTCGAACTCTGGACCTTGCGCTTGAGAGGCAGGAGTTGGAACCGCTGAGCTAAATCCCTGGCCCGGATGATTTCTTGAGAGCAGCCATTCTTTCTGGGGTGAGGTGGAATCTCAGTGTTGTTTTCATGTGCATCTCTCGAATAACCAGTGATGTTGAACATTTTTTCATATATTTATTTGCTGCCTTTACTTCTTTGTCTGAGAAATGTCTGTTAATTTCAGATGCCCATTTTTGAACTGGGTCTTTGAATTTGTGTGGGGGGGTGTCTGATTTTTTTCAATTCTTTATATATTCTAGATAGTAGTCCCTTGTCTAAGGTATAGTTGCTGAAAATTTTTTTCCCACATTGTAGGTTGTCTCTTAGCTCTGCTGGTGGTTTCTCTTGCAGTACAGAAGCTTTTTAATAAGATATGATCCCAGTTGTTGATTCTTTGTGCAAATTCCCATGCCACTGAGGTTTTGTTCATAAAGTCTTTTCCTATACCAATATCTTCAAGAATTCTACCTAACTTATCCTCCAGCAAGTTTAGCGTTTCTGTCCTAATATTTAAATCTTTAATCCACTTCAGTCTTAATTTAGTGCATGGTAATAGGTATGGGTCTAGTTTTAATCTTTGGCAGGTTGAAATCCAGTTTTTCCAATGCCATTTATTGTGGCTGTTTTTTAAAACTACAACAAATTATATACCAAAAATTGCCCATTCTGTTGCCAATGGATTTTTTTTTTTTTTGGTACTGGGGATTGAACTCGGGTCCTTGCGCTTGCGCAGCAGGGGTCGAAACCACTGAGCTAAATCCCTGGCCCTGCCAGTGGATATTGAAGTTGTTTATTCTTTGGGGTAATTATAAGTAATGATGTTAATCATTCTTGTTTGTATCTTTTGGTACACATACATTAGTAAAAGTTGGGAGTAGAATGGCTGATCATAGTATATGCCTATTTTTAGCTTTCATGGATACTAATAGAGGCTGCCAAACAGTTTTCCAAAGTGGTTGTACCAATTTATATTCCTGCCAATCTGTGAGAGTTCCAATTGCCCCTCAGCTGGCTTCCACTTGATACTGTCAGCTAAACACTTTCTAACAACTATTTTATTGGTTGTATAGAATATGCCACTGTGGTTTTTGTTGGCGTTTTCTGATGACTACTGAGTGCTGTGTTTCATATGCTTGTTAGTCATTTAGATAGCCCCTGTTGGAAAATATTCGAGTCTGCTCATTTTTAACAAGTTGGGTTGTCTATCCTGTTTTGTACTGAAATTTTGGAGATTTTATATATTCTAGATGTGACTTGTTGACTATATGAGTTGTAAAGATCTCTTCCATGTGGCATGCCCTTTTGTTCTTGCAATGTGATTTTGAGGAATTGGAATTCTAGATTTTAATCAATTCCTATGTATTAATCTTTTTCTTTATTGGTTAGTGCTTTTTGTGTTCTGTTTAAGAAGTTTTTGCAGCCTCACAGTCATGAAGATATTCTTAGTCATCGTCAGAAAGGTTAGTTTGCCTTTCACAAGTAGATCTAAGTGTCTAGGAATTGAATTTTTTCCCATACGCTTACCTGTGCAAATGGTAGCAGGTAGCATTGGGTCAGGTGGTCACAGCCTGGGAGGCAGGAGTTTTGAATTTTGAGCCTTAAATTACCTTTGAGGAGCCTTCAGAACTAAGTATGTTGTTAAGTGCCTCTGTCCTCAGCTTCATCTGTAAATTGAAGAATTCGAATGAAATCTTTTCTGGTTTTCCTTCTGGCTCTGGTTTGCCACGTCACTCCACTTAGTTTACAGTTTTATTGAGGTTTTTAGAATCTTGTATCTGAATTGTGTCCTCCAGTGTATTGATGACATAGCCCAGCTTTATATAATCCTGGTATGAGTCTTCATCTCAGTGGCTGATGAAAGTGAGCTTTCTTGAGCGTGTTGACCAGCCTCTGCTCAAACATATTCTGCTGATGTTATTGATGTAGATATTCTGTCCCTTGTCAGGAGCTCATCATTCTCTTTCAGTAAGTTGTGGTTTAAGACATCACTTCCATTTTTGAAAGTCATCTGCACTACACTCATTGTACTTGTCACTTCCTTTAGTTTCCGACTTGAACTTTTACGAACTATAGATACAGTGTAGAATCCATGAGTGAACTGAAGTCGTTCATGATCATTGAGCTCTAGTCTTGACAGATTCTCTCTCCCACCTTGCATATTTCCTCCTGTTCTGTGGCATACATTCTAAATTGCTGTGTGAGGTTTGCTTATTGTGCTTGTGTGTAAGTCAGGAACTGCCCTAGGTGACATAACAGTATCTTCCATTTGCTGGTTCCTTTGTGCTCTTAATGACCTACTCGGGGGTGATTTCTCCCCTGCTTTCACAAGGTCTAGATTAGTTTCCTTAGAATGATTTAAGCCAGTGTAGCTGGTGTTCCTTCCTCTGTTATCCTTGTTTTGGTACCAAGGATCGAACTCAGGGCCTTGCGCTTGCCAAGCAGGTGCTGTACTACCAAACTATATCCCTAGCCCTTCCTTGTTATCCTTGATAATACGTTTTTCTTACTAACTTTGAAAAGTTTGTTGAGCTATAATTCATATCGTACAACTTACTAAAGGTTACAGTTCAGTCGTTTTTACTATATCCACGGGACTGCACCCATCACCATAATGAAATTTATAAGATTTTCATGAATGCCGAAATAAACCTCACTAATTAGCAGGAACTCTCCATTCACCCCAGTCTCCCATCCATAAGCATACACTAATCTGCTTTTTGTCTCCATCTGTTCTGGAAATTTTACATAACTGGAATCACATTCTTAGTGGTGTTTTGTAATTGTTTCTTTCACTTAGCATTTTTCAAGATTATCCATGTAACATGTAATATGTTGTAACATGTAATAACACTTCTTTTGTTTTATTGCTGAGTAATATTCCACTGTATGGATATACCACATTTTATTTATCTATTTCTCAGTTGAAAGACATCTGGGTTGCTTCCCCAACCAAATATCTTTTTGGCTATTTTGAACAATAGTGCTATGAACTTTGAGCACAAGTTGTTGTATGGGTATAGTGTTTCCATTTCTCTTGAGTATATATCTGGGTGACTCTATGTTTAACTCTTTTAGAAATTACCAAAGTGTTTTCTAAAGTGGCTGTACCATTTTACAGTCACACTTTGCATATATATATGTATCCTCAAATTCCACCAATCCTTATAATTGTCTTTTTTCTTTTTGGTACGGGGGATTGAACATGGGTCCTTGGGACCACTGAGTTAAATCCCCAGCCCTTTGTCTTTTTGTTTATACCATCTTAGTGGGTGGGAAGGCATATTGCATGTTTTTGATGTAAGTTTCCCTAATGACTCAGGATGTTGAATATCTTTTTGTGTGCTTTATCATTTGCTTATTGGGGTTGGAGAAATGTCTATCAAATGTTTTGCCTGTTTTTTCTTTGTTATTGAGTTCATTAACCTTTTTAATTTTCAATTTGATTTATTTACAATTCAAAATAATTTTTCCTTTTTCTTCCATCTTTTTTTTTTTTTTTTTTTTTTTTTTTTGGTACTGGGACCTTGTGCTTGCGAGGCAGGCACTGGAACCACTGACTGAGCTAAATTCCCAGCCCCTCTTCCATCTTGTTCATAGTGCTTATTCTGTAGTAAGCAGGAGGATTAAGGGACTTCTCTAGCCCTTTTCATTCCCTTGAAAACTTCCTTGACAGCATGTAGTTGTAGATTGCCTTAGATTAGAACATGTGCATCTGCTGGTTATTGGAACAGATCTCCTGTGGTTCATATTGATTAAAAAATGAACCGAGGGCCGGGGATTTAGCTCAGTGGTTCTGCTGCCTGCCTTGCAAGTGCAAGGACTGGAGTTCGATCCCTAGTACCAAACAGACAAACAAAAAAATAAACCGAGCTTCTGTCCCTACAAACAAGTAGGTATGTGGTGATTAGAGTGGAGTGCATTTCTGAGTTGTCTGGATGGGTCCTGGAGGTGTGGCTTTGGGGTCTGTGTCTGGCCCCTTGCCCCTTCCTGTCTGGTCCTGCTCTCCTGCATTAACTGAGCAGCTTTGCTCTGTTGCACCCTTTTGCCATGATCCTGCCTTGGAGCCAGCATACCATGGACTAAGACTCCTGAAACCGTGAGCCAAATTAACCCTTTGTTCTTTAAGTTGTGGGTGTCAGGTATTGTCTCTAGAGACAGGAAAGTTGACTAATAACAAGGTAAAACGCCTGACTTGGAGTTTAATCCAAGCTTCTCACTTTATAGGTGAGGAAAAAATTCATGGAGAAGTTGGGTCTTGTCTGAGCTCAGGAAGTAGACCTGGATCATGAATTTGCAGCTTATACTTAGGACGTATTTGTTAGTTTCTCATCAAGTGACAGATTAGACTCAAGAGATACCAAGGTAAGATAGAATCCTTGACTTCAGATTCTCAGAAAGTATGTTAACAGAGACTGACATATACAGAACCAGTGGTGATACAGTGTCATAAGCATTGTGAAATTGGTTCAGGGAGTATGTAATCTAGTGCTCTTAGCATTGCCCAGTGCTAAGACTTTTCACTGGACTTTCTTTTGCATGTAGGCAGATTATTCAGTTGATTTTTCGTCTGGACCATTTAGTAAGAAATGGTAACAAAAATGCCATCATTCAGATGCTGAGATTGCAGATGAAACTGACTTCAGAATCTTTAGGATTTTGCCCTGGAACCTAGGAGATAGTCTCATGAAATGCACTATTTTTATACATTATTATTTTCTTAACTTTTTAAAAATCTCCTACAATGGTTTATCACAATAAGTTCTTAAAACTGCATTTGGTTAATATATACAGAGTCTGCCAAAAAAATGTATATGCACTTCAGCAGTTCACTGTATTTTTTATTTTATTTTATTCTTTTTTTTAGTTCACTGTATTAATAAATGCTTGGAAGCTTGTGGCCACCACTTTGAGCACTTCTTGTAATTGTAGAGGCCAAAAGTAACTTGTAATCTCATAATGTCTCAATAAATTTAGGGTTAAATATTGATGCAGGTTTTTCTTTTCCTAATGTATACATATTTTTGGCAGACTTTGTATTTACACATATGCATATATACCATGTTTCTTTTTTTTTTTTTTAATTGGACTTCGAACTCAGGACCTGGGATTGTGAGGCAGGTACACTGTCACTAAGCTAAATCCCTGGCCCCTATGCCGTGTATTTTTTTTTTTTGGTACTGGGGATCAAACCGAGTCCTTGTGCTTGTGCAGCAGGCGGCAAAACCACTGAGCTAAATCCCCGGCCCTACACCATGTACTTTTGAGCTGTAGTCTCGCTAGGTTGTCCTCAAATTCCTGGGCTCAAATGATCCTCCTCCTTCAGCCTCTTGAGTAGCTGGGAGTATAGGCACATACCACTATGCCTGGCTAATATATTTTAAAAAGCAACTAGAAACGTCTTTTAAAAGACTTATTTATGTCATTTATTTCTTTTATTACTTCTTTTGATCATTTAAAATCATACTATTTTTTAACTGAGTTAGGTTGTAGGATGTATATTTATAGTAACATGTTGAGCATGTTTCTGTTTTGTGTTTTGTACTATTTTTATGGCATTTGTATTTATGGTTAATATTATTAGACATTAAAGCAAATATTTTACCACCTTAAGACTTGCTGTTTTGCAAATGATTTGCTCTGCAGTATGTGTTCTCTTTTAATTAGTGACAGGCCTTTTTGTAAAAATTACACTTTCCATGTATGTTTCTTGAATCTTGACCTTGCTACTTCCTGGTTGTGAGGCCATGGACAAATTATTTAATTTCCCTTATGCACAGTTTCTTTACATGTATAGTCTGTATAGTAACACTTAATGTTTTGTGGTTGTTGTAAAAATTAGAGATAATGTGTTTAAATTACCCAACACAGAGCCTGCTACATAGATGCTTCATAGTGACAGTAGTAGTTATAATATATCAGTTCACTTGTATGTAAGAGCTATGTTATAATTTATAACATAATTAACAATGGTTAATTGATTCTTCCTGGTATAGATTCAGTCATTCATATTTTTACTTATTTAGGATAAATTGAGCCAAATTAAATGATCATATTACTGTAGGAAGTTAATGTCAGTATTCATTTTCAGTTATTAGTCTTTCAGAGATATGTCAGTCTTTAAACACGAGAGACTGTACTGATCTTTAAAGACTGACCTAGGCTTTACTGTCAGACTGAGGGCCAATCTTGCCTGTAGTTAAAGGCATTGAGAGTTGTTTTTCTGCATAGTTGATTGCAGTGTTCATTACTTGAGGGAGTTGGTAAGGCTGACTTGTGCTGACCCTGATGTTGCAGAAGCACTGACAAATTCCACACTAAGACCATTGTAAAGTGTTACCTTACATTTTATTTAATAAAGTTCTTATTATTCATGAAGAATTCTTTTAAAGTATTTTAATTCAAAAATTAATACATGCGTGGGCCGGGGATTTAGCCCAGTGGTTCCGTTGCCTGCCTCGCAAGCGCAAGGACCTGAGTTCGATCCCCGGTACCAAAAAAAAAAAAAATTTAATACATGCACACAGTAATAATTTGAAGCATTATAAAAGGGTAAAGTGAAAAATAAGACTCCCAACCTTAAGGCGTTCTTTTACTAATTAATTATGCAGCTTCTTAGTAATACCCTACATATGCATGTAGGGATGCATGGCTGTACAACTCCTGGGGATGCCAGTCATACACAGGCAAGCATTTGCAGCATATATAGAAGAGATCCCTTTATTTGATATGAGTAGAAATGTTCAAAAATGTGGTTCTGACATTTTTCACCTCATATGTTTTGGAGACTCTTTCATGTTGGTATATTTGAATCTACCTCATTTAAAAAATTGCCTAATACTATGTTCTTTTTTGGCGGGGAGGGCTTTGGTACTGGTGATCGAACTTGGGTCCTTGCGCTTGCGAGGCAGGCGGTGGAACCACTGAGCTAAATCCCTGCCCCTAATACTGTATTCTTTTCTGTGTTATTCCATCATTCACTTACTGCCTCTGCTGTGATGATAGTGTTTCTAGGGTCTTGTTACTGCATACAGTGCTGTGGTAAATACCTGGGTATTGTTGCTTCTGGGTGTGATGTTTACATTTTTTGGTTAGGCTTTTATCCTTTCTTTTTATAATTTAAAAGGTTTCTTAATAAGATAGCCTTTTGTGAGATGTTTTACAGATATTTTTCATTTGTCTTTGAGTTTGTTCATGGTACTTTTTTCCTTTTTTAATTTAGGAAGACTTCCCATTTTTGTCAGTTTATCAATTTTCTTCATGGCTTTAATGTTCTTATGTGGTTTAGCTTTTGTTCTTCTGAGATTCTGAAAGGTTTTTTCTTATTTTTATGAATTTTTGAATGATCCAACTATGCTGCTCATACATTTTCATTATTTTGTTATCCTAATTTTCTGTGTTTGGGGATATTCTCCCTTAGAGTTCTGCCCCAAGAATATATCGGGAAGCTGTGCTTAGTAGGTCCTAGGTGGTGTATTGATAGATTTAGTTGTAAACACCTAGAGAATTAATGGTAAAGAAAATTTGCTTTTTAATTTTGCCCATTCCCCGTAGGAGAATTAATGAAAAATAACATTTATAAACTTTTAAAAAATATACTAAATGTTATATAAAAATGTTAGCCATATAGTTCAAAATTTATAATTTTAGAGAAATTTTCATGTTTGCTTTATATACAGAAGCATTTCTTTCAGCTCGTTCTCTTGTGGTTAGGGTCAGCAGTTGTATGTTCTCTGTCTTGGTGTTGTTTTTAGGTTGCTTCTCTCGAAGTTCTGACTGTTGCGTGGGTAGAGCAGTGAGTCTCTCATCTCCATAAGAACAGCTGAATGTTAGTTACTGTCGAGTCTTCTTCACTGTTGGCGCTGGGGGACCTGCTGGGACCCAGGGATGGATGATCTCCTATCCTTGCATCAAAAGTCAGGGAGGTGTGTGTCGGCTTTGTGGAGTCCTTCCCTTCTGGGGGGAGTGGTGGCAGGGAGGTGGCTTGGGCTTGTTTGGGAGTAAACATGCTAACCTACTGTGTGCTTTTAGTTAAAATTTAGTTGGGCAGTTACTGCATCCCTTAGGACTTTTAGAAATCATTTAAGGAAATAGAACTAGATGAAGTATATCTGGTACTGTATTTTAAATGTTTTACTCTACCAACAATTTTATAGTCTAATGCTCATTCCCTTTCAAATGCAAGTAAAGGAGAAACGTAACTAAAAATGATTTCTTCTCTGAAGATATCCACTTTATTTTTCAGACTTTGAAGCGTGAGTCTTCACCTCGTTCTTTCCAGCTTAGGTGTGAAAACATGACTAGTGTGACAATTGGTGTTAAAGATTGTATCACAGTTTGAGTTTAGCTTGATGTTTTTTAGGAATAAATCTATGAATTTATGGGATCATTATCTCTGGAGGTTCACTTTTGGAGGTTCTTGTAGTTCGTTGTGTTGTATTTTGACACTTATTTGGTTAATGTTACAAAGATACCATGGAACTGTAAACTTCCCTTATACTTTAATTGATATGAATGGCTCTCTAATAGGAACCCAGAGGCAGGTCATTTGGCTTTCCTGTGCCTTGGGTTTTTATGTCAGATGGTACTGATAATAAGTGTACTTTTTATCCCTACTGAGTATTTTTACCATTCTGTCTCAGTTGTAGGATTTGTGGGGGAAAAAAATGAAGAAAGTAGATGAAGACCTTATGTGTTATTGGGAAGTGGCTGTACAAACTCAAGATTTTGTAGTTTGCTCTTCAGATGTTATCTCAGCACTAATTACATGCATTAATAACCCAATGAGATAGCTCATTGCAGTGTGAGAGGATTGTCTTTCGATGTGTCATTTTCACATTGCTCCTGATGTCATTTAGCAAAAGAGGTGGTGGAGTTCTTGTTGGCCGATTACCTCTTGTTTGATTATATTCTTTGACTCTGACTTTGGCAGGAAGCCGTTTATACCAAAACATAATTACTTCTTAGTCTCCAATAAGTTTGAAGCATAAATGAGTTACGTTAACCTGAAGATATGGGTTGTTTATGGCTCTTCCTGAATCATTCATTCACTAATTTATATTTTTTGTCCAACTTCTAAAATGAACTGGAGGGAGCACTTGTAGAGAACAGAGCAGTTATACTGAAAATGAAAGATTTGATGTAAAAAAGAAAGATGTCCCAGGCCCATGTTCCAGTTTGCATCACAGTGCCCCGTGCAGCATTAAAGTGTAGATGCCAGGGCTGTTGTGGGGTCGGCCCTGCCTCGTCCCAGAGCTCCAGTGCAATGGTGATGTATAGCCAGGCTTGCTGGTTACTGCCTTTGGTGGTGGGAGTTATGTAACTGACCTTAACTTTTCTTACCTTCCTGGCACTCACTGCAAAGAGGAAGCAGGAGTTTCATGACTGGTGATATTTAAAGAACTTGCACCATTGGAAGAGGCACTTTTTTCTACTCTGTGAACCGGATAGGATTTGATTCTGTAGATATCTATAGCTGTTCACTGACTAATAGTTTCGTCAGAGGATTCAGAAACACTCTTTCCCTGAGTTTTTCTTGATCTTTATTTGAAGCTGATGGAATCACATTAAATCATAGCTGTGTAATGGTGTTTTTGTGTGAAGGCACATTTAGCTTCTTAAGGCTAAAGGTTGCATTTTATTCATCTTTGAATTTCTAGCCCTTCACAGTTTCTTGTACTTGTTTTGGAGATGTTTTATAAATGAATTTGGAATAAATGGGTTCAAGTGCTTAATTTCCTGGTGAACTAAATTGCAGTAAAGAGTTTAGAAAATCTAGAGTAGGAGATGATTAGCATGCTTCTCAGACCATCTGTCACTAATATCAATTGTTTCTGCTTGGCACTGTAGTCTTGATTTTTGAGGGGAGGGCAGCTTGTGTAAAGTTAAAAAAAACCTCTTAAGTTAATCTGTACCCCTCTATTTAATAGTTATTTTACAAAAATTGACATTCTTATTATTCATTGACGATCACCACAGTGTTGCTTATTCCAGTAGCAATTCCATTGTAACAACTGGTAGCTGTTTCCTGTTTGCTTCCTTATAGTCTATTTTTTATGCATCAACCTGGGTGACCTTTTTAAAATGCAAGCAGGAGCATGTCACTCTTCTGTCCAAGACCTTCCATCTCTAGTCCTCACTGGGACCCTTTGGATGGGACATGTTCCCTACCCCTGTGGTCGTTTACGCCTGATCCCAGCCAGTGTCTGCCCGAGCTTCACAGTTTCCTTACTCTTTGCAGAACAAGTGGGGTGTGGTCTCTTCATTGTGGGATATTCTTTGCCTGGAGTTCTGCAGGGCTGTCTGCTCTCACTGTATTTTCTTTGCTAAAATGTCACTTTGTATGGCTTAGCCGGCTGTGTTTTACACCCCCCCCCCCAGCCGCCCTAACTTCCTGTTCCTGCTCCACCCCAGCTCTGTTATTGCCCTGGGCATATGACATCTTTTAATTTAAAAAAAATTATCTGTCTCTTAATATATAAGCTCCACTTGAGGGCAGGCCTTTTTGTTTGTGTTCTTTGTTGGTTTGTCTTCTAATACAGCTCCTGGCACAGTATGTTGTCAGTATTTGCTGAGCAAATGAATTAATGGAGCAGACAGTGTACATGGTAATAACATAGCATTCTGAGGGACCTTGTATGTTATTTTAAATTTAAAAAGGGATATAGCATGGTAAAAATGTCCATATTGTTTGTCAAGAACTACAAACCGTTCACTCTAATAGGGCTACCCAGTTACTAGTGTTTAAGTTTAAAAGGAGAGTAGAGTGTAGTCCTATCGTCTACTTTTTGGGGTGGAATTTGATCTATCATAAACCCATTTGTACCTTGAGGTGACTTAGTGACAGATGCTGTAGAAGCATTTAAAATTTTGAATTCAAGTTTGTAGTTTGTAGAGTTTATTTTATTTTATTTTTTTTTTGTACTGGGGCTTGAACTCGGAACCTTGCGCTTGCGAGGCAGGTGGTGGAACCACTGAGCTAAATCCCTGACCTGTAGAGTTCATTTTATAGGTGGAATGTATTTTGAGAATGAACTAATAAAACATGTTAGCAAAAATATCAAAAATGTAAAAATCTCAATAAGAAATAGGTCACTGGGAAAATTCTTCTTGATTCAAGGCTTCGGAGTATGATGTTTATTTTGATTGAAAAATTGTGATTTAAATGCATACAAGTATAATACGTGTTCCGATACCTTGTAGAAGTGAGATTTACCCTTTTGCCACAGCCTGAGTCCTGTCTATGGCCTTCAGGTGTACCTGTTGCTGTGTGCTGGCCTCTGGCTTCACCTCCTGCTCTCCCCCTTGCTCACTGCATCCCAGCCACAGTGGCATTCTCCTCTAGGCTGCTGCTTCCCTAGGGTCTCTGTCCAGTGTCCCCAGATGCTCCCTGACTCCTTTCCAAGGGCCCTGTGCTGCTCTGCAAACCCTGTCTTCTGTCCCTCTTATTGCCTTACTTTTTAAAGATGTAGCAAGTACATTTTCTAAAGTAATCAGGTATGTTATGTTTGTTTTTGTTATCTCTCTTCCTGCTCGAATATGTCAAAAGGGTGGGACATTTCTGGTACTTGTCACATGGTAGGCTATCAGTAAATATTGGTAGAGTAAATAAATGAACCAACCATGTCATTATTAGTTTTCATAAATTGACTGGATTCACAGTTAATGTTTATTACCACGATAACTTGTCAAATTAGCATCTTTGAAAAATATCACTTGTAATGATTTTCTAACTGTGTGTGTGGAGGTTAGAGGTAACTGCTTGGTCGCTGAGAATGTTGGTCATTATTTTGTTCAACTTAATTTCTGTTTCTGTTTCACCTATTGTGTCTAGAAACTTTTTTGTTTTATATTGTGATAAAATATGTACCACTGTAACCGTTTTTTAAGCGTACAGTTCAGTAATGTTAAGTGTGCTCACACTGTTGTCAAGCTCTCCAGAACTTTTCATCTTGCAAATTTGAAACTATCATTAAATAACTGTTCTTTCCCTTTTCTCTGTAGCTATTAGCGACTACTATTCTGTTCTGTTTCTATGAATTTTACTTTAGATATGTCCTTTAAGTGGAATCATGCAGTATTTGTCTTTCTGGTGATGGGGTTATTTCACTTAGCATGATGTCTTCAAGGTTCATCTGTCTTGTAGCATGTGCTTCAACAATCTCCTTCCTATTAAGACTGAAGGATATGCCAGTGTGTGTAAATGTCCCTGTTTTGTTTATCTGTTCATCCATGGATGGACACTTGAGTTGCCACTGCCTCTTGGCTATTGTTAAAAGTGCTGCTGTGAAGATGGGTGTGCAAATACCTGTTTGATATTATAAACACTTCTTGAGATCTATTAGCTTAAACTAATGAACATATCAAATCATTTCTGTTTTCAGTATATGGCTCTGTTCTAATTTCCAAGGATCTTCATTTTACTTAACAGAATATTAAAAAAAATAATTTATTCTCATGAGGTGTCTATTTTGGTGTAACCTGTGCAAATATAGGTGATCTGCTTTTCAAACGTGGCACAGCTCTGGAAAACTATTTCAAAGGGTGGATCGGGCTCTTTGAAAGAACAAGCTGTTATTCATTGTTGTACCCCCAGATCACTAGTATCTAGAACTGTGAGTGGCTTAAGTGGTAGAATGAAATCCAGGATAGTGTTGTATTATGAAAGTAAAAGGAAGAAAGAAAGAAAGGAAGAATAAGCAACAGTGTTGAGTGCTGCCGAGCAGGTAAATGAGAGGTGATTGAAAATGTTAGCTGGTTTTGTGCTGTGGAGGTCACTGGTGATCTTAGCAAGAGTGGGTTGAGTGGAGTCCTGAAGGTGGAGTCCAGAAGGAGTGAGGTGAGTGAGAAGAAAGGAGATGTTAGTAGTGCAGGTGGCTATTGAAATATTTGTCACTGAAGGGGAAAAGAAAGGATGCTAGTGGTGCTAATGGAGGGGAATTTAAAACTTTTTTTTTTTTTTAATAGGAAAGCCTTGAGCATATTTGAAAGTGGATGGGAAGGATGCAGTCTAGGGAGACACTTGAGTATGTGACAGGAGGATCAGTTAATAGTGTAAGTCTTGAGAAGGTTGAAGGGGTAGAGGGTAAGGTGAGAGTGAAGGACTTGATGTTTGATAGGAGAATGCCTTCTTTACATTGTGACGGAGAGAAGGAAGCTGGGATTGGACCCTAAGTTGGCTTGAAGTGGGTGCCGGTGGTTTGTAGATTGGTTTTTGAGAGGATAAGAGAATTTTATTTTGAAAGTTTTTTTTTTAATTTCTAAACTAGGGTCATCTCTTGAGACTTAGGACTTAGGAAGGGAAATTATAGTTTTGAGGAAAATAAACAGTTCAACATATTTGTTACAGAGAGTGGGACAGAACTATAGTAAGCATTTGGTTGTAGAAATTTATTGAATTCCTACAAAGGGCAGTGTATTGTGGATAAGACCGTTCTTGCATCCAGGAAGCTTACGGACTTTTATGGAACTTTGTCATGTGTAGTAAGACTTATGAACAATGCTTCAGAGGTGATACCTGATTGATGAACAGACCTTTGGATATGAGCAAGACTTCATTAAATGTAAAGGGCGGGTGTGGGAGAAAAGGCTGCTGTAAAACTGGAGATAAGATGTTGGTACCGTGTTGATGGAATGGTGCGTAGTTCAACTTGTCCTCAGTTGCCCTTGAATCAGTGTTTCTATACAGTGTGCAACATATCAGAGAAGTTTATAACTTTAAAGAAAGTTTCATAAGGATATACACCCTAAAGGACCTTACATGCATACCTGTTTTAGGGAGGATTTATGAGTAGTCACCCTGTGTATAATGAGCTTTATATAGCACTCATTGTAACTTCCCAGTATGGATGTGATGAATTCATAGAGCTCATTAAGTGTTAAGTGTCATTGTTGTGATTCAGTCAAGCTTTTTTTTTTCTTCTTTTTTCAGCAGATTAAAAAATATTCCAAATTTGAATCCAGGACTTGAAAAAATGCCAGTTGTCTAAATACAGTACCGTATTGTGATAAATATAGCTATTGAAATTTTAAAATCTATTCACAAAAGTTTATTTTAATATTCATAGCAGAACTTTTTTTGGAGTGTTATCTGAAAAACAGGACCATTTTATCATTAGAGCTGACTATTAATTAGGGTATTGTTTCAGATATAAAAGTTGATCTGCCACTGAAATTCTATTTGAATATGTATAGTTCCAAGCTTGCTTTGTGTATTTAATAACTTTAGTACCATAATTACTCTGTTTACAATTAAATTTTGGTGAATATGCTAATATGGAATATACCAGTGAGTGATTTCAGCAAAGGGCAGTATTGATTTGCATTTTGATGTGTTTTTCAGTTGCATCTGCCTTTCATTTGGTATCAGAGGGAAAAGAAGTGGTCAGATTATGTAATGTATTATGATGATAAACTTTTTTCTTTTCTTTGAAGCCTTTCTGTTGCATTGGCTACTATAATAGTAGATTTGAGCCAAGTGGCTGAAATTATGCAGAAAGATTTAATTTGGTTATGGGTTGTACCCTTCAGTGTATTCTTTAATAGAAACTGTATTGCAGATATTGGTTTCATTATTAAAAGAAATCTGTATTGTACTGGAGCAGTTGTTTGATTCAAATGAGTATTTTAAGTTCTTTAGAGCACTCAGTAACCTATTAAGGGGAGTACTTGTGGTTACTTTTGTGAGCACATACTTCTGGTTTTAAATAATTCCTTGTTCTTTTCAGAAATCACTGGAAAAGCAACAAGGAGATCGAGAAGCACAGATTTCATGTTGGGAGACTGACTCCCTGGGACCCTTGACTCGGCAATGAGAGGGGCCTTGGGTACAGTGCCGGTCACACCCGGGGATGGAGATGCTGCCTGGGAACTCAGTCTAGACACGGATCTCACAGGAAGTTGGTAGAATAGTGTCCTCCAAAGCAAGTGGCACCCCTTGAGGGGGCAAACGACTAAGGCTTTGTTTGGAAGAACAGGAATGGGTGGTGGCAGAAAAGGGCCCTAGGGAACTTTATGATGTTATGAAAATGTTCTGTATAATTGTTCAATAAGGGTTATGCATACATAAAAATTCATCCATCTGTATAGACAATTGTCAATTTATTGTCTCTCAACTCCAAATTTACCCTTCTTTGTTACTGGTGATGTTTGAGCGAGGCCTGTAAACATTTTTGCCTTTCTACAGTGATGTTAGATTTTGCCCAGGGTTCATGCACGGCAGACACAGCAGAGGAAGGGACTTTTCTTGCTGGTGCAGTGTCTTGCTTCCTTTCAATTTGTTTTTCTCATATCTTAGTCGCTCTCCTGAGTTTCATTAGCTTTGCAGTAGGCAGTTTCTCGCCATTGTTGTGCTGTGGTGGGCAGCCTCCAAAGGACCAGCTCTAGCCCACCCACCCTCCAGAGGGCTTTGGCACCCAGAGGGCGGGGCCGCAGCTGCCAATGTTGTAGTCCTCCTTGGGTACTCTGCCTCTGCCTGGCACATAGTAGTAGTTTTCCTAGGTGAGTATTTTTTATCAGTGAATAATTTTTTATATTAAATTCTCCTGCTTAAATTACCTGTATGTTTTCTGCATCCAGGTGAACACTGTTGTAACTTTTATGATTTGTGTAATTCACTTTTAATTATACATAAATGAAATGACTATAAGTGTATTAATTTTTACAAAGTGAATGGACAGTTTAAGTAACAGGAAGAATGAGATGTAGAACATCGCCAGATCCCCAGGAACCTTTCCACATGGTGTCTTCCAACTCTTACTCATTTCCTTCCAGAAAGGATATCTGCTGTTTGACCTCTGTCACCAGTGACTGGCTTTATTATTGATGCTCATATGAATGGAATCATACAGTGTATCTTTCTGTGTCTGGCTTCTTTTTCTCACATAGTGTTCCGGAGCTTCCTCCATTTTCCTATTCATGGGCATGTGGGTTTCCAGTGTGTGAATAAAGCTGCTGTTATTCGTTCTTTTTTTTTTTTTTTTGGTGCCGGGGATCGAACTTGGGTCTTTGTGTTTGCAAGGCAGGTGGTGGAACCACTGAGCTAAATCCCTGGCCCCTGTTATTCTTGTACATGTCCTTTGGTGGACATGTTTTCATCTGTCCTAGTTACAGACATAGAAGGAGAATTGCTGGGTCGGTTAGCACTAATGTCAAGCAGATTATTCAAAATGATTGGCATGGTATGTACAATGTATGGGGGTTCCCATTCTGCCTTCTTACCAACACTTGGTACTGTCAGACTTTCACAGTTGAGGTCTTTAAAGCCTTTAAGGAATAGTCACTCAAATGATGTTTTAATGCTTTAGGTTATAATAAAAGAAAAGCTTCCAAGATGTGTTTTTTTTTTGGGGGGGTGAGCAAATATTGGCATCAGAAATATAATAGAAACAATTTAATCTACAGACCAGTTTTACAAATATCAATTTTGTTCCTAAATAAAATAATAACAAATGGAATCCAACAGTATATTAAAGAGTCATTATCACGAAATATAACCTTTTTCTAGGACTGTATGTCATGTTCAACTGACCTGTACCGGGTGCAGTATACCAGCGGCGTTTCTTTCATTCTTTTGTGTCCCTCAGTACTTGCAGAGAGAAGTTAGTGCACGGTGTTTAATTGGTCCCCCCACTGAGCAGAAGCTGTCCCTGAGCTCTGCCGTGGCTGTTTGGCTGTCCGAGGCCCGCCTGTGAATGCGCAGGAGCTGTTGGCCTGAGGCGGCCGCATCTTTTTCCATTAGGACTCTGCTCGCTGGGAGTTTGTCTTGAAGGAATGTAATGTACTGGGTTGAAGTGGTCCATGTCAGAGCTGCAGTGCGGTTCAGTGGTTTCCTTTTTTCTTTTTTGGTACCGGGAATGGAACTCGGGTCCTTGCGCTTGCGCAGCAGGCGGTGAAACCACAGTGGTTTCTTAACATTCACGTGGAGCAGACCTAGCTGTGACGGAAAAGAAAAAGAGGAAGAAAAGGTAGACAGATCAAAATTTTACCAGGAAAAAATGAGCCATAAAATAACCAGAAAAAAAATGGGGAGATAGTAAAAAAAATTTTTGTTTTGACTGGGAGGTATTTCTAAGGGCGATATGAAATCCAAAAGCTGTAAAAGTAATCACTGTCAAAAGACAAATAAGTTGGGACTATTATTTGCAATATAAAGAGCTCATAAAATAAAGAGCTCATTTCTTTAATATATAATCTGTAAGAATTGCCTATAAATAAAAAGCAAAACTAATAACCCAGAAGAAGAGTAAGCAAAGATTACTAATAGTTTACAGGATGTGAACTACAGGTTTTGGTTAGAAATTCTTTTCCTTTTTTTCCTTTTTGTGGAGGGTAGGGTTGAGGCAGGCTTACTGAGTGTGAAGATTTCTTCCAGTTTAGACACTTTGGTCATTGTTAATTTTAGTAATTTTTTAATGTTTAAAATTATAAAATGCTACACAACCCAGCAAACTTTATCAAGCAAAAATGTATTTAATGATTTATATTCAATGTATGTTCCTTTTTATTTATTTATTTTATTTCATTTCTGAAATAACTTTGCCTTTTCTGTGTGTTTGTACTGGAGATTGAACACAGCCAGCAAGCGCATCCTCTACTGCTGACTATATACCTAGTCCTTTGTCTTTTATTGTAATTATTCTCTTTGACCACCTCATTAGTTTTTTTAATTCTTTTCTTTTCTTTTTTTTTTCTTCTGGTACTGGGGATCGAACTCAGGACCTTGTGCTTGCCAGGCAGGTGCTGGCATCCCCAGCCCATAATTCTTACTCATTTTAGTTTCTTCTATATGATAAATTTCTTGTCTTGAAGTATTTGTAGCTCTTAACTTTTGGGGGAGGAGTTTTTTTCTGAAGGGACATTTTCTTGCTGAGTGTCCACTCTGGGAGTAGGCCTTGATTCCTTCTGGTTGCTGTGATGGACTGCATTAATTTTCCTTTATGTACAGTTTTTTCTGGTGTGGTTCAGGTTGACTTTTTCCTTCTCTAGAGCTCCCTCTTTTTATACAGTGTTCCAAATCTGGGTACTGTCTCACAAATCTGCTTCTGTTTGAACTTTCCCCTTTCCTATCCTGTGATTCTCACTTTGGATTATATCCCCAGTAGTTTCCTTCAGCGCGAGGTATTGATCTGGTGCACATGTTGGCTGCTTAGTTTTGAGAGTTGTGCCTAGTTTGCCTTTACCCACTCAAGTTTTGGGGTTTGTGGGAAGAGAATACTGCCCGCTGGTAGATTACATGTGGTTTGTGAGTTTTGCGCTCCTTTGGGCTTGTCTGGTTTTGGGGGCCGAATTTGGGGAGATTAAACACTGTGCCGCTGCCCCGATTGTGTTCTACGTCAAACGCTGGAGCAGGATTTAGGAGTATTCAGTAGACTGACCGTGATGATGCTGTTCTGTGGAACTATTTTTAGGAAAGAAAAGCATTCCAAGTCTTAATTAATTATTACAATTAGTTTCATTTAGTTGGCCACAGGAATAAAGCTAAAAATAAAAGCAAACAGCTTTATTTGCAGGAAAAACACTCTTGTGACCACAATTTTATATTGAATAAGTACTGAGCCAGATTATTTTATTTATTAATAAAAGTTTTAATTTTTTTAGTACGTGTTTGTAGTGCATAATGATGATGTTCATTGTGGGGAACTGGCACATTTACATAAAACTTCTCTGTTCTGCTCTTTCTGCCCCTCCCTCTGCCCCTCGCTCCATCTCTTGGCCCTCCGCAAAAGGTCTCCCCCCTGTTTCCCATCATCTGTCTTTCACTTTGCTCTTTGATTTGTTGGTACTTTGAGTTTCCCATATAAGAGAAACTATGTGATAGTTAAGCTTGTGTGTCAGGGTTATTTCACTTAGCATGATCTGAAGGTAAAATGTGGTATTTTTCTTACTTTTGGAAAAGAATTCCAGAAAGACGCAAAAGATTGTCTAGTCACTATTTTGGGCGACAGAAAAAAAATTAACTTATTTTAAAGTGTTGTGACTACTATTAGGAAATAATCAAATGGGAGATTATTCTGGTGATTTGAAAAAGTTGGATGACCTTTAGAAGAGATCCATTTTAGTATTGGGAAGCGTACAGGTTCCCCTTTTTGTTGTTTTGAGTCTGGGCTGTCATGCTTGGCACTAAAATTGAGCTCAGGAAAATTCCACCAAGTACTGAAAGCACAGTAATTACCAGAATAAATTGATATGAAGAAGTAGCCATTGTACATTTATTTTTAAGATGTTTTTGTTATCTGAGAGAAGATTTAGATAGCAGAGGTACATTATGTATTCTTTGGGAAAAAATTAAATAAAAACTTCCCAGTAAATGAGTACAGAACATTTACAGTATTTGCATATATGGAATGTGTTGCAGAGTGGTAATGTAGGTATTTGGTTAAAAATTTTCAACCTAATGTATGTATATGTTTAGTATCTAGGCTCAAAACTGAACTGCTTATATAATGTAAATTTCTATCACATCTTAACAGACTTCTTTCATTTAAATAACCATTTCAAGAATTGCAGACAAATTTAACTCTTACCAGTCTCCTGTCTCTGCTGTATCTCTGCTTCACTTTTAGGGAATTACAGAATGCTAAGTCAACCCTTTCAGTTAGTACTTATGTATCTGAGTGTTTGAAATCATACAACACATACACGTGTGTGCACGCACACAAATATTAACTGAGCTCCTTTCCACAAGCAAGAGTTATAGCTGAGGGCTCTGGAAGCTAGGAGAGAAGTGACTTGATCAAACTTAGCCAGCTAACTGGTGTCATAACTGGCATCCACCAAGTCTTTTGATCCTAGTTCAGCACCCCCTCCCCAGCGCTGCTTTCTCTGAATGTTATGTTAAACTGCTGTTGGGGTGAGAAAAGAGAAGAGTGAATTGAGATTCATCTCTTACAGGATAGCTAGTGAGAGGGGGACAGGAATGCTGAGTGTCACCACCTTTGCTGTTTTTCTGTGAACTCAAATCACCAGACAGACACTGTTTCTCCTTGTCACTCCTGAAAGGTGGAGCATGTTGGTGAGGCTTTGGAATCAGACAGTCAGTGCAAATTTCTGATGTTCCCCACCAAATAACTAGCTTGCTAAGGATCAGGTTCCTTATTTATTAAGTGGAGATGATGTACGGTCTTGAGGGTGAAGGGAGCCCGTGTAAAGCATCTACTCTTGCGACCTGAGTAACCTGTGGCCTTTCCCTTGGTATCGTGTTTTCCCTCGGTACCGTGTACTTACCACCATGTCACTATTGTCCTTTATCAACTCCTCTTTGCATTATTATAAATGTGCAATGTAATTGTAGGCTCCTTTCCCCTCAACTGAAGAGAACACTTTTTAAAATTATTAAATAGCGTTTAGTCACAGGTGATGTGCCACTGGAACCAAAAACTAAGTTTTCTTGAATCATAGATCATTTTATTTGTTATCTCAATTCCAAAGCTGAGATAATCAAATAGGATTTGAGCCACTATAAATCTGGATTAATAGATGTTCTTTACTTAAGTTTTGGGGTGGGTAGGAATTTGACTAGCTTCTCTGTTGCATAGAAGCTTTCCTGAGGGAAAAATGTTTTGAGCACTAAGATTATACATGTCACTTTGTTCTGTATTATAGTGAAAATGCCTCGTGTAAAAGCAGCTCAAGCTGGAAGACAGGGGCCTGCAAAGAGACATCTTGCGGAACACTTTGCAGCTGGGGAGATAATAACTGACATGTCAAAAAAGGAGTGGAAGCTAGGATTACCTATCGGCCAGGGTGGCTTTGGCTGTATATATCTTGGTAAGTGTATGACTACTTCTAATCCTCAATCCAAAGTATTTTTATGCTTTTTAAAAAATCAAAATAGGTTTTCATTTTTGTGCTATTACAGGATGTTTGTAATAATGTGCAGTCAACCTGATATTGTATGATAAGGTAAAAATGCATCTCTGCCAGGAGTAGAAGAGCAGATTACTCATTTAATCACAGTGGAAAAGGGGGACAAATATCTAATAATGTCGCTGGTGATCACTATGGCTTTAGATTTTTAAGATTTCATATGATCTCAATATTTTTTGAGACTCAAAAGAAACCATGCATATCTTTCTTCCTTCACCCAATTATAATTTCATCCCTCTGTTTTTGACTAGTTTTACAGATTCTTTTTCTTTCTCTACAACCCTAAAAGTCACTATAATGGGATTAGAAGAGTTACCTAGAAACTGCATATTAGGCCTAATCAAATGTACCATTAATTAGCACACTTTTCTTGAAATTTTTGGAGACCCATGTAGGACCCTGAAATTCTGTAGGTTTAACTAAATTATTGATTTAAAAAAATATTTTACCTTGCTTGTAAAGCTGTCTGCTTCACCAAGAATGTTAGGAATACATTGCAACTCATATTTGCTTTTGATACTTCCCTTTTTAATTCTGTGTTCTCACTTCACCTCTAATCTCAATTTAATTAGTTAACTATTTGGTTATTTCTGCCATGGAAATTTATACAATTTTCATTTTAGCAGTTGAACTCTTTTTCTTTTTTTTCTTTCAAGCACCGTCTTACTGAGAATACTAATGCTGCAGTATAGATTAGCATCACCTGGAAATGTCTTAGAAATGCAAATCTGTGGGCCCCAGCACCAGACCTGCCCCTCAGAAGCTAGGGCCACATCTGAACAAGTGTTGCAGGTGATGCTGACCTGTGCTGAGGTTTGAAAATCACTGGCACAGACGAAAGAGCAGCTCAGTTAACCTTCTCCGTAACCTGTGGGCTGTAGCTGAACAGCTGGAATCTCTGGAACTGTTTTCATAAAATAGTTTAGCTGAGCAGGGTGGCGCTCTAATCCCAGCACCCTGGAAGGCTGAGGCAGGAGGGTTGCAAGTTTGAGCCCAGCCTGGGTAACTTAGCTTCTTAGTGAGTCCCTCTCTCAAAATAAAAAGGGCTGGTGGTGCAACTCACTTAAATCTGGCTCAATCCCCAGTTCTGCAAAACAAAACCAAAACCCAAACCGTAGCTTAGTGCTTCATACACATGACTCCTGTAGGCTGGTGACATTTGCCTTTGGGGAAATACATGTTTGTCTTATATAGAACCAAGCCCATTCCAGTAAACTAAGCCGTATGTTGAAAAATTATATTAGCTGGGCATTACTTTTGATCCTGTGACTTAGGGGAAGTGGTGTATTATAGAAGCTGCCTGTGGCAGGATGTGTGGATGAGGACATATTGACGGGAACTTGGCTCTGAACAAGACGACTTTCATTTTGCATCAATTTGTTTTTGTAGCATTTTATAAATTTGGAACTTGTTTTGGGTGTGTATTTGCTGCTTTGCTTTCATTATTATTAAAAGGTGCACCTAATAGTAACTTTTTAATACCCAGTGGTTTGACAGTTCTGTATAATAAAACCTGGGTTGGTCACCCTGGAGGAGGGATGTACTTGAATATTGCTGCTTTCGGTTTATCGCTCTGTGGCCACTGCTACACAGACGCTGCTGTATTTAAAATTATCAGCAGTTTCTGTTAATGGGCCTCAAAGATTGCCTTGGAATTTTCTTTGGGGTTTTTCGGGAGCATCTGATACTGTTAATCTTGCCCATACCAGTTGCATACCTTGTCTCCCATGGTAACAGCTCTTCTCTGTGCTTAGCCTTCTTTCTGGGCACTTCTGTGTTCTTCAGTCTTCCTTCCTGGCTCTCTTTTCCTCCTCTGTGTTCCAGGTGACCTCATCAGGTCTCGAGGCTGCTGTTGCTACTTCCTATTGTTGATTTCCATGCTTTTTATCTGTAACCAGGGCTCCGACAGATTTCTGCTTGGATGTCCCACAGGCATGTATGAAGTGTGTGTTCTCCGTCATTGCGGATCGAGTCACGGTTAGGAGAGGATTATCTGAGCGCAGGAAACTGGGAAGACATTGTTGAATTTTCCCCAGCACCTCCTCTAGTCCCGTTGCTTTCCCCTGTGACTTCTCAGGTGCATCCAGGCCGGGTCAAGTCCCTGTCTTTTGTGCTGCAATGGTGCCTCTCCTCTGCCCCGTTCTTGCCCTTGTGCATCCTCATTCACACTGCGGCTCGAGTGACCTAATGTGCTGGTCAGATCATGGGACCATCCTGGATAAACCTTCAGTGGTTCCCCAGTACCCGTGAAGAAGTGAACTTCTAAGACTGGCAAAGAACTCTTCTTTACAAGGCCCCTTACACATGGCTTCCGTTTTCATCTCTTTTACCTCAGAATCTGTGCCTCAGCCACCACACTGCCCTTTGCCTCTTGATCTCTGTACGTGATGTTTTAAAAAAAATATGTAATGATACTTTTTAACTAATGTCGAGTGTAAACCATTTCAACATATAGTTAAAATAAAACTGAATAGGATATTTATACTGTTCTTATTAAACCTTTGAAACATTTTAGCTTTATTGAAATATAATTGTGATACAAAGCACTGTACAATTTAATGAGTTTGCACATCAGCGAAGTATTCATCCCTCTCCTTGATGGACATTTAAGTTGTTTCTGTATCTCGACAGTGGTATGCAATGCTTCAGTGAACACGGCACTGCGGATACCTCTTTGAGATCTTGATTTTATGTGATCTTGCTGCTGCTGTTTTTCCCCAAAGCTACATTTAGGGTGGTAGCGTAGGAACATGCTGCCCTTGGGGTTACTCTTTCATAATTCTTCCCACACTGCGCTGAGATTGCTTTTCTTAATTGCAGAATAAATTTGACAATGGGACATCTCTTCTTGTTTTCCTTGTACCTGGCGTATTTTGCACCACATATTGTTTGAATGCATTTTTGAGCTTCCTTTCCATCTCCTCTTTCCTCATTTTCTCATGTTGGGATGCTGCCTTCATTTTCACATTTTGTTCAAAAATCTGAACCTGCTTTATTCTTTATTCAGTATCTGATGTTTCTGGGGGCTGTTGCTTATGCGGCTCAGGCCTCTTCATCTGCCCATATTAGCCATTTTTATGAGTGGTGTTTCTTCTCTAGCCTGAGGTGTTTCAGCTGTAGCCTTCTGTATACTGCTGCTTCCCAGCTGATTGGTAGTTTCTTGGTTTCCATCACCTTCTTGGTACATCTCTTTGACTTCAAATGTGAGTGTGCCTTAGGGTTCAGTCCTAGATTTCTCCTTTTCTCTGCCTCCACTCATTTCACTCAGGAATCTTTTCCAGTCTTAGGGCTAAGTAAATAGCATTTCTGTGGTGATGGCCTCAAATATATTTTCCCAACATGGACTGCTCTTACGAACTCAAGACTGGTATATCTACCTGCCTGGTTTATACCTGAACTTGAATGTTGAATAAGCACCTCAAACTTAAGATACCCCAAAGCTTGGCATTCTCTCCATGTTAGTAAATGGCAGCTTCCTCTTTCCAGGTGCTTAAGCTAAAAAACTAGAGGCATTCACACTTCCTTTTTTCTTTACCTCATGCCCTTACCTCTGACCTGTCAGCCGATCCCATTAGCTCTCCTTTTCATGTAGGTGGCCACAGTCTGCCTGCCTGTCTGCTCCCTCGCTGGTTCAGGCCATCACCGTCTCTCACCTGGGCTACTGCCAGCGCCTCCTCCCCAGTCTGCCCGCTTCTGCCCTTGGCCACTGTATATTGATCTCCAAAAGCAGCCCAAAGAAGTCTTTGAAAATCAAGGTCGGCCCCCTCCTGGAGGCTCCCCCTTTCGTCCTGTCATGTTAGTAAAAGCCAGAACCTCGATGTCACCCACAAAGACCCTCTTGCTCAGTCCCTGCTGCTGAGACTTTTCACTTCGCATTTTCTCCCCTGCTGTCTTTCCAAACAGGTCGCTCATGCTCCCATGTCAGGGCCTTTGTGCGGTCTGCCTGTAATGTCCTTTCCTGTTCTACCTTGGCAGTGAGGGGTCTTCCTGCACTAAACACTGCTAGCCTTCCTTTCCTACTTATTTTCCCCTCTATCGCACTTAATCACCATCAGACGTATTTTGTATTTGATTTGTTTTTTGTGTATTTCCACTCAAACAATAGTTTCGGAAGAGTGAGGATTGTCTTTTCCTGCTCAGTCCTAAATCCCTATTTCCTAGAAACTGGCATATTGTAGCGATTTGGTAAATATTAGTTAATGACTATGGGCAGCCTTGTAGTCCTAACTCAGTATTCCAGGGCAGCACTGCCTCTTTATTTGTATGAAGTAAAAGACATCAACATTAAAATTGTTCTGGAAGCCAGTTTAAAGTTCTAGTGCCTAAGGTATTGGTGTGGATGCGTTTTTCCCAAACTAATGGTTTTGGGATTGGACTTCCTCTTTTCTTCTAGGTGTTCCTTCTTAGTTTGTTAAGTTTAGGAAATTGTATCAGTTATCTTCTCCTGGGAAATTCACAATACACATAAGGCTATTAAACACCACGGACACTTTTGTGTTAAATATTTAACTGTGTTTAACTTGGGGTTTCTTGTAGTTAATTGATGATCAATTTGAAGCAACCAGAAATGTTGAGATGCATTCCAGTTTCACATGTTAAAGCATGGGTAAAAGTCTTAAAATTGAGGAAATATTCTCTACTGGTATGCTGAAACACATACCTGGGTGCTGAATTATTCTATTAAGGGGCTACAGATACACCAATCTAAATATTACTGTAAGATTTATAATGCTGCTCGCTCTGATATTGCATATTTCTCTTCTTAAACAGCTGATACAAATTCTTCAAAACTGGTTGGCAGTGATGCACCCTGTGTTGCAAAAGTGGTAAGAAAATACTTCAGATGCTTTTTTTCTTTTTTCATCAGAAATTAGTATAGTATTTATTTTGTAAAACATCTTTTTTGGTAAATAGAATTAATTAAACCATAAGGTATTACATTTTTAATAATGTTTCATAAATACTTGACATGGCTGGAAAGTAGCTTTGTAGTTTTAAAGATTTAAGTTCAAGAAGTCCCTGTGGCCTCTTTTGAGTTAGAATGGCACTGGTGTTTGCGGATGAGTGCATGAAAGTGCAGAAGTCCTGCAGATGGGGAATAAAACAGCTCATTCTTCATTTCTGCTATTTAGATGAGATACTTTTCATACTTATATCCTGCAAGGCCATACTAACCTAATGCAATTTTTTTTTTTTTTTGTACTGGGGATCGAACTTGAGACTTTGCCAGGCAGGTGGCAGAACCGCTGAGCTAAATCCCCTGCCCCTAATTTAATGTAATTTTATTATATTTTATTTTGCATTTAGTTCTGGGCTTCCACTTGGTCAACTTGTTTCTTTTTGTTTATTCCTGGTTTTCTTCCCTGCCCCATCCAGTTTAACTTTAGTAAATTAGACTATTTATTCATGATTGTTGAGCCTTCTTTGCTATACTAATGTTCAGGTCAGTTTATAATGATTAGAGATTGATAGCATCCCATCTGACATAAGCAGTTTGAGTACCCAGATTAATTTCTAGACCAGTGAACTAAAATACTCATTTTTACTACTGTTTTTGTTTTTTAAAACAATTACGCATCTTTTTCCTTACCAATGTCTGTATCGCCTCTTCCGGAGAGTTCTTTTATGTATGTGATGAGCATGTTTTTGTTAGATAGAAGAGCAAGCAGAATGTGTAATTTGGGGGAAATTTACATGGGACTCTCCTTTCCTCTTTTTTTTCCCTAAAGGCTGCAGAACTCAGGAATTAGAATTAGCTCAAAAATTTTTTTATTTGTTTTTTTCTTTTTAAAAAGAAGTATCTTCAAGGACCCGAGTTCGATCTCCGTTACCAAGAAAAAAAAAAAAATAAGTATCTTTCACTCTTTAGGAGCTTACTTTTTTAGACCAGAATTGTTTTAGTGATTCTTTATTGAGGCATAATTTTTATAGGGAAAAACATAGATATTAAACGGTTTGAAGACTTCTGACAAGTGCCTGTAACTGTTTAATTCTCTCTCCTGTTAAGATATATAACATTTCCATTGCCACAAAATTCCGTGTCCTTTTTTAAGTTAAACTGCTACCTCCTCATGTATATATATGAATATATATATATTTTTTCTGTGGATTATTATTCCTGTTCTAGATGTTACATAAATGGGATTATACTGTATATACTGCTTATGCTCAGCATAATGTTTTAAAGGTTCATCTGTACTCTTGGTATAGCAATCATTTATTTCATTTTATTTGTCTGTGGATAGACATCTGGGTTATTTCCAGTTTGGGACTATTATGAATAAAGCTTTTATAAACATTCTTGTACATGTGGTTTTGTAGGGTAGGCTTTTATTTTTCTTGGCTAAATATCCAGGAATTGAATTGCTGTTGTAGAGAAGGTATATGTCTTAAACTTATAAGAAAGTACTAGACAGGCTCCCAAAGTGTTTGTGCCATTTCACAGATCCAACAATAATGCGTGAAAATTGTGATTGCTTCGTGTCCTCTCCAGCACTGGGATTGCCTTTGTTAGGGTTGTGTATTTGTTAGGCTTTTAGCCATTGTAGCGGGCATGTAGCGGTGTCTCATTGTAGTTTCAGTTTGCATTTACTTGGTGACTAATAATTTTGAATACTTTTTTGGGGTGTGTGTGTGTGTGTAGTGCTTCCTCAGTCTGTTGCCTCTTTTTTTTCTTTTTAAATTAAAAAAATAGCTGGATGGTTTTGCCTTTCATAGTTGAGTAGTAAGAGTTATTCTTTTCAGATACATGTGTTATGCTTATATTTCCCCCGTTTAATAGTTTGCCTGTTCATTTCCTCAGTGCTGTCTGTACATCTTTGGAGGTGGCGTCTAAGCTTCTTTATTCTCAGTAATGTGGCGGTGAGATTGATTGATACATGTGTGGCCCCCCACCCGCCAGTCATGTTAGTTTTTTTACCTTATGCTGGAATTGTTTTGCTAATATTCTGTTAAGGATTTTTGTGTCTTTGTTCGTAAGGAATATTGGTTTTTAGAGTTTTCTGATCTTGTGATTTGGCTTTCCTGTTAGGGTCCTGTTGGTGAGCCGTGCTTGGTCTCCCTTGTGCTCCTGTTAGTCCTAGTGCCTCCAGGAAAAAGCTCCAGCCGTCCTGGGACCCACTCTGTTTCCTCTTTTTAGAGGCCATAGTGTTCAACTGCCTGTTGTCTAATTTTTGAAAATAGAAATTTCTTCTTTTGTCTACTTTTACTACTTTTATATTTGTTTATCATGCAAAAGCTAATTGGCTTACCCCCTTGTGCTGGGACATGGAAGTGAAGCGAAGACTTTAAAGTTTAGGGTCAGGATCTGTCTTGTCCCCTCCCTGTCCCTCCTCTCCTCTCTGTCTCTTACTCTCTGTTTTTTTCTTCTCTTTCTGAAGTATTAGGAGTTGAGCTCAGGGCCTTGCGCATGCTAAGTAAACACTGCCACTGAGCCACATCCTGAGGCTCTTTTGAAATTTCCAGACAGGGTCCCACTAAATTACCCAGGCTGGCCTTGAACTGGTGGTGCTCCTCTGCCTCCAGGTCAGCTGGAATTGCGGGCCTGTATCACCATGCCCAGCCATTTCCCTTTTATTGTTACTCTTTCATTTTGGATTTTTCTTCTTTCTCATTTTGGAATAACATTCATTTTGAACTATTCAGCTTGTTAGGTCAAAGAAACTAACATTCTTACCACTAAATTGGACCATGTATGTGGAATTGCAAAATACTACTTTATTTCTGAAATAACAGATTAAAATCTATGGGTGAAATTAATTTCTTCATAGGATTTTCTGAAGCTTTCCATTGTGAGAGGAAAAGCAGGCCCTCTAACCCCCTTATGACTTCTCCTAAGTTTGAAGTCCAAATGACCTGGTCACCTCTGACCCCTCCGGTTGGTTGCAAGGAGCAGTGCGGGGCACACCTTGTAAACAGAGCCGCTGTGTAATGATGGCGCTGCTGTTCTACTGACCTGGGCTGGCTGGCTGTGCATTTATAGCCATACCTTGGTACTAGACTGCACTGGGAGTTGTTGCATGTGATACTCAATGTATTTTGATGTGAAAGTTTTGTCTGGTACTCGGGGTTTGTTTGGTCCTTCTCAACGTGCGACTCATACCCTTGCTTCCTAGGCAGAACAACTTGTATTGTATTTGGTACTTGCTACACCTTCTGGAACCAGTTACCTATGAGTACCCAGGTACTTCTGCCTGCCTGCTTGCCTGTGTATCTTATCTATTATCTGTCTGTCTGTCTATCTATCTAATTTGTTTGTAGTATTGGGAGTATAACTGAGGGCCTTTGCACGGAGCTACATCCTGAGCCCTTTTTAATTTTTTATACTGAGGTCGAGTCTAGGTTGCTAAATACCCAGGCTGGCCTTGAACTTGTGATCCCCCTTCTTCAACCTCCCAGAATGCTAGGTTACAGGTGTGTGCCACCACACCTGGCTCTGAGCTTCTTTTAAGTTACACTTTATCTTATAATTAGGATATTTTTCTTTAGTGCAATTGGAAGTATTTCATTTGTTTTTCAGTGAGATTTCCCTTTCCCTTTCCCTTTTTACTTGTACTGTTAAGTAAAAAAATAGATGGAAGCAGGTATTTCTTACATATACAAAGAGATCAAGTTACATTTCTAAGTTTAAGGCTACGATCAGTTCTCTGTACTTCATGTCTTGTAATTTAGTTCTGTTTCCATTGTCCTTTATTACTTTTTCTCTTTGTGATAAGGACAATGATATTCAGGTGATTTGACTTTTGCATTTAATGTTTCAGTAATTCTTTCAGTTTTGTAGCCGCGATCCTGGAAGAATAACATAACCAAGCAATATTACCCACTCTCCCTTTGAAGAAAAAACTTGGTATTGGATAGCTGCTTTTCCCTGTTCCTCAGCTTTCTTTACTCTTAAGTTTCTGTCTTACTCATGTATTAATAATTATTTTACAGTTTTACTTCTAATATCCTTTTATGCTACTAGTTGCTTTTAGTTTTTTATGTGTTTATCTTCCTAACTATATTTTAAGTTTTTTGATAATAAGGACCTTGTTTTAGGCTTTCTTCATGCAGTCCTTAAATGCTTCCTTATCCTTTTAAATGTTTTAGCCATAATTTTTCCTATTCTTTGTATTCATTTATTCTCAACTTTTTGTTGCCATTCACTTTTCTCTCTTGAGAGTAGGCATGTCCATAATTTACCTTCTAAGTTGCTAAACTTAACCTTCTAAGATTAGAAGTTGCTAAACTACCTTCTAGATTGCTTTATAATATTCAAAGTTAAAATAGATCATCAAATACAAACATGTAAAATGAGTATCAGATCTTTTCCACTGTTAAAATCAGAACTGTTTACTGAACATTTGTCAGTGAAAACACCAGAGGCTAGTAAAGGTCCTTGGTGTTTTTGGCAGTGCTGGGTGTCCACCCTGGTCCCTCAGGCTCTGCCACAGAGTACACCCCAGCCTGGAGATCATGTTTTCAAGGGGCACATATTGTTCCTCGGGGAAATTCCATAACTAATTACTAAAAAAGAGGATCTGATGCTGCATATGTAGTATGAAGATGTTTTGTAAAATGGCTATATATGAAGAAAATGTACCAAAATGTTTCCAAATCTTCAGAAATAGGTGTGTGTTTTACCTTTAGAGACAAAAACTCAGAAATGTTATTTAAGAAGTGAAGGCATTGGTTTTTATTGTGGAGTAGACTTACTGGAACAGAATGCCTAGCAGTGATTCTCAACCCTGGGTGTACGGTGTCATCAGACTCTGGGTGAGGGGCCTGATTACTGGCATTTTTGTAGAGCTCCCTACGTGTTTATTTTGTGCATCAAGGTTGACAACCACTGTAGACTCTGGTATGCAGAGTGACTTCATTTTAAAGGGAATTGTGTACATGCACATTTGTTTTGTGGTGCTTCCATTGAGATGTACTAGGCACCTTGTGTTTCCGGTATGGATTTTTCTACCCTCATGTGGAAGACTTGTCAGAAAATGTGGTTGGAGTTGGTACCAAGCCTGCTGTGCAGAAGAGCTCTGAGCCTACAGACCGCCTCTGTTTGGCATTGGAGTGAAGTTAAGGTGTGCACATTCAAGAAAGATGTTTAGGCGCATACTGAAAACTCTCTATCTAGGGTGGTCTCTGGCTTTGTCTGGGCCCGTAACCCTTGACTTGTATATATGCTGCGAAGCGAGCACAACCCTTGGCTTGTGGAAGCACCTGTGGGAGACTAGTCCTGGGTCATCAGGGATAGTAAATGGGCAATCTTTGCTTCTAGATGACATACTAAATTTTGTTTTAGGAGAGAGGTAAAAGAAATAGTAAATTGATAATAAATTGAGCAATGCAAGGAGAAAAAAATTCTCTCCCCCCCCCCTTAACACCTAAGACTTAATGAAAAGTTTGTCTTTTGTCTGGGTACTGTGGTGTAGGCTTGTAATCCCAGCTATACAGGAAGCTGAGGCAGGAGGTTTGTGAGTCGGAGGCCAGCTTGGGCAGTATAGGGAGGCCCTGTTACAAAAAAAAAAGAATTCTTTGAACTTTGCTTTCCCTTTGCAGTCATGTCAGTAGCAGAAGTGGAGGTGGGCGGGGTTAGGCCTTTGTATCTTGTGACCCAGCAGTGCCTTGGATCATGGTCATTTTCTGGTGTGAGCAAATAGAAACGTGTATTTCGAAGTTCCCCTGGAAGGAAGTTTGCAGACAGATGTTAGATTTTTCTTCACCGATGTTAGGAGAAGTGACCTGAATTTTCAACTCATATATCATCATTTTTTGGTCGGAAGAAGAAACTTTATACAACTTCATTCTTAAATGGCAGCCAGTTGCTTTTAGATGGTGCCATTGAAATATATCACATTTTAATTTTTTTCTGTTGTCATCTTCATTTTGACACTTAGAAGTCTTAAAGAAACGTTTAGTGATATTCTAGTTAAAATGTCAGTCCCAATTTCTTTTCTAAATCTTGGCTATTATAGAGTTGGCAAAGTATTTTAGATTTGAAATATGTTAATAAAATTTTAGTTATGAGTTAAGGTATTTTCTTCAACAGAAATAGCTAGCTTTGGCTAGAGCACAGTGCCGAGGAAGTAGCTCCTTTATTTTGTTATAATGGAGCTTATTGGATTAGAAAAAGTATGAAATGAGCTCAAAGAACCTTCATTGTAGTGTGGCTTTCATTATAATGGCCTGATTTATACGGTTGATTCTCATTATTCTAAGTTTAATAAATTATTGCCTGAAGGAAAACTTGAAAATTAAAGTTGATATGACATAGGTTGAAACTGAATAAATCAGAATTTTATACTGATGGTAATAAGCCAGGATTTGTCTGAGGAAAACCTTCAAACCTGAATTAAAGTGAACCCAAATTCCTTGTCTTCATTTCCTCTTCCACATTTCCTCCACTGATTCTGTGTCTTCTGCTCAGTCATTGGCTTGAAACAGTCACAGCTGTCTCTCTGGCTACCACTGGTGCTAGGAGAAGAGCCACAGGTTGCGGAGAGACTTGAGGCGCTCAGTACACAGATTGGGGGTTTGGCACCCAGGTGTCAGGACGCTGATTGGTTCCTAGTTCTCACGGCGTTGGTGCGTTGGTGCCATGCCAGGCCCAGATACGCCGCTCTTCCAAGCCCAGGCTGAGCAGTGTGCTCACCTGTGACGAGCGAGGCGGGCTTCAAGTGTGATGCAGGCTGCCTCCTTCCTGGTACAGGCTCATTCATAACTAGTCCTGCTAACTGCAGGCTGACAGGGTCTTCCTGCGAGTGCTTTAACTGGATATACCTGTTTTTGAGTTGCAAAACATAAGAGCTAGTAGAACTGTATATATAAAGGTGGTTTTATTTAAACCTCAGTTTGCAAAATTAACTTCTGTGGCAGTTGAGGGTTTCTGCATTGGGTGGGGGGGGACAGTGAACATTTTAAGTATTTCCCAAAGGCATCTCAAGAGCCAAAAAGTACATATTTTCACAAGTTTTCTCACAGTTAAGATAATAGGCCTCATTTATCAGTTTCTGGAATGCTTTATTGAACACTGAACTCCAGCCATGCAGGTATTCCATCCAAAATAATTTTCTTGCCAAACCTAAAAGAGAAGCAACTCTCAAATCAGTTGAGAAACGTTTGCTTCCTAACTTGAAGTTTTTGTCCCTTTTAAATTTTTTCCCTCTGATTCTTAATAAACAAGATAATAACCCACACAAAATACCAAACTTAATACTAATGTTAGTCAGATAAAATTCATTATTGAAAAAGCCCACAAAATTGTAAGATCTTTCTCACTTTTCAGTACTTATTTAACAGGGTAAAATTCCTTACAAATTGTTATTTCTTGTTATGCAATTCTTGTTTGTGAATGTTTGCCTCTTTCAAAATAATGTTAATTGTAAGTGTTTAAAATGTGAAATTACTATAGTCTAGTAAGGTTGGTAGAAAGCACTTGTGATGTAGTTCCGACTTTCTTCTTGCTGTAAGTTGTCCTGTGGGAAATGAGCCTTTGGTTTGGAACACATGGGAATAGAAGTCAGGATGGAAGGGTTACAATTTCTTGGACAGCGCTTATTTGCTTTGGAGGTCCCGAATGTGTAAGGGCCGTTTCTACCATCCTGCTAACACCAGGTAGAACTGTAATCAGAAACAGGAGAGGCATGAGATTTTGCCACTAATTGGTTAAATCAGGTATTGAAATTTTATTAAATCTCAGAAATACCATGTAGCCCCTTCGTGATATAGTTAACATGGTTCTATTCTTTGCTTAAGGGAGAGCTTAATAAAGATGAAAATTAGTTGAAACGTTTTTCTTAAACTTCTGCAAAGTCTGAGCTGTATACCTGGTTTTGTATAATTTATCACTTAGGAAAATGGAACTTGAGAGAAATATAAGACTTATGGACTATTCTGAGAATATCTGAAACATTTCTGAAGAGTTGAACTTTAAACAGTTATAAACTTAAGTATCAGAAATACAATTTTTGGAAGAAAAATTGATTTGTTAATGTGTTTGGAGGTTGCACTGAAAATGACTCAGGATTTAACTAGTGCTCGTACTGACTAACTCTTCTGTTTTAAGGAACCCAGTGACAATGGCCCTCTTTTTACTGAATTAAAGTTCTACCAGCGAGCTGCTAAGCCAGAGCAAAGTAAGAAATACAGTTCATGTGTTTATACTTTTAAAATGACCAGTTTTCAATTTTTATTTATTTTTTGGGGAGCAGAGCTACATCAGGACTCTAGAGCATTACATTTTAAGATCCTGGGTTTTTTCCCGGGAAGGGGGGGGGCTTTATAAATACATTTAATTTAAATAAAATTTATGTGAAATCTGATTTCATTGTTAAAAGATTTTACCTATATGAGTATATAGAATAAAAGTAACAAATGATACTTGGTTTAGGAAATGTTAAAAATTGAGAACCTTAATCTGTGAGTTGACTCAAGGATCTTCAGATATTTTTGAGCATTTTCCTACATTCTGAAGAACTTAGCCTAGTGAGAGGGGTTGACATAATTTGGTGAGCGAGAACAGATGCTCCGGTCCCCTGCTGTTCTTCTTCCCCTACCCTCTGTACATCCCAGATCTCTGGTAGGGTGGGAGGAAAGCTTCCATCTCTCCTGGATCTTGATTTGCTGGTTGGAGAAAATGTCTTAGGGTTGAAAGGAAGAAAACCCATACTTACAGATTGGAGTAAAAAATGTCTCCTTAAGAAAGACAGGCAAACATTTTTACAATTAGAGATTAGCTGCAGTTGCAGTACTGTGGTTTTGTGTTTTTTAAAATGCTTTTTGCAGATTTCATTTTAAAAGCAATGTTAAGGGCAGGATAATAATTTTGTAGATTAATAAAAATGCTTTGATTGTAAAGTATTTTTTTTTTTTTTTGGTACCGGAGATCGAACTCGGGTCCTTGTGCTTGTGCAGCAGGCAGCGAAACCACTGAGTTAAATCCTCGGCCCGATTGTAAAGTATTTTTTGCTAATAGGTCATATTGTGCTTTTCCTATTTTATGAGTAAAGGTGAAATCTTGGCTACATTTATAACTACATTTATAAACACATTCTGCTCTTAATGATTTGTTTTTAAAATTTTTAAATTTTTGTTTAGCAGTTGAAATCACAAGCATCTGTTTTAACTTATAGTTCAGAAATGGATTTGTACCCATAAACTGAAGTACCTTGGTGTTCCTAAGTATTGGGGATCTGGACTACATGATAAAAATGGAAAAAGGTAAAAACTGTATGATTTGTTTTTCCCCCCTCTTTTCTGAGCATTTACTGTCAAGCTGGTTTAGTTAAGAATCATTTAGTGAGTGCCCAGAATACCAGTAAGTCTTCACCTAGGCTATGTGGAGTGCGTGGCAGGCAGAGGCAGAGAACCAGAGGAACAAATACGACATCATCCCTGACTTCTCCTTTACCCAGCTGCAGTCTGATGCTGTGAGCATGAGCGTGGGGGGAGGCGTATCCACTGACTGGAGCCCGGTGACAAATAGGGACAAAGCCCAAAGGGCTCTGTGTGTATTTTTGTTTTGCTCCTGAAACAAACACACACCTCTATATCCTTTATACAAAAAGAGAATCCTTAGGACGCTGTTTGGTATTTAATAATAAATAGTCTTCCCATCAAAATCAGAATCGGATTTCAGTCTAGCTGAGCAGAGAACACAAACATGTACGAAACATTTAGAGAACAGTTAAGTGCTAACTTGTGAGAGTTTTGACTCTTAGTTGTCTTAGGAATTGAGACTGGAGAGAATGTTGTTGGCCTAGTTGAGTTGGAGAAAACCTCTAATACTTTGAGGTATAATTGATATCTTTTAGGTATTTGAATGAGTGAATAGAACTTTGTGGAGTGAGGTTGGTAGCAGAGACTTGGAGAGTAGATTGAGTTTGGAACTGGAGGTATGTGGTTAGAATGCTTCCGGTTGCAAGTCCTGGAAAAGTTTCACTCAGCCATCTTTTTTTTCTTTTTTGGTACCGGGGATTGAACTCAGGACCTTGTGCTTGTGAGGCAGGTGGCGGAACCACTGAGCTAAATCCCGGCCCCCACTCAGCCATTTTAAGCAGCCAGCAGGGGCCCAGGCTCTTGCCTTGCACCTTTGCCCTCATCTTGTCTTCATTCCTGTTAGTGCTCCCTTTTATGGGTTCCTGGTGGCTGCCCCATTTCTAGGCTTCCTGTGTAGATGCAGCGCCTGACAGCAGAAAGTGGTGTTGATGTCAGGTGAGTGTCCCTTCCTGCCAGGATGCCGCCTCTGAGTACCGCAGCACACTCCCGCTTCTGTTTGCTGGGTCCGAATTTGATCAATGCTCATAAGCAAGTCACTGCAAGAGCGAGGTGGTCACAGTGCCTGGCTTGGGGCCACATGTGAGCCTGTGGAAAGGGATGGATGCCTGTCCACCTGGAGCTCTGTCAGAAACGAGCAAGTACGGGGGCAGGCATGGGGTAGGTGACGAGCACCTCGGAGGGAGTAGAGGGACTCAGAAATCTCGGTACAGTTTGTTACGGATGGTTTTGCTGGAACAAGTTTGCCTGAGTGGAGCAGACCCTCAGAAGGCAGGGGTTGGAAGGCTGATGAAGCTTTAGGGCACCAGGATGGCCAGACACTCGCCAGCCCGGGTCCTGCCTCCCCCCTGCAAGTGTCACCTTATTCCCCATTGTGTCTGTGGTAGTCGGAGGTGCTAGAACTGTCCCTGGTGGAAGGAGTGTGTGCCTCGTCCTGGTGTCATGTGTGAGGGGTTGGTTTACAGTTTAGGTTGAGGCCCCTAAGAATACTCATAGATTTTTCAAAAGCAAAGAAACAGTAACATTATTCTTCCAGCCCTCCCCCTCCCAAATCCTTACTTTTCACTGTAACTCATTTAGATTAATATACATATATCATATCATATCATGTATATCATATATATATATCACTATCACTTAGAACAGCATTAGCACTTAGAACAGTAAAAATGTTAGCTGCTTATGAAATCATTTGTACTGATTTATATTTTCCCATTCTTTGAATTGTTTTATCTAAGTCCCCACAAAAATATGCATCATGGGCTGGGGATTTAGCTCAGTGGTTCCGCCACCTGCCCTGAGAACGCAAGGACCCGAGTTCAATCCCCGGTACCAAAAAAAACCCCCCAAAAAACCCCTAAAAATATGCATCAAAGGTTTTGCATTAGAGGAGTCACTGGGAAATAACCTTTACTTTACTACTAAGTGATAGAGCCTTTCCCGAAGAATGTGGTAACAGTTTCTGTGCAATTTATAGTCATGCTTTAGTTGGCAGTTGTAATTTAGAATACTGAGGAAATTAAAGGGTTATCTGTGAATCTGAACAGAGACCTACCTAATGTAATTTTTAAGTAGATCTTATGTTGAAGTAAGCTATTTCATTTTATCCCTCTTTCATATTGTCAGCAGAGGTTGTATTTTTGTTGGTCAGATATTATTATATTAATTATACATATCATTTATTTGTAAAAGCAAACATGTCCATATGTCCTGATTTCATCTCTCCATCTTTCAAAACCTATTATACAAAGGAAACCAGAAAGTCAAAATTACTAGGCCCTCTATTATTTTAGAAGTCAGGGTGCCAAGAGATCTTACATAAAGGAATATATTTGCCACTAATTGTATGACTGTGGACAAGTAAGTCACTTTACCTTCATAGACATCAGTTATTTTATGTATTATAAGATATGTAGATAAGAGGAGCCCTGATTCTCTTTCAGTTAAAAAATGGGTAGAGGTTTTGTTTTGACAAACTGTCTTTCAATGTTAGGTCCTCCTTCCCTGTTGAACTTGCCATATTGTATTTTTATTGTAGAGTCCTACTGTATGTAAGTGGAATTTTTGTATCCTACTGACATTTATTTCAGTATATATAGTATAGTGGTTAAAAGTATGGCTCCACCATATTCGAGAAGACAAACTCTGCTGCTGAGAAGCAGTGACAGTTTGAGGTGTAAGTGTGTGAACACCCCTGAAGTTCTTAGAGGAGTGTGGTGTTCCTAGCACAATTCAGGGAGTGCTGGCTGCAGCGATGATCATGAGGACTCACCATCGTGTTTTATGCATCTTATGCATCTTAGGCATTTTCAGCATGGTCTTGGTTTTTGTCGATTTTTTGGGAATGATTTAACAACAGCTGGAATTGGGAAAACTGTTAAAGATAAAAGTGATCCTCGGAGCAAAAGCTGAACAGTTAACTGCAGATTAGTAGTAGTGCTTCGCAGAAGACTGAGTCCTAGAATTTGAGAGCTGGGAAAGAACAGGAAGGGTGAGTTACCACTTCCTCATTTTACTTCTGTGGAAATTGTGGCCCGAGGAAGTTGTATGGCTTGGCCAAGGTGACATAGCCAGTCTGTGACAAAACCAAAACTCCTCACAGTTATCCAGGATATTTGTTCTTCCCCACATTTTGGCCATCGAATATTTACTGCACAATCCTTTTAGATTTTTAAAAACAGTTTTATTGAATTTAGCTCTTTAACATCTCTTGATAGTCTTAATTTTTAACAGAATGTTGATTCTGCTGAATTGTGCCTTAAGAATAGAGAAACCTAGTCACAAGAAGGAAGCTAATATCTAGAAACATAAACCAGCTTTTACTACTAAAGTCAGTGCTCTCATTCAGATTTATTTTTTTATTAGAGATGAATCTTTTGGATTCTCTGTTGGCATTATCTTAAAATTGAACGTTGCCTACTGTAACTAGCCGAGACCAGGAAAAGGCCTTCTGGCTAAAACACAGGACAGGAAAGCACTGAATTCTTGAGATTTCTAATTGGAAGAAATTGTTTCAACTCTGTCTGTCTGTCTGTCTCCCTGTCTCTGTCTCTCTCTGTCTCTCTCTCTCTCTGTGAGAATACTGACTTACTAAATAGTGCCTTGAAAAAATGACTTTGGAAGCAGAGTACTCATGGCAAAGTAGGTTTTCCTGAATTACATTTTTTTCATTGACTTTTCTTGTTTGTCTACAGTTACAGGTTTATGATAATAGATCGCTTTGGGAGTGACCTTCAGAAAATATACGAAGCAAATGCCAAAAGGTTTTCTCGGAAAGCTGTCTTGCAGCTAAGCTTAAGAATTGTATGTGAGCTACATTCTTCTTGTCTTTTAAATACTGTTTTTACAGTAAAGACTAGCTTGTGTTGAAACTCGGTCCTCTGCTGGCTGGTGCTAGGTACTGCATTAATTTTATCTGTGACACTTCTTGTAGCTGGATGTCCTGGAGTACATCCATGAGCACGAGTACGTGCATGGAGATATCAAGGCCTCGAATCTTCTTCTGAGCTACAAGAACCCTGATCAGGTAGTTTTACAGCTTTAGTTTCTACTTTTTAAAACATGTCATTTGAAAACAGATACAGTTGCTCTGAACTCTTGAACCCACTCAGAAGTTTTACTTTTTGAAGTAGATACGGTAATAATAATATTTCTTCTTGACAGTTTTATCTAGTTAACATTCTACATTTTTGATGCAATTTGTTGGCACTTTATCAAGTTGGCTATTTTGCCCTAAATAATATTCAGAAGAAGTGCTTGTGATACAAAACGAATTTCAAATAGCTGTTTGGGGGTGGAAGCTTAAAATTATATAGTACACCAATGAATTATGTTTGCCTGTCTGCTTTGTCACTTTTTTTATTTCCTTTGTTCAAGAAATCCATCAAATGTAAGTGTTCTGTTACTTGGAAAATTTGGTCTTTAACATGTTGATTATTCAAATCAATTGGTTTACAGAGATATCTGAGCTGTCTAAATTTGTATACCCTTAGTGTTTGGAATTCAAATGTGCATTTTTTACTTTATTACATTCCCTTTGTAAATTTTACTTTGTTTAAGGGAAGGAGAAAAGCTAATGTTATTTTACTTTTTGGGGCAGTTTAGTTGGAGTAGACAGATCTGTACAATTTTCTTGTCGCTGTTGCATGGTTTTGGCAAAAATAAGGTCTGGTTGATACTCACAGTTGGGGCCCTGCAATGAATGTGTGGTCTCACTTCTTACTTGGTCTTATAACAAAGGCAGAGTTAAGTATTTTAAATGTGCTGGGTACTGTGATTATTATGTAATTATTTGCTGATCCTCTATGGCTTTTGGACCTGCTTTACCTGTTGTTTAGTTCTCCTTCTCTTGTGACCTCTTTCCTATCGTCTCCTGTGGTTGCTTGTGCCTCTCCTTTCAGTAAGGGTGCACATTGGGGTCTGGGAGTGCATGGAAGGGAGGGAGCTTGCTGACCTATGGCGCTGACGGGCAGGTCTGAAGGCGGCCACAGAGCTGGTTCAGCTCTTCCCAGCCATCTTGTCTCAGACGCTCCTCGGGTGAAAACAAAACATGTACAGGAACTTGGACAAAAATATCACTCGTGTCAGTCTGCACATGATTAAAACATACTGCGTTGGTTTATACGGAAATATTTTGCAGCTCTCATCTTTCCAGGTATTTGCTTTGGATGGGTGTACTTTTCCAGTATTCGATCTGTCCTTATAGTTTTACTTCACTTACCTGTTGTATTCACATGTGTACAATAGGTGAAACAAAAGAGAGCTAGATAGTGTTGTACACTACTAATCAGCCCACTTTCGTATGCCCACAGATATGTGCGTGTATAGTACTCAAACTTAGCCTTTATTATGAAGATGTTAATGTATAGTATTTGATGTATAGTATTTAATGTATAGTATTTGATGTTAATGTATAGTATTTAAACGTAGACAAGGACTTCATTTAAAAGTTCTTCCAATCATTATTATAATCTTTGAAATATTTTATGAATTTGGCATTCAATTATTTTACAAGTGACGAAACAGGAATAGAACAGTTGTTTCCTGTGTCACCTGTGTTGGCATTCTTACACTCAGTGGTCCCCTTTGTGGAAGATGTCAGTTGTATTACAACTTGTACTGGTGGTTTGCTTTATGCCCAGTTTTGTTTTAAACTATAGGAAAAAGTGTAAGATGTATAAGCCTTGCTCACATTGAGGAGAAAAGATTAATTACAAGTTTAGCACATACTTGTCTAGAAAAGTATACGAAGTCAAGTGATCCAATCTGGCCTATAGCACCATGATCATTTAACACTTACTAAGAGTAAAGAGTGTTGGGCTAAGCATGTAGCTCAGAGGTGCAGTCTTGCCCTGGGTTTAGTCGTCAGCACTCCAAGGGGAAGGAAGGGAGGAAGGGAATGAGAAGGAATGGAAGAAGGATAGATTTTTTAAAAAAATAGAAGTCAGTTTTCAAAATTGAATATTTGCTTTTGTGTGCATTTTGGATCTAACTTGATTGAAGCACTATGATTTGTCTTTGTAGGCGAATCGACTCTGAGATGACATTTTATTTCTATGTTTCGAAGTAGTATATGTGCAATGATTTCACCTCTAATTGCCTTAATCCCTGGAAATTTATAGGTGTATTTGGTAGATTATGGCCTTGCTTATCGGTACTGCCCAGAAGGAGTTCATAGGGAATATAAAGAAGATCCCAAAAGACGCCACGATGGCACTATTGAATTCACCAGCATTGACGCACACAACGGCGTGGGTACGTTGCCCGCACTGGCCTGACGATGCACTGCTAATGTTTCCAGCAGAATTCCTGTGTGATTCTTAATTATGCATAAATAAATAGAGATAAAAATCAGAAGAGGCAGGGTAGGATGGTAAAAGAGGGCAGAGGTTAAACTCCAGGAGCCTCTTGCATTTTCTCTCCCCTTCATCCTCCTGCCCTGCAGAGATAACCAAGACAGCTGTAGCAGCGAGGTATTTTATTCCTCTGCAGTGAGGATTTATTTGGGCTTTTATATAGCTTAATTGGAATATTGGTTAATTTTTCTTTTTGTCTTTTAGAGTCTGTAAGTTTCTTGTGTAACTACGGCTTTATAAAAGGTAGCTTTTATTTTGTCACGTGTTGTGATAGCTTATTTCTTCAGCAGCCATTTCTTTTTTCTCTACCAAAATAGTGTACGATCTGAAACACCCAGTTCTCTGGCCCTCTTAGTAGTAAAAAACACCTTTAATATCTTCATTTTTTCCAAAGATAGTATTAAATGTGTCATGGTTTTATAATACTTCCTAGACTGATTGTCTGAGTTTGAAATCCTAAAGCTTACCAGTTTGGATTTTAAAATAAATTGTTAGTTGGAGATAAAATAACTTATACTACTCAATGTTCAATACTTTTATTATATGGCTAGAAATATGATGAAAAAACAGACGTTAGAGTTGTTTTATAAGTGCTTGATTTCATACCTTACAACTTATTTTAGCATGTCGACTTTTCTCCTTTTGTACTTTTAGCCCCATCAAGACGTGGCGATTTGGAAATACTTGGTTATTGCATGATCCAGTGGCTTAGTGGCCATCTTCCTTGGGAAGATAATTTGAAGGATCCAAACTATGTTCGAGATTCCAAAATTAGGTAAAGGACAACTTGAATTATTTTTAGTAACATCATGAGAGGCACATATTTAGAGTCAGAACTTAACAGGAACTTAGTTTTAAGGGGTGCTAATGTAGAAGTAAGGAATTACTTACTCAATGGCAAGGCTCCTTGGACTTTTTTTTTTTTTTAAATATATATATTTATTGGTACAATTTAGGTATAAAATACATTTACATTTATCATTGGGTGTTTGTACCAGAACATGATGCATCTTAGTTTATATTTTTTCTCCCATTACCTGTGCACCCTTCACCCCCTCCACCCTTCCCTATCTACACAGAATTTGATTCCATTTTTTTCTCGTAATGTTTTTCTTTCCCTTCTTTCCTTTCCCCTTTCCCTTCCACCATCCCCAAACCCTTGGACCTTTTCTTATTTCAAATTATCAGTTATTGATTTTAATCATTTTCATCCTTATTTACACTTTCAGTTTCTCACACTAGAGAAACTATTTGGTATTTACACACGTGTGTCCTATTTATTTCACTTAAGAGTATGGCCTCAATATGCATCCATTTAGCTATAAATGTCTCTAGTTTCTCATTCTTTATGGTTGAGTAGTACTCCATTTTATGACATTGGCATAGGAAAAGACTTTATGAACAAATCTTTAGTAGCACAGGAGCTAGCACAAAGAATCAACTACTGGGATCTCATCATATTAAAAAGCTTCTGCACTGCAAGAGAAACTACCAAGAGAGCTAAGAGACAACCTACAATGTGGGAAGAAATATTTAGCAGCTGTAGCTCAGGCAAAGGTCTACTATCAAGAATATGTAAAGAACTGAAAAAAATCAGACCTCCCAAATTCAAAGATCCTTGGACTTCAGTTCGGTTTGGGAGAATGTCTGTAAGCATATTTCAGTGTAACGCCATGTTGCTTAATGGTTCTAAGTATTAATATCCTATCATAGCAAGCTTTAAGTAACTCTTTCTTTAATTTTTAACAGATACAGAGACAATATTGCAAGTTTGATGGAAAAATGTTTTCCTGAGAAAAGCAAGCCAGGTAGGAGTAACTTTTTAAATGTTCATAAGAAGTTTGCTTTCTGGGAGGAAAAAGACTTGATATCCATGAAGTATCCCTTCATGTAAGAAACGTAGGCATTTTAAACTGTAATTAGTATAATCTCATTAAAAAAGCACATCCCTTTCCAGAGGTGTGTTGTTAAATGAATATTTGAACCTCTTTGAGTTGTTCAGTGCTTTTGGAATAGGAAGCAGAAGTCATTCCCATGTTCAGCTGGTGTTCCTGAGGCTGGACTGTGGCCTAAGGAGTACATCAGTGAATGAGGCAGTCGGGCCCCTGCCCTCATGGAGCTAACGTGCTAGTAGGGACTGAGAGGAAGTAAACGGATGAGTGAATTTTGCAGTATGTTAGGACATACTGCTGTGGGAAAGTGAACGGGAAGTGGGATGAGGGGTGTGGACATGGGCTTGGGAGTGCAGCGGGGAGAGAACTGAAGTTGTACATAGAGCAGCTGGGGCAGCCTCACTCCGGAGGGGCAGCAGTGGGAGTGAGCTGTGTGGAGTCTGGTGGGAGAGTGTCCTAGGTGGCATGTGGGGCCCTCATGGATTTGAGGAGTGCATACTGGGGCATCACGAGGGCCATGGGTGAAGTTGTGAGTGAAGGTGGACAGCTTTGCCCTTTTCTTCCCTCAGAGGGAAAGTTGTCAATATTTGGCCAGATACAGAGATACTGTTTGAGGTGTTTTGTAGATCCCATCCATCAGATTAAGAAAGTGTAAGGTTAGGATGTTTTCCTTCCCTGCTGTATCCCAAGTGTCTAGAACAGTGACGGGCACATAGTGGGTGCTTAAATATTTGAAGTACTGAACACATGTCTGTTGTGTGTGTGTGGCACTGACGAGATGTCTTGATGCACTGGAAGTGGGGAGGGAAGAAGAGAAGATCCAAGGAAGACTGACTTAGATTTTGGCTTGAGTGAGAAGAATGCCAGTCTCAGTAACTGAGATAGGGGAAACTTCAGGAAGCAGGTTTTGGGGTTGGGTTAGGAGTTTGGATTGGGATTTGTTGGAATTTGAGGTGACCATTATGTGGCAGTGAATATGTAAGTCCAGAGGTCAGAGGGAAGAGCTGTTTGTGCTCATTGGCCCAACAGTGGATTTTTAATATTGAGAAGTGTTGATCTCGACTGGTAGGATTTCTATGAAGGATGTGGTTCTGCTCCGTGTGCAGTAAACCTTTTATCATTCAGAAGCCAATTTTTCTCTTCTTTGGAAAAATAGGGCCTTGCTTCATTCCTTAATCTCTTTTCTGATTTACACAAAGAAGACAACTGTTACATAACTCTTAGCTTGTATTTCCCCAAAATTCTGGCTATGATATTCATTGTTTTATGAATCTTTTTCTAGGTCCTTTTGTATTTTTTTATAGCTTTAAAGCTAAAAGTTACTTTTTATGCATATTTGAAAGTTTTATTATGTATTCTCTCCTATTGGTTCTCACAGTTAACAAATTGAGTTTTATATTGTATCTCAAATTTTTAAATTTTACTTATCTGTCAATTCCTGAATTCAACAAGTGATTGAACAAAAATTCATAACTATATGATTGCATTCTAATTTTACTATGATCCTGAATTATTTTCCTAGAAGTAAGACGTACGTGTATCAACTTTGTGATTAAGTTATTCTTCTAGGTGAAATTGCTAAATACATGGAAGCTGTGAAATTACTGGATTATACTGAGAAGCCTTTTTATCAGAAGTTCCGCGATATTCTTTTGCAAGGACTAAAAGCTGTAGGGAGTAAGGATGACAGCAAACTGGACCTCAGCATTGTGGAGAATGGAAGTTTGAAAGCAAAAGCAGTAGCAAAGGTGAGTTTTGTTCCTCAGTTATCCTTTGAGCTTCTTGAGAGTATAATTGCAACGAATACTAATTTTTAAGAAGTAAAATAATTGCTCAGTGAAGAAAATAACAGATTGCTTGGCAATTAAATATCACCACTATGTGATTGCAAACTTTTTATGGTAACAAAATAATGTGTAGAGGGTTGTAGAAAAATAGATGTGTATATATTTCTTATGTCTAGTAACAAGTTGCTAAACATCTAAAATGATTTTAACTTGAAGTACTGATACCTGGCGATGGAGATTTTGATGAGACATTAAATTAATAATTTATATATTCTTTTCTCTCAAGTCACCCGTTAGTGTTGGTATTGTCTCTCAGTTTTCCCTTGTTTACGGGTATGGTCAAAGTGCTTACCATTAGAAAACTTCTTTTCATTGGTTTGGAGTATCTACCATTTGAACTTATTTTACTTTTTAATGTCAGATATATCTACATATAAGAGGATTAATTTTTGGAGAGAAATATTAAATAGTAACTTACAGAACTATGTGCACACATGCAAAGAACTGCTATCACTTTAAAATTTATAGGTGTACATTAACTTATTAATTTTTTGTTAATTTTGCTAGTTTATTGGTAAATGTACTGACTTCTTTTATTATCTGAAATTATTTAATAAAACTATTAGCTATTTTTGTATGGGAAAGAAAAATTACTTTTAGAAAAGAATACTTTTCACATTATTGATCATTTTTAGTGTTAACTCTGTAAAATCCAGTAGATTTCCTTAGAACTCTCCTATCCTCAACTAGGAGAAAAGGCTTAAAAACAAAGTGTCTTAAAATCAGAAGCAGCCAGGGCCAGGGATTTAGCTCAGGGGTTTTGCCTCCTGCTGCACAAGTGCAAGGACCCGAGTTTGTTCCCCGGTACCAAAAAAAAAAAAATCAGAAGCAGCCTATTAAATGATTTGTGTAAATCTTTAACTTACAAAGCAGGTAGGAATTTCAACATTGTATCATGAATTTTACCTTCTTGACAAATATGTGATTCCTTTCACAAGTTCTTTTCATTGCATCTGCTCCCATTTTGTGGTCCACAGGGTGCCAGAAAGCCAGCTCCAGGTTTGAAATGAGGAAGGTCAGGTGGAAGCCTGAGTTGACTTTTTCAGTTGACTTACTGTCTGCATACATGCTTAAACGTGCAGCATGCATTTTGTTGCTCAGGACGGATTTCTTTGCATTAATGTAGCTAGCTTCTGTATGATGTTTTTCTCTAAAGTTTCACTGACGGAGAAGTAAAGGTCTCTGCCACAGTGAGAACTTGTCTAGAGCAGTTCGCCATTCCATTTCAAATCCCTGTAGTTTGAACCTGCATGCTGGAGAAAATGTGGTTTCTGCAGGTTGGCTGACTTTACACCTGAATAGGTCAGTCTGCTGCGGAGCTAACATCTGTGACCTTATCAATTCTTGTGTCCTTGGCTGGCTCACGAGGCTGGAAATTTCCTGTTGGATCATCCCTACCCGTGTAAAGCTTCAGTTAAGGTGAAATAAATTACTATGCCAAGATGCACTGTTAGGAGATTTGCTTTGTTAGTTTACTGTGTTTTGTATACTCATTGCTGACGTGCAGCTATTTATGTGGCAAAAGAAATTATTAAAAGTTAAGATTAGGTTAGGTAAGATCATGAAGCTGCATGATTGCCATGTAGTTGAAGCTGAATGTGGTTGTCTTTTTGTTTATAAAGTGAAATAGTTGGATATTACCAGTTTTATTTTAAGATTTTTTTCTCTTATTTTCAAGCCAGAAAACATTTTTTTCCCTAATAAATTGAAAATGCTTTCATTTAAAATAGATAGAAGCAGACCTCCATTGATTGAAAAGTTGGGGGCTCCTTTCAAGTAAAAGGTTTTTCCTTTGAGAAATTATATGCTATCTCCTTTTTAGTAGTTCATTCTATAGTTCTGTTGTCTTTTTTTCCTCCAGTTACCAGGAAGCTCAGAAACACAATAATCATTTACATGTTTGCTCTCTTTTCCTTGCTCTTAATTTTTTAAATTATGAAGTATATGTGCTTTGTATTTATCAGATTGACATCTCTTTTTGAAAGAGGTAGGTTTAATTAATTCATTATATTTCTTTTTAGGCTTCTTAGGAGAAGTCCTTTACCCTAAATTTATAGGAATTGATTAACAGTGGAATGAAGCAAAGCTTTTGTCCATTTTTTTTTTTTTTTTTGGTACTTGTGGTTGATTTGGTGCAGCCTATTTGGAAAGTAGAGTGAAATGTGAATTTGCCAACTTGGAAATGTGTTCAGTCCAGTAGTCAAGGAGTTCTATTTAGATCACAAAACTTTGGAATGTTGTAAGCCTGAAGAAGGAAGAGATCAAGTATAAATCTGCCTGTAAAAATACAAAGCCGGAGATTTTCATTGTTGATTACAACTAAACACTTTTCATGAGAATCTGGCAGTGCATTGCAGTAGTTACTGGATTTAGTGTGTACTCTTAAATCAAATTCAATAGTTATTGTATAAGGCCTGATTTATGTACCTGGTCTTTGCTACGTCCCTGGGGCTACAAAGATCAGTAACACAGAGTCCCATCCTTAAAGAATTCCTCTCTATCCCTTCCAGGCTAGGAAGAGCTTAATTTACTGGAAGGAGCTCATTGAGTTAAAAGGACATTAATACTTCCATTAGCTGTTTTCTTCTAGGGTTTGATTAAGTTGCCTGCCCAACTCAACAGAAAAGCACTGTTGGTTGGAATTGCTGGAGTCTTGTCTCTAGGGATTCATCCAGTAGATCTAAGTGTGGCCCAGCAGTTTGCCTTTTGGTTTTTAGTTTCTGACAGTGAGTATTGTCCCTGTGCGTCATGTGCACATGCCCTTCTTTCCTTCCACCCTGTTCTATCTAGTTTTTAAATTTTATTTTTTAGTTATTTTAATTGGTCTTTCTAGAGCTTCTCTGAAAAATCATCAGCCATCATTGAGTAAATCTCTGCTGGCAATCAGCCTACAACAAGGTACAGTGTTGAAGAAGAGCAAAGGTCTTCCCTGGCCAGTCGTAGCCCGCAGCTGCTCTGGTGGATGGTTTGGCCTTTCCCTTTCTGATGTGACGACACCTCATGTGGTGTTTATCCCATGCAGCCCATAGCTTCGGTCAGATCTCCCTAAATGCACACTCTGATTTGGGCAAAAACCTGTCCACCGTGTTAACATGATACTGTAGTCGAGATAAACTGCATTTTCATGGTGTGAGCTTAGATCGTCAAAGTTGATAGAATATAATCTGTTTCCTAACGGCTTGGGCGTGGTACTGTATCAGCTCTGTGTCGTGTTAGTGTTCACCAATGCTTTCCTGCAGGTCCATTTTCATTTCTTTGTTTTGAACCTCCCTTATTTGACTGAAGTTTGTCAGATAGGCTTTTTACCCATCAATCTTTGAGATTATTACATATGCACAGAAGGATGCAAAAATAAGTGTGGAATTTGAACTTTACGGAGGGAACATATGCATTTAAGCATCACCCCAGTCAAGATACGGATCATTACCAGAATTAATTTTGCCATTTAAAACAAATTCATAGGAGCAACACCCTAAGTGTGTGCTCTTGTGTTTTTGATTCAGTTTTATGTCTGAGCTTCTGTGGGGTTGCATATGAGGAGACGGACGACTTTCTGTTGCTGCTGTGTGCTATTATATTTTGACTATGATTATAGTTTAGTTGTCCCTCGTATTATTGGTAGACATTTGAATTGTTTCCACTTTTGGACAGTTATAATAATGTTAACAGCACGGTTCCTTTTGAGAAACATATATTTATTTCAGATTAGATGTATATGTACTGGAATTGCTGAGGGATAGGACGTAACATAATGTTCAGCTTTAGTAGGTCCTAGCCAGTTTTCCAAATTTGCTATCTCATTTTATACTCCCACTGGCACTTTATGAGAGTTTCAATTGCTCACTGACACTACCTATTGCATTATATTTAATTTTATCTATTTTTAGTGGATGTGCTCTGATTTTTTTTTTATGGTTTGAATTTGATTTCTGTGAAGAATACTGATTTTGAACAACTTTTTGTATGTTCACTGGCTGTATCTTTTTTTTAGTGTGTGTGTTTGTGTGAACTACATTTGATTTTTTTTCCTTTCTTATTTACAAAAATGTGCATTGTCAACTTCCTTTTGGTTTTCCAGAGTTTAGTACTGTGTATGTACAAGTATATGTACTTTTGTATGTACTGCAGGTACCATCTTCAAGTCTGTGATTTATCTTTTTACTCTCTTAACACATCTTTTAATAAACAGAAATTCTTCATTTCAATGAAGCCCAGTTCACCAGTTTTTTTCTTGTTTGTATATGGTTACTGCTTTTTGTATTCTATTTAGGGAAATTTTGTCTACCTTAGGGATCATGAAGGTGTTACCTTATCATCAAGAAATTTTGCCACATTTAGACCCAAACTTAAGTTGATTTTGTGCGCGATGTGAGTTGATATTTGTTTCCTCTTGGTAGATATCTAGTTGATCTGAGGCATTTACTGAAAAGGTTGTCATGTTCCTGGAGCACTGTAGCAGGTTCTGAGAGCCATGTGTTGGGTCTGTTCTGCATATCATATTCTGTACACTGGCTACTACTGGCTTTATTGTTATATCTGATAGTGTAAATCCTCCAACTTTGTTCTTTAGGCTTATGCTGTGCTAGGGCACATGCCTGTAATCTCAGCTATTTTAAGGCTGAGGTAGGAGAATCTCAAGTTAGAGGCCATCCTGAGCAACTTAGTGAGCCTCTGTATCAACAACACAAACAATAAATGAAAAGGACTTGGGATATAGTTCAGTGCTCCCTGGGTTTAATCCCCAATTCCTCCAAAAAAAGAAAAAAAAAAAACACATTGTCAGTGCTGTTCTTAGCTCCTCTTCATTCCCATATAAATTTTAGAATTAATTATTAATTTCCACAAAAATACTTAGGGGGATTTTGATTGAAATTTCAAAATTGACATCTTTAAAATATGCCCTTCCATGAGAATGATTTATTCTTATCTTTATTTAGATACTCTTTTAGTAATCTCAGTCATGTTTGCAGTTTTCTATGTCTGCAGAGATCACACACACTTGCCATCTCTGTTTTCTTCTAATGGTCTTATGGTTTAGATCCAAAATGTCCCCAGAAGTCTCGTGTATTAAGAGAGGCTTTTGGAAGGTCATTGGGTTGTAGGGCTGTTCCATTCATCAGTAGATTAATCTGAATGCCGTTAAGAGGTGGGGCCTTGTTGAAGTGGGTCCCTGGGCTGTGACCAGGAAAGGTCTGCTCTTGTCTCTGGCTTCTTCCTTCCCGAGCTCAGCTTCCTGGCTGCTATGGGGTGAGCAGCTGTCCTTCACTGTACCCATCCACCATGCTGTTTCTGCCTTGTAGCCAGCATGGACTGAATTCCTCACAACTGTGAGCCAGATTAAACCTTTTCTCTTTTAAGTTGTAAATGTCTTGCATTGTGTCTCAATGACAGGAAAGGTGACTAAGAAGATGGCTTAGTTCTTATTCTTTTGCATTATTTGTGGTTATCTCAGCTTTCCTTCATGTCATCCAGCTGTCAACTATGTCTGCTGTTTGCTATTTTTAATGTATTAGTACTATGATGAATATTGTTGTTTAGATCTAGTGTTTCTTGTTATTATTTTTTTCTCTTTTTAAAAAAATTCCCTCATTTTAAAATGTTATTTTTATTTTTAATTAAGATTTCATTTTTAATATTATGTTTTAGCCACTGATGCATTTTATGAAATTTTCTTTTTTGGGAGAGAACTGTGTTCTCTTTCACAGTGCAGTCTTCAGCTACCTTTCACATGCTATGAATATTTTTTATTTTCTTCTTTTGTCCTTTAGTATTTCAACTTTCTGGCCATGATTTTTCTCTTCATCTTCCTTGTATTGAGTAGAGATAGTTTTATATGAACTGGTCAGATTATTGTATTTGTTAATCTTTGACTTTCCCATCTTATGAGGCTGTTTTTCTTTTCCTCTGCTACGGTTTAGATCTAAAATGTACCCCCAAAGCCTCATGTGTTTGGAAGGTGACTGAATCAGAGGCACTACACCTCACCAGTGGAAACCAATGGTTTCACAGCTGCCTTGCAGACTGGAGGCGGGGTCTGGCTGGAGGCGGTCTTGGGGCGTGGCCTGGGGCATCTCCCTCCCCAGCTCCTCCCCTCTCTCTTCTTCCTGGATGCTGTGATGTGAGCAGCTGTCCTCCATCAGACTTTTACACCGTGCCATTTCCCCCTCCAAGCCAGCCATCCATGCACGGACTAAGATCTCTGAAACTACTAGCCAAAATAAACCTTTCCTCCTTTAAGTTGTGGGTGGGGGCGTCGGGTCTTGTGTCTCAGTGGTGAGAAAGTGGCTAAGACATCCTCATAGTTTGGACTTGAGGGATTTGGATTGCTTAAAGGGGCACATTTGAGGACGATCTTGTGAGCCGTAGACCACATTATCTGTTTTTCCCCAGTAGTTGCTTCCATTCTCTTCCTAGCTGTAAGAGGCAAAAATCTCAGTCATTATTTTGGGATATTAGTTAATTCCTAGTGGCTTTAGGTCTTTTACGTTTTCTTATTTATTTTCTCTTTAGTCATCTGTTCCTGGTAATTCCCTATTTATTGTTGAAGAAATTTATGAATTATTTTGATTATTCTGCTCTTTATCCAGGCTTCTTCCAAGCAGGAAAGAACCAAACTGCAGGTCTTGCTTCTGGTGGGTCACTGGAAATTGGGAAGGCCTCCTTTCTTTGAAGGGGCTTTCTGAGTCTTGTTTTCCATGCTCTCTGACTGGCACCTCTTAGTTGGAGGTTGCTGGTGAAAAATTTCAGAATGGTATTGATTCACATTCTTTTCCCTGGGTGGTTCAGTGTGTACAGGCCACATGTTGCTTCCGAGAAGTGTCTGGCGGACTCGTTGGTCATCACTTTGAAAGTTGTAGCATGAAAGAAACTTGTTGCCACTTCTGCTTGTTGCTGAAGCATTTCTTAATTGATTATTTTGGGCTCATTTCTTCAGGTTTTGGTGGGAGGAAGCTGTGAAATCTTATCCCCCAACTGTCCCCACTCTTCTGTTGTAACACATTTTAGCTTGTGTGTGAACATTTAGAGTTAATTAGAACCTGTGTCCTTTTCCCACAAGAGTAAACCCTCACAGCCCCTCACAAACCACCGCTCATATTATGTCCATCTGAGATTCTAGCCATAGCGGGTATTTTGTACACTGTATTGTTAGTTATTTAGGGTTAATGAGTCTAACTGATACTTTTGCTAACCATGTTTGTCTTGTTTTCTGTACACTCTTGGGTTCATTTTTCAGAGTTTATGCTCAAGAAATTTTTTTTTAAAGAGCCTAAGAATAGTAAGTTGTTTGAATCCTGGGAAGTTCAAAAATGTCTATATTTTGCTCTAGTTGGAGAATAATTTGGCCATATAATGAGTTCTTAATTTGAAGACATCACTTTGTTGTCTGCTAGCGTTGTTTTGTTCATTTTTATTTCTTATTAGATTTCTATTCACTCTTGAAGCTTCTTGCTCTTTTTTTTTTAAATTTTATTTTACTGGTACATTTTAGGTGTACAATATAGTGACATTCATCAGTGGAAATTTGCAACTTTACGTAATTTTTCTTGGTTCCTATTTTTCCCCATTCCCTTGCTTTTCCTTCAACCCCTCAGTCCCTCCCTATTTACAAAGACTTTGTTTCCATTTTTTCATTTTCTCATATTAATTCCACTCCTTTCTTTCCTTTCCCCTACCCCTTCCACTTCCCCTTCCCCTTTGCCTCTTTTCTTCCTATTTCACATTATCTATTATACCTTTTAGTCCTTATTTACACTTTCAGGTTCTCACACCAGAGAAACTATTTGGTATTTACACATGTGTGTCCTGTTTATTTCACTTAAGAGTATGGCCTCAATGTGCATCCATTTAGCTGTAAATGTCTCTAATTTCTCATTTTTAATGGATGAGTAGAACCTTATTGTATTTAAAAAAACGCTTTTTTTTTTTCTTCCTTAAATTCTTTCATTGGTATATTTTAGGTATACAATACATTTACACATATCATTGGGAATTGTACCTTTACATGATGTATCTTGGTTCTTATTTTTTCCCCATTCCCTGCCCTCCCTTCACCCCCTCCACCCTTTCCTATTTATAAAGACTTTGTTTCCTTTTTTTCCATTTCTCATAATTTTTCCTTTCCCTTCTTTCCTTTCCCCTACCCTTCCACTTCTCCTACGCCTTTGGACCTTTTCTTCCTATTTTGCATTATCGATATTCATTCTAATCATTGGTACATTTTAGGTATACAATATAATGACATTCATCATTGGAAATTTGCACCTTTACATAATCTTTCTTGGTTCTTATTTTTCCCTGTTCCCCTGCCCTCCTTTCAACCCCTCCATCCCTCCCTATTTACAGAGACTTTATTTCCATTTTTTATTTTCTCACATTAGTTCCATTCCCTTCTTTCCTTTCCCCTACCCCTCTCATTTCCCCTTCCCCTTTGCCCCTTCCTATTTCACATTATCTATTATACCTTTCAGTCCTTATTTACACTTTCAGTTTCTCACACTAGAGAAACTATTCAGTATTTACACATGTGTGTCCTGTTTATTTCACTTAAGAGTATCACCTGTGCATCCATTTAGCTATAAATGTCTCTTAATTTCTCAGTTTTTATGGCTGAGTAGTACTCCATTTTATAAAAACCCCCCACAATTTCTTTATCCAGTCTCCAGTTGATGGGCATTTGGGCTGCTTCCAAGTTTTAACTATTACAAATTGTGCTGCTATGAACATGGATGCACATATATCACTGTGGTATGATTCTTTTAATTCTTTTGGGAAGATCCCCAGCAGGGGAACAGCTAGGTCAAATGAGACTTCCAGTCCTAGTTCTTTGAGGTATCTCCATACTGATTTCCACAGTGGTTGCACCAGTCTACACTCCCACCAGCAGTGGAGCAGTGTTCCTCTTTCCCCACAGCCCCGCCAGCATTTGTTATTGGTTCATTTCATGATAGCAGCCATTCTTTCTGGAGTGAAGTGGAATCTCAGCGTTGTTTTCATTTGCATCTCTCAAATGATCAGTGATGTTGAACATTTTTTCATATGTTTATTTGCTGTTTCCACTTCTTTGTTTGAGAAATGTCTGTTCATTTCAGATGCCCATTTTTGGATTGGGTCTTTAAATTTGGGAGGTCTGATTCTTTTAAGGTCTTTATAGATTTGAGATAGTAGAACTTTGTCTGAGGGACAGCTGGTGAAAATTAATTCCCACATTGTGGGTTGTCTCTGCACACTGCTGGTGGTTTCTCTTGCTGTGCAGAAGCTTTTTAATAAGAAGAGATCCCACTCATTGATTGCTTGTGCTAGTTCACAGGCAACTGAGGTTTTGTTCATAAAATCTTTTCCCACACCGATGTCTTCAAGAGTTCTACCTAACCTCTGTTCCAGCCGATTCAGCGTTTCTGTTTTAATATTTAGGTCTTTCATCCATTTCAATTTTAGTTTAGTGCATGGTGAGAGACATAGGTCTAGTTTTAATCTTTGACAAGTTGAAACCCAGTTTTTCCAGCACCATTTATTAAAGAGGCTATCTTTCCTCCAGTGAGGGTGTTTGGCTCCTTTATTGAAGATGAGGTGGCTAAAGTGTGTCTGGAGTTGTTTCTGCATCTTCTAATCTGTTCCACTGGTCCTCAGGTCTGTTTCTTTGCCAGTACCATGCTGTTTTTATCACAGTAGCTTTGTAGTACAGTTTCAAGTTGGGGGTTGTGATACCCCCTGCCACGTCTCTTTTGCCTAGAATTGCTTTTGCTATTCTGAGTCTCTTTTTGTTCCAAATGAATTTTTGGATTGTCTTCTCAAGGTCTGTGAAGTATGCTGCTGGGATTTCAATTGGGATTGCATTGAATCTATATAGCAGTTTTGGAAGTATGGCCATTGTCACTATGTTGATCCTTCCTACCCAGGAGCCAGGGGATGTTTGTCCATTTTCTTTTTTTGATTGTTTAACTGATTTTAATAACATGGAATAAAGCCCCTAGAATTGATATAATCATTATGCAAAATACATAGATGAATACTGTCTTCTTTTAAAAACATAAAATAAATAAGCAAGATGTGAAAATAGGCAAGTTTCCACTAAATAAATGAAAACTTTTAAAAAAAGAAAGTTTTCCTTTCCATGTCATTTGAAGGGAAATTATCATTTTAAACAATATTCAAGTTTATTAAACAAATTTAAAAAGGTATTATAAAATGTTTAACTTTCATCAGCTTCAACGTTTATGTTGCTACCGAATTTTGCATATAACTGAACTTTCAAATCTGCTAACGCCCGCTGAATTGATTCTACTCTGGATTCTAAGGCATCAATTTCTTCTTGCAAATTTTTCTTTGCTTCTTCTAACATGTCTTGTGTTTCTTCTTGAGAATGGCTAATGAAAACATCACCAATCTGGTAAGGTATCATTAAGCTGTTATCATCTGGGAGCATGATGTCGTCACAAGCATCTTCTAAATTCTGGAGTTATTTCTTTTTTTACTTCTGTTTCTTCCTTTAGCTCTGTGATTCTACTCGTATTCCGCACAAATTTATTTATCTTTTGTTGATCTTCGAAAGTAACATTGACATCTTCTGCAGCCTGGGCACTTGTGACCAGTGACATAAGACAGTGGACTTTCATTTCTCCCGGGGTTGAAAGGCAGCAATTTCATGTATCACCTAAAAATACATATTAAAAAGATGCTTCGAGTTTGATCCCCAGCTGAGCTTCTCACCAGCAGAGTCACTACAGCACTAGCAATCGCTGTGTCCAACTTTCTCCATCTGTAAAATGGGGGAACAGGGTCCTCGCAGAGGGCCTGAGAGGATCACAGAGAAGCCGGGGGCCTCTCGGCCCTCACCCTTCTCACCCTTCTCACCCTCCATGGATGCACGGAGGACGCAGGAGCTGAGGACCGACCCGGGTCGGGTGCGCGCAGGATGCGGGGCCTGCGTGCCCCGGCTCCTCCGGCAGAGGCTGCCCGAGCCCCTGAGGGTCCCTGCCCGGGCGCCCTGCCCTGCGGGAGGCCCACGGAGATGCTGGGATGCTGGGCCTCGCCGCGGAGCTCGAAGCTTCTTGTTCTTTATACTGGGATTCTGCGTTTTATTGCAATGAGTGTATGTTTCATTTTGTTTTAAAAGTCATTTATCCTTCTTGGTAATCGGTGGACCCTTCTTGTGTAAAACACTTAATGTCCACCTCTAAGTCTTGGAAAATGTGTTTGTGAGGTACTTCCCTCCTCTTGTCAGGAGGTCCTCTGCAGGGCTCCGGGAGCTCTGGAAGCCAGCTTCCCTGGTGTATGTCTCCTTGCGCGTCCCTGGCTGTTCCTTGTCTGTCCTTAGCACTGTTCTCAGTGGACCTGCAGGCTTCTAGAGAAGCTCACTTGTTTTTTGTTTTATTGGTGTGAGAGCCGCTTAACTCTCTTTGAGAATAGTTAGTATAATTTTTTGTTTATCATGACTCTTTTGGCATAGTTATTAGTTCTTCTGCCTTAGTTCATTATCTTTCTTTCTGGTTCTGTGATTTCCCTTCAATTTTGTCTGTCTTTATTATCTGTTCATATATTTTGTGGATTTACTAGTAACATATTCCTCAGCCCAAATGAAACGTCTATTTAGCTGTTGGTTCCATGTAGTTTTCATTGTAAATGTCTACTGCTGCCGACTTCAGGGGATGGAGGGACTTGTGGCCAGACAACCGGTGTTTGCATGTCAGACTCTTCTCCGGGCCCTGGTGTGTCTGGGCAGGCCAGCTCTGTGGCACCTGTGCCGTGGGCCACTCTAATGCATTTGTTTGTAAGGCTCGACTGGCCCCCCAGGTTGCACATTAGAACCACTTTTAAATTCCTGTCAGGGTGGGGCCCAGGCCTAGGGAGTTCTTTTTTTGATAATACTGGGGATTGAAGCTAGGGATGATGCTCTCCCTCTGAGCTATACCCCCGCCCCTTTTATTTCTTATTAATTTTTAAATTTTGAGACAGGATCTTGCAAATGCCCAACCCAGCATTGAACTTGGAATCCTTCTGCCTCAGCCTCCCAAGTAGCTAGAATTACTGCCTGGCTCTCAGGAAATGTTTAAAGCTTCCTTGAGTGATTCTAATAGAGTCGAGAACCACTGTTAATCATAATGAGTGTCTGAATTCTAGCTTCCATGTAGAAAACAGGCCTTTTGTAAATAGCAGCTATTGGACATTTTAGATTTTAAGTAGCAGTATTCGTCAGGCTTGTGGCCAGTTCTTGTATGTGGGCAGGTAGTAATACACACATGCCCCATTTTGATCTTTGTATGTGTAAGTACCTTGCTAGCAGAGATGCTGGAAGAAAATTTGGTATCATATAAATGCCTTGAATGGTGCCCAGGGGATTTTATTTGTCAAAGTAATGAAAGGACATACTTATAGGATATACTCAAAATTAAATGAATCCATTTTTCTTCGATATTATGACCAGTTCTTAGGGAATGTTAAACATTTCTGTGCATTTATTTTTAATAAGAGATGAATTTAAAGGAACAAACTTTCTGTGGGCACATTGACGTTATCTGTCTTGCTTATGAGGTTGTTCTGGGGATTAAGAGAGATGTATTAAGTGCTTAGAGTAGTGGCAGGCACATAGCAAATGATCAGTGAGTGTACTACAGTGTCATTGTTACTGCTATGATTTCACTACTATTTATTTTCTTATCTCTCTGGCTTCTTGATAGCACAGAAATAATGTGGAATTTTTCATTTGAATCTCTTAACACCCCCTCTGTAGAGCTAACATGCATCCTTAAAAGCTGAATTTTGCGATAGGGTACTAGGCAGGTGTGAATGAAATCTGGACTTAGATTTCGCTTGATGAGTGTATGTGTTGTAGATTATTTTGAATAATAAATGTTTGTGAATTGGTAAAAGTTGATTTTTTGCAACAAATGACAAGATGGTAATTACTGTGAAATAAAGACTCGAAATGTAGCTTTATAAACTACTTATTAAAAATGTATAACTCAACTTAATTAGTTTGTCATTAAAATTTCCCCTTGATGCTCTCAACTGGACAAGCATAATAGGTGGTGGACGTAAAACAGAGGGCTTCTGACCACAGATTCCGTGCCTGCTGTTTTCTCTCTGTGCATTGCAGAATTAGGTGTTTTGTGATCATAGATTCATTGAGAGGGGGGATCAGGCAGTCTGGGGGTTTTTTTGTGGTTTTTTTTTTTTTTTTTAGGTACTGGGGATCAAACTCAGGACCTTGTACTTGTGAGGCAGGCGGCAGGACCACTGAGCTAAATCCCCAGCCCAAAACAGTCTGTTTTTAATAATAACTCATATCTAGCCTTGTATGTTTTGTAAGAAACTTATTCATGTATAGCTCGAGATCAGTTAAATGCCCACTGCTATATGGAAGTTTGGTTTTCATTGAAGTATTTATCTTTATAAGTAATATTTAAATTATAAATAAATAATATTTAAGTTATATGTAAATATCTTTATAAGGGCTGAGGATTTATCTCAGTGGTTCCACCACCTTCCCTGCAAGTGCAAGGACCAGAGTTTGATCCCTGGTACCAAAAAAAAAAAAAAAAAAGAGTTCAAGCCCAGCAATTTAGAGACTTAGCAAAATCCTGTCTCAGAGTAAAAAAATTTGGGGGCCGGGGACTTTAGCTCAGTGGTTCCGCCTCCTGCCTCACAAGGACAAGGACCCGAGTTTGATACCCAACACCGAAACAAACAAACAAAATATCTTTATAAATATTATCCTCAGTATATTATGTTATAGCTTTCAAAATCTTTTGTTTTTATTTCTTTGAGAATTCTTCAGAGAACCTAGTTTTGGTAATAGGATGTCAACCCTTTAAATATTAGGTTATCACAGACATTTATGTAATACTGTATATTCTGTCAAGACTTTTAGATTCTTTTATATATGCTTTATAGCGTCCACATGACATACATCTTTTCACAAATGATTAAACTAAAACCCAGAACAGGCCAGGTGACTTGCGCAGGCCCGTGCAGCCATCCTTATATATTCAGAGAGCAGTTTTCCTCAGAGTCTCAAGGTGCTTAAAATTTTTTCCTAGTGATTTTAGTCATAAAATATTAAAGATGGTTAAGTTAACTATTTAACTATTTGGCTTTCCCCATAAGTTGTCCTTAAAACACCTTAACTTTGCTGGAGATGTAGCTTAGTGGCTCCACACTTGCCTAGCAAGCGCAAGGTCCTGAGTTTGATCCCTGGTACAAACAACAACAACAACAAAAAATAACACCTTAACTTTGCTGAATTTTTTTTTTTTTGGTACCGGGGATCGAACTCAGGACCTTGGGATTTCGAGGCAGACGGCGGAACCACTGAGCTAAATCCCCAGCCCTTGCTGAAGTTTTTGACATTATCGGTGCGCATGGTGGAACCCTCAGAGTAAAGCCTGAATGAAGGCATACCATATTGAGTCCACCACACGGAGAAGACACTGGTGTGTATTAGCCTTCTAGATCTTCGTCCACCGAAAGTGGAACACGTTCAGCGTCTTGCTGACCGCATATTTGCTCACGCTGCAGTCCCGATCCTTCTGATGTGAATGGTGCTTGAGCCACGGCAGCCCACCGCTGGGCCAGTTTCCACCGTGCCGTGGGAGGTTAGCGGTGCTGCTGTCGCTCTGTGAAGGTTTGCTGGGGGAGTTCACACACGCGCAGTCCTCCTGTAGGTCCTGTGAGCCGGGTTGCCCTGTTTCTCTGCCCCTCTGCTCCTCCAGTGTTTTCTGGAAGAGTGAATGGACGCAGGGCTCTTCCGCAGCAGGGATACACACATGGGCTAAGCCGGTGGACAGACAGCCCTGCCTCCAGCGTGAAAGCAGGGCTTCCTATCCGAGGAGGGAGCAGCCAGCTGAGAGGCAGGTGGCTGACGTGTGCTCACATTTATTCTGACAGACCTCACAAATGCACACTCACGTGGATTAGCTATACTTTTCATGCATCATTTTCAGATAATTACAGTAAATTATTAATTCTTCATGGTATTGTAAGGGTGGGATCTGTTGAGCTGGTAAAGAACATCGATGTCTCAAACTTTATGTAAGCCATATACTTTATTTATTTATTATTTCTTTTCGGTTTTTTAAGACAGGGTCTTACTATGTAGTTCAGGGTGGCCTCGAACTCACGGTGATCCTCTTGCCTCAGCCTCCTGAGTGCTGGGATCACAGGCGCATGCCACCATGCCCAGCATAAGTCATGTTTTTAATCATTTCCTTTTGCTAAACTTTCCCTCTGACGTATTAATAGCAAAATTACTTAGGTTGTGTTTCCTCTTCCGACGTCCAGAATAGATAACTAAAAGTGTCCATGGGAGAAAGACCTGATGTTAAACAAATGAACAGCAGCAAATAAAGCAGACAGAATCAAGGGCTGACTTCCTGTGCATTATGTTTGCATGTGGATTGCTGTTTCATAGAGTGACATTCTGAGGCCATGGGGCTGCAGTGTACACGTGAGTACACTCAGCTGTAGACACTAACAGGCTTTTTACATGGCTTACAGGAAGGTGCACAGTTGTAGAAATTGAACACGTGTGTGTTTCACTTGACTCCATTACAGTGCGGTGTCATCCTCTGCCCTGGCAGGTGGAGCTGTTGTGGCGCCCAGCGCATTGCAGGTGCCCATGGGTGCCGGGTGTGATCCCCACCGCTGTTCCAGGGAAGTCAGCTGTTGTGGGGATCGCTGTGCTGACTGTAGTCTTCTTTGCTGATCCTGCTCCACGTAACCCAGCACCTCAGTGCGGGGGAGCAGAGCATGTTGTCCTCAGATTCATCTATTCCTGTTTCTCAGTCACTTATTCATTCCCTAACCCCTGCCCATCTTTTCACTTTTTCCTCTAATTAGAGCTGACTTTTCCCTGTGTTTGCTTACAACATATTTCTAGTTATTTAAGGTCCATTTAAATATTATAGTTTCTGAGGGACTGATCCCTCAAAACATAACAGCATCTCGTTCTTACTGTAACAACAGTTAAGTAGTTGCTCTCAAGGTGCAGGTCCAGATATTTCTGTGTGAAACTTCACACTGTGCTCAGCAAGGGCTAGAAAGATGCGGAGACCTCTGTCTTTGCCCCAGAAGAGCATCTGATACAGTAGGAGGGAAGTAGAGGCATGGAGAAGGTGTCGTGAACTGCACAAATCTGTGTACTGTGTCTCTTTCAAAAGAATGAGCTAAAGTAAAAACACAACAGCCAGAAACTGCTGCTTCATCTAACAGGCCACAAGGCAGGCAGCGTGGTTCCGTAGAAAGGAAGTTCTAGTGGGAAGGAGGGGCTTGGCGCCAAGCACCACCGAGCAGCTCTCTTTGCTTTTCTTCTCCCATTTGTAGATGCTATGGTAGAGTGTATGTGTTTGCTTCCTCTTCATGAGGGATGTGCGCTGTCTTTTGTTTTTAGTAACTCTTAAGTGATTAATATCCAATTTTTAGTTACTAAGGAATATAATATTAATTTGTAAACCGTAAACATTTGCATGGTGACTTCAGGTGGTCTTAAATAAGGTTAAGTGATGCGGTCACTCACATATTTGTATTCACAGCTCTTTGACACAGGCCAAATACTGAAAAATTTTAGGTTGTGTATTCTCAGTTTTTAAGATCAACTTGTGTGAATATTGTGAGGGGAGGAAGGGAACCCAACAGCACTGCCTGTGCCTCATCTGATCGGCTGGTCTTAGAGGCTGTCAGCAGCATCGAAAGGTGGTCTTCAGTGTTTTACTTGGGAAACAGAGTCGGTCGGTGGCTTTGCATCTGAAGATTTTAATTCTCTTCCATTGAAACAGCTTTATTGGTCTCCAGTCAGTGTTTAGACTATTAGGAAATTATCAGTCCAAATGCATCTGGCTGATTTGTCTCAGTGTTTCTAAATTGGAAGTGAGAAGCTGCTAATTAACTAAATTTTAACCTAGCATATCTGAACACTTCAAAAATGTAATGTGTAATACATACACTAATGCCCTTTGAGATAATTTTTTAAAGATATTTTAGCTGTGCTGAATTGAAAGAAAACACTATTGTCAGTGTGGTTCATAAGTTATGCTTGTGTGTCATATGATGTTGTGGTTTCATTTATAAATGCAAGTAAGGGCACCTGTGAGACCTGATGCAGCACGTTACAGAATCAGAGGTGAGCGTCATCTCTTTGTAAAGCTTTTTCTTCTGTTCAGGGGGAGCCAGCATGTGCACTGTCCAAAGCCCAAGGATGTGACAGATAACAGAAGTGTGATGTTGGGAGGTCCTCGGGAGAGAAGGGAGCTGGCAGCATATTGTTTGGGAGTTTACTCGTTGCCTTAAATGAGTAGCATACTTAGGTTCTGTTAAACTTGGAGGCTTAGTTTTGTGTTTACCTGGTGGCCTTAGACTTTTAGCCCTTCCCAGCCACACACCATACATTGTCAGAAGAGCTGGGCAGGAGCTACCTGAGGAACATGTGGATTCGTGGGATTTACTGCTTTCCCTGATGCGTGCTGCTTAAAGTACAGTCATCCGCTCCTTTTGTTGAATACTGTCTTATTTTCATTCCTGTGTAATTTACCTGCATGGAGATTAAGAAATCTCCTTTTATTAAATAAGCTTGAAAACAAGAAGCGTGCCCTGAGTCTTGGGTAGAGAATATTGGATAGCTCCTTTTCTAATAAACATTAAAAAATCTGCTTGACAAAAACTAGAAAATGTATTCTCTCCTGTATGGAGAGCAATATAGAACCAAAGTATTCCTCCTTAATTTTGGTCTGAACGAACAAAAGTGTCTGTGTTTATTCCTGCCTAATGCATCACAAAGCTGCTGACATACTAACCTTGGAGTCTTGGCTGGCGTTAATCAGGCCTGCGCACCGGCAGGAAAGATGCACCTAATGCACTCCATCAGTGCAGTTTGCATATGGAAGTTCTCACAGGGGAGCTGCCCTGTGCCAGCTGAGGGTTACCTGCCCACTGCAGTTATTGTATGTAATTATCGAACCAATCTGTTCAGCCCAGCAGGATTTAGATGGTAATCATGAAGCAACACTTTGGAAAAGAAAGATGTAAGGCATTCTCCCCTTCTCTCATCGGTTACGTGAAGTTATAGCCACTCTTCAGCTATTTTTGAGAAGCAGTACCCCCAAATACAAATCGGCCAAATGAATGCCTTTTGGTTTCTTCAAGTTGAGTCAGGTTGTTGTTTTGATTTATGTGAAGCGTTTTCTCTGGGAACATGGTGGGTATTTCTGAGTTCTGCCATCTTAAGCATGTTTTCAAACAGTGGGATTAAGTGTGATGCACTGGTAGCAACGATGCTGACCATTTGGGGGCTTCGAAGAGGGTTCAGCTTTCACATGTAGCCCTCAGTGGAACAGTTGTCATTAGGAGAAAGAACAACATGCTGTCCGCAGGTATTATCTTCCTAGCTGTACACAAAATGGCCTGCAGCAAGGAACACTCTCAGATGAAGTTCTACTTAGTATTAATTGTTAGATAATATAAATGAGGGTTTCTGTTGTATTGTGAATCTGATTGGGGGCCTATCAGATGGTTTTTTTGGTTTTTTTTTGTACCGGGGATCGAACTTGGGACCTTGTGGTTTCAAGGCAGGCAGCGGAACCACTGAGCTAAATCCCTGGCAATCAGATGGTTTCTTAAATGGTACAAACTTAGGTAACGTAGAGAAACTTTGAGTTAAAACTTGGATTTTTACACATTTAAATTTGAAATTACATAGGATAAAGTTATATAAAAATTTGATAGTTTTATATTTGTTACTAATGTCCCATTATAATTATACCTATATACCTATATAGAAAGATGTTAAGTGATTTCAAAACTTGGACTGGCCTAGTTTGAAGATTTTGTTTTGTTTTGTTTTTCAGTTTTCAGACTGATTCTCACTAAGTTGCCCCGGCTGGGCTTAAACTTGTGATTCTCCTGTCTCAGCCTCCCACAGTGCTGAGACCACAGTTTTATGCTACCATGCGTGGCATTTGGAAGATGTTGTAGTAGTGGACATAATATAAGAAAACTGAATGAATGTTTAGAAGAATGGAAGGCAACAAAAAATAAGCATTAACTCCCGAGTAACACCCAGATAGGAGAATAATAGAAGAAAAGGGCTGAGAAGGTGGTGGAGAGCCCCAATAGTTTTTGATATGAAGGAGTTTTGTCCTTCTAAGGCCATGCATTTACAGTAAAGGATGTGGCCCTCTTATTTGAAAACTTATAATAGAAGATACTTTAAGAGGTAATTATGAGAAATTAGCCATTATTGCTCCATAAATCTCAAAGTTCTCCTTGGCCTGAGTGCGTGATGAGAGCAGGTTGGTAAAACATCCCGCCTTGAAGGATTTCTCTGTGGTCGGTGCTTATGGGGAAAGCATAGCTCTCAGGAATGAACTCCGTAAAGGTGACTGCTCAGCGGCAGTGTGATGCATGCACCTGCGTCCGGACCAGCTCTGCTGCTGAACATCGTCTTGCTCCCATTCCTTTCCTTAGACGACCACTGTGCTGAAGTTAAGAATAGTCTTCCCCACTTCCATGTACTCATTAGGTACATTTATGGTATTTTCTGTGGCATTTATGGTATTTACTTATTTGACCACCAGACTACATCTCTTTCTTATAAATTTTTATGTATTAGAAGAGAAAGAAAGACGTGGAAGAAAGCACAGAATGTAGTGTTGAAGGTCTGGAATGCTCACGTTCTCAGGTGGAGGAGGTCCCACAAAAACGTAAGTTGAACAGTTTTGCTTACCTTTTCTGTACTGGGGACAAACTGCATTTCCTCCCACTGGATGAGGGGCTAACTAGTGGGTTGTTTTTATAAAATATATGAGTAGATCTTGTATTTGTGTAGTATATATCCTAGTGTCTTCTGTACATTTGTGTTGTGTGCTTTCCAAGCTATTCATCAAGTCAGGACCAGGGAAGTAGATTTGGAGCCTGAGACACAGAGGGTTTGAACGATGAAGTTGGGAGGGTGAGATGTAGAGACCAGAGCGCTTACCTCTCAGGCCAATAACTTCCGCTCCCTCAAACCTATCCTTATAGCTCTGCGAATGCTAATGAAGGTCAAGAGTCAGACAGTCATTAGCTGGGCTTATTATAACTATAAACTTCCAATTGCCTGAGTTACCTGCTTATCCACCATAAAGTCTGCCAACTCTCAGAGACAAGGAGTTAAAACTTCACATCATCCATCGCTTTTCAAAGCACTTGACACATAAAGCAAGGTCTGAAGTCATGTCTTAGATGGCTTATAAGCCAGTGCTACAGGCACTTCAGTAGTGGAGTAGTTCCGGAAATGCTATTAGCAAAGGCAACATCTGCAGAGGGCAAAACTAGGCTGGACCTGGGTCTAGTGTGTTGAAATAGCTGCACAGTGTGCTTTGGGTTTCGTAAGGGTTGCTTTACTTAGGAGAGATTGATTTCTGGCCATAATACCTTTTTTTTGGTACTGGGTATCGAACTCAGGACCTCGTGTTTGCCAGGCAGGCGCTGTGCTGAAATACTTCTTGATTTCTAATGAAAAGGCTTGTTTTTGGTAAAAATGTCGTGATAGCATAAATACCCCATTGCGTGAGGCACATGATGTATTTTACCTTCTTTTTGACAGTGGTGCTCATGCATGTGAATGGAAAGCAGAGTATGCAGTGCTAAGAGAATCACCTTCACCCTGCTTTATTAACGTTTTCTTCATCATATATTATGGCTAGAACACTGTTCGGGTTAACTGCATTCACCCAACGAGTCCTTAAGATACCCGAAGAGGGTGTGGGTGATTTCACTCTGGGAGGCTAAAGGTTTTGAAGTTGTCCCTCTCTCTTATCTTCCACATCTTCTTTGCGCTGTGCTTTGTTGTGTTGTGCCAGCGCCCCGTCTTGTTCACTTTGTTTTCAGGAAGTAGGGAGTCCCATCCAGGCCTGTCCCAGCTGGGGCTGCAGCAGCAGTGACAGTGAATGGGAATGAAATTAAGGAACATTTACACAGATAGAGTAATAGTCTTATGTTTTACAAGATCTCTTCAATTTTAAACCTGGCAGTTTCAGTTTAGCCAAAAGCCGTGTTCTGTTGTAGTGAGGCTGCGCCTGCTAAGGGGAGTGCAGTGGCGCCTGTGTGGGGAGGGCTCAGGCCCGGGCTCAGGCTGCCTGCGGGTCTTGGGCTCCTGAACTTTGCCTAATGAGCACCGCAGGTCCTTGTCTGGGCAGATAAGCTCCTCAGACTGGTGGTTTTTCCTATGGGAAAATATATTAATATTTCTGTTATTTTAGGGATTAGAAAAGAGTGGGCTCAACATTTTAAGGAGGACAATTCAGATTTTTGATACAACTTTTTAAGATGATAAAGAGTAATCAGATTCTCCTTCATTCTTATAAACTCTGAATTTCTTTAATTAAATGTATATTTTCTCTTTGTAATTCATTTTCTCCTTAATTTACTATTGGAATATTCATAAAAAAGAAATACTGCCTGAGAAGGTAAAATGTTACCGCTTCTAGGGAAAAAAAGGAATGAAAAAAAACAAGGGTTCATGTTAAAAAAAAAAAAAATATATATATATGTATATTTTCATCAGTTTAAAGTAACTTGAAGGAGAAGTATATTATTATCTTTGAATTTTTTAATTTTTAAGAAATACACACTTCAGTGAATTTCTGTTTTAGGGTTTTAGATTTTGTGTCATAAATGTGTTTCAAGACTAGTTACCTCTAACTGCAGCTTTAGAGATGTCAGTTTCTTCATTAACAATTTTATTTTCAAACACAATTTAGGGTTTACAATATGGTAAGAGATTTTTCTCACTGTGTGATCTTTCAGAGTGCTGTACCTAGCAAAATGGGAGCAACTTTCCTTTAATATCTATTTAGACCATTTTAAAAGCGTGTATAATTTTCTTGATACACCTAAACTCATTTTGAATAGCTGGGGGTCTATTATGTAAGAACACATTCTGAAAGCTTTCCGCGTGGGTATTGTGTGGGTTTTCTCAGAAAAAGAGAGGGGGGGACAGGGTGGTTTCAAGAAGAACAGAGGCCTCTAATCCTTTTATTTTTATGCAAGGCATAATTTTTACCAATTGAGAAAATTTGGTTATTTGCCGCAAGTAATTTTTCCTCTCACACAAAATGATAAGCCTTAAAAAACCATGCATAGTCTGGCATTTCAAAACCATGCCAGTATTTCAGAATTGTACTAAAAATTAGTTAATGTAGCCATGATATTTATGGCTAGTACACTTGTCCCTCCAAATGGAGACCCCTCTTGTCTCTTGTTCTTACTTAAAGGGTTGCAGTCCCGTAGTATCATAGGTTTTGGGGCATTCCTGGGGATTCTTTGGGGGAAGCATGACTGATTAGGAAATAGATATTTTTAAGGGCACCCTAGAAAGAAATTTTCCATTGTTTTTTACCTTCTGCATTATAAAATTGAACAGCCCAAAGTTATATATGTTATTTTTCAGATATAAAGTTTTATACCTTACTCTTAGGAGTGGACCCAAGGACATTATGAAAGTGGTTATATTTTAAATCAAAGAGATAAAATAGTTTTTTCTGCAACAATAGGGAAAATATTGAATTGATACATGGAGCAATCGCTAAAGCACTTAGAAGTGATTATATGATAAATTCCAGGCGGTGATAGCATTCATTTCGAGTCGCAGTGAGAAACTTGAAGTCTAGATTAAAGGGGATAAGCCGCGGAATTTAAGAGCAAAATGTCGAAGACCGTTTATGAGGATGGTGCCGCTTGAACACAGCCATAGCGCTGCTTCAGTGTCCTCAGTAGTGTGCTTGTGGACCCGTAATCGACTGAAAGGAGATGCTGTAGTATTGGTTATTGACTTTGATTCTGTGATATTCCTAATGCCAAGCGCAGAGTTATTTTCAAAATTTTGGAAATAAAACCCTAAAAATCTACCATAGTGTATTTTTAATAGAGTGCTTTATCACTACAATTGAAAAACAAATTGTTAAGTGAACCATACCGTGTATTATGAATGGCAACAAAGAACATATAAGTTCCAAGGTTGCTATAATTGAACTGTATGGAAATTGGTTAGAAACTATATCTTGGAAAAATAAAAGAATGTTAATTTTTAAGTAACTAAGCCCATAAGCAGAAAACCTTTAGAACTGTTCATTACATGTGTGCAATAGAAATTTTGTCCCAATTCAAAGAATGTTTTGTCCTTTTTGGGAAGTGCTGACTGATATCTTGCTGTCCAGTGCCTTTGTGGAGTAGGAGCGGCCAGGCTGCCCTCACTCTGACGCCCCTTCTCTGCCTGGCAGAGAGGACTTCGGGGCGTGGAAGGAACCACACCTTGTGTGCCGGCACTGGGCCACCTGCTCACGCGGTGCAGAGCTGGAGGTGGAGTGGGGTGAGACCTGAAGGTCCCGTCCATGGGGCAGAGGGTGTGTGTGTGTGATGAGTTTATTCCAACCCTGGCCCACTCAGTGAGGGGCGGTCACAGGAGGTACAAACTGGGACCTGAGGGGATGCCTTTTTGGGAGGCTGCTTCACTGGGATCTGCCGGATTCCTAGTGGGAAGGACTTGGCATTTTAGCGTGGAGCCCAGTGCTCTCCTCCGTTAAAAAGCATAGATGATAGGCTTTAAGAAGCAACTCATTTAAAATAAAATTCCTTGCTCTTCATACGACACATAACCTCATTGCTTTTCCCCAAGGGGTCCTTGCTTGCTGCAGTTTATGTTGGGAGTTAATGTTTTAAACTTTACAGTAAAAATGTAGGGGGGAAATATTTCAGTACCAGCATAAACTGGATATTTTGTTTTGTTTTGTTTTGTTTTTTAACCAGTGGAAGAGGCCTTACATGGTTAAGACTAGAAGGTAGACTTGGTTAGCATATTGTTATATATTAAAAAATAGACAATTTCCTGAGATTTTTCAGGGTATTAGCAGCTCTGCCTTCTGTGCAGATTTCATTTCCACAAACCAGAAGTCATGTACATTTTATTAATAATTGTGTGTAGAACATTCATATTTCTATTCTTTTGCTTTTGTAAATTAATGATTATTGACATTGCTTTGATTTTTTTGTTTTGTTTTGTTTAGGTTTAAGAACCAGAAAGAGAAACCAGAAGTAAATCACCTGCTCAGAACCAACTTTTCTTCCTTTTCATTTGCCTTTTTCTCCTTTTGTGTTTTGTTTTATTTTCATGTGTGTCTTGTGGGGTGGGAATAATAATTAAAACCTTTGTCTTTGAAAAACAAAATTTTTTTTATTAAATGAATACTTTGTACAATTCATAGAGGCTAATTTATGAGTTTCAAAAACCTTCAGGTTGTACTTGTTAGCTACCATACTTGAGTTGTTTTGTTTTGTTTGCTACCATACATGAGTTTTGATGTACATATGGAAAAAATTACTGTGGCATCCACTTTCCTAATCATTGTGCACTTCCCAGAGTGGATAAAAATGTTTGACAAAGTCTTCCCTTTTAAGGAAATGAAAAACTTAAAATAAAGGCCATTTTCCCTTGATGCAGATGACAATTTGTTGTGGTGATAAGGTTTGGCTTGTGTTGTTTGTTCTTCCCCACGAGTGTTTACTGAGTTCCTGCTGTGTGAGACAGGGGCACGAAGAGCAAGACTGGGAAAGCTCAGGTGGGGAAGTGCAGTGTGTGACAGAAACATGCGCTCCGAGGTTGGGTCGCAGGGTTAGGGATGTTTGCAAGTGGTGTGGCAGGAAAACGGGTTTTGGCAGATTAGTAAGTGGTGGCACCGATTGTGTAAAGCCTGGCTTCCTTAAGGAGTCCTGTGAGCTGGGTACACATAGCCTGTTGTTCCTTCGTAAATTATTTTGCTTACAAGTTTCATTTTTGTAGCAAATGATACCTGTACACTAAACCAAACATAGTAGAGGGATTAGAAAGTTAAAAGTGCAGTTTTTTTGCTTGTCTTTGGAACAAACCTCAGAATTTTAACATATTTACGAACAATGTCAAGAAGTATTCCTCACAGTTTCTTCTGTCAGGGAAATTGGAAGTGAATATATTTCCTGTGGGTAGAACAGTTCAGCCCTGGAGTATGCACACTGTGTTTAGGTGGTGCATGGGCCTAGTCTTTCTTAAACATTTAAGTATCTTATTTTTTTATTGAGTTTATTGGTACATTTTAGGTATACTACACAGTTAAACTCATCATTGGGATCTTGTACCTTTACATGAGTATCTTGGTTCGTATTTTTTCCCCTTCCATCGCTTCTCGGCCTTTTGGCTAAGATCAAGTGTATTTTTTCCCCTTCCCCTGCCCTCCCTTCAACCCCCCCTTCCTTATTTACAAAGACTTTGTTTCCATTTTTTCCTTTTCTCCTAATGTTTCCTTTCCGTTCTTTCCTTTCCCCTACCCCTTTGGTCCTTTTCTTCCTATTTCAATTATCAGTTATACATTTCAATCCTTATTTACACTTTCAGTTTCTCACACTAGAGAAACTCTTCGGTATTTACACATGTGTGTCCTGTTTATTTCACTTAAGAGGATGGCCTCAATATGCATCCATTTAGCTATAAATATCTCTAGTTTCTCGTTCTTTATGGCTGAATAGCACTCCATTTTATAAAAAAACCACATCTTTATCCAGTTTCCAGTTGATGGGCACTTGGGCTGTTTCTAAGCTTTCACTATGACGAACTGTGCCTTTATAAACATGGGTGCACATATATTGCTGTGGTATGATGCTTTTAATTCTTTTTGGAAGATCCCCAGCAGGGGAATAGCTGGGTCAAATGGGACCTCTAGTCCTAGTTCTTTGAGGTATCTCCATACTGATTTCCAGAGTGGTTGCACCAGTCTACACTCCCACCAGCAATGGAGCAGGGTTCCTCTTTCCCCACACCCCCGCCAGCATTTGTTATTGGTTGATTTCATGATAGCAGCCATTCTTTCTGGGGTGAGGTGGAATCTCAGTGTTGTTTTCATCTGCATCTCTCGAATGACCAGTGATGTTGAATATTTTTTCATATGTTTATTTGCTGCTTTTATAACTTTTAATGTGTACTCAAAATATCACTAGCACATTGTTTCTTGTTTAGGTCAAGCCTAAGTTAGGTATTTCAGTTTTTAGAGAGTGAATTGATTTGAAGAAAATACTAAGTCCCTAATTATACAGGCGGGATGTGGACATATCAGACATTGTTGCGGTTGTGCCAGGTTTGAGAAAGGAAACCAACGTAGACTGTAACTTTGGCTCTTGATGTGGACAGCTAGTTGTCAGGCAGAGTACACCACAATGGTCAGGGAGTAAGAGGTGACGGATTTGCAGGTTTCCTTTTGCAGGTGAATCATTTCATACCAGCTGGCGTTCTAGAGTTCTGCGTCTTTACACACTAAAGAGCTAGGTTTTGGGCAGAGAGAGAGAGAGACTTTCTGTCGAATGCTGGAGTCAGTGCTCATCAGTGTTATGGTCCTGAGTCTGTTTGTAACACCTAATCAGCTCTCAAGTTCTGTTTTAAACACATTGTGCTTAAAATAGGATAAAATGTGCGTGATAGTTTTTGTATATATGCCTTAGCCTTTTTTATTTTTCAAAACACAAAAAACATAGCAAAACCTGTTGGTTAAATATTAAGAAAAAATACTTCCTCACATATTGTTTTAAACAAGTGCTGACATTTTCTTGAATGTCACTGTATTGGCAGGGCTACAGAAATTAATGCAAAAGTACTAGCCATAGTAGCCAGTTTGGTTTATTAGCAGTGTCCCTCGTTCGGCTATGCTTCTTATTCTTTACCTTGCACCGGTTTTTCTTACCTGTTACTCTAAGACGTGGTTGAACAACCTCCTTAAAGGTGGAGCTGTTTTTCCTCCCCTTTCCAGTTCTGATTCTATCTTGCCTTGGTTTTGTTTTCTTCCAGTCCCTGAGTGGAGTGGATTTGCCATCTTTCCTCCCTCTCCTCCATCCACTCCCGCATGTTCTTAGCACCATGTTGTCCTGTCTGCCACGTCGTGTTCCTGGGCCCTTAGTGAGTTGAGGTGTTCTCGGCTGTTGAGGTTTGTCAGCTGGGCCAGCTCTTTTCTTTCAGCAGCGAATCAGTCTTTGGTGACCAACTGAGAAGTAAAATAGCTTCTAGGTGTTCTTCAGCGGTCACTCCCTAAGACAAAACACAGATAGGATAGTGTTGTAAAACCTGGATTATTTCTTTGAATCACTAAATTAAATGTGCCTGTGAAGAACCAAGTTGCATAGCAATAAATTAGTGGTGGAAGAATACTTTATTTATTTGTGTGTCTCTGTGTTTACACCACTGAGTATTAGATTCTTGTTTATTCTTTAAATTCAGTTTTAATATACCACATTCTTCTGATTATCAAGATGACTTAATAAATATGGTCTGTTCAAAATTTCAAATATATATAGAGAAGTATCAAAAGGCAAACCAGCTATAATTCTACCAACCCACAGAAAACCACTGCTAATATTTTGACGTATTTTCTTCCAATTTTTCTTCACTTTTATCTTTTTAAATATTACCTAAAACTTTATGTTCTGCTTTTTAAAGCATATATTGTATACATTTCATGTTACTACAGCTAATTCATGAATACAATTTTCATGTTTCAGTGATATTTTTTTCTTAGGGATTTATGATATTTTCCTATATTTTGGCTGTTTCCCTTACATTGGACATTTAAGCATTTAAGTTATTTTCAATATGGAATATAAGCGTGTTAACAAAAAAACAGGGTTTTTTTGAGATAAGAGTCTCACTGTGTAGTCCAAGATGGCCTTGATTTGGATTCTCCTGAATCAGCCTCTCAAGTGCTGGAATTACAGGCATGTGCCACCGTGCCTGGCTAAACTTTTTTTTTTTTTTTTTTAACAAAACTGGTCAGAAATCTTTGTCAGTATGTATGAATATTAGATTTTGAAAAGTGAACCACTGTGTCAGGGACTAAACTGATGCCTGTTGTAAAATTATTTTGCAAAAGACTATCAGTCAACACCCTGCCCAGTCAATTGGAGTGACCAGTTTACTCTTTGTCACTCTTGGGTGCTGTGGACCAAGTGTGTGTGTTCCCGGTCCGACTGGTGTGTGGAGGCCCGATGCTCGGTGTGATGGCATTGGGGTTAGGGCCTCTGTAAGAAGTGATAGGAGACAGGTGGTTTCTCTCCCCAACAAGTGCCATCTACAAACCAGCAAAGGGACCTCCACAGTAGACTCTGCCTGTCCTTTGACTTTGGACTTTCCAGCCACCAAAACTGAAAAATAAGTGTTTGTTGTTTAAATCACCCAGTCTGTGGTATTTTTGTCATTTAAGACATTAAATATTATTTTTATTAAGGTTAAGTTTTGATTGATTGATAGTGAACCCAAACAGTTCCTTATTTGTAAACTGGCCATTCTGTTTTCTTTGGTATGCTTGGATGCATTGTTTATGTAATAATGATTATCACTTTTTGACCTGTGTTTTGCTGACTTCTTACTGTTTAGTTTTTATTGGCTATATTTTAAACTTTTATAAAGATTAGCTTTTATGACTTTAATCTGTTGATCTTTTCATTATGATTTCTGCCACTGTTTTAAAATGTTTTCTATCCAGAAATCATAACATTACTTTCTCTAGCCTTTTTGCTTTAGTGATTTTAAGTTTGCAATACTCATGGAATTTATTTTGGTGTGTCTGTGCTGTGAGGTCAGCATCACAGGGGTGTTTTCTCCAACTGTTAACCAGTACTCCAGTACCATTTGTTCAATGAATTAACTCTCCCACCCCTGCTGCACCCCGGTTTGTGGTATCTGCTTTATTCATTCCTTTATCAGGGTTTGTTTCTGTACGTTTTCAATTTCATTCATCTGTCAGTCCCTTCTTAGGCCAGCATAGTAACTTAATGCCATTTACTTCTTAATTCTTATTTACTGTCCATTATCAGAAATCAGATGAAAGAAAAATTTCACTCATGATTCCTCCGCACTACCAAAATCAAACTTTGGCCTTTGGCTAAGTTATCCCTAGTCCTGTTTCATGCCTACGTAATTTTTCATAGTTACAGTGGTTGTGTGGGTAAAACCTTGTAGTTCTTTTATAAAAGATCTGTACGTTATTCTGTAAGCCCCTCATTGTGTTCTACTGATACAAAACCTACGCGGCCTGCTAGAGCGCTTCACGGGGACTGCATAGCAGCAGAGCCTGATGGGCTGCATTAGTAATCCTCTGCAGGATACTCTTGACTGGATGGTTTAGACCACTGTCTCTGTCACGTTCTTCTCAGACAAGTAAAGTGTTTACCATTTCCACCATACTAAAAATGTGCTTGTAACTGGGAGTAATCTCTTATTGTGGCAGTAGCGTTTTGCAGTTACTGCATAAGCTTCCTGAACTTTTGTAGTTCCGCTCATCATGAGGTTACTTACAAAACTTATACTTGAGAGATTCAGTTTCATTGTGAGCCTCTGCAGATGGTTTTCAAGAGAACTCCTCTCTTTAACTTGGGTTACGTCTGGAATATATTAGAATGTTGTTCTGCAGTATCAGAATATGAGCGAAGATGATTTATAAGATAATTCCTGGGCCTACGGTGCAGAAGCAGGAAGTTTGAGAAGTGAATCCAGAGTAGAGGGGTGGGAGGGAGAGGAAGAGCAGTCTGAAATCTGTTTCTCTTTTTCTGTAGCAGCAAGTGAAAAGTGATACTAATTGTATAAAACGAGCACCTTACAACAGCAGAACAACAAGTTAATTTTAAAATGGAGAAACTGCTGTTTCATATTCTCTCTAGCCTTGCTGCAGAAATTAGTACAGAAGTTCGTGACAGTCATATGCCATTCACAGTGTGACAGAGGCCTCTACACGTCCCCTACAGGGCCCATCTGGGCTCACCCTCCGAGCAGCTGAGGGTCTGCTGACCCCGAGGACCGGAAGGCAGTGGGTGCAGGAAGTTTACAGCTGGGAAGCACCTGTGGGCTGGGCAGGTTGCCTGGGAAGAGGGTAGAGAGCGGTTAACTTCCTGAACTCATCTAGAGTGATAGGCTGTGGCGTGAGGCGTGAAACACCAGGGGCTGGGTTTGTGCGTGGCGTCCGTGCGCACTGCTGTTGCAGAGCCGTGGTTTCACTGGGCCATGTTTGAAAGGTGGCTGAGGTGCCCTGGGGATAGGGCTGGCGAGTGGAGACATATCTGCAGGACCCTCAAGAAGATAGTCCATCCCCGCCCCCCAAAACACCCTAACTTGTTTCTCCTGACTTCATTTATTTCACTTTTTAAAATATATATATTTTTTTATTTTTATTTTTTATTAAGTTTATTGGTACATTTTAGGTGTACAATACAGTTACATTCATCATTGGGATCTTGCACCTGTACATGATGTATCTTGGTTCTTATTTTTTCCCCATTCCTCTGCCCTCCCTTCACCCCTCCACCCTTCGTTATTAACAATTTGTTACCATTTTTTTCTTTTCCCTTCTTTCCTTTCCCCCAAAATATTTTTTTGAGACAGAGTCTCACTATATAGCCCAGGCTGGCCTTGAACTCATGGCAGTCCTCCTGCCTCAGCCTCCCAAGTGCTGATTATAGGCGTGCACCATCACACCTGGCTTTACTAACTTGTAGAATATTTTGGTGCTAATGTGTGAGTCAGTTCACCTGGAAAAGTCCATCCTCTTCTGTTTAACCTTGTAGTTACAAGTTACAAAGGTATATAATCTGGTCCTTGTGTGTCCCCAGCGTAAATTTCAAATACAATAATCCTTGGCAGATACTTAAAAACTTACGATGAAAATATGATATGCAATTTACCATAGCATTTATAATTTTTGAAAGGGCCATTTAGACATTTCTTAGGGTGCGCACACAGTCACAGTGGGTTTTGTTCCTGACCGGGCTTTTGAAAGAAGCTGTGTGTATTCCAGGTGTTTGGTCCCCAAGTCAGTCTTCGGTGTGGCATGCAAAGTGTTCAGAAAGCAGAGGTGGCTGAAATTACATCAGAATGCTTCCCAAGGCCCCGTCTGTTCCTGTAGAGGTCAGAGTAGCCACAGCTGCAGAAACACAATTTGAGGTCAAGAGTCCCAAACGCCTGCTGTTCCCAGTGAACTGTATGATGCGCACAGAAAATGTTTGGGAGGGAGGGTCAGGCTGCAGGGACAGTCCTGATAATACCTGCTTGGTCTTTTAGTGGCAAAATTGGAGGGAAATGGGAAACTGTAAAGTGGGTGGGTTTTGTGTGTGCATTATCGTTGATATCCCTATTTGAATGTAAAGTCCCTTACACAAAAGAAGCAGCCACCTTCAGACTGCATTTACTACTCTTGATGACTCCAGTTGTGTGTAAATATTAGAACACAGCAGGGTCCTGCATTCCAAGAATCACTTGAGCAGTGCCACGAAGATGAGTGTCCTTACTGGCATTGTAGTCATACTCCCCAGCTCTCCTGCTGTTTCTAATCTGTGCGCACAGCCGTGAAAAAACTGGACTGACATTTACAGGCACAGCAGGGAGACGCTTGACTGGGGAATGTTAAAGACTCCAGTACCTCGACTCCAAGTGGCCACCACACACAATCAGCCTTCGCAGGAGCCTGGGCCGCACTTGGCTCGTGCCGTAATGAGGGGATCTGTAACGAAGCAAAGGAGCAGAGCAGTTTCCCTCTAAGCTCAACTTTTTAGCAGCCACGGATTTATTGTTGCCTCTATTAGACCTAAATATCCAAAGGGAGAATCTGATTCTGACTAGGAGAGGGTTTCTCCTCTTGCACCGAGCCTTTCGGAGGCTCTGCTTCCGTCAGTCCTTGTTCCTTTCCTTGGTCCCTGCTAGGGTTTTACAGAAATGTCCTTCAGTAGAAGCATTTACCCATCAACTCCAAATTAAAAAAAATTCCTGGAATCTGCTCTAGCTGGTATGTAAAAGAGGGTCCGCTGCTTTCTGACTGGAGCTTGACAGCCTTTCCTCCCTGTTTTGTCCCCGTGAGCTGCCAGATTTGTATGCCATAATACCAGGAATGCAATTAGGTTCGCTGCACATTGTCTGGTTGACTTCTCAGTTAAGAGTTTCTTTCCCTATGGGAATAAGACCAGACAGACTGTCATTTGCTATTACTAATTCTGCTTAGCATTATCGCTCGAGCTTTTTTTGTAATTAGCTATCTTAGTTGGCTCTTAAATTTTAATAGCCAATTGAAGCTACGTTTTAGCCAAGTTCCATATCTAAATTGCATTCAGTCCATTAACAAAGTTGGTTAAAAGGCTATTAAAACAAAAGCCAATATATGGTGGCTCGCACTTACATCTTTGCAGTGGTAGCAGTGCCAGCCTCCCCCGAGTCCGTAAAGGAACTTACTCTCTCTCAACAAAGTCGTCACACACAGTTTGGACCCAACTTCCAAGCGGTGAGACATTCAAGTTGACAAGATTTTTAGCGCACTAACACATTCAAAGGCATCACTGTCTACCCCCTTTTCCTTTCCGTGGAGGTTTGTTTTGGGGGGTGGGTGGGTTTTATTTGGTTGATGGTTTTGGAGAAAGAAAGGCATTTAATATTCCAAATTAAAATTGACGGTTTTTGAAAAGTGAATAATTGATATGATGTTTTTCTCCATTTCAGCTGATCAAAATTATTAGCAAAACCATCTGAGGCACCTTCTGGTAGAACTGTAGTCTTGCTGGGTTCAGTTTGTAAAACATTCTGCCAGACATTAAAAAAAAATTGTAGCCGAGCCAGCACATAGGCTCAGACCATTCGTTTCCTAATTGATAGCCCCCATTGTTACTGCGGTTCCATCCAGAATACCATTTCTTACACTCGTGTGGTTTCTGTACCGAGTCCTCTCTCCAAACTGGGGCACTGGGTTGGTTTTCCATTTTCAAAGATACTCAGTTTCACAAATTTTTATAATTGGTGATACAAGCTGTCAAAAGAAATTAGATGGGTACAAGGTGCGCTCTGTACGTTTCATCCCTTCATCATTGGAACCCTGGGAATGAAGATGTGCTAAGAAACTGGAAGACAAATAAGACCCGTCACCTGGCCTAGCTGAGCTCCTGTGAGCTAGCTCCCCTCCTCCACACGGCCCCATTTTGTCAGTGTGCTGTTTTGAGTAGTAGTTCTGCTTTAGAAATACGCAGACTAGAAAAAAAAGCTCCTCGCTCAGAAGATCCTAGGAATTGTAATTGAATCCTGTATGGTGTAAAGTGGCGGGTGGGTCTGAGCACTTTCTCTGTCCCCCGCCTTGGCCGTTCTCCTGCACGGAGCTGCCCCTCTCATCCGACAGGGCCTCAAGCGCTGCCTTGATGGTGCTGTCTTCCCTCCCAGAGGCCACTTGGCAGTGGCACCTGGGCCACGGTGATGGTAGACAGCAAATAGCTTAGTCACCCCAGTGAGATCTGCTCTTGTGTCCCGGTCACTCCAGCCTTACTAGAGAGCTGACACCTGAGCGAGCACGGCCCACCAATGAAGGAGACAGCAGAGAGCTGGAAATGCTGGAGCAAGGCCTCACCTTGGTGGTTTTGCTTCTATCTCAGAAGCTGCTAAAAAAGAGCAAAAGCCATTGTATCCACTGTAGGATTATATGCCAAATACACACAGTATTAAAAATGTATGTGAAACTAATTGGCCTTTGATAAAAATAGAAATGGCTTTGGAAATCAGGTCATAGACCCCAAGAGATCAGGCTTGATGGCTTCTGTGGGAAGACTGAGGCAGGAAGGTCTGCCAGGACTTTTTTTTTTGGTACCTGGGATCAAACTGGGACCTTGGACTTTCGAGGCAGGCAGTAGAACCACTGAGCTAAATCCCCGGCCCATGAACTTTTAAGAGGCCCCTATAGCTGTTGACTGATGGCTTTCAGTGTAGTATGTTAGCCCTGGTCTACGGCATGTTAAACTGATTCTTAGGAAAGTTTTGTTTCCTCAGGAATGTATGTACACATGGTACATGATAGAGCCATGGAAAAATAGTGAATATTTTAATAAATTTACAGTAAAAGATACATTGCCTTTAGTCCCCACGACAGTATTCCCACTCTGCTCCTAACACACGTATCCCATCATTTTTGCCACTTTTCGGAAGCAGTTCTGGAAGTCCTCTTTCATATCTTTACAAATTGGGAACAAAAAAATGGTGGATGCTGCTGTCCAGTGCCATCCGACAGAAAGGCAGGCTTGTGAAAACTTTATGGGGTGTCCTCGTCCACCTTCTTCACTGGGTCTGGCACTGTGCAACTTCTGGCCCTTCCCCAAAGTCAAGATGACTTGGCATGAAAGGTCAACCATAACAGGGCACAAAAACCACTCCAGAAAGAGGACTCCAGAACTGCTCCCGCAGGTGGCAAGAATGATGGGATAAGCATGTTCCAAGTGAGAGGAGGATTTTGAGAGGGACGAACGGCAATATGTCTTTTACTATAATTTTTTAAAAATTTAAACATTCATCTTATTTTTCAATCACACTTCATACAGAAAGCAAAATGGATAAACATAAAGAGTGAAAAATTGTGAACTGAAGATCATGGACCTCAGAGATCCAAAGAATCTGGATATGGAATCATCCTGTTTTTTTTTAAAATTTGTTATTTTTTATTTATATATTAATTGGTACATTTTAGGTATACAATACATTTACATTTATCATTGGGTGTTTGTACCTGTACATGATGTATCTTAGTTCTTATTTTTTCCCCCATTACCTATGCGCCCTTCACCCCCACCACCCTTCCCTATTTACATAGACTTTGTTTCAATTTTTTTTATATGTGCATCTATGTTTATAGTGGCACAGTTTGTAACAGCTAAGGTTTGGAAGCAGTCCAAGTGCCCATCAACTGGAAACTGGATAAAGAAGATGTGGTTTTTTAATAAAATGGAGTACTACTGAGCCATAAAGAACGAGAAACTAGAGACATTTATAGCTAAATGGATGCATATTGAGGCCATACTCTTAAGTGAAATAAATAGGACACACGTGTGTAAATACCAAATAGTTTCTCTGGTGTGAGAAACTGAAAGTGTAAATAAGGATTAAAAGGATTAAAATGAATAATTGATAATTTGAAAGAGGAAAATAGGTCCAAAGGTGGAGGGGTGGTGGGAGGGGAAGGGGAAGGGGAAAGAAGGGAAAGGAAAAATTATGAGAATGAAAAAAAAATAATCCTATGTTTGTTATGTTAAAAACCAAAAGAATCTTTGGAAAAAAGAATTAAGAACCTTTCTTCAGGTCCAAGTCCCCTCCCTAGAAATACCAACAGTTATGGGCTTTGATAGCCTATACTATATGTGTGTGTGTGTGTGTGTGTGTGCGCGCGCGCGTGCACGCTCATGCATTCTGGAGAAGAGAGGAAATGAAAGTTCCTACTGGTTGCAGTTTGTTGGGAGACAGGCACTGGCCAAGCTGTGGGTTCAAATACCAGGTGTTATGTTAACCCATGGTAGGAAATATGTTGTCTTATCGCTGAGTCTTAGTTGCACACGATCACTGTGACACTGTCGTGATTACTCCATCAGTAGAGGCAAGTGACCGTCTCTGGAGCCCTCCCAGGTCTGAGCACAGGTTTTCAAAGCCCCGTGACCTGAAGCAGTCGCCTGTCACTCCATCTACACAGTGGTCTTTGCCACCGCCACGACCCCCCAAAGCAGGGCTTTCTCTTTGCCTCTTCTGTGTTGAGTCACCTGCTTCCTGACCAAGTACGTTCCTTCCCCTCCCTTGGTTTACCCCTTGTATTGGTAGAGCACCTCCTCCATTGCTTGCCTGAGGTAAACTTTTTGAAATCTTGGATGTTTGAAAATGTTCTACCTTTTCTTTTGACTGATAGTTTGACTCGTTTAGAATTACAGATTGAAAACATTTTCCTTAAGACTTCTGGAGGCATAGCTTTGATTTCTGGTCCCCTTACTGCTATTGAACAAATCTGAAATCATTTTGATTTCTTGGTCTCTTCTATATGATATATTTTTTCCTGCCTTTTGTAGGGGTTTCTTGCTGTCATGTCCTCAGTTTCATAAAGGTACATTGATGTGGCCTGTTTTATGGGGTACATCCTTCTAATCAGAAAACGTCCTGGAAATTTTCATTGAAGTATTTTGTGGATTATTTCTCCTTTCTCTTTCTTCTGTTCTTTCTTTCTGCAACTTGTGTTATATATGTTCTCTTCTGGCTTGTTTTCTTTGCTTCCTGGGAGATTTCCTTCATGTTCTTTCTCTAATCTTCTGATTTTAACTTTTTTTCCTGCTATGTTTTTATTTCTAAACATTTTTGTTTCCTTCATTTTCCTCTTTAAAAATCTCATCCTGGTTTTTGCTCATGGATGCAGGTTCTTGTGTCTGTAAAGACTTTAGTGACCCTATTTTTAAGCTTCCTTGTTCCAACATAGCCTCTGTTTCTCCAAATGACACCATTTGTTCTGGTCTTTGTTCCCTTTGGGTGTTTTTACTGATGCTGGGTGATCTTGGCTGGCTGTTGACGCATGAGAGTGCGCCCTTGGATGGGCGATTGGGAGTTCAGAGTCTGCATCTGAGGGAGGGGACAGGGCTCCAACTGGTTTTTCTTTCAAGCTTCTTCCTGGGCCCTTGTTAGAGGAACCTTATGTCAACTGGTGAGCTTCAGAAAGCCGAGTCTGAGACAAAGGCATCTACACAGGTAGTTTTGTGTGTGACTGCAGTCCTGGGGAGGAGGTGAGGGGCTCAGGTGTCCAAACAGGGAAGAAGGGGGTGCATCAAGGTGGCTGCAGCTGAGAGCAGCTGGTGCTCACTTCCTGCATGGCCTCTAAAGAGCCTGTGAGAAGCATCTCATTGCCTGTCTGGGCGCCGACTTTCCCTCACTTCCGAGATGCACTTGTGGAAGGAAGGCCACTTGTTCCCAGCAGACATCCATGCAGCCCCCAGAGAAGGGAGAGCAAGGCCTTCAGGCTGCATCTGGAAAGCTCAGGGAGCCCGGCTGGGGATGGTCTCTGCCGCTTGGGCTGGAGTGAGAGGATTTGAAGTGGGCCAGAGGAGCCTCAGCGCTGACTTGTTTTCTGGTCTCCTCAAGGTCTGGTCAGTCCCCTGACAGAAGATTCTTCTGCCTCTTGCCAGGTACAAGTTCGTTTTGCTGACTTTGCACATCTAGTTGTTGTGGGATAGTGTTTTAAAGAGACTGCTCTCCCTCTACAGATTTGATCTTGTACTTTTGTAAAAAATTAGACTATTTCTATTCTTGTTGCATTAAGCTATCTGTCCATCTCTGTTCCAATCACACTCTTTTATAGGAAGTCTTAACATTAGGCCAATTCTTCCTACTTTGGCCTTTATAAAAATTGTTTTAGCTGTTCTACCTTTGCCTTTCTATATAAATTTTAGAATTAGCTTACTTAAGTCTTGTTGGGAAAAAACAACAAAAAGCCTTGTTGGGATTTTGATAAAAGTGGCATTAAAACTCTAGATTAATTGCAGAAGAATTGACATCTTTACCATGGTTAGCCTTCTGATCTATGAACACATAATATATGTCATTCATTTAGGTCTTTGATTTCTTTTCTTTTTTTTTTTGGTACAGGGGATTGAACTCAGGACCTTGTGCTTGCAAGGCAGGTGGCAGAAGCACTGAGCTAAATCCCCAGCCCCTGGTCTTTGATTTCTTTTGTCAGTATTTTTGTAAATTTCTGTATACCAATGCTATATTTTATGTGTGTACCTGAGGATTCCATTTTCTCTCTCTTTTTTTCCCAGTATCAGGAATCGAACTCAAGACCTTGTACTTGGCAGGCACTGAGCTAAATCCCCAGCCCAGCATTCCATTTTCTTTGAAGCAGTTGTAAAAATTATTGTTTTTAATTTCAGTATCTATAGGTTTGTTTTTAGTATAAAGAAATGCAATTGAATTGTGTTGTTAGGCTTTCATCCTGTGACACTGATGGATTTACTATCAATTTGTTTTTTGGGTTTTTCTTTTTGTACCGGGGATCGAACTCTGGACCTTGCGCTTGTGAGGCAGGCAGTGGAACCACTGAGCTAAATCCTTGGCCTTCCTATCAATTTGTAAACTCAGATTGAGTTTTTGCTATGGTAGGTAAGGGCTTAGTTCTCATCCTCTTTTTCCTCTTCCATCTTTTTAGAATGATGTATTTTAAGGTAAACTGATAGTCCACATTGACATTATTTCAGCCAAGTACATACTGCTTATTTCAGTAGACTGTGATATCTTTTCCATATTTTTACAAAACTCCTTTATTGTTTCTAGAATTAAAAATTGTTGCCAGACATGGTGGCACACACTTGTATCCCAACACTCTGGGAAGCTGAGGCAGAAGAATCAAGTTTGAGCCCAGCCAGTACAACTCAGTGACTTAGCAAGGGTCTTAAAAGTTGGCACTGTAGCTCAGGTGAGACCCTGTGTTCAATCCCCAGTACTGCTCCCGCCCAAGTCTCACTAATTTATTATTATTTGGAAGTTTTCTGTGTATTTTTGATTATTTAGTTATCCCACCAGATCCATTGTAACACCCAATAGCTTTCAATTAGTTTCATTTCTACAAATGTAATTGTGTTGTATACCTAAAATGTACCAATAAAAGAATTTAACAACAACAAAAATTTCATTTCTTCTTTTTCTCTCATCCTCACCCCCTCCCACCTTCCCTCCCTTTCTCTCCCTCTCCCGTCCCCTGGGTCCTTCCTCCTTGTTCTGTCTCATGTCAGGGTGTCCCTGGGTCCTGCACAGCTCATCATCCATGCGCTCCGTGCTGTGATCCTGGACTTCTCTGGACCACTCTGCTGTGTCTCCATTCCTGGTCACTAGAGCTTCATCTTGCTTGGTTTTTCTTTCCTCTTTTGTACTAGTACATCCTCGGAAACTTCCTTAAAAAGCAGCATGGAAGTTTATGTTTTTTAAAAATTCTTATATGATGGAAAATATATTTGGTCTCCCTTTACGCTGGATAGTTTTGCTAGGTATAGAAGCCCAGGATGGAAGTTAACTTCCTTCAGAATTTTTTAAGATGCCAAACCAGGCACTGTCTTCTAGCATGTGAAGTTGTTGAGGGAAAGTGTAATGCATTCTGATTGCCTTTTGCTCTGAAACTCTTAGGAGCATCTCTTTATCTTCAGTGATGTGTTCCATGGTGATGTGCTTTGGTAAGGCTTCTTGTCATTTGTTGTTCTCAGAACTCAACCCTTTGTCAAATCATGAATATTCACTTTGTCCCAGGCTCTCTTCTCAACTCAGGAGATACTCAGTGAATGAGAAAGACGAGTTTTTCACACTCTGGAATTTATAATCTGGTGGGGGGTAAAAAATGAGATACAGAAATGCAGTCATTTCAGACAGTGCTAAGTGCAAAGGGTGAGACAGAAATGAAGCTGAAGGTCCTCTGGGTGGCAGGCATTCTGTTGGGGTGTCCAGGGAAGGCCTCTCAGAGGAGGAGAGGTGGGGCTGAGGCCTCCAGGGGAGACGGAGGCGGTGGTCACCCTGGGGAGGACGGATCTGGACAGAGGCAAATGAAGGTGAGAAGCCTGCACTCTGTGTGTTGGCGGAGCAGGGAGGTGAGGGGTAGGAGGGTGGGCGAGCAGCCCTGGAGTGGAGGAAGTAGACTCTTGAGTGCAGCAGAAGCTGAATCAGCTGGGGCGCAGAAAGGGGGAAAGGCCCTGGAAGGGTGACCCCGGGGCGATGGGCTCTGCTCTGTGCTCTCTGCAGCCCCAAGCTGCTCTGGCCGGCAGGCCACAGGAGCCAGGAGCTGGAGGGTTGCAGCAGGGTGATGGCTGCAGACTGTCAGACCGAGGCATCGACTCAGGGGCTGCACACCCAAGTGTTGAGCTCTTCAGTTTGGGACGTGTTGTGTTTTTTCCTCCTTCTGACTTCTCTGCTTTATGTTCCTGGAGCTCTTAGCTATTATTTGTTGCACTTCTCTCCATTTTTTCTCCTTTATTTTTTGAGTAATTTTTTTCATTTTATCCTTTAACATTTTTAGAGATGTTTTAAAAAGATATTGGTGCTGTTAAGCCATGCTGAGTTGAGGAGAAAGGCCAGGGTCCAAATGAGTCTCTCGTTTTCAACCCTGCACCTCTCTGCCCAGCTCCAGACAGAGGAAGCTGGGGTCTGTAGTGCTCTGGGGGGCCTTAGCTCTTCTGTCCTTAACATACTGGACCCTCACAGTGCCGGGCTCCATGTTACCGCGGGTGGATAAAGGACAGGACGCCTATTCACCTGTTAATCCCTGCTTCCCTCGGCATGGTCAACGGTCAGGAGAGGTATGGGGCCAGGAGGAAGAGTCACTCTTCAAAAACCCCCAGGGTCCAAGTGTTACCACTGCGCCTGGGGACAGCCAGTGTGTCCTGGTGTGTGGAGCCAGGGATTTCTGAGTGATCATGGAAAAAGCAAAAAATACCAGAGACCCAAATGGGCAAAAAGACATACTCACCTTCACATGCCAGTGTCCCGTGTTACAGAATCAAACATAAGTAGGTAATGGCAAGCTCAGTATTTTATTTTTCTTCTCTTCACCTTTTTAAGTTTTCTCTCTCTTCCTCCTTCTTATATATTTATTTTTCTAGTGCTTAGCAGGGATAATTAGAGTGTGACACCACTTGATTTTAACAAGGCAAGGGGGGCCTGGCACAAGTGCAGGCTCCAGGGATGGTCCCGCAGAGGTGTGGCGGGCGGAGGCGTTTCCCGGAGGGGTTGCCGCATGTGGAGGCGCGCGTCAGGCTGAGCGCATCCGCAGAGGAACACTGTGCTTCGGACGTTGTCAGGAGTCAGAAGAGCCTAAATGGATTTCCTGTTTTCCAGTCAATCTCTCCAGCAGATTGCTGGAGTGATTGCTTGATCTCTTTAGTCTTAGCACCAAGCACAGTGCTAGGCACTTGGTTGGTGCAGGGAAAACACTTGTTGAGTGAATGAACAACTGATTGGAAGGTGAGGAAAATAGGAAATGAAATTAATCTGCCAAGCATTTATATGAAGAAAAAAACCCAGTTATCCAAGACTAGGGAGAAGGAGGTGTGGCCTCGCAGAAGCAGTTGGGTAAGAGCGGGAGGCCTGAGTGGACGGCACTTCAGGGCTAGGTCCATCCGAGGGGAACGACCTGACCAGGGGCCCCTGCTGGCCCCAGCCAGCACCCATTGCCCTGCCCCCAGTCCTGGCACCCACATTTGCTTGGACCTGGAAAAATTCGGGTGCTTTGAAATGAGGTGGTCAGCAGGGAGGGCCGTGAAGCAACTGTTCCATGAGGAAAGGAAAAACCGATCATTTAGTCTGGAGAGGAGGACACACGTGGTCGTGGGAAGCATGGTGGAGAAGGCCAGTGTCCAGATCATTTAGAAACCTGTCATGTGAAAAAGAATGGGACTTTTCTGAGTCACTGGTCAAGGCAGAGCTAGGCCCAGTGAGGTGGAAGGCAAAGGGAGATGGCCCAACACAGAGATGTGACGGATAGCAATTCAAGTCCACATGGAACCAGTGGACCCAGGAGGCTGTGGACGCCTCTTCTCTGGATGCTTCCAAGGGAGACTGCTGGCTGTGGCAGTGTGCAGAGAGAGAGATACCAGGGGTGACCCCAGGATACAGTGGATGTTTCGGTTGAAAAAATGGGTTACAATAAAAAAGACACATCGCAATTAGTCCCCCTCAGAATCCTCCCTCTCACCCCTCTCCTGTTGTTCTCACCACTTTCTGAAGCAGTTCTGCAAGTGCTCTTCTGGGGGGTCTTCAGGAGGCTTGATCAAAAACGATGGTGAACATGGTTGCCAAGTGCCATCGCTGTAGCTTTTGATCCCACCTGTTTGTTGTTTTACAGCTACGAATGGACTTTCTCATTTAGTAACTCCCCCGGTATAAGCCGTGGTGGTACACATGTGATCTGTCACCTCATTGCTGCTACAGTCAATGGAAATTCAGAGACCTTGGGTGCACCCCATCTTTCTCTCCCAGCCATGGTCCAGGAACGCAGGTGGGAATCTGTGAAACACCTTCTGTCTGAAACCGAGGGGCAAATTGTGCACTACACAGTTTCAGATCTCTCTTCCTCCCCGTGGCCCTCTACCAGCCCCTAGGTATGAAGGCCCAGAGTTGGCCAGGGCAGGCAGCTTACACAGGCCCTCATCCTGGAACAGTGTGGAACATGAGAAGTGGCAGAAGTTGCTGCCCGTTGAATCGCACAGATTTCTCTTACCCATTTTCAGTTCTGGAAGTCTAAGATTGGGATTTCCAGATGCAGCGCAGGGTGCTGTCTTAGTCTATTTCTGCTGCTGTGACACAATGGGTTATTTATAAAGGAAATTCATTTCTCACTGCTCTAGAGGCTAGGAGCCCAAGATCTGGGACTAGCAGATTTGGGGCCTGGGGGTGGCGCTCTGTGCTTCCAAGATGGTGCCCTCTTGCTACATCCTCATGTGGCAAAAGTGGACGTGGTGTCCCGGAGCGGCAGGAAAGCAACAAGGCCACACATCTTTCTGGCACCTGAGAACACTGAATCCGCATTTGTGAGAACACTGAATCATGACTCAATCACTTCTCCAAAGGCCCCACTGGCAAACCCCCACCTCCAGTGAGGACTAGGTTTCAACATGAGTCTTGAAGGAACACAGACATTCTAACCCTAGCGGAAGTCTGGTTACATTTAAATTTCAGGTAAGCAAATAAACAATTGTTTAGCAGGAGTTTTTCCATAGCCTAAGTATGCCCCCAGTACTGCCAAGGACATGTTTACACTCAAACCATTGTACTTTGTACATCTGAAATTCAGATTCTACTGGGTGTCCTGTGTTTCTACTTGGTAAACCCCACCTGAGACACAGTGGTTACTGATTTTCAAATACTGTGAGGCCAGGCCCAGGAAAGTGCTCTGCCAGACAGCTGCACGGCAGCAGTGTCTGTGATGACCTTCCGGAACAGCTGATGTGGGAATCAGCGAGGTGCCCAGCAGAATGCTGGAGACAAGTGGCTTTCACCTGCTTCTGAGAAAGGCATGATGCAGATCTCCTTTCCCTCGCCCTCTGTGGAGGAAAAGATACCGGGGTAACAGCCCCCATTGGGGCTGGATAGAGCGAGGGGAGGGAAGGCAGCTGATCTCTTCCACGGAGCAGGAGAATGATGCTGAGCAGGGCAGACCCTTTCCCGTGCTCTAGCCTGTGGCCTGGCCAGAAGTGCAGTGTGGCAGTTCTAAAGACATCATTTCACTGAACTATTTGGCATCGAACCCCTCCCCTAGAATTCTCTGATCGTCTTCTGTGTACAGCAGAGAAGAGATGGGGGGGTAATCTCATGTTTGGCCATGCTCATCTGGCATGTTTGAGCCCCTGAGTTCTGGGGGAGTGGAGAGCCCTGCTTTCCTGGGAGCGTTTGCAGACTTTCCCAGACTAGAAGCTCTTTGTTTGCTGGTCTCAGATTCCCACAGCGACCAGAAAGACTGTTCCCATTTTATAGATGGGGCCTCTAGCGCTCAGGCCTCAGGCCACTCGGAAATTGGGCATGCCGTTCTTGATATGAAGAACGTGACACTGTGGACCCTGCAACACTCCATGTAACGGCCCAGAGCTCACGAATCTAGGCCAAGCCTCTTCAGGCAACAGGTGGGTGAGACGAGGTGAAGTTAATCACAGGCGTCATGGCCCAGCTGGCTGCAGATCTGCCCCACCAGAGTCACCTAGTGTCCCTCGATGTGGATCCCGAGATGGAGGAGGCCTTGGAGTGATGGCTGCAAGTAGAAGTGGGCTGGTGAGTGCTGACAGTCCTTGGGGTGCGTTGACAGGCGATTTGCAGAATTTGCCAATTTCTGTGGTGTAAATCCTCCCACTATTTCTTGATATGGACTTGATGCCAGCAAAGGCAGAGCTGAAGAAAGGCACGCAGGATCAGTTTTGTAGCACTCCAGTGTACCACTGCCTGTGGGGGCGATGGAAGCAGGACCCTGCGTGGGAGAAGGTCAGCTCTGCTGCGGGCATAAGAAAGGCCAGTCCCGGGACACACGGGAGCTGTGTATGGCCCTTCAGCACCGTCCCCATGGAGGGCCTGTGGCTGCACCTCTGTCCCCCTTGTCTACCTGTTGCTAGACGTGGGCTGCCCCCCTCCCCAGTAAAACAGCTCTCTTCCACCCAGGTGCCTCTTGGAGAGCAACTCTAGCCAGTGCCCACACTCCCAGCAGCTGAGGGAAGAGTCCCCGGTCCTGCAGGGTATATGGGCTGTGCGTCACCACATCCGAGTCACCAGCCTGCCAGTAGCAGGTCTGTGATCCAGTTCAGGTCCACTTGAGCAAGTCCAAAGCTCATCTCACTCCAAGTCACTCCCACGGTCAAATCTGCCAGGTCTGTCAGGGATGTCCCCAGGGTTAAAGTGGCAGAAGGCCGCGTGTGTCTAGATTGGGAACCACTGAGATTCCTGAATTTACCTTTGGGAATCGGGTACACGTGTTCCTCACTGTCTTTCCCTGTCCTTCCTGTTCTGCTCTGCCCCCAATCCCAAGCCTTCCTGAAGTGCCCTGGGGGTGAGGGTGGGTGGTACCTTTCTTCCTGTCAATTCCCATGCCCCGTACTTGTAGCCCTCGGAAGCTCCCATTCTACCTGTAATTACGTTCCTGCTGCTTGCTCTTCATTGGCAGGAACCACTTTGCTTCTGTCTCGCCCTTCTCTTCCCTCTGGTTCCTGGTGCTTCTAGGTGCTTGGTAAACACTGGATGATGGAGGGATGGATGGACCAGTGACTGAGTGAGTGCAGTAAAGCTCTGGTTCCTAGGTCTCCAGTTCCTCCCATGTGTTTCAGTCTGCATTCTCTTAATGTGCTGTTGCTTCCTGTGCAAAACTTCATGTTTCCGCCTGGGACTAGGAATTCACTGGCGCTGGCCCAAGCCCTCCAGAAAAGCTAGCCTTGCTACGGCACCACTTAGAGATTGGTTGCCAGTGTTCTGGCATAATCAGTGCATTTGATAAGGATTTCTCTTGGGTTGTTGACTTCTTGGAAGTGTTCTGCTTATTGTGTTCCCTTATGGGGAAATGGGAGTCTTGGAAATTAAGAAAACAGTACAAAGTAACTGCGAGGTTAAAGAATTTCAGTGAATGGTAAGTACTGGGTGATATCTGTATTACACGTGTGGGTAAGCACCACAACTAAGTAGCATTTGTGGGAGACTTAAAGAGATCAAGTCATCCCCTTCTTCCATAGTTCCAGATGGGCCCTTGCTTCTGTGACCAGGTCCTGTTCATTTCTGTGGTGTATACAACTCAGCCTCTGCTCTACAATTATTCCTTTTGATGAAACAACCCTTATTTCTAGGGTTTTTTCCTAGGTCCTGCAATTACTGACCCTGGTCTAGTCAATAGTATACCTGAAGAAACAAGCCAAGAGCTATCCCAGATGTCCCCTAGTGCACACATGCATACGCATACATTTGCACACATGCACACGCACGCATGTGGTCAGAAGTTCAAGCTCCACCAGGGCAACTTAGTGACTTAGCAAGATTCTATCTCAAAAGTAAAAAATAAAAAGGGCTGGTATAATTCAGTACAAAGGCCCTGTGTTCAATCCCCAATACAAAATATAAACAAAGACAAAACAGTGCTATGTGTTGCTTTTTCAACAAGCTCTTAGAAATACTAGGACACACTTTGTCTTCCAGTTTTGTCCTAGAACATAATGGATACTTAACAAATGATTTTGGAGCTGGGAAAATGAATTTCAAAGTCATTTTTAAAGAAGAGTTATATCTCTTCGAAAGGGATTTTGTCTTTGACAACCCAGATTTGCAGAGTTGGGAGTTAAGAGTTTAGATACCAAGTACGTAAAATAGGATGGATGACGTGGTACTCATTATTTCAAAATCCGGCTGAACAGACAGAAGTCAACAAAATTTAATTCATTCAAATAACATACTATGTATGCTTCCAGATCTAATGGATGAAATTTATACCTTTTGAATCTTCATAATGAAAATTCAAGGACAAAAGATAAAAAACAGCAATGATTAGTCACATTACTTACGTATGAAATGAATACAAAGATTCAAATACATATGACGTTTCCATGCTGTTTTTACAGAGGTTGTTTTATATGTAATGGGGAAGGTTGGGAGCACACAGAATCCTGGTATTTGCTCTGGTGCCGGGGGAAGGCTGAGGTCTGCTGGGTTTAGGCTGCTCAGAGAGGTGCCCCCGTCACACACAGCGCTGATGTTTGGAGGCTCAGAGGCATAGCACGCACTCTTCCCTGTTATCCCCGTAATTAGGCAATTTTTATGTACGAGGCGGTTGGTGACATGCACACCCGCATCATTCTGACCTTTCTCCGTTTACCTGCAGTGAGTGGTATTTTGGGAAGTGACTTTTCTGCGTGAGTGACAGTGTCGCCCTGGTTGCCCGCAGGAGCAGGAACCCTGGGCCCCCCCAGCACAGTCCCCAGCTCAGAAATGCCAGGGCGTCTCTCCGATGGCCTGTGTGGCTCTGGGGTTTTGTTTTCAATAGCTGATGGCATGTAACTGAGAGCTGGGCTTGGCGTCACAGAACTATGTTTCCTCCCCAAGGGGGTGCTTCTGGGCTGGGGAGTGCGGTTGGAAGAGGGTCCCCATGCCTGGGTCTGGAGGGCACAGAGGCCGAGAAATAGGCTCCTGGTCCTGGCACGCTCCTTTACTGAGGAGGATTTTGCAAATCTTTTTAGTAGAAAATGCTTTGCTACCTTCTGCCTCTGTGGTGTTGGCTGTATATAAGGTGTGGTTTTTCGTTAATGATCAGACTTTTTAAGACAAATATCCCACATTGTTTGTGCCATAATAAGCACTTGTAAGGTGACTGCCATAGTAAGCAGTCTCCTGCTCTCCCTGCACCCGGTTCAAGTCCTGGGGTCTCAGGTGCCTCCAGCTGGCCTGGCACTGTGAGAATTAGAAGGGAAAATGAGCATATCGAGAAGATGGTGAATAGATTGGGTGGATCTCCATGGCATAGGCAGGAGGCAGGGCCTGCCCAGGGACCTCACTGACTGGAGGACAGGTGGTACACAGGTCATCAGGCTTCCAGCACAAGCACCTGCCCGGAGGAACCTGTGCACCAGCTGCTGGCTGGCAGGACAGAGCTCTGCCCCGGGCAGGTGAGGAGGCCGCAGGCTGAGGCCCATCTGCAAGGCTGCGCTGCCTGGAGCATGAGCAGTGCAGTGGCCATCACCAACCTTGAGGGTAGATTTGACGCTTGGAAACAGCTCCAAATGCTTTGGGGCAAATCTAGAAATGCAGTGGATGGTCGTGTTGAGGAAAATAGCACTTGGGATCAAAAACAATGTATTGCTATAAAAACAAAACCATTACATGGCTTCAAATGGACTCTGGTGGCAATTCTGAAACTAAGAATCCAAATGAGGCTGGAGCAGTGACAGCCCCCATGAAACAGGCATGTGGCTTCCCAAGTGGCTGTCGGAAACGCTTGCATGGGAGATGGGGCGAGTGGACTCGCCAGTCCCTTGGACAGCCACACCCACAAATCTGTCAAGGTCAGGGACAGAAGGCCACTCCCAGCCTTGCCTGCCCCTGGTGCGTGTGTCCTGAGGACCTCTTCCTGTCTCTGTAGTAGGCTGAGTGTCTGTTGTTCTAGGGGCCATCTCAGCCTTCTCTTCCAGGTTGACCTCCAGGCCTCCTTCGAGACTCAACTTGACCTTCGTCTCCTCCATCCCCACCAAGAGTTCCTCTCCTCTCTGCCCTTGTGGCATGTGTGTGATTCTCTGTTAGGTAGAGTCTCCCACCGCAGGATCATGACTTGTTTGCTTTTCATCTGTCCCCAGCCATGCCCCCATGTTGTGAGGTCTTCAAGGCAAGCTTTGCCTTGTACACTGTATTTCCAATGCTTCCCATAGAGGAGATGTGCAATAATTATGCACTTGTGAATGGCTGATCCAACTTGGATGCCCTTCATTGTCCTCACTGACACATGTCCCTCTAAACTCACGGGGTCATGCAAAACAAGAAAACAGCTGTAGGAATTAATTCAGCGATCTGGCAGTTGGTTGAGGAATAGCACACAGACACAGGGTTCACGTACACTGGTAACGCGTGCATGTCAAAGGGGCTCGTGTTCCATCAGTGTATGGCTGGCACTGTGGGTGGTGCCTCAGATCTGTAGGACAGGATCGCTTAATGAAATCCACTTCTGGGTCTGTTGTGTAACTCAATTCTGCCAGAAATACTCCTGTTTAAGTGTGATATGTAACAAGTAGTATTTGAAAGTCAATTACCGAAAGGATACCACCACAGAATAAAAAGGAACTAATGGTGGAAAATTAGAAAGTGGCTCAGAATGGTCTCTAGTCTCAATTAGCTGCATTTCCTTGCCTTCCAGCGCCTGAACTTAGAGTGTCATTCAAGGAGGAGCCTGGGCCTGCAGCTCACTGCGGTGTTCTGCTGTCCGAAGTTAGGCAATAATAATCCCTGAGGGAAGGGAGGGATCAGAAGAGAAAATGGCTGTTTTGGGCTCTTAAGCCGGGTAGTCATGGGGGAGGAGGACTGTGGAGAGGGACTCCTTGATTTGGAATGATTGTTTGAGAAGGAGATAACTGAGATGGGGCTTTTTCCCACTGAACTGTGGAGTCTGAGGCTGGGAAGGCCACTGCAGAAGGACATTTGAGACATGGCAGAAACCCGTTCTTGGCATTAGTCTGCTTGGCACCTAAAATACCTGGTTTTAATCTCAGAGGGCTGGGAATCTGGGCCTCAAGAGGGAGGACATTCTCATCCAAAAATGGATTCCAGGCTTCCGTCAAATGTGGCCATTGGCAAAGCCCTCCTGAGTTCTCTTCAAATGCCTTTAGCTTTTCTGAAATAATAAAGGCAGGGGAAAATTCTTCATGCTAGTTAAGAAGTACGTTCTGTTTCTCCACTCTTTGAAACTGGGTTGGCCATGTGACGTGTTTTGGCCAATTGGATGTTAGCAAAATGACTCAGTATGGTTCTGAAGCCTCTCCGAAGCGTGGGAGGTGATTATACGCTGGGGTTTGCTTGATCTTTCTGCTCCCGGGAACACTGCAGCTGCCACTGTGTGAACAAGCCAGGAATGGTCTGCTGGGAAAGGAGCACCCCTCACCCAGGTACCCCATCACCTGGCCTGTTGTGAGGCCACCAATTACCAGCAGCAGCCTGAGTGGTCACACAGGCCAGCGGAAGAGCTCGAGGCTGGGGTCAGCCCACACTACCGACTACTGAGTTAGAAGCTACATAAATTACTGCTGATTTTGAAAAAATTTGTATTTCTTATTCTAAATTGACAATTTATAACAGGCACACAAGGGGCACAAAGTGATGTTATGATTTATGAGTACAATATGGAATAATGAAGCTAGTTAACCCATCCACCACCTCAAAACTTAACGTTTTTTTATAGTAAGAACACTTGATATTTACTCTCAGCAAATTTGAGATGTGCAATACCATGTGATCAGCCATATTTGCCACACTGTACTATAGATCTCAAAAAAATAAACAGCCTGTTCTTCCTGTGTAACTAAAATGTATCCTTTGACCATTGTGTCCCCTCTTCTGCCACCGCCAGCCCAGCCTTGGTAGCTACCCTTTTACCCTCTGCTTCCATGAGTTCCGCTGTTAATGAGGACATGTAGCATTCATCTTTCTATGCCTGGCTTATTTCAACTAGAATAATATTCTTCATCCATGTTGTTGCAAATGACAAAATTTCTTTGTTCTTTTGCACTTAAATGTTTTAAAAATTAAATTTATTTTTAAACTAATATGTAGAAACAGAAATCATGGTATTGATGGGGAGCCATGTAATATTTCAATACATGTACATGTTGTATAATATTTAATCAGGTTAAACACATCTGTCATCTCAGACATTTATCACTTCTCTGTGGTGAGGATTATTTCACTCCTTTTTATGATTGAATAGTATTCCATTGTGTAAATGTATTGCATTTTCTTTATCCGTCCATCCATAGATTGGCATAGGTTGATTCTATAACTTGGCTATTGTGAATAACTTTACAATGAATATGGGAGTGCACATGTCTCTTCAACAAACTGATTTCAAATCTTCTGGGTAAAAACCCAGAACTGAGATTGCTAGATCATATGTTAAGTCTATTTTTAGCTTTTACGTTCCCACCAACAATATGCATTCCCTTTTTTCCACGTCTGCACCAACACTTGTCGACTTTCATCTTTTCAGTCACAGCTGCTCTGACAGGTGTGCATGATATCTCACTGTGGCATTAGTTTTCATTTCTCTAATGATTAGTGATGCTGAGCATTTTGTCATGCATCTGTTGGCCACTTGTATATTTTCTGCTGAGAAATGTCTGTTCAGGACCCTTCCATTTTTTAAATTGGGCCTTTTGCCTACTGAGTTGTTCAAGCGCAGTATATATTTTGGATATTAACCCCTGATCAATTGTATAGGATGGCGTGCAAATATTATTTTCTCCCAGTCCAAAGGTTGCTCCACCCACTGACAATTGTTTTCTGTGCAGAAGGTTTTCAATTTGATGTAACGCAATCTATCTATTATTGCTTTTGTTGCCTATTCTTTTGGGATCAAATCCGAAAAACTCATTGCTGAGACCTATGTCATATAGTTTTTCCTGTTGTCTTCTTCTAGTCTATTTACAATTTCTGGCTTCATGTTCAAGTCTTTACTCTGTTCTGAGTTGGTTTTTCATATGGTATGAGACAAGGGTCCAAGTTCACTCTTCTGTACCTGAATATCAAGTTTTCCCAACAGATTTTTGAAGAGATTATCATTTTCCCTTTGAATATTATCAATCCCTTTGTCAAAAATGAATTGATACATGAGTTCATTTCTGGGATCCCTGTTCTGATCCACTAGATTTTGATCACTATTGTACTGTTTAAATTACTATAGCTTTGTAATATAGTTTGACATCAAGTAGTGTGATACTTTCTTTTTTGCTCATGATTACCTTCTCCATTTAGGGTTTTTTTGTGGTTCATTATGAATTTTAGAATTACCTTTTTATTTCTGTGAAAAATGACACTGGAATTTTGATATGGTTTGCATTGAATGTGTAGATCACCTTGGATACTATGGATATATTAACAGTATTATATAGATTCTTCCAATCCATGAGCATGGGATATCTTTCCATTTATTTAAGTCTTGTTTAATTTCTTTCATCAACATTTTATAGTTTTCAATGTATAGGTCTTTTACTTATTTGGTGAAATTTATTTCTAAATATTTAATCATTTTGTAGCTATTGCAAACATGGTTGTTTTCTTGATTTCTTTTCCAGATAGTTCACGGTTAGTGTATAGGGATATTACTGATTTTTGTGTCTTGTAACTTTACTGACTTCATTTATCAGTTCGAATAGCTCTTAAGTGGAGTCTTTGGGTGTTTTCTGTGTATGAGATCATGTCATCTGCAAGCAGAGACAATTTAACTTCCTCCTTTCCATTTGGATGTCTTTTATTTTTTCTCTTGTCTAGTTAGAGAAGATTAGCAGAGGTGAGAGTACACAGGCTTGCTGTATTTTTATGTTTGCTGTTCACTCTTCATAAATGTTCTTTTCCACCTTGCCAAGATGCTGATCTTGCTCTTCCTGCTCGTTCAAAGACTGCTTCTTCTGAGAGGGCTCCCTGACTCTGACTACGCTGCATCAGTCTTCTTCCCCCACACTCAGCTCAGCAGTGCAGCACGGATTGGACAGATGGACAAATGAATTGGGGTTCAGAGGACTGAAGCTCTCCACCTTGCCTCGAGGCCAAGAGAAGGGGGTGTGGCAGAGATGCCTGTGATGGCCTGTGCCCTTAGCTCACCCTGAAGCTGCAGCCTCAGCCACACGTGTACCCACACGTGTACCCCAGCAAGTGGAGCTGCCCGAGTGCCCGTACTTAGGGTGTGCGATGGGATTTCCCCTTCTCTAAGGCTGCTGCAGCCCAGCCCTGCCCTCTCCCAGTGTGCAAATCCTACCTGCCCCCTGCAGACCCAGATCTGGGCTCCTTGCCTTTCTTCTCCCTCCCTTCCTGACATGAACCTTACCTGGCCATATGGTGAAAAAGTCAATCATGGAGATACTGTGAGTTAGGGAGCCTCATACCAGTTTCAAATCTCAGCTTGGTCTTATGAGTTCTGTGTCCCCATGTTAGAGAGTTCTGACTAAGTCCCGGTTTTTGCTTCTATAAAGTGAGGGCATCCATGCCTGTCCTTGATCTGCTCTGGAAAATTGTTGTGAGGCTAAGGGAGCATCTGGCACACAGTAGGTGCTTGATAAGTGGAAGCCCGCTCCTGGGCCTGGTTCTCCGTGTCACTTTTTAGAGCCTTGGATTCCCCATCTATGAACTGCAGATAGTAGGGGTGGGGGGGGATTTAATATGTGACTTCGCAATACTTCTAAGGCTCTCCCCTTGTCGTTGCTGTTCTTGTTGTTAGTTACTTATTTAGTCCACCTCCTCTCCACTCCACTCTTCCTCTTCCCTCTGCTCCCCATGGGCACTATTGTCTGGTTTATGTGGACGGTGGTGCACGCCCCCTCCCCAGTGCTCTGGCTGCAGTACCTCGCTCTGTGGCATGTCCCCACCTCATTTTCCCCACTGTTCCCCGATGCCCAGCAAGTGCACAAATGCCATATCTCAGGCTGGTTGGCCCCTTATGCTTGCACTCTACAGCTGTAACACGTCATCACCACTGCCCCCCCAAGCATCATCTGTACTCTGGTTGGAACCAGAGCAAGGGGAAACTGTAGCTTAGGAGGGTGTCGGGATGCAGCAGTGGAGCACGCACAGGAAAGCCTTTGTGATTCAAGCCCTTGTGGGCACCACTGTGTGGACGGATGGCGCTGCCACTCCCAGGCAGAAGGTGGTGGAGGGGAGCTGCAAGAGCAGGGAGGAGGAGTTTGCATGTTCCACCCATTGCTTTCCATTGCATGCACGCCCAACGGTGAATGATAAGATCCAGACAAGGCTGAAAGAACTCTTCCAGGGAATATGAATTTCTAAGTGAAAAGAAAGCATTTTTTCATGGCTTAATTGTCAGCCTTTTCCCTTCCTTTCTGGCGATATATAAAGTACTGGCGTGGCACGTCTAATCTTGATTTGAATGAAATGTGGTCTTTCTGCCTTGAGGGGCTTCGTGTGTGCCCTTCTGGGCCATGTGTGAATTCCTTTGGGCTGTAAACCCAGAAGGGGAATTGTTGGACATCTAATTGATTAAGTGGTGCCTTATCTCACTGCGTCACCAACACTTGGCCTAACTCCACTTCCTAATTTTTGCCAACCTCGTACATGTAAAGTGATTTTTGTTTTGAGTATTATTTCTCCAATTACCAATACAGCTTGTACTTGCTGGGTCTTGTTTTCTTCTTCTGCAAATTGCTTGTCCTTTATTTTTGCCCATTTTTCTATTCTGCTCTCTCATCCATTTGCAGGAATTTCTTTCACATCCTGGATACTAACCCATTGCTAGCTTAGACCTTTCGAATATACTTTCTTTTTGTTCCTGAGCTTTTTATAAATTGCCCTGTGCCTTCCAGGTGCTGGCTAATTTATCAGGCTGATGGGGATATGACATAAATTAACTTTGCCAAATGATCATTCTGCTATGCCCAGGCCCTCAGTGTGCATCGTCTTCCCCTAAAGCAACCTGCTTTTTAGTGAATGCTGCACCAGCTCAGAAGACCCACCTGCAGCTCTGCTGTTAGAGGCCAGAGCTATGTAGCATCATGTTGTTTAGTCCCAGTGCTGTGTCTGCACTCTGGTGTCTCAGTCAAGCCAGCTAGCATTTTCTAAGCACTGAGCAGACATTAGGCTCTGGGATCCTGGAGACAAATGGGGGAGCTCAGGTATGTCAGAGACCCATAGGCCCACGTCTGGTGACTAAGCCCAAGCTTTCTGTGGGGGAACCAATGGGGGACTTTGTCAGGTGCCCTTGGGACATGGATGGATGTGGGAGGAAGAGGACAGCTTCCTGGAGGAGGCTGCATGGGAGCAAGGATTACAGGATAGGAAGGATCTTGTGCTTCCCAGATTGTCAGGTCCTGAGAGCAGCCACCCTGCTGGGGACTTTGCTTTCCTTGAAGAGCAGCCAGGACACGCACGCTGAGAGCCTGTCAGAGCTGGCTTAGCACCCTGACAAGGAGAGACTCGGCCCTTGCACTGCCCCACCCTGCAGAGGACTCTGCAGAGATGGACAGTGCGACCGCCGGTGCTCGGTGACTCTTCCAAGGTTGCCCAACGGGAAATGGAGATGTCACCCTGAGCCCGTTCCCACCTCTGAGGCCCCTCACCCTTGGAACCACTGGTGGCTCCACTTAGCACAAGCCTGTCTCCACTCAAGGGGGTGCAGTCATCCATTTCCTGCTGCTATAATGAAATACCTGAGTCGGGGTAATATATGGCATTTTATTTAGCTAACAGTTTTGGAGCTGTAAAGTCCAAGATCTTGTCGCCCATTGGTTAAACCCCTGGTGAGGGTCTCAGGGCAGGTGGCAGCACTATGGTGGTCACATGTTCAGGAGGAAGTGGTCACACGGGTAGACAGAAACCTGAAAGGGCGAGAGGCAGATGCAACAACCTCTAATATCTTGGTCATGCGAGAACTAACTCAGGGTCCCATGAGGGTGACATTAATGTCTTCTGAGGGTGTGACCCCAGTGACCCAACACTCCTCACCAGGCTGCACTTCTAAAGCTCCACCACTTAGCACTGCCACGCCGAGGACCAGGCTTCCCACCAATGAACCTTGGGGCTCCACTCACATCACATTCACACCATGGCAAGCAGTGACCTCTGGTGCTCCATCCAGGGTCACCATGCTCCTCTCATCCCAGTCCTGGGTGTCCAGAAGCTTGGGACATCCACAAGACCGACCCTGCCCCCTGGGACCTGTGGAGTCTCCTTCTCACAAAGCAGGGAGAGTTGGCAAGTCTGGGTCAAGCCCAGGAGAAAGAGTTAATCCAGTTCCCTTCTGCTTTTCCAACGAGCCATAGACACGCAGGAGTTTGGCACGTGTGTTGCCTGCTCATGCAATATTGTGGTAGAGAGAGATTCATTTACGTTAAAAAAAAAAAGTAACAAAAGGCACACATTGATAGAAAACATATTGCTGGGAATAAAAAAAGAGTAATGAATAACACTCCACATAATGGTGACTTAAAGCAAAATAGTCTTCGGCTATGGTTACAAGTTGAGTTCAAATTGAAGGTGCTTTGTAATACTGATGAAATAGCTGTCCTTTCCAGGAAAAAACTATTGTGTTATATTTTATCAAGTGGCAAAAAGAAGGGGGGAATTTAAATAGGAAGAAAATAGCTCTGGGTAGGTATTGTGGGTGGGTGAACATCACCTGAGATGATACTCCAGAGGAGACCACAGGGGCAGGGTTTGACCAAAAGGAGCAATTGTCATTCACAGCCAAGGGTCCTGCTGTCAGCATGGACAGGGGAGTGGCTGTGACCTGTGATGTTCGCTTTATGGGGTGTTTACAGAACTTTCTCTTCACTTCTCAGGTAGTAGGACTGACTGAAGCTGGGTTCAAAATTCTGGGCTGGGCTTGGGAGATGTTAGCACACAGTGTCCCTAACCCAATAAGACCTATATACTTGTAAGAAAAATGAAGTCTCCAGGGAAGGGCATGAACAGAGAAAAGGCCATGTGAGGACGTAGAAGACAACCATCTGCGATACCAGGAGGGAGGCCTCAGGAGAAACCAACCCTTGACCTTGGACTTCCAGCCTCCATAACTATGAGCAAATAAATTTCCTTGGTTTAAACTGTCCAGTCTGTGGTATTTTGTATAGAAGCCTTAGCAAACTAACACAGATAATAAAATAATTTATTGTTTTAAGCCACTACATAGGGGGGATGTTTGTTATACAGCATGGGTGACCGATACAGAATGTCTACCACTAGGAAAGAGGACAAACTCAGGAACTGGGAGTTCTACTCGTGGCTCACTACTGCCTTACTGAGTGGCTTTGGCCTGCTCACTTCTCTTTTCTGGGCCTTGACATCCTCATCTGGAGAATGGGCAGGTCAAATGACTTGTAAGGTCTCTCACAGCATTGTGTGGAATTCGATTTCCAGATGAGTTCTGGGGAAGAGGTGAGTTCAGCAAAGAAAGAGATTTGCAGATGTGCTGGATTTAGGAGAACTTGGCCAAGAGGCTACGTCATCAGATAACACTACCTACTCTTTAGAAGCTCATTCTCTTTGTCAACCCAAGTGATTTACGTATCATCCCAGTATATTAGATCTCTGCAGTAATTCCACAGGAAGGAGTGATTTTTATAAACAAGATGCTGGAGTGGAGTAGAGTGACCTCCAAGGTCACACAGTGGGGGTGTGAGGGGCCAAGCCACAGCTTCGGTCTCCAGCCCCTCATTCTCTTCCCATACAGGCCTGTCACCCCCAAGTAAGACACTCTCTGCCCATGTGGGCTTACCAGCTCCATCCTCATTGCAGACTGGCCACCCTAACCCTGACTTTTGGCTGGAGTAGCAGAGGAGGGGACAGGTGGCTATCCAGCCATCTGTCGGAGGGTGATGGAACACAGGCCATTAGAGTGAGGGTGTGTGTGTGTGTCCAGCCTTGGTGAGCAGAGGTTGGTTCTGGCCCTTGCGTCTGCACAAGACGGTCCAGAACAAATGGCAGACTGTGCTACCGATCCGTACATCTGCCAAGGCCAAGTTCGGGTTGTGTCTCAGCACTTCAAGTTCCCAGCTGTCTGGAAAATGAGCTCCTTCCACCAGCGTTCTCCCTGGCCCTCGGCCCTCTTTCTCTTTTTGCAAACACTGATTGCGTCTGATCGCCCATTTCTGGTGACAGCAGCACTATCAGTGGGGGACCCTCGATGTTCTGGCTGCCCTGAAGAACACTGCTTTCATCCAGTGTTCGGTGCCTGAGGCAGAAGACATCTAGAGGGTGGGAGGGCCGAGGCGTGGGTGAGATGTCAGGCACACTGTTTTGTGCCTGGGGGATCTTGAACAAGCCATAGAACCTTTCTGAGCCTCAGTTTCGCCATCCACGCCTTGAAGGTAAACTTTTAAATCCTAGGAGTGTGTATGCAGGTTAACTGAGATCATGCGACTGACTACAGCAAGTGCTCTTTTAACACCCTTCCTCCCCACTCCTTCCCTTCTGGTGGTGATTTATGCATGTAGGTGTTGGCTTATGAATCAGGCATTCATTGTGTGCCTACTGTGTGCTGGGGACTCTTCTGGGTGCCAGGAAACAACTGGGACAGATGAAAGGGACCCGTGGGGCTCTGCTTCTGGTGAGGGAGGTGAGCCATAGACAAGTGAGCAAATAAAAATAGCTTCAGATGTGCAAAGTGCTGTAAAGAGATGCGAAAGTTGTGTTCGAGGGGCCTGGGCCCACAGGGACCACTTCCAGAGTTCCTGGTTTCTCAGCACGTCTGTGCTAGAGGCCCGGATGTGCAGGATGCCTCCGTGAAGAATGCTCTTTTCCTCTGTTCTAGAACACCTTCCCTATTTTAACAGAAAGCTTACTGCAGTGTCCTTAACCTTAGTCCGGAAGGCTCTCCTTTCCTTCCCACACCTGTTCCAAATTTCAGTTACACAAAATATCTTGAACACAGTTCAGCCAGATTCCTTCGGAGGAGGGGGAACGGCTCTGTAAGTATTCATAATGTGTTTGCATTATGGAATAATTACACATAATTGCTCTGCCTGTAAATAAGTATAAAACATTTACCAGTCGGCAGTGGGAGCAGCCGCGCACCTACCTTCTCCCAGGGAGCATTTGCCGGTGCTGACGACGAGGGATGGCGTCCGCCGTCTTCCCGCCTGCTGGGCACCTGTGCTCCCCGCATAAGTGGGAGGCCTGGGCGTCCTGCCGGCGAGACTCAGGCCCGCCCCTCGGCAGGTGTCTCTGTCCCCCGTCCTCTCACGCTATCGCCATACAGGAATTAAGCGACCTTGGTGTCCCAGAAACTGGGGACAGAGAGGCTGTGGTCATGGTGTTTCTTTCTTTCTTTCTTTTTTTTTTTTGGTACCGGGGATCGAACTCGGGTCCTTGTGCTTGCGCAGCAGGCGGCAAAACCACTGAGCTAAATCCCTGGCCCATGGTCATGGTGTTTCTTAAGGACTCACTACGTGTCAGCCGCTGCCGACCACGTCACACGCGGCTCTCATGTAATTCTCGGTCACCTGGCGGATACGGACTGTACATTTACCTTCATTTCACAGAAGGACGGACCGAGCTGATGGTTTTTAGGAAAATTACATCAGGTTCTAATAAAGAACGGAGCTGGCATCCGGACCAGCCAGCGGGGCCATGTGCCTGACCCTCACCACAGTGTCTCCAAAAATGTCACCCTGATGTTTCTTTATCCCCTACCTACTCCCCAAGCGATCAGTGACCAGATGACTTCTGGAAGGATCCCTGCCCCTCCCTGAGATGTATAGAAGAGCTGGATCACCATGGTTTTAAAATTCCAGTTTTACAAATTAAATTATGTCCCTCCAAATATGTCTAAGTCCTCCAGTACCTCAGAATAGGACTGTATTTGGAAGTAGGGTCTTTACTGGGCTAGCAGGTTAAAATTAGGTCACTGGAGTGTTCCTTCACTCAGTAGGGCTCTACGGAAGGGACGCAAGGATGCAGACTCATAAGAGGGAAGATGGCATGAAGACACGGGAGAATCCAGCCCCCTACAAGCCTGGGAACACCATCAGCTCCCAGAAGCTGGGAGAGGGATGTTGGACCGATTCTTCCTGGAGCCCTGAAGAGGAACTAGCCCTGCCACCACACTGATTTCATGCCTCCGGCTGAAGAACCGTGAGGTCGTAGATTTTGGTGGTTTCACCGCCCACCCTCCCATGGCCTTCCCACATGGCAGAGCCATCATTGGCATGGTAACTCCTCTCGAAGCACCCTCAGACTAACTGGACACACTAGGGCCTTCTGCCAATGGGTTTAGGGTCTCAATAAGGCCATGGCACGTGGGCCACTGGTTGTTCACAGAGGGAAATGACAGTCGCACAGCCCTGCAGCACAGAAGTGGGGAGCTGGGGCCAGAACCCAGTGCAGGGCTCCCCCTCTGCCTCTCTGCTCCTCTTGCCTAACAAGGCCCTGTGTGTCTGTTACTTTCCCCAAGTAAATCACTCCCCTCGGAGAAAATAAGGGAGCCCGAATCAGGAGGCGGCCATGTCAAGGCCCAGAGCTGCTAACACTGCAACTGAAACAGCCGATCCATCAGGTCATTTCCTGAAACCAGCAGCAGACTTCCCCGTCCTGAACACGGGAGCCGCCACACCCTGCTTCCTGGGAGCAGGTGGACCAAGCATCGGCTGGTCCCACTGCCTGGGCCACAGAATGAGTCCATTTCCTGGGACCGTGCGTTGGAGGGAGAAGTCCAGACTCGGGGTGTGGCAGGGCCACGGCTCCCACAGCCTCGCGGGGGTCCTCCCATGTGTGTGGCAGCATCACTCCAGCGTCGATCCCTGCGGCTCCTGTGCCCTCTGCTTGGGGGCACAGTGTGCCGTGCCTCCCAGGCCAGAACTTGGGCGTATCTCTTCTGAGGGACACAGTTCAACCATTGTCCAGGGTTTGGTCCACTTCCTGTGAATCCCGTCAGGCTTCCAGCCATCTGCACCAGACCTTCCTGACACAGCGGCCAGCAGTGAGGATCAGAGAAGGAGCTTGAGCCCCTTCTTCTGTCACCGGCCCCCAGGAGAGTGCCCTCTCCTTCCTCCATGGACACCGGATGGCCTCCTGCACTTGTCCCAGGACAGTCCACCTTGTCTGACCTCAGTGTCCCGGGGATGTTTCCATAGCAACACCCAGCAGTTCCACGTGTAAGGAGTAAGGCCCCAAATACCTGTTACACATTTACGTCCTCTGATTTGGAAACCATCGAAGGACATAATGTATTTTCGTACTCTTATTTTATTCCTATATAGCCACAGTTTCTTTGCATGGTCCTGGAATCTGTCCTTTTCTGGTTACACAAGTGACCATACAGTCGTCCCCAGCTAGCGACAGAGGATTGGCCTGGGACCCCGGTGGACAGCAGATCTGCAGACTCCCAGGTCCTTCTGTGAAAGGGTAAGGTGTTGGTGTGGAGCCTGCCCACATCCTCCCTTGGGCTCTAAATCATCTCAGACTGCGTGTAATGCCCGCTGCGATGGAAGTTCTGCTGTGTAAGTTGTTCTGCTGTATTGTTTGGGGAACGACGACAAAAGCGGTCTGTACATGTTTAGTGCGGATGTAATTCATTCCTTAATATGTTCTGATCCTCGATCGGCTGCATCGCAGAGTGGAACCCATGGATAGAGGCTTGTGTTTGGTTTTGACGGCGCCTTCTCTCAGTCTGTAGCTTGTCCTGTCGCTGCTCCATATCCAGATGCTGTGTGAGCCCCGGGTCGGGTGTCCTGATGACCGTCCTCACCCCGTGGCTTCCCACTGCCCACCTGGCTGCCTCCGAGGCTGCAGGTTTGGCCCTTCCTAGGTGGATTCCTTGCTCCTGGCTCTCTCTGCCCTAAGCACACTGGTTTTTTGTTTGCTTTGTCTTTGCCTTTTGTCCCGTATCTGGAAGACACCTGGCTCATTTCCTTCACAGCTCCTATAAAACTCACTGTGCCCTCTGCCAGGACACTCACCAGCATCCCTGCCGGCTTCTGCAGCAGCCCTGTGTGACTCAAGGGCTTTGCACATTATGCTTTGTGATCATCTTGGTCACTTTCTCATCATTGAGACACAATATCCGACACTTCCAAATCTAAAGAGGGGAGGTTTGTTTTGGCTCACAGTGTGTGGAGGTTTCAGTCCATGGTCGGCTGGCTCTGGGATAGGGTGGCACGGCAGAGGGGCCTGGTGGAGGGGAGCTGCTCACAGCATGGTGGATAGGAAGTGGAGAGAGATCAAGGGAGGAGCCAGGGAGGCAGATGCACCCTCCAGGCCATGCCCCCAGGGACCCATGCCCTCCAACCAGGCCCCACCTCCTAACAGTGAGTCAGCTCTAAGCCCCATAATCCAACCACTGTCCTGAAGGTCCTGCCTGTGATTGCATGAGGCCTTAGGGGACGTCTGGATGTGAGCCACAACATGGTCATTTTCATTCCCTGCTTGTTTTATGAGGTGTGTCTGCACCATGGAGGCTGTGTCCAGAACAACAACTGGGACACAGTCAGTGTCTGCCCCGTGCCCCTAGAGGAGGCCTCCGCCAGCTGGGACCTCTGCAGTCACACACAGGACTCAGTAGCCAGACCTGAAGGCTCACCTCCTACACCAGTCACAAAGGGAATCTGTCAGCTCCAGGGCCTCACTTGTTGCAGGGGTGAGTGCTTCCAGCCCAGGGCCACCAGGATTGTAGAGTCTTTGGCCACCCTGGAGCAGGGTAGCAGGGAGATTGACAGGAGGAGTGAGGCGGTAGGGGAATACATTTGCATGAGAACTAGACTTGAGGGGGAAATGAGCACGGGGAGCAGTTGTCCAATTGGAGGTCTGGGATTTGTCTTCAGCACATTTTCACTGATTTCCCCAAACACTTGAAATTAATTAGGTGGACCGGAGCCTTTGTGAGACCCCCTCTCGGTTGGAATCGCACCCCTGCCAGGGCTGAGGTTGGCACAGGGTTGCTCATGCTGTCCTGGCCTGCTCTGTGTGCCTGTCTGCTACTCCTCACTTCACTTGTAGTGGGGAGAGAGCCTCCGACACAAGCCTGTGTGTTTTTTGCACACCTGCCAAACAAGCCCGTGCCAGACCTCTGGATTCTCAGGCTGATGTCCCCTGGGCTAGCAGGACTGCTGCTACTGTCACTCTTCTTGCAGAGAGGCCACCATTGCACAAGAAATGCAGACTGGGAAGGGGCTTCCTGCTCAGGCGCCCTCTGGTGCACTCCTAGGTTGGGGACTGAGTGGCCCCACGCTGGGAGGTGGGGGCAGCATGCAGCAGGCTCTGTGACCTCCGAGGTCCCCTGATCCAGAGCAGATGCTTGCCATGCGGTGTTGCTTGGGGCTGGCTTGCTTAACGGCAAGATCTCAAAGCCTGGTGGGGCTGTGTCTGACGGAATCCAGGCAGTAGCCTCCCCCCAGGGGCCAGAGGGCAGTGTGCACAGAGACCCCTAGGGACACTCTTCCTGCAGGAATGTGACCTCCTGAGGCTCCTAGCATCCGTCACTGTGACTTGACACCTTTCCACAAGGCCCAGAGAGGCGGTAGAGAGCAGCCGGGACAATCTTAGCTGTGCAAGAGCATGCTCATGGTGTGTGTATGTTGTGTGTGTGACTTCGGCATAGCGATGTGGAGCATCAATACTAATGAAGTGTTTATACAATAATTCTATGAAATTTTTGGAATAGGTCATGTATTTATTTATTTTTTGAATAGCTTATGGTTCAACATTCAAAAGACAGGATGGGTGTCAGTGAAAGTTGTCCTGCCCCCACCCCCATGTTTCCTCTTTCTAAAGATATCCACTGATCTGGCTTCCTGTGTGTCCCAGGTAACAGGGATGTTTTACAAATACCAGCAAGGATATCCATCCATCCCTTCTGCCCAAGTGCTCTGGACACACTGTGTATGCACTCTATTTTCTTCACTGCAGAATATGTTCTGAGGTTATTTCCTACTGACACCCAGGGAACCCTTTTCTTTGCTGGTGTGGTATCATTCCTTTATCTTATTCTCACTGATGGACCCTTGGACGATTTCTTGTACTCTGCTATTATACAGTGGGCATTGGATAGAAGACTGAACTTGTTGTGGGGGAGCTTGCAGGGGCAGGAAATTGTGCTAATCCTCCAGGCTTCCCACAATCCCAGCCTCTGTACCCGCACAGGGGACAAGGGACAGGGAACAGGGTGTGTGGCTGGGTCTAGCCATGGGCCACGAACAGGATTGCTGTCCAGGCGAGGGGCAGTGGGGAGCCCCCGTGGGACCTTCTGATCCCTGTCCCTCTACCATGGCGATGGAAGAGGCGGAATGTTCCAGTGGGGAAGAGTGTACCTGGCGGAACCTCTGCCAGCTTGGGTCCCCGGGGAGTCCATGGAGCAGAGTCTCCTGCAGACCCACAGTGGACCCGGTGACATTTAGCATGAGCCAAAGAGGGACTCTGCTGTGTGAAGACACATGGCACTGAGAGGCACAGACAGGGAGTCCGAGAAGAGCCAGCGTGGGGGTCTCATCTTTCCTTGGGCCCCTGATAGTATATGACATGGGGGCCCTGCTCACCACCCGGGCTTTTGTCCCTGTGCACTCATGGGGCACCAGGCTCTTAGTGTCTCACCCCTCTCCACCCTCCCTTTGATCATCATGGAGTCCTTGCAAAGACAATCGGATATCTCAGAATTGCAGGGAGTGCGTCCAGTGGTAAACATGCAGAAATAATCTAAATGTCCAACAATAAAGATTCAATAATTTATGGCATATTTATAAATTAGAGCAGCCATCAGAATGATATCAAAGATAAAGGGTAAGAGAAAATGTCCGTAATTTTTTTGTGTGCTTGGTACTGGGGATTGTACCCAGGGTCTTTGCATTGGGCTACATCCCTGGGCCCCTTTTTATTTTTTAATTTTGAGACAAGGTCTTGCTGAGTCACTAAATTCTCCAGATTGAATTCAAATTTATGATCCTCCTGCCTCAGCCTCCCAGAGGGCAGGGATTACAGGCATGTGCCACCACACCCAGCTTGTCCATGATATTTTTGTTAAGAGAAATAAAGCAGATTACAAACTAGTGTTTGAAGTGTGATCCAACTTTAAAAATATAGATTTACAATGAATGTCATTATATTGTACACCTAAAATGTACCAATAAAAGGATATACAAAAATATATATAGATTTACAGTTAAAACTGTGGATTATAAAAATTCATGAATGTAACCCCTGAGTCCTCTCCAGTTTGGCGAAAATACAGTCTTAGATTACAGCGTTCTCTCCTTCATCCTGTCAGTTTCAATTCCTAGCCATGTATGGAGGGCTCCCAAATCCAGATGTTTTCCTGATCTTTCAACCTGTTCACATGGTCAGCATATCATTCCCTCCTAAAACTGGCTCTTTCTCTGTTTTGCTGTTTCGGCCAGTAGTTCCACCAAAAACCTGGGACTTATGCAGAAATCCTCTTTCCACTTTATAAATCCAACCGATTCCTGTTGATTACTTGTCTCTAATGCTCCCCAAATCTGTCCACATCTTTCCATCTATTCTAGCACTTTATCTTAGGCCTTGTTATTCATCTGTGAATGTTTGCTTCTGCTCTGCTTCCACCTCCTCTATCTCCTTGGACAGCATCCACTCAAGCTGCCCTGCAAAGTGGCCATGTCACTTCCACCTTGGACCCAGTCTAAGCACCTAGTGTGTGACATTTTATTCCCCAGGCTGCCCAGCCATGCCTGAGAGTCATCACTTTCTGATTCACCTCTGTGTCCATTCATCCATCCATCCATCCATCCATCCAGCTTTCCACCCTCATTTATCCATCTACCTTTCTACCCTTATCCATCCATTCATCCACCCACATTTCCATCTTCACCCATCCATCATCTATCCATCTACCTTTCTAGCCTCATTCATTCACTCATCATCTTTCCATCTTTTTATCCCAATCCATCTATCCATCCATCCATCTCCCTTTCCATCACCATCAATCCATCCATCCCCCCATCCCCACACTTTCCATCCCCCATCCATCCTACTACCCATCCATCCAGTAAAACCCAAGAGCCCTTCTTTATGCATCCATGTGACTTGGTATAAAAACATCACTGTTCATGGAAGCAACTAACAATTCCAGAGATCCTGTGTGGGAAATTAAAGACAACAGAGTGAAATAAAATCAAACAATAGGAGACTCTATCTGCCATTCTTAATATTTCCTATTTTTGTGGCCTCTTGAGTTAATTTTTCCTAATGATGTCTTGTACCTGCTTCTACTCCCCTCTCACCCCATGGCTTGCAGTCATTTGCTCTAGAGACCAGTGAGAAATCCTCTCTTGGTGCCTTTGTGAAGCGTCTCTGATAGCCTCCGCTTGGTAAATTGGACCTTCTCTCAAAATGCTCATAAAAATATTTGTGCAAACATGCAGCGGAGAATTTATTTCATTCCGGAGTCTGTGTTCCTTGATCTTGGTGAAGTTCAAGGAAGAAATAAATAGGTCAATCATGACCCTTAGAAGGTGAAGTCACGTGGAAGGGCTTTATTTTATTTTTTAAGCCCTCAAAAAAAAAACAACACACACACAAAGATTTGAGTTTTCTTTTTTAAAAACAATACAGACTAGGGCTTTGTCCATGTGTTGTTCATCTAGGAGCTTATTTATTATTGATTTATTTTAATGCCAGCGAGCCCCTCGCACGGCGGCGTGAGCCCTAATGAGAACCCACGGCACCAGGAGCCTCCCAGTTCTCGCCCTCAGCCGCGCATCCCCAGGCTGCCTGGCATGCAGATCCCTCATTACGGACACATGCCCTGTCATGTGTTATTCCTCACTTAGTGACAATTTGTCACTGTCACCCTTGACATGTCACTCCTCGGCAGACGGATTTGACTCCAGTGCCAAGTCTGACACTAGGATGAGAGGTGGGGGTAATCTGGATTGAAATAGCGGGTGAGGGTGGCTAATTTCGCTCTGACATAATTCTGAGACCACGTAAAGATGGAGCAGTGCTGTATTTAAAGGGGAGTTTTTTTCCCTATAACAAAGCTCTTTACCCCATTCTCTCTTGTTCTGAGCCTGAGTATTCAATTATTCTTTAAGATAATGCTTTTATTTTTGAAGGATTAAACCTTGCATTTTAATGCCATGCATTTTCAATTAAGTGCACTAAGATCCATGGATATAACTATTACTTAAACTATAAGTAATGGTTGCATGTAAAAATTAGGAAACATTGTGCTTTAGATAAATTACATTCAAATTAGTTCTTATTATAAATGGGATAGAAAATGGATTTTTTAGTTCTGGCTGGCCAAAGAGCCAACATTTGTATCTACTTCATTTGTTTAAATATATTTCGAGCCAGATTGAAATCCATAAGGCCTGACATTAATTGAGCGCTGCCACATCAACGAACGTTAAGTTTCATCACAGCTGAGGAGCGCGTGTGCACTGCCTCGAATTAGAAATATTCCAGCCCTGTCGCATGAAAATGGTATTGTTTGTGTAGCGATTCTTTCAGTAATCATTAAGTGGTATCAATCTTAATAAAACGCACTTAAACAGACCATGCTCAGGGTATGGGTATGTTTTTAAGGAACTGTATTTTTTTTTCTGCTAAAGAGATGATGACATCTTCTTTTTTTCTGTAGGAAGAAATCCCTTTGTATCTTTCAGCAATCGCTGCTCTGCTTTTTCAAAGAAAGGAGACAGATGTGAGGTCCGGGGGGGTTTTCTCATTGTGCGTCCCTCCCAGCTGTCTTCGAGGTGGGAGGGGACGAAGGGGGGACCTTTCCGTCTTTGACCTCAGGGGCTGGCGATCATGGAACCAGGCAAGGGAACGTACAGAAACACAGTGTCCAGTGTCCCCAGGCCACCATGACCCAGACGCCAGCCCCTCTTCGAATCGCCTTCCCTCTTCGTTGTGCAGGACTGAACATCTGTGATGCAGTCCCAGGCTCTGGAGTGTGGTGGCGGATGCAGAGGAAGGAGACGGAAGCCGGGAACAGACAGGCATGGTGGCACTGAGCGGAAGGATGGCCACTGCCCAGCCATAGCCAGTGGAGGCTTGGAGCCAGGCAGGATCCTGGAAACTCAGGCAGGCTGGGTGCTTGGAGCCATGGGGAAGAAGTGAGGCAGTCAGAGCTCCAGGTACTCCCACAGAGCTCCTGGCATCGCAGGCCGAGGGGCTGTGGGTGGCTTTGCAGTTGGAGCCGCAGTTGGCAGCTTCTGGTGGAGCAGCTATCTCCCATGTGGACGTGGCACCATTATGAAATGTGCAGGCATGGTTGTCACCCCGTGTGACTGTCTCCCTGGATGTGGGACAGTGGGCTTGTTATGGAGAGGCAGTGTGGAAGAGGGTAGAGATCTCTGTATGGAACAAGACCATCTGAGAGCTATGGCCTCTGTCTGGCCCACTGGCTGTCGAGTTTCTGGTTAGAGTTCAGTCCGGCTAGTTCATCTTTCATCCATTCATCCACCATCCATCCATCCACCCATCCACCCATCCATCCATCCACCCATCCATCCATCCATCCATCCACCATTCACCCATCCTTCCATCCATCCACCCAGCTATCCATCCATCCATCCACCATCTATCCATCCATCCACCAATCCATCCGTCCATCATCCATCCACCCATCTATCCATCCACCCACCCACCATCTACCCATACAACCACCCATACATCCATCCATCCACCATCCATCCATCCACCATCCACCCATCCATCCATCCATCCATCCATCAATCCATCCACCATCCATCCATCGATCCATCTATCCACCATTCACCCATCCATCCATCCACCATCAACCCACCCATCAATCCATCCATCCATCTGTCCACCATCCATCCACCCATCCATCCATCCATCCATCCATCCATCCATCCATCTGTCCCCTGCAGAGTGTCTATGCTGTGCTGCAGGTGAGCATGCAGTCCTTATCCTGGAGCCTAAGGCTTAGGGGCCATGGGACTGGGTCAGAGTGAGGAACACAGGCAGTGTGGCAGGAACTGGCTTGAGGCTGAGGCCTGGGCATGGGCAGGTGGGAGCATCAGGCAGTCAAGGGCGAGCATCATGGACTGGGTTCTGGAGGGGAGAGAGATGTCAGCGGTTTGGGAGCCAGAGGATGGGTTGGGCCGAGTGCCAACAGGTTGTGGTTTAGATCTTGGGTGAATCAGCTGATATTGGGCTCCAGTGTCCTCATCTGCAAAGTGGGGACAGTAATGCTGGTGACAGGCAAGAGGGAGGGCACGTGTGAAAAAGAGTCTCGTATGTGGCGAGCTCACCAAGTGGAGGGTCTGCAGCCAGCACCAGTTTTGCACAGAGTAGAGCAGACATGGGGTCCAATGTGAGAGAACATGGGTCATCAATGTCATCACAGTGAACCTGCAAGCCACATGTCACCATCTCCACTGGACAGGGGAGGAAACTGAGGCTGGGTGGGGGAAGTATTTGGTATAGACTCTTCTATCCAGGCACATTCCCTGTGTCCCCTCCAGAACTTCCACTCTGTCCATGTGGTCAACAGGGGGCTGCTCTGCTTTCTGGGGACATCTGGTCATGTCCAGGGGCATCTTTGGCTGTCACAGGACACAGGAAATCACCTCACAATACAGGAGCAGACTCCAGATGTCCATGGTGCGAGGCTGGGAGACCCTGTCCTTGTTGAGACACCAAAACTGAAGGTTTGGATCTATGCAGTGGAGATGGTGGTCATGGTCAACACAGGCTATCATGGGGACGGGGCGAGGGAACCTAAATCTCAGCCTGGGGGTGAATTTCAGGGAGCAGAGAGCTCAGTGGGAGGTATTTTTCTCAAAGACATGGCAAGATTGTGGGCTGGAGTGGGATGTGATTTGATCTGCACCTTAGACGGAGAGGTGTTCCAAATCTGAGCAGGCAGCACTCGGGGTAGACCAGGTGGTTCTGCAGAACAGACTCCTGGCCCCTCTGGCAGGAGGAACTCATGTGCTTCTCCCCAGGGCATCCCTGGGGCCTAGCTTTTGGCCTGACACTGCCCTTACCACAGACCCATTTTCAAGGCCGTCAATACTTGGACCCAGGGGCCTTCTCCACTGGGGTCAGGCCAGGCTCCCAGTGACTTGATTCAGGGCCACCAAGGAGTCTGGTGTCCGGTGCTCAGCTGGTGGCCGCGCTGGCCTTTCCCAGGGCGGGAGTGTGAGGATGTTTCACCAATTTCACCCTTCTCCCGGGGCCGGCCTGGGACTCAGTTTGCCACCCTGTTGCCAAGTTCTGGGTCAATTGGGGACCGCTGTATGGCAAGGAGGGAGGCCTGGGACAAAGCAGTGTGGCACTCTGTTCTTTAATAGTCCATGAAGCAGGACTTAGAGTCAAAGTGGTCACAGGAATCTCTGGAGAGAAAACTCATTAATGAGACAGCAAGTTTCAATGAGTGGCATGGCCCAAAAGGACCAAGGTGCAAAAACCAGAGTCCCTGACTCTTTTCCCACAGGGACTCCACTACCCAGCTGTCTGCCTGCCTCCCTCCCCATGAACCCATCCCAGATATCACCCCAGGAAAGTTGCCTGTGTCATCCACACTGGCAACTGGAAGGCAAAAACCCCTTCCAGCCACTGAGTGAGAACAAGAAAGGCCACTTGCATTGGCGAGGTGATTTCCTGTGTGGAGGTGGCAAGAACAAACCAAATAGCCAGGGCCGCATCTGATGGCCTTGTGTCCAGATGGGTGTGTGAAGTCACCGAGCCTGGTTTTGGGATAACGTGTGTCATCTAAAAGTCCCCAAGCAGCTCAGGCTGCCTCTCCTCACTCTGCCTGAGCCTCTGGGAAGCCCCACAGCCTGGGGAAGGTGTAGCTGGGAGCAGCTAGAACCCACCTCTGCCAGAGGTGCGTCATTTCCTGTGAAGGGGCTGAGCACGGGCTCCAACCGCAGAGCCCTGGTTTCCGGCTTTGATGTGAGCAGCGCGAAGTCAAAGGACAGCTCTGGGCACAGGCAACGATCCTCAGAATAAGGACCTTGATGCTGGGAAGGGCTTGGCACGTGGCAGATGTTTACAACACACATGCGCTCACGCATTCACACGCGTGTGCACCTAGAGCATGCTGTGGCAAAGGCAATGTCTCAGCTGATGTTTTAAACCCACTCCCCACCCTTTGTCCTGAGAAGTGACACCCGCAAGGGTCCCTGGTTTGCCGGAGCCTTGACTTTCAGCCTCGTGTCTGCAGCAGCTCGCAGCCCCTGATGGCTTTGCTGGGCTCCACAGCTCCCTGTGTCCCTGAGGCCCCCACAGGTGGGTAGAGTGTCCTGGCCTCCCTCACAGCAGCCAGGGCCCAAGGCGCCTGATGCCCGCAGAGAGGAGTCAGGAGGGAGGCGGAGGCCGTTGCTCCTCCTACCCAGGCGGCGTCTCCGGTAGAGGCTCAGGTCAGCCAGACTGGCGTGGGTCCTGGGCCCTCTTCCGCGGCAGCATGTGGCCTCGGCCTGTTCCGACTCCTCTGCACCTCGGTGACCTTGTCTGTTCCCCGTGGACAGCAGGCCCTGACCTGTCCAGCTGCATGATGTCCAGAGAAGTTCGTGCCCCGCCAGCACTGGGGGGCCTCCCTACTGTGCGCCTCCAGGACCAGCCAGGCCTGGTTCCTTCCCGAGCGAGCGAGGGGGGTCCCCGCAGCTGCACCAGGCCACCTCCCAGCCTCCCCTGCAGACCCCGACACCTCGCCCACTCCCTCTAGCCAGTCAGCACGGCCTGTTGGATCTGTGGTCTGCTTATCCACAGCGGTGTAGCTTCCATCTCTGTGAGGGTGGGGGCTTCAGTGTTTGTCCTAAGCCATGTCCCTGAGGCTTGAATGAATGTCTGTCCGTAGCCAATGTGTGAGAATTAGTTGTGGAGTGACGGAGGAACCAGATGTTCCTCTGGATAGATCAGGCATCTCTGTTTTCTTCCCACAAAACCACGGCGCCCCCTCCCCTCCTCCCACCCAGAAGGGCATGCTCCTTATGACCTGACCCAAGCCTGCCGGGCAGCTTGGGTTTAGGTCCTGCCTCAGCTGCTCAGCATCATCTGTACGTGGCTTTCTTTCCATTTTCACACAAGGAGGCAGGCCTCTCTGATCCCTGAGGTCTCGTTGTGGGCCAGACCATCTGTTCCATCCCAGACACTTGGGTCTAGGTTGAAACTGGGCGGTGTGTTAAAATCCGCTTCCTCGCGTTTAAAGGCCAGAGGTCCCTCGGCTGCAAATGTGACAAATTCCAAGACAAGAGACTGGGGGCTGCGTGCCTGCCGGAACAAATGCCTGTCCCGAGTGCGTGCTGCCGGCGTTAGAGCAGCGAGGCAGCCACTTCTCTCCATATCTTAGCATGCCGCCCCTGCGTCCCGCAGCCCTGATGTCACCGGGACATTCTAGAGTTAGGCTCAGGGACAGACCGTGCGCTCCGTTCGTTGTCAAGCTTGTCACTTTGCTCCTGCTGACGTTTGATGCCCGCATGCCAGACGGCCAAGTCCACACGCTGTGAAACTCACCGTGAGGAACAGCGCCGAGATACCCAGAGTCCGTGGGTGCCGAGAGCTAGGGGCCGCTTCTTCAGGTAGGGAGTTCCAGAAGAAGATGAGATGGCGTGTTAGCAACACCGAAGCATCTTGGGTAAGACACCAGGGAGGCCCCAGTGCCCCGTGGCCTCGCCCCCAAGTCTGCTGGCTTCCGTCCGTAGCATCGCTTCGTTCCAGGCCCTTCTATCACCGCGTCTCTGGCCCGGCTCCGGCCTCTTGACGTCACCCCAGGGCACTGCAGCAGCTTCCCTCGAGGGCTTCCTGCCTCCACTCTCTCTCCTGCCTGAATCTGCATTGCCCTGACCTCAGCATCCTTGCAGCTCCCTCACTCTGAAGCCTTCTGGAGTTCCCTTGTTCCTTCGATGAATGTCCCTAACCTGAAGCCCCATCCCGCACCCCTTTAAGAACTCGAGGTTCCATCTAGAGGTCTGGTTCTCATCCAGATCGTGTTCAGGAACTGGCTTAATAGAGATCCTCCGGCACCTTTATGGATCCTCATTCCAAACGTGTAAGAGCCAGTGAGAGCTGGTGTCATGAACCCACAAGCCCAACGGGTCCTTGCTCCTCACGTCTTCCCTTCCCAAGCGTGACCCTTGGCCCACTTCCCCACCTCTGAGCTGAAATGCCCCTCCCAGTGAGGAGCTCTCCGGTCACCCCAGCTGAAAGCACTGCCCTTCACGCTGTGGGTGGACCGGACTTTCCATTGTCACCAAGATGCGCTTCCCTCGGATCACTGAGGCAGGGCTGATCTTCCTTCATTCTCTTCTCTCCGCGGGTTCCCACGCCTCCAGTGGAAGAGCCAGGATAGTGACGGCGAACCTTTTAGAGCTTGTGGTGATACAAATAGCCTGCTTCGGCAGACAGCGCGCGTGCTGTGAGTCGGTCACCACTGGGCTAGGACACTCAGTGCTGTTGTTTTGTTGTTAACAACAGTCCACATCCCTAGGGCACCCTACAGTATTTCAAAATGCTGTCGGCTCTCTGAGCTCACTTAGCTAAGAGGGAGCACCTGCATGTGGGAGGCGTGAGCTGCCCCAGGCAGGCAGAATGTGGAGAAGCCGCTGGCTGTTGAATGGGACAAGGGTCACAAGTAACTCAGGACCGCTGAGCAACCGCGCAGGATCCCCATGCCCACCACCATAGCCCGTGTCTAACACTGTCCCTGGCACATGGCCGCTGCTCTAATGAACATGCACCGAGCCTTTACTGGGAGCGATGCAAAGTGCACCGAGTTAAGAGTGAGTGGGCAGTTAGGGAGTGTCACATGGCTACACGTCCAGCAAGGCATGTGAACAGGAAGTGTGGGAACAGCGTCACTAAGGTTCTGAGAGGTGCCCGGTGGGGTTACCAGGGTTACCAGGGGAGTTACCAGTGACCAGGGCCAGCAGGATGACCACCAGGGGGCCTGGCTTCTAGATCAGCAGCTGTCCCCGAGGGCACAGCCTCTGTGCCTGGGATGCTAAGCAAGCAGACTCTCCCTCCTCCAACTCCACCCCGGCAGCACAGACTTTCTGGGGGTTCCCATAGCTGCAGATGGTCTTTCTGGGGCTCTCCTACCTTGCTGATCCTTCAAGAAAGTGCATCTCACACACAGGAGCCTGGTGTGCTCCACAGTCTTCAGTCTTCAGGACAGTACAGAGTCCTCCACTTCCTGATGGTATGTCCCAAGAACTTTTGAACAGGTGTTTGTTGGGTATGTTGGGGCCTTCCTGCCCCCCTCACTTCCCTGGGCTCCCCAAGTTTTCAGCAGTAAACTCACATTCTTCCACGGAGGGAACTTAGGCCTTTGCCCAGGACACGAAAGCCACCTCAGTCTTCCCGTGGGGAGGCAGAGAGGAGTCAGAGGCAACCTGAGCCAGGCCCCTTGGTCTTCCATCCTGTAATGGGGGATTTCAGGCAGAAGCAGGTGGGACTCGGTCCCCAGAGAGCCCTGAGATCCTTGCCTTCAATTAAACACCTGCCCCAGTGTGAGTCCCAGTGGGCTCCAGCCTGCCGCTCCCAGCTCCCAGGACTTTGACTGTTTCCCGCAGAGACCAGATCTTCCAGGCCGAGCTTTCTGTTTTCCCTAGGAGAAGAGTCAGGCAAGGGGAGGTGGATACCAGGCCTGAACCTTTCTGGGTGTAGCCTGTGACAAGGGCTGCAGAGGACCCCAGCACCTATTCCTCCTTGGAGCTTCTGTAGTTCAGACCAAAATGGCACTGGCAGAGTCTCCAAGTGCAGTCCTATAAAGTGGACTATAAAGTTGGCTGACAGAGAGACAAAGTGTCACAGAGGAGAAAGTGGATCTGAACAGGACAAGGCCCCTCGCGAGCCATGTCCCTGTCCACGGTGCTGACCGTGCTGTCGCTGCGGATGGAGGTTTCCCAGGAGGCTCCGGGCTGGCACGGTGCGGCAGCGATGGTGTGGGGACAGGGTGACAGCGTGGGCGACGCTGGCAGAGTGGCTGGGCCCAGAACTGTCCGGCAGAGAAAATTAGCCCCCTTATACTACAGGTAGCCAAGCAATTGTATGCTTTTGTTTTGGGAATTCAGGTGAAATGTCTTTCCCTGCATCCCCCATCCGCTACCCGCCGGAGATTAGAATCTTCATCCTGAGTCCCCACCGGATTGGGCCTCCTTTCTGATTCTCCAGCCATGCTAGTTCATTCTTCAAGGCCCAGCCTGGACCGCCTGTCCAGGAAGCCCTCCTGACTGGCCCAGTGGAGTTGCTCATTCTGTCCTCTGTCCCCCTCCAAATGTCGTGTAAGTGTCCCATGACTTTCACTTGTGACAGATCACTGCCAGGGGCTGCACACTATTTCTTTCTGCAGTGCAGCCTGAGCTCTGGGCTCTGAGCAGACCCATGACCCAGGAGACAAGCTGTGTGGAGAAAGCGCTCGTGGTACCGCTGCCCGTCCAGGCCCTGGGGCCACTGCCTCCCAATCTGCCCTGCCATCTGCCTTGAAGATAACAGCTCCTAGGGACCCATTCACCATGGCACGTCCTACTCCACTCCTGTGTTCGGGTCCCTGTCACTTAAGCTGGCCTTATGCATCACGGTTCCCAAGCCCCCTCAAGTGAGGTGAAGATGTACCCTGCCTCGCTACAAAGGGAAACTGAGGCTCATGGTGGGGAGGGCTTTTCTCCAGAACCCGTGGCTCTGCGGGGGTGAAACTCACTTAGCTCTTCCAAGCCCCAAGTAGACTGATGGTTTCTTTTCTCGTCTGTTTTGTAAGAATTTCTAAATAGCTACATCCGGGCAATGGAAATAGAATGTCTGTTGTCTGAGCCTCTGAAGATGCTAGTTCTACTTTGCTGGTTCGAAGGACTCATTGCCTGTTTCTGGCTTCTACCATTCTTGGCTTCCTGATACTTTCATGCTGAGATTCCTCTGCTGGCTCCAGCCCCACCCCAAGTCTTTATTTCATATTCACTGGGGGCCAGGAACTCACAGAGCCCCGCAAAGAGGAGAGTCGAGACCAGCACCCCCATTTTACAGATGAAGCTCTGAGGCCCAGCAGGGACAAGGTCCTTGTGCCAGATCAGAGTCAAGAACTGTGGCAGGAAGGATTCAAACCCAGAACAAGCCACAGATGCTATGCCACCCTGGGCCTGAAATCCTTCATTACTGACATTCGGGGAATATCTGTGCAGGTATCCAGAGCGACAGATCTGCGGGAAGGAGCCCACCCTGTGATTTATTTTCTCCAAGGTTCCCAGGGTATTTTTTCCTCCTTTCAAATGCCGTGTGGCTCTATTCCCACCTGAGGTCATTAGCCTCAGCATAGGTTAAAAACAAAGTGTTTGTGTCCATCCATCTAATTGCACAGAAACGATGACGCCTTCATTACCATCACCCTAATTATTTTGAAATCCAGAATATTATCCTTCTCCACAATTAGGCAGATGATCAGCACCGGCCCCACCTGCCTGGGGCCGGGAGGTAAGCCTGGTAAGAGAGAGGTGGGGGAGGAAGTGAGGCAGGCGCCCACCAGCTGCTCCTGATGATTTTCTGTCCCCTCTTGCAAAGCCACTAACTAGAGCCTCCCCTTAATGAGCAGGGAGGGTGGGACTCAACTGGTCGGAGCCAGGACAGCGTTTCCAAGGTGGATCCTCATTGTCACACTCGGCCCTGTGGGTGAATACAGTGCTCACCTGGATGTGGTGACTCAAATGAGCCGGGAGCTTCCTGAGAATGGTTTCAAGTCTCAGTGAGACTGCTGTGTCTGCCTGCCCGTTCTCCAGAGCCGAGCTTGTCTGCCTGTGGCCTCGCCTGCTTTTTCATGCTGTGTGTGTTCTTCGGCACCGGAAGTGACCCGGGGGACAGTCCCGTGACTGAAAGGACTCTGCTTGGCTGCCCAACATGCACAGGGAACCAGGAAGGAGCCAAGGAGAGCTAGGTCCTTGGTCCACTTAATGCTCTTGTTTTGGGAAGAAAGGGGACTTTTCTCCAGAGGCCAAACCATGCGCCTTAGAGTCATGCCCGAGCTCCCAGAGAGCTGGGAAGCGTCGGGACAGGAAGAGCTGCCATTTACCCAGCACCCTGGAATGCCCCACCTCTTCCCCAGGGCTTTCTGTGGATTTCAGCCACACCATGTCCCCACGGGTTGCTTTCATCCTCCGCATGTTGTGGATGAGGCGAAGCAGCAAATTAAAGGGTAAACAGTGCTACTGAGAGACACAGCCTGGCCCGGAACACAGCCAGCCTGGCCCCCATCAGCAGGGAGCTGGCCCACCCCCATCCACCCAAGGGCCAGTCAGCCAGAGACGGGCTCAGGCCACCCGGCTGCAGGGCTGTCCCTTGGGGACTTCAAACGCACCAGCGGGAAGAGGCACTCGCTGTGGCCTCCGCTTGGCATCCCGGCCTGCACCTGGGGATTGGCGTGGGCAGCAGGGCCCACGGGCACCGTCGGTCATGGAAGCTCGCAGCCTGGCGCTGTGGGCCGGGCCAGGGTAGGGGAGAGGCTGTGTGGCCCGGCTCCCTGTCCCCGGGCTGCTCTGTCCCCGCAAGCTGCCCCTCCCTCCTGGTGAGACCCGGACCTGTCAGCCCCGGCCCAGACTCGGCCCCCAGGGGCTGTGGGGTGGCACCCTGGCACGGGGATGCAGCAGATGAGCGGAGAGGGTGGGGCTGGTGCTGGGCCCTCCTGACCGGCTGTGACGGGGATCCGGACCACGAAAAGTTGCAGTGCTCCCTTTGGCCATCACCGTGAATGGCGGAGGCCAGGGCTGCCGGCCCCTTCTCCACTCAGGGCCTCCGCTGGGTGGCTGGGCTGGGCCTCAGAGGCCTTTAGTCCAGGAAACCCTAAATAAAAGGACCCAGGTCCCTGGGGACCAGGCCAGGCCTGGCCGAGCTCAAACCCCAAGCCCTGTTCCTCAGAGCTCGCTACTCTGACCACCTGGGCGGTCTCGGCAACTCTTCTTTCAGCCTCGTTCTCCATCTGAAATGGAGGTTACCTGAGGTGTGAGCCAGCGGGGCTGCCACAGGTACAGCTCCCTGAAAGAGGCCTCATAGCCCTGTAGTAGGGCAAATGTCTTTGCAAGTAGGGAGAGAGAGGGAGACGGAGACAGACAGGGACAGAGAGGGAGAGAGAAGGAGGGAAAGAAGAATCTCGTCTCAAAATTCTAGGAATTGTCATTTCGATCATGCTGAGCCGGAGTCTCGGGCCCGTGGCTTCGCTGGTGCAGGGTGACCATCAGTTCAGGGTGCTCTCTGCCACCCATGCCCGCTATCAGAAAGATTTCCGGAGACAGACTGATTCCTCTTCTTTGTTGACTTGTGCTACATCCCCAGCTCTTTATTTTTAATTGTGAGACAAGTTCTCACTAATTAGGTCATTCAGCTGTCCAGTCTGGGCCTGAACCTGGGATCCTTCTGCCTCAGCCTCCAACTGCTGGAGTCACAGCTACGCACCACTGCCCTGGCCTCCCCCTCCCCTCTCCCTCCCCCTCCTCCCTCTCCTTTGGGGTGCCCCTGAAGGATCAAGACCACAAATCGTGGAAAGCACCCGTGGGGCATGGTGGTGCACACCTGTAATCCCAGCACTCCTGAGTTTGATTTAGTGTGGGCAACTTTGTGACCTAGTGAGACCCTGGTTTAAAATTTAAAAAACTCATTTTAAGAAAGGGCTGGGGACGCATCTCAGTTGGAAGGCTTTGGGTTCAATCTGAAGTACCACCACCAAAAAGCAAATAAAGGAATGTCTCCAGAGTGTATCTGGCACACTTTGAGGGCTCAGGTGTGGAAGCTGTTGCTTCCCTGGAATGAGCCATGGCCCAGGCTTTGTGTCTGACTTTGGACTCCTCGCTGGCCCCGTTCAGTGGTGCAGGCTATAGACTGCAGAGCCATGTTCCCTGGGTCAGGCCCGGATGCTACCTGGGTGAACTTGGGGAGCTTGCTTAGACTATTCTTGTGTTTTCTCATCTGTAAGCTGGGCAATCTGGTAGATAGAAAGCACGGCTACTTATCAGTCATGTTGAGGTGCTGTGGGTTCACTGCTCAGAACAGAGAGAGTGCTTGTCTCAGTCTGCTCAGCTGCATAACAAAAGGCCATGAACAGAAATTTGCCTCTCACCATTCTGGAGGCCGGGAAGCCTGAGACTGCAGCACTAGCAGCCTCCATGTCTGGTGAGGTCCCTTCCTGGGTCCTGGACACTTCTCACGGTGGAAGAAGGGACAGGTGGCTCTCTGTAGTCTCTTTCATAAGGACAGGAAACACCTTCTGATAACATCGCCAGGGGTGGGGGACACAGACACACAGCACCCCGATGATGCTGCGTCTAAGCACCATGGCCCAGAGCACCAGGAAACAACCGAGGAGCCGCCACCTGGCTTCCATCAGGGCCTGGGGCCTGGGCCAGAGCTCGGAAGGAGGCGGGGCTGGTGGCCAGGGCCTGTGACACTGAGCTGCCAGGCTTTCCTTTTCTCAGGGCCTGCGTCTGTCCGAGCCAGAGCTGGCGCTGAGAGGAGAGCCGGGAGGCTGCAGGTGGGCTGGGAGGGAGGGAAGGTTCCTGGCGACTTCATGCAAGGCCCAGTGCCCCTGTTGGGCCATTCCGCTGCCACACCCTGCGCTCCCTTCTGCCCCACTGTCTTCAGTGCAACCCGGGTTCCTGGGCAGCAGGGAGACGAATGGTACAGGAGGAATTAATGCATGGCTGTTACAAAGAGGCATGCTGGGAGCATGGAGGGCCGGGTGCAGAAAACGGGGGTGCTGCTGGTGCCGGAGAGGAAGCTTACTGTGAGAAGACCTCTCTCAGAGGAGACCAGTAGGCCCAGAAAGCTCTGGTCTCGGGAAGAGTGGGGAAAAGCATCACAGCCTGGGGGAAGGGCGCATGCGCATGCTCAGGGGCTGGGAGGAGCTCCAGCTGGTCACGCCCACCTCCAATGTCCCAGCAAGGGATTGGATCTGGACGCTTGGAGCAGCACATCTGGTAATTGAAAAGATCAAGGAAGTAATGACGAAGTGCTCGTCTGCAGGCAGCCGCCGCGATGGAGGTAATGGACGGAGGCCAGGCAGGCCATATGCACTTGGCAGCCGGAATGAATCACGTCCCACGCGGTACAAAACAGGAACGACAAGCACAATGAAACATTTAAAGAGGAGAGTGGATTTTAATTTTAGGAGTCGTCTAAAACAATATGATAATGATGATAGCCAAGTTGGCCCCGTGAATGTAACATCCAAATAGGACACAAATTAAAGTCATAAATAATATTTAATTTGCTATACGAATGCATTCTCAAAAGTCATATTGATGAAAAAAGTTATTAGAATGAATCAAACGGAGACTCTCATATGTCTGGAATATTTAGTGGACTGGAGAAAACGCTAGCAGAAAAAAAAAAATCCATACCACGATGTATGAGTTGGAAATTGGATGAGAATATTATGATTTTCAGCTTGCATTTATCGAGCAAACCACAGACTGTATTTCCAGGGCCATTTAGCTAGATTAGAACCAATAAGAGAAGACTGATTTTTAAGAACTTGTGATTAATGACAGGCAATTCTTTTAGAGCAGTTTTGTAAATACTCCATCCCGAAGATATTCTGTGCATTCATCCGTCACTCAGCCTCGAGCTACAGGGCTTGCGGGACCTTGTTTTCCTGTCACCAATGGTTTTGTGCACTGTACTTTCATGGACTTGGATCTTAACTTCAGTGAGTGTACCTCGTACAACATGTTTGCAGACCCTCAAGGGGCAGGCAGAGAGGGAGAGGGAGGGACTCGTGGTGGAAGAACAGCTATTAATTTGCAGAATATTAAGTGTATCCTGGAGGCTGTCAGGGCAGCCTCGCAGAAGTAAAGAGAAGGGCTCAGTGCAGAGAGGGGAAGAGAGTAAGAAGTAAGCAACGCCTGGCATGAAGGAAAGGCACAACCCAGGTAAGACTGCTGTCTCTGGCAGTGGGTCAAAGTCCTGGCTGTCCTGGAGTGGGACTGTGCCAGCAGTGCCGGGAAAAGAGCTGACCCCAAACAGGAAGGGTCCTGACGGTGCTGTGGATATTTCACCTAAGAGACCTGAGGACAGTGATGTCGGTCAAGAATTCAGAACAACCGTGTGCAGGATCCACTCTATTTCCAAAGCCCACACCATGGAGGGTGGATTGTGGGTTACCGGCTGACTCCAGGGGCCCCTGGGGTCCCAGCTGGGGCACTGGACCTTGCCCTGTTCAGCCGTGCACTTGAAGATGCACTGAACCTTTGGGTTCCGGTGAGTCGTTGGCCCCTCCTCCATCCTGTCCCTCAGCTGAGCCTGTGCACTGAGCGCCGAGCTCATCTGGACAGCTCCTCTGGGCCTCCTGGCTCACCATTTCTCACCTGCAAGGAGGTGGGGCCCCAGCTCCGGCTGGCATCCGTCCCGTCAGGTCACCAGCCCAGCCAGTGATCTTTCTAAATTGCAGATCAGATCCCATCAGTGTCCTCCTTGACACCCTTTAATGGCTCCCCAGGGCAGTGTTTTTCAACCTTTAAAAAACAAATGCATGTGCTGTTTTGATAAATAATGATAATGGCTTCTATTTATCAATAGCGACTGTTACTATCCATCAAGTGCTTCCTGGGGGCCGGGGCTGTGCTGGCCGTCCCTTGAGCCCTCACCGACTGCTCACTGGACGCCTGTGTTACATGTGAGGACACTGATTTTCCAGCTGGCCTCCAAGCCAGGTCTGACGGTGCCTAAGGGGGCTCCATTAACCACCAGGGACCGGCAGAAGCTCTGATCTCCTCCTGAGCGGTCCCCTTCTGCACACAATGCACTCCCTCCTGCCACTTCTCTGCCTGTGGGACAAACTCCAGGCTTCCTCTACAGTGGGCACCAGCACCCAGGTCCCTGTCTCTGGCTCCCTTCTAGCCAACTGCTCTTCCTGACCTGCTCCTGCCTTTCTGCTTCAGGTGTCCTGCCATCCTTCTACTGTTTATTGCCTGTCCTGTGACTCTGTGTAAGCAGCATCTCCTCCAGGAAGCCCTTCTGTACCCCAGGTTGGGCTGGGGTCCTACCCGAGTGTTGCCCCAAGCACCTCTGTTCCCTGTTGCTGTCCAACCAGCCGCATGTCTCTTCCTTTGCCTCCTCTAGGCTGTGAGCTCTCAGAGAGAGGACTCTGAGTCCGCGTGTTGTTTTGTTTAACACAGGGTGACCAGCACTGGCCCTCTACTCAGGTCCTGTTGGTGATGAGATGTTGAAATGGAAATTCGGGCAGGACCCCGAGACAAAGTAGATCCTACTGGAGGATGAGTGATTCCCAGGGTAGGGAGTGCTCTGGTTTGGGAGTCGGGTGGCCTGGCCTCCAAACTTAGCTCTAGTGCTTTGGGGCAGAAGCATAGCTTGGTGAGTCAGACATCACCGTCTGGTTGGGGTTAAAAGCATGAGTGGCCACCTGGCTCTTGCTGGCGCTCAGCTGATGGGAGACCTTGCCCTGCGCTCCCCATCATGACTTTGGGGGTTCAGCACAGTGTGGAGGCACAGGCAGGGCTGGGGTGCCCCTGATCCCTCCCTCCTCGCCTGCAGGGCGTCTGGGACATTTCACAGAACTGCCTTCTGTACATTCCATCCCCACTTCCTCTCACCATTCCCCAAACTGAGTCTCACTCTCCATCTAAGTTACCAACAGTGTGAGAACCAGGCATCCAGATTTTAAAGATCCATTGAAAAGCAAACAGACAAAGCCTAGAAACACCCAAGACGGCCTTCAGTCAGCAAGTGGATAGCAGAGTGTGGCACAGCTATAGGATGGAACGTTACAGAGACACAGACCCTGTTAGGGTTCAGATCCAGATGTCCGCCAGGGTCTCCTGCACACAGACAGGGCTTTGGGGAGGTGATTGGCTCATAGGACGTGGAGCTGTTAGGACATGGGGTTCGGCTGGAAGAGGTGAGTTGCTGGGAGTGTGGCCCAGAAGGTTCATCCTCCTGCCTGCCATGCCACAAGCAGCTCTGCTACACCCCACCCCTGTGCCACCCCACCCTGGCTTGGAGCTGGCAACAATGGGCTGGAACAGGAGCAGAATGAACCTCTCCTTTAACTCGTGGGTGTCATGTGCTGTGCCTCAGCGATGAGGAAAGTGATGAAGACAGGGGCTGTCAAGCCACAGAAAGCCACGGAGAAACTCGAAATGCCTATTGCTAAGTGGGAGAAGCTGGGCTGGGAAGGCTACGCCTGTGCGCTTCCCACTCCCCAGCACTGGAGAAGATGAATGATGGAGAGCAAAGAAATCAATAGTGCCGAGAACTGGGGGAGGTGGGGAGGGCCAAAGAGCTGGAGCACAGTGGGATTTTAGGGCAGTGAAACTGCTCTGCGGTTCTGTGATGATGGGCGCATGGCCGTTGTCAGGACCCAGAGAACACGTGGCACACACTAGGGGAATCCCAGCATGAGGGAAGGGCCCGGTCGGCAGCATGGCGCCAATCAGGGTTCATCAGCTGTGGGGGAGATGGGTTGCAGAAATGAACGACAGGGACTCGGGGAGGAAGGGGGTGCACAGGGGAAGCCTCCACACTTTCTACTTAGTTTTTCTGCAAAACTAAAACTGCTAAACAAAATTTATTTAAAAATTTAATAAAATAAAGTTAAATAAAGAGATTCTACTGGAAGAACATGAGAACACTCCATCTCACATGAGACACAGGGCTCGCCTCTGCTGAGCTTTCCATTTGGAATTCTTTTTTTTTTTAAGTTTTGCTTTTTGAGGTACTGGAGATCAAATCCAGGGGTGCTCTACCACTGAGCTGCATTCCTAACCTCTTTGAATTTTTAAAATTTTTTTAATATTTTGGGACAGGGTTTGCTAAGTAAACCAGGTGCAACTTGGCTGGTGAGGACGGTTCTCCTGGCAACCTCAGCAGTATAGACCAGGATTCCTTAGTTGGCTGCCCTTCTAACACAAGGAGAGTGCATGTTCTACAAGATTCCTCTGCAGCTCCCTCTCTTCCTGTGCCTAGGGCAGACATCAATAATCAATCTGCAGCTCCCTCCCTTGCTGTGCTCAGGGCAGACATCAATAATCAAGCTCATCAAGTTTTCTGACCCTCAGTCACTTGTCTATCAAATAGGAATCATAATACCTATTTTATAGGCAGGTGGAGAGGGAATAGTTAATTAAAGTGTAAAAGGTGAAAAAGATAATCAATCTCCACTCTCTTCCCAGTGATTCTTCTGTGCCTAAGGCTTCTCTGTACTCTATCCTTATGCCAGGCAAACAGTTCCAACAGACTAGGTGCAGCCAATCGGCTATCCTTTCCCAGGTGGCCATTCCTGCTCTAGCAGACGGCCAGTCTGGTCTTTCCAACTTCACTTCTCCCTGGCTCTGAGTACGAACTGGCTCTTTTACCTCCTGTGAGAGGTGGGAGCTGTCATTGCCCCTCCTGATTCACAGGTGGGCATGTGGCAGGTCCTGCTCACCACCTCTCTAGGCCCTGGTGCCTTCTGCCCACTGCTTTTCTGTGAGGGATTCAGGGAGCTGAGGACCAGAAGTGCCAGCAGTAATGGCGGAGGCAGCAGTCAGAGGGACGCAGAGACGCACCTTGCCGGGATCTCTCCAATGTCTCTGAGCATCACCCTGCATAGCCTGCGCCCCTCTGCGTCTCAGAACAGCCATTTTCATCCCTGTTTTTCTGTCCAGGAAGCCAAGGCCCTTGCTGCTCACAGGCAGCAGTGTGACAGCCTGGGCTTTCCGGGCTCCCACTCCTTCCGGCTCCCAGAGCCCTGTCCCCAGGTCAGGACGTCTGGGAGATTCCCCTCCAGGCCTAAGCCAGGGCCCTGGGGAGGTGCTGTAGCTCTTGGTGGTCATGTGGACCCTGGCAGTGGCAGTGAGCATGGTTCAAATCCCAGCTCTGTGTCCTACCTGTTGGGAGACTTGGTGAGCTGCCCAGACTCTGTGGCCTCAGTTTCCTCAGCTCTCCAGCAGGTGCACTGCTAGACCTACTGCTGCAGCTGCTGTGGGGATGGAATGAGACCCCCGGCCGGCACCCACCTGTCCTTAGGGCTCTGGCACTGCTGAGGTTAGCAGGGGCTCTGGGGTGAGGCCATGACCTTGCACAAATCTTGCATCCTCCCCGAGACTCAGCTTCAGCCACAAAACGGCCCTGGAATCTTTACCTGGAGTTCATGCCATCCTTCCCGTGGGGGTGCCGGGGCTAGGGCAGTCTCCACAGGGAGCAGGAGCCGTCCCTGTCTCTGGGAGCTTGCAGTCCCCCTCTGGTTTCTGCGGCCCCAGAGCTTCTTACAGTGGGCTTCCAGGGATCTACAGACTGCTAAGCAGGAAGGACAGACGTTTTCTGGGCAGAGGTCTGGGGCTCCCATGGGTCTTTGAGAGACCTCTCGTTCACAAAGTCAGGAGACCCTGCAGAGGGGGAGCTGCCTGATTTGTGGGTGCCCTGGTGCTGTGGGAAGCTGACTGCATGCCCCAGGCCCGGAGGCCCCTGCTTATCTGCTGGACCCAGGGCCGGACCAGTGCCACTGGCTACCCTAAGTGTCCCTGTGGGTCCAGGTCCCAAGGGTGGGTGCGGGGCAGGCCCAGGGTTCTGCAGGTGAGTCCAGGATTCCTGGGGTTCACCCTGCAGGGCCTGCCCTCCTCACCACAGCCACAGGAAGAGCTTAGGGGAAACACATCTCTAAATAAATAATAAATATGGGCAGAAAAATAACACAAAAGCACTTGCCTGGTTCAGGACTTTTGACAGGCCTGCACACCGGCTCTGAGCCAGCTCTGTCACTGCCAATTACGGCCTCTGCCATCCACGTGTTGCATGGAGGCCTGAGGCCCTGCAGCGACCTAGGCTGGGATATTCCTAGTACGCATGGCTCAGCTCCTCTCTGCCACTGTCAGTCTCTGGTGACTGGGAAAAGCCTGGGCCACAGAGAGGGGCTTTGGGGTCAGACTGCAGGGTCTGAATCCGGCCCTGGTTCTCCCCTCGGCTCAGGCAAGTCATCTAAACTTGCTAAGCCTCAGTTTCCCTGTCTGCAAAGTGGGAGCAGTACTGGAACTGGCCTTGGCATGTGGAGGCAGAGTGGTGCCTTGATGCACAGACAGCACGTGGGGAGGAGAAGGCAGTGTTGCTCTGTGCATGGGGACTGGACCCAGGGCTGGGGCAGGCAGGGGGCTAGGAGGGCTCAGTCTCAGGGTTTGGTCTGCCCTCTGGCAGCTGGCTTTGTTGCAGGATGGCCTGGGCCCACTCCCTGGGCACCGGAAGAGACGCTGGTCCGGAGGCCTGCAGCTGGGTTTGCGCTGGAGGACAAGAGAGCCCTGCATGACTCTGTGAGTCACAGGCCCCTATGCTCCCGGAGAGGGTCCCACTGCCCTCTTTGCTGTGCCCTCAATCTGACCTCTTGTCCCTCGCTGTCCTCCTTCCCAGCATCCTCCAGAGCCTCTCCCTCCACCTTGGCCAGACCCCACCCCCTCCAGGAAGCTGCTGCGTCTACCAGTGTCCAGCCAGGAGACGCTGCACTGGTCTTCCCAAGAGAAAATCCCTCCTGCAGCACATCGGCCCCCACACCCACTGGGATGACTGTCAGAAAATAACAAGTGTTGGCGAAGACATGGGGAAACTGGAAGCTTTACGTACTGTGGTGTGAAATACAGTGATTCCTCAAAGTTAACAGAATTACCTTAGGAGCACGAGATTCTGTTTCTGATTGAGTCCAACAGAATTGGAAGCAGGGTCTTAAAGAGATATGTGCACACCTACGTTCACAGAAGCATTGTTCACGATGGGCAGAAGGTGGAAGGAGTCCCCAGTCCCTCTGATCTGTACAAGGGAATACTGACCAGAGGGAAGGACATGGTGACTCGGCTATAACACGCAGCTAAACACGAATGGACAAATACTGTAGGGCTCTGCTTTCACGAGGTTCCAGGAGTCATCGAACTCATAGGACAGAAAGTAGGAACCAGAAGGAGCAGGAGGGGTCTGGGGAATCTGAGTTTCACGGGGACAGAGTGGCAGTTTCAAAGGCACCAGAGTTCTGGAGACGGATGACAGCAACAGTTATTCAACAATGAGAATGTACTTAAAAATGGTTAAAGTGGTCAATTTTGCATTAAATATATTTTTAACCTTTAAAAATAAAGAAGTGTTACTGATTATGAGATGGTTAGCCAGGTGTCAGAAGGATGCATTCAGGCAGGAGGAAGCCGGAAGCAGCCCCAGGGCTGGGCCCCAGGACAAAGGTAGAGGGCACAGCAGGCTGTGGCCTTCAGAGCCAGCCCGGGCGAGGAGGCACTGCTGCTCTGCCAGCATGGTCATCGCTGGTTTGTAGGGGACCTGGTGGCCTGCTGCTAGACATGGTTTCCTGGCTTGGAACGCAGAAGAGCTGGTTCTGGAAGTGCTGGCAAAAAAAGGGAACCATTGTTGCTCGTGGGGTGCGGGCTCTTCCTGATGTCAGGAAGACATCAGGGCTCCCAGGGATACGTTAATCATCTCTCTGCTTAATTCATTTTTAGCCCAATAATAAGAATACAAAGCACCTGTCATGCCCAGGGCAGTGTCAGTTCTTCAGTTCTCAGGCCGTGTAGTTTGGCGGACTCTGCTGCTACTTTGCTGCAGATGGTATCAGGGCTCAGACTCATTAGTGACTGTCAGAGGGGGAGAGTTGGATGTGAGACCCGGGGCTACCTCCCTGGTCACTTATGTCCCCTGGTGTCCCTCTGTGGCCAGGCACTTAGTAGCTGCTCGGTTTTACTTGCTGGTGAAGTGGCCGACAAAGGACCGATGAACACGTTTTGGGGGGGCTCTTTGCTGCCGTGGAGGATGGAGGCGACTGTTGCAGGGACCCCCCCTGGGAGCAGGGCGAGAGGCTGGAGACCGAGTCATGGAGTATTTCTCGTGGAGCCTGTGTCTCTGCACCCTTGCAGTCCTATCACAGGCCTGTGGTGAGAATTAATCTCAGGGAAGGTGAGAGAACGCAAGACAAGCTGCTCCGAGTTCTGCATAAAAATAAAATCTGGGCAGGAATGATGCGGGCGATACATCATTTCCCTCTGACTCGCAGAAGGTTTTTCTTTTTGTGGAAGTACAATGAGGGAGATGGACAAGCTGGTTCCTGGGGGTGCTGGGCTCCCTGGGGCTTTGTGCTGAGGCTGGGGAGGGCAGGACAGGGGGAGAGGGACGAGAGGCGGCGTTGAGGAGCAAGATGACAGATGCCCTGGTGGAAGAGGTGACAGTTTGCCTACGTGGTGAAATGGCTCTGTCAGGACATCAGGGTATTTGGGGACTTGCATTCAGAAGGCAGGAGTCTGGGAACGAGCCTGCCATCGACGGGGCTCCAGAAGTGATGCTTGGTAATTCCACCTCATGATCTGTGTGGGTTTATCATGGCGCTAATCGGCCTAATGATGACAGGAGCTCGGTCACCCCCACTTAGATGCCAGGTTTTAAGTAATAACACGCACTCAGCAGGCCTGGGGCTGTGCAGGGCGACCTGGCAGGGCAGCCCCTCTGCATGCATCTGGCCAACGAGCCCAGCTCCCACGGGGGTGCCCAGCTCCTGGGGACCCTGTGGGGGACCCCCTCTGTCTGCTGGCCACCACCCGAAGAAGTGACTGCTTCCTGGTCTACCCAGCAATATGGACACCTGTCATCAGACACAGAGGGGGCCACACAGCCCACTGCCCCCATGGGTTAGTACCAATCCTACGTCTCTGAGTTGCCCCTCTTAATAGGAAAATTTAAAACCAGTGTTTATGATAATGCCCTTGTTCCCATGGACACCAGTGAGCTGTACAACCAAGATTAATGGAGAACCATCGAGCCCGGTCCTAAAAGATGGTGCCTCTTGCGGATTCCGGTCTGTCACGCGGCATCCATTAGCGCCAGAGCACGGGGTCCTCATCATGTGGGTATCATTGGGACCTGCGCACGCCACGGCAAGATGGCATTTCCAGCGCACATCAACAGATCATTTCACCACTGCTGAAGGCATCGTAAATTGGACTTATAGCTCAGCTGCTGGCATAAATAAGTCCCTTTGATAGTTAGAGGAGGACGTTATGACACTCCAGGGTACAGGAGGGGACATTGGCACTGTCATTTTTTTCTCCAGCCCTGGCACCCTGGTGCCTGTGATCTTTCTGAAGATTCAGGGCACGCGCTCTTCATTACGGCTTGGGCACCAGGGACTTGTTTTTTTTGCAAGATTAATGAGCGCCACGGAAATTCTCCAGCGCATCTCGATAATTAAGTCTTTGTTTATCAAAAAACAAGTTATATTAGGAGCAGAAAATTCGCAGTAATTATTCATAATTCTAACAATTCAAGTATAGCTACCTCATTTGCCTGGGTAATTCTGCTTTTTAATTTCTTGCATACATTTGCATATTAATTTTGCCCGTCGGCTGCAGCAGGCTTGACAGTTTGTTGCCATGTGATGGTTTTCACAGGGGTGCGACGCAGTTGGGTGGCATTTCGACTGGGTGCAATGATAAATTATGAATTTTCTAATTTGCTGCATAATGAAGTAACCCCTTCCAACCCAATTAAAAAGAATCACTAGGATTTGTTTTTTTGGTAAATATATATTTTCCAGGTAGTTCCATCTTCTTTTCCTTGCTGTTTATCAACAAGGCATATGTATTTTTTTCTGTCTCTTCAGAAAAAATGTCGATGCTTGCATTTGTAGCCTGCAGGGAGACTGTGTCTCAGGGCATCAAAGGAGACACAGGATTTGGGCTTATCGAGGTGACATTTAGGCCTTGCATCAGCTACTCCTCTGCCTGGCCTGCATGGGGAGCATCCAGACCCTGGATGAGTCTGCGAGTGTGGGTGACAGAGGCATGTGCTCGCGGACGGTGGGCGGCTGCAGACACACAACCAAAGGAAGATGGTGCAGGTTGTATCTGACTGACCGTGCAGGTATCTCCTGCCCCAAATCAACCACCAAAGCTCTTCAAGCTTCTAAATTCAAAACAAACAACAATAATAGAACAAAACGGGCTCTGATGAGAGCTAAGCAGGCCCAGGAGGAGGCCGCAGTACACATGGCTGAGGCAGAGGTGAGATTCTGGGTGGCTGGCAGTGAGAATTCCGGCCTTTCCAGATGGTTCTGGCGTCACCCAGATACTGTGTTCTAATGGTGCGAAAGAGGAAAAATCTGGAAAAAGCTTTGCGCCATCTCGTCACGATTCCAATGCAATGCTGTCCACGCCCGTGGTAGGCTCTGTGGGGCTCACGGGCACCCCTGACGCGGGGTGCAGGGCCTGTCCTTGGGGGCCACAGAGCACCCCAGACTGGGATGCAATTCAGATCTCAGTCCATGTAGTGCCGGGGGCAGATTCTTTGTGGAGCCTCTGGTGAGACCCCATGTCTAGCTTCCGTTAGACTCCCTTTTACACTGTTCCCACAAAGGAGAGTCTAGACCTCCTTTGAATGCCCCCTGTGATGTGGGACTCATTGCCTCTGTCTTTAGAAACCATGTTCAAATATTTGCTCACCTTGCTCAACCTTCTGCTTTATCTCTTGATTTCTGGAGGTTTAAAGTGCCGATCTCATCTTTCTAGCTTGGCTACATGGCCCTCGGGGTTACACAGCATTTTTATTTTCCTGGGAGGCCCCTGTCCCTCCCAGGGCTGGTTTCTCTGCAGGTCAGAAACCTAACAACTGCTGGCCATGCTCAGCAAAGGTCAGGGCAGAGAACTCCCTGTCAGTAGGACCTCGTGTGGGGACTCAGTGTCCCAGAAGGGGGCCAAGATGAGCCCCCAACAAAGCAATCCTGTTCTTAAAGGCCCCGAGACAGTGTGAATGGAGCGCTTGCTTTCTGGAGATTTCTTTTTCTGGTGTTGGGGATGGAACCTAGGACCTCATGCATGCTGCACCCCCAGTTTTTTTTTAGTTTTAGTTTTGGATGGGGTCTCGCTAAGTTACCCAGGCTGGACTTGATCTTTCAATCCTCCTGTCCCAGCCTCCCTGTAATCTGGGTTCCAGCTAGAGGCCTGCTCCACAGCTCCCAGCGGGAGATGTCCAGCACTTCTACTGAACCAGGCTGCATGCCCGTTAAGACTCAGCCACCAGCCTCCATGCATAATTATTTGTAGATGAGCTGCTTGGTCCTCATGGATTTTGACAGCTCCCATCTACAGGGCACTGGTCTTTTCAAAGCATCTTGACTTCTCCTCAGAGTGTCTGGACTGGGTTACAAAGTGAAGCACCACTGGTTTTACTCAGAAGAAACACAGGCCCGGTCCCTGCCCTCAGAGCCCTTCCTTGGTTTGCCCAAAATAGAAGGGAGAGGAAATGGTGAGTGATTTCCCAAACCATGTGCTATGGAGCCCTGGGATTCCAGTTGGAGGGCAGAATTTTCATGGCCACTTTGTGAGAAGATTCAAAGGTAATGATCCAGCAGTTATCGAGTACTGATTGCTTTCCAGGCACTGACCTAAATACTTTCCATGTCTTCATGTATTTGTGAAGTAGATACTTGCTATAGTATTTCCGTATTGTAGAAGAGGAAACCAAGGAAGGGTGCAGATTAAATATAGGAGGTCCAGTTTAATCTGAATCTCATAAATACCATTTTAAAAAGTGTAGTATGTCCTGAGCCAGGTGTGGTGATGCTCACCTGTAATCCCAGCACTTAGGAGGCTGAGGCAGGAGGATCACCCCAAGTTCGAGGCCAGCCTGGGCTACACAATGAGTTCAAGGCCACCTTGAAGTACATAGTGAGGCCCTGTCTCTGAAAACAAAACAAATGAAAAATAAATAAATAAAAAATATAATATGTCCTAAACTTAAGGGTCCAAATTTTCTTTCTTTCTTTCTTTCTTTCTTTCTTTCTTTCTTTCTTTCTTTCTTTCTTTCTTTCTTTCTTTCGGAAATCTAGTTTTCCCAGCACCATTATTAAAAAGACTATCTTTTCCCCACTGTGTTTTCTTGGTGCCTGTATAAAAAAACAGTTATCTATGTCTGGGTTTACAGTCTATTCCATTGGTCCATGTGTTTGTTTGTTCCATATTGTTTTGATTACTGTAGCCTTGTATTTTAAAACAGACATTTATTTATTTATTTTGTGGTCCTAGGGCTAGAATTTAAGACCTCATCCATGCTAGTCAAGGGCTCTGCCCTTGAACTATACCCCAGCCCTGCAATACCCTCTTAAATCAGGAAGAGTGATGCTTCTAAGCTTGTTTTTCTTTCTTGGAATTACTTTGGTTATTAGGAATCTTTTGTGGTTCCATACAAATTTTAGAAAATTTTTTCTATTTCTGTGAAGAATGTCATTGAAATTTAGGGACTGCATGGAGTCTGTATTTTGCCTTGGGGAGTATGGACATTTTAGCAATATTAATTCTTCCAATCTGTGAACATGGAATATCTTTCCATTTATTTGTGTCTCCTTCAATTTCTTTCATTAGAGTCTTATAGATTTCAATGTACAGATCTTTCACTTCTTTGGTTAAATTTATTCTGAAATATATTATATTTTAAACATTATTGTGAATGGATTTCTTTTCTAGATTTATTTTTTTAGGGAAGTCATTATTTATACACAGAAATGCAATTGATTTTTGTATGCTTATTTTGTACCCCATAACTTTACTAATTTCATTAATTTTATTAGTTCTAACTGTGTGTGTGTTTAGTTTTGGGGTTTATACATACTGGATCATGTTGTCTGCAAAATGATATTATTCTACTTTCGCCTTTCTATTTATACACTTTATACACAAAAATCAACTAAAAATGAATAGGATTCTAAACATAAGACCCGAAGCCATAAAACTCCTGGAAGGAAACAGGGGGAAAGCTCTTTGACATCACTGTTGGCCATGGGTTTTGATTATTACACCAAACGCGCAGGCTAAAAAGCAAAAATGAATGAATAAATAAAACAACACCAAACTTAAAAGCTTCTCCAACAAAGGAAATAATCAACAAAATGAAAGTGCATCCTACCGATTGGAAGAAAATATTTTCAAACCCTATATCTGATGGGAGAATATTATCCAGACTATATAAAGAATGCATACAACTCAACAACAAAAAACAAGAATCCAGATCAACAAATGAGCAAACGACCCGAACAGACACTTTCTCCAAACAGGACGTAGAGTGTCCAACCGGTGTCAAAGAACACCAATGTTAGTGAAATGCAAGTCAAAGCCACCATAAGCTGTCACTTTCCACCTATTAGGAGGCAACTATAAAAAGGCAGAGAGAGATAAGCAATGCTGAAGAGGGGTGGGGTGAGGGAGTGGAGCGCCCTGCTGTGCAACGTGGGCGGTGCAGCCACTAGGGGGAGCAGTGTGGAGGCACCTAAGGAAATTGACAGAACTGCTGTCTGTTCTGGGTGTGTCCAAAGGAAAGGGCCCCCCTCCTTGTAAAGATCTGCATGTCCACGTTCGTGGCAGTATTATTCACAATCACCAAGATGTGGAAATGACTGAAGTGTCCTTTGATGGCTGAGCAGATAAAAAGATGTGATATAATATATGCACGTGTATCAAGGGGAACATTATTTAACCTTAAAAAAGAAGGAAAGTCTATTTGGGACAAGGTGGAGAGCATTATGGGACAGAAAACGAGGCAGATTAGAGGGGAAAATAGCGCATTGCATCACTTGTATGTGGGATCTAAGGAACTGGTTGGATACACAGACAGGCGCAGAGGGGTCTAGTAGGGTAGGAGAGGAGTAATAGCTGGCAGACACATAAGATGCAAGGCTAGAGATCTAACATGCAAAAAAGCAGGCTATAATTTAAAATATTGTGTTTTATTTCAAATTTTTGTTAAAAGCGTAGACTTTAGGTGCTTTTGACACAAAACAGTTTCTGTATTATGCGGGACGAGGGATATGTTAATTTGCTTAACTATAGCAGCCACTTTACTACATATATATTTATCAGATCATCACCTCGAACACCTTAAACTATTCAATAAAAATATTTTTAGAAGCACGTCCCAAATACTGCACGGGATGTACTTATACCACTTTTCATTGTTTATCTGAAATTTGCATTTGATCATAGTCAAATGGCTGAGATTCGATGTTTATGTGAAATTTAAATTTTTTTTTTTTTTTTTTTGGTACTGGGGATTGAACTCAGGTCTTTGCATTTGCGCAGCAGGCGGAGAAACTACTGAGCTAAATCCCAGGTGTGAAATTTAAATTTAACTGTGGTTTTAGTTGCTAAATCTTCCAACCCTAAGCAGAGACCCCAAGAGCTTTGGTTCCCGCAACCCATTTCCTCCAACTACTAAGTGGGATCAGAGTTTCCACTTTTAAGCCATCCCATTCTGTTGTTTTTATACATTTACCGTGTTTATCAGCCGGACTGTGGCCGTGTAAGCGATGCCAACCCCAGTGCCCGGGCAATGCTAGTTTCTCTCTTGCCTTACCCTGGGTCTGATCAACTTAATGTTTCCCAGACTTTTGTCACTTTTGTTTTACATCACCATTCTTTGTCATAGGAAAGCATCACCTGCATTTTTACTTATTCAGTATTTTTCTTGATTTTAAACTTAAACATTTACTTAAAAAGAATTTCTAATTTCTAAATTTATTTATTTAGCATTGGGGACTCAATTTAGGGCCTTTGTACTGAGCTATATACCTAGCCTTATTATTATTATTATTATTATTATTATTATTATTATTATTTAGAGACAGGATCTCTCTAAGGTGCCCAGGCTGGGCTTGAACTTGTGATCCTCCTGCCTTAGCCTCCCAGAGTGCTGGGATTATAGGAGTGTGCCTCCATGCCTGGCTGAAAAGGAAATTTTATGACTATTACAAATGAAGTGTTGGGATTCCATACCGTAAGGAGAAAGCAACTGCTCAAGGGCCAGTGGAAACATACTTCAGCCTTCTACAAGAGTCAGGCTCGAAGAGAAGTGTGCAGGCCGAGCGAGGCACTCCAGGCACAGGGGTGTGCACCAGGGACCTGCTGCTGGATGTTACCCGAAAGGACAAGAGATAACCAAGGTGGAAATCAGTTTCTTATGCTGTATCTATAAATCCCATAAAATCATCTCATCTTCCCCTCAGAAGGGAATGCCTTTCACTTTGGAGAAGATACTGAATTTTGACTAACAAGCAGCGTGGGGCTTTCCAGTCCAGGGAGTCAGTGGCAGAGCAGATAGGGGTAAGAGTGCTCCCTGGCACGGCCCCACTTCCGGTTTTCCATCCACCAGGGCTGCAGCCCATGACCAGTCCCTCCCAAATCACCCCCGAAGACCCACTCTGGCCATGCCGCCGCAGAGGGGTTGGGGCTCCACGTATGAAGTTGGGGACATGAACATTTAGTTCCTAGTCCTCTCCAAGCCCTATATTTCTGTATCTACCTGCACTTGTGACATGGTCTGCAAGGACTTCTGGCTGGGCCTTGCCTTCCCCTTCTGCCTGGGAATCATGAAACAGCTCTTAGCCTCTCCTCCTGCCCTTGCCCCCAACTTCCAAGGTTTAGGGTTATGAAAATTAACTCTGCTCATAAAACACTAAGGGCAACTATAGCTTAATCATAGCCAGGGTTTTTCCAGATAGGTTGCTAAAAAATCTCACAAAGCAACATTCTTGTCATTCATTTACTTAGTTCTTATGAGTCACTTGTGTTGGGGATCACAGTATATGTGTTTCAGATGAAGAAATTGAGGTCCAGAGAAGTCCTATAGTTCTCCAAGGCCACACAGCAAGTTAACAGTGAAGCCCATCTTCACCCTTAGGGTTGTTTTGTTTTTGCTTCAAATGTACTATCTTTTTTTTTTTTTTTTTTGGTACCAGGGATCAAACTCGGGTCCTTGTGCTTGAGAGGCAGGTGGTGGAACCACTGAGCTAAATCCCCGGCCCCTAAATGTACTATCTTTGATGTGTTGAACTTTCTTATGTCATTAATCAGATTAAGATCGTATGATCATTGACATTTTTTTTTGTTTTTTGTTTTTTGGTACTGGGGATCGAACTCGCATCCTTGCGCTTGTGAGGCAGGCGATGGAACCACTGGGCTAAATTCCCAGCCCGACATTTGTTTCTTTCACTTTTAGTCGAATATCTGCTTGATCAAAATAAGACCATTCTGTAATTCTTTCAGCACTTATGGCAGCTCCTGCAAGCAGTGGTCCCACTTCTTGGCTTGAAATAACAGTTTTCACTTCATTTTAGAAGGTGTACTCCAGAGCCATTATTGCCATTGGCTTCCCTGTATCTTGTCCTATAAACAAACTTTAAATTTCCTCTTTTTCCAAAAGAAAATTTCTGCATTCCATTTTGTTTCCTTCTCTTGTAATCTGTGATGAAACTCAGTGTGAGCCTATAGATCTAATTTGACCTCGGACCTACTAGCAAATCATTAAAGTTAACAATACTGAAGACCACAACCTCAGAGTTGTACAGTCTTGCTTCTGGTTGCCCAGATGTTACACTTCATTAGCATCCTGATGGGGTGGATCATTTAATTTCTCAGTTTCCCCAGAATATATGAAGGTGTGAGCTGCTAAAATGCTCATATATTCTAAAGCAGAAGACAGTATGTTTTTCATCTTGGTCATCTTCTGTACCTCCACTCACCAGACCTTCACTGAATTCTCAAATAAAGGAATTTACATACCATCTGATCTGTCCTGTTTGGGCTCCTGTGAGAGTATTTCCATTTTCCAGGTGAGGAAACAGAGGCTCAGACGGCCAAGAAACTTTCTTGAGCCCCTGGAGCAGTCAGTAACAGAGCCAGGACTATACCACCAAAGCCCAGAATCTTAAGTGTGACTTTATCCTGCCACTGACAAAAGTTCTTTTGCAGGCCCATGGGTGACCTTGGTCTCTCCCTCACCAATCTTTCCTTTCTCATTCAGTGAAGGGCTTTCCAACAGTTGCTTCTTGAATGCATTGTGTCAGTGCTGGAAATGCAGACACAAGAATCACACCTTTGAGGGTCTCTCAGCCTTTTACTTCATCTTTACTGGTATCCAGATCTTCCCAGTCTCAGAAGAATTTTCTGATTACCTCAATTTCCTGTGTTGTTTTTAGCTTATACAGTCTTCCTTTGAGGGGCTGAATTTCTGGAATGGGTAACTGTTATGGGATGAATATTTATGTCATCCTAAATTCATAAATTCAAATTCACATGAAGTCCTAGCCACCAGTGTGGTTGTATTTTGAGTAAGGAAGACATTAAGACATTAAGATTTGATGAGGTCATAAGGACAACATCCTGATCTGATCGGATTACAACGCTTATAAAAAGAAACACACACACACACACACACACACACACACACACACACGAACTCCCTCCCTCCCTCTCAATCTCTCTCTCTCTTGCATAAAGCCAGAAACAGTCCCCACTAGAAGGTTATCTCTGCTGGAGCTTGGTTTTGAGCTTTTAGGGTGCCAAAGTAGCAAGAAACTAAATTTCCATGGTGTAAATGACACCGTCCGTGTTATTTTGTTATGAAAGCCAGAGCTGACCCGTACAATGGCCGTTTTACTTGTACTTCCAGTTCATGTCTTTCCTCTGTGCCCTGCAGGCTGGGGCTGGTTTGCATCCCTGCGACACTTGGGCCTGGCCTATGGAGTCAGAGAGACTGGTCCACAAGTCCTTTCCGCAGGCCTGTACGATGCAGAGGCAGAACCACAGCAGTTCTGATTTTATGGATGTTACATCCCCTCCTGTTGAGTGGTTTCAAGGCTGAGCAGCTGGAAGTCTGGGCTGAAACATCCATGGAATCAACTGACAGGGAGAGCTTCCTGGGAAGACTTCCGTGCAAAATGAGCTCTTGAACAGAAATTTAAGAGCTCACAAAGACATCCTATGCAAAAAGAGGAAGCCAGTGTACCCAACACGGGGAGAGTTCAGACCTGAGGAAATAGAAATAATCTAGTTAACATGTACTGAAGGCTGAGTATGAGCCTGGCACTCTTCCAAGTGGTTTGCATGTATGAACTCCGTCGTCCCCATAAAAACTCCACGGACCATGCATTGCAATTGTAATCATCAAGCAGAATGGGAATAGAGGTATAGGAAGGTCAACTTCAAATTTCATCACTAGCAAGCAACAGAGCTAGAATTAACCCAGACAGCCTGGCTTTGAATCCTTCAAGCCTAACTGCTCTGCTCTGCTGCTTATGTTGCTATATGAAAGAATTTAAAATGTTTATAACTTTCAATTATATTAAGATCAGAATACCAACTTTAAACAGAAGAAAAGCTTATTAGATACAAGAAATATTGGGAAAAATATACACTTATTTAAAAAAGTTGAAGGAAATAAACAAGAGATTAGAGAGAGCCAAAGAGAGAATTGGTGAATTGAAAGGTAAGAATGAGATAGTCACATCCTCCTCCATTCTGGAATATGGCATCGAACAGTAGAAGTAAACAATGTGAGAGAGACGAGAGGATATGGAGAGGAGATTATAAAGTGTCAAGCAGTGTAGAAAAAATAATCCACATGTAGGCACATCATAGTGAATTACAGAATGTAAAAGGAAAATGAACTAGCAAAGAGAGAAACTTGGTTCTATCATTTTTTTAACAATTGCAAGTGCGTTTATGTGTCAAGAGCTGTGCTGAGATTTTTCACGTTTGTTTTTAATCTTCTGAACCACATGTGTTACTTTTTCTATCTTAAAGCCGAGGCTCAGAGAATGTAAGTAAAATGTCAGGGCTAAGAGTATCTTTGGTGGCTTAGGGTGGTGTGAGCTTATTTATCTTCTCTGAAGACTGGTTCTATTGTCCCTCTCTCCTGGTTTTAAATGAGAATGTTAAGAGTCATCTTTCTTCTTAGTCTTACTTCATATGTATATCCTTATGACCAAGAAAGAAAAGGAAAACGAGCCCTGGTTATTTTGACCTCTTTTTATTCTTTGAACCTAGGGCCACCAGCTATACAGTTCCTTGACTTTTACGTTATTTAAAATGAAAAATTTATTATTTGGGGGAAAAATACCAGGAGATATCCAGTATATGCTCTGCCTATGATTCAAACAATTTAGAAAACATGTTAAAAAATTAGAGTCCTTTTTTTCTCCTTCTCCAGTCTCCTGCAGGCTCACTCTGTCTCAGAGGCAATTGCTGCTAATAACGTCTTTTCCAGACTTGCCCGGATTCATTTACACACGCATATTTACATTGTTCTTCATCAATTGTAGCCTATTATATGTAATGCACTGCAAGTTCTTTTTTTTTTTTTTTTAACTTAATAATATGTTCAAGAGTCTTTCAATAACAGAGACGATTTAATCTGTGTATCCATTGCTACATTAAAGGATATTTATGTGGGTCCTAGATTTTCTATTATAGATAATGAACATTCTTATAAATTCTCCCAGGGAGAGATATCCCAGTATTGCTGCACAATATCATTCAAGAAGGTAAATTTGGGGGTCAAGGTACTTTTAAATTTGCAGTTTGGTTTCCTTTCCCCCTAAAAGCGATACTTAAAAGTTTCATTAATGCACTCTGAGGGCGCTAATTCCTCCAGTAAGGGGAGGTTTTGTTTTGTTTTGTTTTGTTTTGTTTTTTGCCTTTCAAATGTTTCTCCTTATCACTCTTGGAGAGAATAAATTTATCAGGTTAAGTGATCAGAAGAAAGATGATCTTTAAGGGACAATAAAAAAATGGAAATAGGAAGCAATGAGGAAGGAACGTGTTGGATATCGCAGTTGTTCTCTGTCTCCTCAAACCTGGCTCCTGCTCGCAGGGGCCTGAGTGACTCCAGTCAGTCCTGCCCTGTCTTCAGAGAAAGGGGAGAAGGCTGCATCAGAGGGGCCCTGAGGGTGTGCGGTTGGGGAGGAGCCAAGCCCCATCCTGGAGGAAGTAAGTGAGACTTCACAATCAGGAAGGGTACAGGGTGGCAGGGACAGATGATGGAAAGTGGCCAGAAGGCCGAGGGGACCCACTGTGCTCCTGGCCTTGGGGACAGAGAGGTGAGGGGAGCCACTGAGTCTGCAGTTGTGGTGCAGGGGAAGGTGGGGGGACCAGGTTGTGAGCACAGGGGCAGGTAGCACATCCCCTTCCCAGGGTGCACAAGGGCTGCATCAACTGGCCTCCCGGGGGCGCTGCATGGACGCTGGTCTTTCGCTCCAGGTAGGGTTTGTTTTGACATATGTGATATCAAATACGAAAATGATATATTTCACACAGTGCAGTATAAATGCGGTAGCTTTGCACTGGATGACAGTGTACAGTAGTTGCCCCATCCTCCGGAATCCTTCCAAGACCCCAGTGGGTGCCTGGGACCGGAAGGCCTAACTCTGTGTCCGCCATGTTTTTTCCTCCCCATACACAACTGTGATCGAGTTTAATTTACAAAGTAGACGCAGTGAGAGATTAGCAACACTGACTAATGATAAGGTAGAAGGGTTGTAACAATATACTATAATCAAAGGTCATTAAAGCATGTGAGTTGTTTGTTTCTGGAAGGTTCTATTCAACATTTTCAGACCACAGCTGCCCCCAGTAACAGGAACTGGAAAGCAAACCTCAGATAGAGGGAGAAAACTGAGTCGTTAAACATTCTGTGAGGATCTAAATACAATATGCGTAAAAATAAGAAAAGTTACTATGTTTAGTGTCATGAAAATGACAATAATAAATACTTATAATACTGTTTCTCCAACTAGTGGCAGGATCATATGGCTTTTTCCTTTCCTCTGTTAAAATGATGACTTTTGGGGGTGGATCTTCCAATGCTGAACCAACACTGCCATCCCTATAACAAAACCGCTTTCTACATACTGCCAGATCTGACTTCTCATAGTTTGTTTTGTTAAACAAATTTCTATCTATGGTCATAGTTTTTTCTTCTATTATCTCTATCCAGTTTTAGTATTAACACAATGTTGATTTCCTAAAATGAGGGGAGAAGTGTTCCTTCTTTTTTCTGCTTTAAATGTTTGATATAATTTATCAGTTAAAATGTATACAAGCCTGTTGTTGTCATATAGGTAGGTTTTCAAGCTAGGAATATACTTTCTTTAATAGGTGCTATTCAAATTTTATATTTCCTCCAGAGTTAGTTTCATTAATTTGTCTTCCAAGGTACTTCTTAGAAATTGTCAAATTTATTTAAAAACAGATTTTTGAAATATGCCTTCTATATCCTATTAAATTCTGTAAAATCTGTGGTAATGTCTCCTAGGTCTTGATATTTTAATTTTAAAAATGTGTAATTGATATTGTGTAACAGGAAGAAAAGGTCTAGGGGGGCAGGGGAGGTGGGAGAGGGGAGAGGAAAGAGGGGAAAAATATATGAGAAAGGGAAAAAAGTGGAAATGGGATCTTTGCAAGTGGGGAGGGGGTGAGGGGAGGGCAGGGGAAGGGGGAAAAAATAAGATCCAAGATACTCATGTAATGGTACAAGATCCCAATGCTGTATGTAACTGATTTTATACCTAAAATGTACCAATAAACTTAATGGGGGGGGAAATAAATACTTATATAGCCTTTATTCTGTGGCAGATTTTACGTTTATTAAGTCATTTGATACTCACTATAGGTTTATAGGGTGAGTACTGTATTGTTATCTCTATTTTTCCATGAGGAAACCAAGGCACAGAAAGGTCAAGTAACTTCTTAAGGTCACCCAGCTTATTTTACAAATGTCACAATGAAGATTTTAACCAAGAAAGTTTTGCCTAGAGCCTTGCAAAACAAACAAACAAACAAACAAAAAGCCACCTGAGTTATTATGTTACTTGGAGAATATAAAGTAAAAAGAAATAATGAACACTCAATTTAGAAAAAAAAGTGGTTGCAGGCCGGGGATTGAGCTCTGTGGTTTTGCCGCCTGACTCACAAGCGGAAGGTCTTGAGTTCAATCCTCGTACCAAGAAAACCCAAAAAAACAAAAAGAAAAAGTGGTTGCTTCAGGGGCAGGAGAAAGGATTTGTCGGGAAGATTCAGAGAGAGGACTGGCTTCGCTGTGTTGGGCAGATTTTGTTCTTCAACTCTTGGGGGCATAGATGGCTCCACTATCTCCAACTCTGTGTGTGTGTGTTAAATATTTCAGAGCAAACATTCATGTTCCACACATGGGAGAAACCAGTGTTAGACCAAAATCTTTTGTCGTCTAAACTTCAGCGTGTAAGACTGAAGCAAAGGGAATCTGAGCTTTGGAAGAAGCACACTTATTAAAAATCCACAGTACTTGTCCATCTTTGCTTTATGATTTTTTCTGGATTAATTTTATTTGGAAATCCAGTCTTCCACTGAAAAGGCAAGTTAAAACCCAAGGACCTTTTGTCAATTAGGAATTTCAAGCAATAGAATCCAGACCATTGTGTTTTAAATAAATAAGGTTTATTTTTCCATTTAATAAATCACTTTAGAGAAAACCAATTACTAGCATGGAATCAGCAGCTTAGGTTTTTGTTTTTCCTCATGGTGCCAAGAAGGCTGCTGCATCTCTAGCCATTAGGTCCAGGTTTTGAGGGGCAAGGAATAAAGAATATACTGTACCTTCCAAGCCAAGTCAGCTTCCTTTAAAAAATTTTCCAGAAAACCCCATTCAATATTTTCACTTATGTGTCCTGGGCCACCACAAGCAAGGAGAAATGGGAATGCATTTTTTTTTTTTAAGTTGGCAAATTGCCACTGCCAAAGTGTAGAGGTTTTGTTAGCGAGGAGGAAAGGAAAAATAGATTTTGAATATTTATTAGTTTCTGCCATGGACCTCCATGACCTTTCTTTTCTCTTTTGTCCCAGTGATGCAGAATAAAATAGTAAATTGAACCTCGCTTGTGTTTCTTGCTAATTGTTCTTATAAAATGCCCTTTTCATTCCAAGCTCAAGGCAGCTCAATTCAGAATGTCCAGAAAAAGAAAAAAAAAGAAGAAGAAAGAAAGAAAATAAAAGAAACCTGGAAAATCCTGAGTCACTGAATATTTCCTAAATCACAGCAGAAAGAAAAAAAAATGACTTTTCTAAAAAAAAAAAAAAATGTACAGGAAAGACCTTGCATCCTTTTCAGTTTGCCATAGTTTTGAGATGTTAAAAGCCACTTTCCATCCAAAAATACTAGAAGGTTTTCAGTCAAGCAAACTGTTTTAAAAAAGACCCATTCAGGAGACGGTTTATTTCTACTCTGTATTGTCTTTTCTTTCTGTAAATACCACTGAACTGGAGTGGTTGCTTTTTCCTTTGCTGGTTTATTTATTTATTCATTCTAGGGTTCCCTTCAATAGCTAGGCAGCTGGGTTATGGAAATGCCAATTATGAATTCCTCATGGGTCTGAGTGCTGCATTTTCCACAAAACTAATTTTTTTTTATTCAGTAAGTCAAGCCCACTAAATTTTTAAGCAAACTTTAGACAAAGAGCTCAATAATACCTTCTGGAATGCCATGTTATGGGAGTCAGGAAATTTTTTTTGTATATAAAAAAATCATAATTTTGAATCAAAAGTTACATGGGACAAGAGACAATAGAAGCTTAAACCAAGTGCTTAACTGGTATAACCACCCTCAACTAAGCCCTGTGAAGCACTTTACAGTGTTCTGAGAATATTTGCGTGTGATCTCATGTGGTTTTATTTGTTTGTTTGTTTTGGTTTTTTGAGACAAGTTCTCACTATTTAGTCCAGACTGGCCTTGAACTCACTATGTAGCCCAGGCTGGCCTCGAACTCACAGGGATCCTCCTACCTCAGCCTCTCAAGTACTGGGATTACAGGTATGTGCCACCATGCCTAGCTGTGATCTCGTGTGTTCCAGAAGTTACCACAACGTGTGGGCTTTTGAGTGGCTGCTTTGGCCACAGGGCAGTGCGCAGTGAAATTAATTTCTGCTTTTCCTGTGACCTCCCCACCCCCACCCCTAATGATTTGTTAAAATTACTAATGCTTTTTTCGTCATGTATGTGAGATGAGCTTCTCTCACGTGGGACCCTGAGATTTCCTTTACAAGCTCTTCGCAGAACAGAGGTATGTGAAAATATGTACTTCTCTGTTCAATGCCAAGTGCTTACTCAGTGCTAAATATTGTGCTAAGTACTTGTGACTGTTAACCCTGACTTATCAACATCGTTGGGTTAGGAAGTGCCTAGGAGATTAGGAAACCTATAATATGCTCCTAGGTGTGTCTGGATGGATCATGGAGGTGAGAGCTTGGATACTATATATGTCCCTAGCCTGGTCCTCTTCAGCCCTGTTCCCCTGTTTTGGTTCCCAGCCACCATCAACTGAGCAGCTTTGCTCTGGTATGCCCTGCCACTGTGACGTTCCTGCTTTGGAACCAGGAATCATGGACTGAATTCCCTGAACCGTGAGCCAAATTAAGCCGCTCTGCCTTTAAGTTGTGCATGTAGGGTATTGTGTCCCAGCAACAGGAAAATGACTGATGCAGTACTTCAAATTCTTAGTCCTACTTGGGCCTTTCAACAACGCAATGCTTCGTATCACTTGGTCAAACAACCCTATGTCCAAATTTTACAGCTGGGGAAGCTGAGGACCAGGGAGACCAGGGTGATGTGTTGACAGCAGAATAATCAATGTGTCCCAAACGCAAATCCATTGTCTTGGAGTTGACAGTGACCAGAAGCATGGATGTTGGGGGAGGCAAACCCCGAGACCTGGAGCTGAGAAGTCAAAGAAAAGCCACAGACTGGTGTCTGTGTTGGCAGCGGCTCCAATTTCATGTTGCCATCAGATACTCTACGGAAAGAGAAGTTCTCGGACGAAGTTGCTGGGAATTGAGTGGAATGAAAACATGGTGATGTTTTCTGAGCACCTAACTTGGTTTAGCTCAAAAGGCGCAGCGTCCATGGACGTGAATACAAAGCTGAAGGCAGTTACTGTAATTCTAGAATCACCAAGAGACACTATATGTCGCTATTTAATGACCAGAAAGAGAAAAGAATCAAAATGGGGGAAGATAAACTTCAGTGGGTAACCAATATCGATAAGTCAAAACAGATGGATCCCTTGCTTTGACTTGGTGATGTTTTTAACTCTATCAAATGTGAAAAGCCACAGATGTTGAGTTTCAATTATATGGAATTGGCCGTGCAATGGCAAAGTTTTTAAAAATAGTGATATTTTTTTTTTGAGTGCTGCAAATTAAAAATTTCAAAGAAATTAGCTTTGAGACACAAAGCACATTACTCGCACAGTTTCTTGGTCTGACTATAAATGGGCCTGTTTTGCTCATATTAAGAGGCTTCTGTGTTCTTTTGTTTGGAGAAGATGAGCCGCATTGATTTTTGATTGTGTTATCGACAGAGGCTGGAAAAGGGCGATGTGTGGGCTGTGGGTGTGGAGGTCCCCAAATCTCAGCAAAGCCTGCCAACCATGAGACTCCACGGACGGGGTGCTTGGGACTCACTTGGGAACGCACTCTGCTCAGAATCGTGGGAAAGTGGCAGAGAAGAAAGGCAGTCACTTCGTCCCACACTTTTATTTTGCAAACAAGAAAAGAAGCTCGGGCAAATCCCCTGTCCTGATTAAGCCCCGCAGTCATACAGGAAGAGCCCCCCAGCAGCAAACCCGTCTGTGTCTCTCAGGAAGAACCGTGTCCTGAGGATGACCGGCCATGGCAGTGCTGTGATGGCCTAGCCCCAGGCTGGATGTGACCTTACAGACTTCACTTAACTGCCCTCCCCTGTTCCCTGTCCTCCAGCTCTCTGCTGTTTTAAGTCTATGACTCTGTTATGCTCCTGCACACCACAGGGCCTTTGCACACACAGTTGCACAACTGGTTTTTTCTTTCTTTGCCCCTTAGAACCAAGTCCTTCAGATCTTGACCTCATTGGCACCTTTGCTGACTCCTGAACAGGTTAGGTTTTTCTTTTTTCCATTTCATGGTTGTGCTTTGGTCCTTCTTCCCTCAGTACCTGCTCACCTTCCCTTGCCTCCCGAGTTATGTGGCCATGCCTGATGCCCATGGAGTACACACATGTAACCCCCAGCCCTCTAGGAGGCTGAGGCAGGAGGACTGCAGGTTTGAACCCTGCCTGGGCAACTTATTGACCTGGTGAGGCCCTGTCTCAAAATGAAAAACAAAAAAAGCTGGGTGTGTAGCTCAGTGCAAAGAGATCAGGGGCGGGCGTGGTGCACCCTGGGAGAAGCTGGGGTCTTTGCGGGGATGACATGTGGCTTCCTTGGGCAGGGGGCAGGTGGCCAGTGGTAGAGAGGGGCTGGGACCAGGAGGGACCCTGGAGGGCAGCTCACGGGGCTGAGCTTTGTCTTCGGGACCTCAGGGGCCTCCCCGGGTGCCATGCCAGTTTCCTTTATCTTCTACATCCTCCAAATCAAAGGCCCAAGGGTCCATAGACACCTAGGTCAGATCTCTGACCCAAGGGCGAACACGTGCGAAGGTGCGCCCTGCTCACAGCGCCAGCCACGCCCCTCTGCACACTAGGCCGGAAGTCTCTTCTCTCCCAGGCCGAGAGTATCCATTTCCGGTCTCTGCTGATCTCCCCGCCCTGGCCTGGAGTGCCTTGCAGGGGTGAGCCCGCCACATCTGCCGGTCCCAATTCGCTCAGCTATTTGGAAGCAAAATCAAGAGAAAGCAAAACTGATTAGGGAAAGATCTGCTCTCAGGGAACTGTTTCTGTAAGGGGAGGGTATATACATAAAATACCCATAAAATGCTGTTTCAATAATGTATGCAGGCTGCTTCCAAAAAAATCAAACAACAACAACAACAGCAACAACAACAACAACAACAAAACAAAGCAAAACAAAAAACAAAAACACTCCACCTCCACAGCACCGGAAATGGAAAGTGAGGACGCCAGAGAGGATGCGAGGTTGATCGCGGTGTCCCTCGGCTCAGTGGACAATTCTAAAATAAGTTGGAAAAATCAATCTTGCTCTCAGCTTTTGTAGGATGACGGATGGAGCAGGGAGACGCTCCCGAGCTGACTCCCGTCAGTCCCCGGACACACATGCCTGGCTAGCTGCCTCTGTGCCGCCAGTCTGTGGTGTGGGCATGTTCAGTCTCCACTCTGGCCCCTGGGGTTTCTCTTCTCTCTTCTTCCTCCCCTCCTCTTCCTCTTCTTCTTCACCCTCCTCCTCCTTCTTCCTCTTTCTCTCTTCTCTCTCTTTCCTCCCTCTCTCCCCCCCCCCCTCCCTTATACTGAGGATTGAAACCAGAGCCTTCACACTGAGCTGCACCCTCAGCTCTTCTGTAATTTTATTTTTTAAAAATTTCAGACCGGTTCTGCTAAGTTGCCCAGACTGGGCTTGAACTTGCAGTCTTCCTGCCTCAGCCTCCCAGAGTGCTGAGATTACGGCTACCATACCTGGCTTGGAACAACTCAGACCCCTGCTGGAGAGGCTGACAGGCTATTGGCAGGGGCCTTGGAAGTTCTGTTTCTCAGACCATCCCCACCTCCTGAATCTGCACTGTGAGGTGGTCCTCAGCATTGGGGGGAAGGACACAGCATCACACCTCACAGTTCCATTCCTCAAACACACTTGCCTTTGAGTTGACTCCCAGGGCTCATGGGAGGTGTGAACCTGGGTCCTGCCCTGGGGTCAGTAGTGGGTGTCATTGGAGGTCTCTTTTATAAGAGGGGAACTAGAGCATGACTTTTATCAACGTAGCTCATTCTCCAGACGGTTCCGAGAGTCCCTGATGGCATTGTCTGGGGCTGTCCTGCTGGCCCCTGCTTGGCCCCCAGCTCCCACCAACAGGGTGACTGGCTGGGCGCAAAAGCCCATGGGGAGGCAGGAGCAGGACCTGCTTTGGGATCTGCTGTGGGGAGGTGGCCTTGGTGTCACCCCAGGGGCGCCCACTTGGCCACCTACCCTCGGTGACAGTGGGAAGTGCCCTATCTGGTGCCCGCTGAATTCCTGGAGTCAGGGAACAGCCAGGTGACTCTGCCGTGAAGATGTCCAGGGCAGGGGGACCCACGCTGCAGCCGGAGTCGCAGGGCCCAGAGTGGAAACCGCCGAGGCCCACAGCTGTCACCATAATGGCGACCACACAGCAGCCAGCGTGGTGTCGGGAGCTCAGAGCTTGGCCCCGAGGACCTGGCGACCCAGGAGTGGGACTCTGCCTTCCAAGCCACCTCTGGAGCTCTTATGCAGACTTGGTGAAAACTCTGGTCTGCTGCCATTTTCAGTCCCTGGTTATTTCACTGTGCTGCCCCTGTCACCATAACAGTGGGCATCCCTGTCAGGAGATGAAGAAAGCCCCATAGGCACGGCCTTCCCTCCAGGGGCCACGTGCCCTATGACATCTCCCGGGAGCACGGTGACTCCGGGGGGCTCCTGCCATAGGGACGTCATGAGTAACGCTGATTCACCCGACCCTCACAGTGTCCGCCCATTGCGGAGCAACTTTGGTCTCAGCCTGTCTCCTGTGCAAGCAGAGACGCCTGCACACATGTCAGTTAGGGTCCAGGACAAGAGCCCACATGGTTTGGCTGTGTGGGCCCATTTACCAGATGCGGTGTGGTCCAGCAAGTGGGTGGCCATGCCTGGAGAATGAATGGAAAGGATCCATCTTGAAGCAGGTCAGGATTCAGACTCGCTCCCTCTCCTCTGTCCCCATGCCTGGGTTCCTTTTCACACCTCTCACCACCAGCCAGTCCATACCTCTCTCATTGCAGTGCACCTGAGATAGTGTGCACAAGTGTCTGGCCGTCCTCTATCACACCTACAGCGACAGGGGGCTCCTGACCTTCCAAAGCCGCTTGGGCCGACATTGGATGCACCTCTGTCCCCATGCACAGAAATCTGCTCTGCTCAGTTTGTCCCCTGGCTCTGAGTCGGACCCACAGAACCTTCCAGGAGCTGATTCAGCTGTCTTAGTTCTCAGTGACCCTGTAGGTTGCTAACGACATTGTCACGCCCCCAAGCCTTAGCATCAGTGAGAAGCAGTGTGGGTCTCTCTGCAGTTGCCATTGTGACGGGGTCCTGAGACCCTCCTCTCCTGGCTCTCCCACCTGTCCTGAGTCTCCATATCTCCTGGGCGCAGTGGGACAAAGTGCAGCGGGGCCTCTCTGGCCGTCCCTTGACCCGAGTGGTAGCCTAGGTCAGTTGGGTTCAGCTCTCAGGGAGGATCCATGTTATGTGTTGCCTGCAGGAAGACCCCGTGTGTGAGTGCAGGTCCCCTGTGGGCTTCTGCTTGGCCCATCCTGCCGGGAGGCTACGGGATTGAGTGAAGCCGCTGAATTTCCCTATTTCATTTCCGCTGCTCAGCACTGACCAGCCCAGGTGGGTGCTTAGTAAATGTGTGGGGAAAGAATGCATGTGTTTAGCTGTGAAACCTCCGCACATTCAAGACGGGCCAAGAATGACACTTTCAAAAATCCCCAGGACCTCGGAGCGCCCTGCCTCAGCAGAACACCACTCTGACGGGAACGCCCAACTCTTACCCTTCCGTCGCTCTTACTGTCTGTCTCCCTCTTGCTGTCTTTTGGAGTTCAGCTCTCTGTTCCTCTAGGGCCTCCCTCCCTTCCAGGCCCCTTTGTCGACTCTTGATCATTTACATCAAGTTGACATTCGCAGAGTTTACTCAGGGGTCTGTAATTGTATTCTTTCCCTGGTTCTGCATTACCAACCATGAAAATGGAATCTTATCATCCCTGACCAATTTTTAATGTACAAAATGATTTGGCTGAGGTTCAAAGGGAGGCACAATTGAAATCAGGTGAATGATACATGTAGTTTTTTCAGTCCCTTCGTGCTTAGATTTGATTTTTTTTCCACTATAGCATAGAAGGAGTAGATTATTTTTGCAAGTTATATAAGTGCCCGCGTGTGCTGTGCAGGTATGAATCAATATATATCTGAAAGCACAAATGTGTATATGCATTCGTGTTTGCTGATATTGGCATCCTTGCATTGCACATGTGCGCACCTATTTAGACATAAGCAAACAAATATAATTATATTGTTTGCAATTTTATTGATGGCAATCAAATTTACAATGATCCTTAAAATGTATTCAAAGCACCCGAAGAGCTGGAACAGCCCTGCAGCTAGTGCCCAGGATTAATGGCTGGAATATTCAAATGAAGCCCGGCACCCCTTTGTTAATTCAGGAGGGAACTCCCAGGGAGACAGGGGGACTCTGGCCCTGGCCGGAATCACTGGAGTCTCGGGCATACTCACATGCCAGCTCCCCGATGTGATGTCCTTTTGTGAATGTTCTTGGAGTAGACCAGAAGCTAGTGTTCTGCCAAAATGTAGAAGCAATTTGTTGAGAAATCTCCAGGACAAGCATCTCTTTGCTTGCCGGAGCCTTCAAACCCGTGTGCTGGCTCAGCCAGACAAACCATTGCTCCCCTTCCCATCCTGGGTCTCCTGAAGGGTCAGAGAGGTGACAGACCTGGGCTAGGCCTGGGCAAGACAGCAATGGTGCTGTACCTCAGTTAGTATCTTCTGCAGGCCCATGAATTGGGCTTGTGGGTCCCATTTTTCTAAATAGGAAACAGGACTCAGCTTTGTGGTGTGGTGGAGTGAGGATTTGAACCTCTATCAAGCTGGTTCCAAGCTCAGCCTATAATGCTAACACTTAGGTCCCTAGGAAGCAAACTCCCATCTTGTTTCTCTTGGGGACTGTCTCGGAACATGTCTGATGTTGGAGTCTGCAAGGAACAAGACCACATGTCTCAGGATCCCTTGGCAAACAATAAGAGGGTGTCAGTCAGCCTCCTGTAACTGAAACAAAATACCCGAGATAATCCACTTAAAGAGCAAAGGTTGATTTACACTCACAGTTGAAACCTGGAAACATGCTAATGCCCTACAGTAGGGGATTGAAAAAATATTATGCAAATATCAAAACAATCACGTATTGCCAGGCATGATGTTGGATACCTGTAATTCCAGAACTTGAGAGGCTGAGGCAGGAGGATTGCTGGAAGTTCAAGGCCAGCCTGAACTACACAGTGAGAACCTGTCTCAAAAAAAAAGTTCCAAGCTATAGCAATGAGTATATGGGGCCAAATGTGAGGCAGTGTTAGGACTTGTTTATAAGTCAGCGATTGGATCCAAAGGAAGCCAGTTGATCAGACCAGTATCATCACAGAGAGGGACTCTGGTTGTGCCCAGGCCTGTGTCAACCTCAGTCTGCTTGATTATTTCCCTTAACACCCAAATGAAGGCATAGAAGGCTTCTTATCAGGTTTGCAGCTGGTACAAGTGGGGAGAAAATGCTGATGTATTAGTTGCCAATCCCGGCTTAAAACGATCTCGACACTTGGTGTTTTGAGTCTGCATTTCTGAGGTGGATCCTATATTCCCCAGAAGCTCCTGAAACACCTGCCCCAAATCCCAACCATCTCTGCGATATTACTGAAAGCTCACAATTTTCTCTAGGACAGGGACTATGGGCAGTGGCAGTCCTACTTACCAAGTGCCTTTTACGTGCCAGGCATGTCTTTTGATTCAACCGCTGCTCCCTGGCTCATCTAGCCTGGGGAGTTTTGGAGCAAGACTGGAGCCAGACACCCAGGCCCCAGGCTCAGGCTCCCCCCCTGGACCATGAAATCCCCTAAGTCCAGCTTCCTTACCTGCCTGCAGCCAGGGGCTTCCCTGGGCTGGAGGAGCTGTGACGGGGGAGCGAGGGACTGAGGACTTGGAGTCCGTCCTAGTGTCTGGCCAGGTAGTGGTTGTCCAGCCACAGCCTGCAGTGGTGGCAGCCGCAGCTCCAGTTGCTCCCTGCTGTGACCCTGCTGCAAGCGCAGCTCTTGCTCCTGGCCTGAAGTGCCCCTGTGACTCGGTCCCCGCAATGAACCTAGCCATCGGTGGCCCTTCTGACCTTCTCAGCTCAGGGCTGTGAGGCATGCTTGGTGGTCATGGATGGGCTAACAGGTCTTTTGTTTATGAGAGGCGATTCTGTCCCATGTCTAAAGGGAGACAGGGACTCAAGATGCAGGGAGGTTCGGGCCCTTGATGTGAAGTGTTCAAGCTCGGCTTAGCTTTTTAGGAGGCACTGCGGATGCCATCGGTCCTGGGTGTGCTGTTAGGACGCCGGCCTGCACAGAGCCTGCCTTCTGTGCTGACTTGTGTGTGCATTTCTACCCGTCTCACACGCAGACCTGCGTGCACACATGTGTGCTTGTGGATACGGCTCTGCTTCCGACAAGTCCCAGGCAAGTGTGACGATCACTTAATGAAACGGATTCTCTGCGTGCTTGGGGAAGGTGTTTCATTAGTTCCTATGAAAATCACTTCTGGTAAAACTAAGTGGAAGGGAGAAAACTGTGTTATTATTTTCACCAATATAAGCATTACAAGAGACTATTTGTGCTTATATAAGATTATGCTAAATTAGGTTTTTGATGTACAGCTGTGATTATATAATTCTACTCAAAAATCTTTTGTATTGTAAGTACAAATTCCTTTCTTAATTTATTTATTTTTGGAACTCCACCATCCTCCATGGTTTATACTCAAACGCTGTGTCTGGCTTCGAGGTCCTTATCGCCTGTTGCTTGCATGTACCGGGCACTTTTCCCTTCCACCAGACCTATGCATTTCCACCTGGCTCCTCTGCTGCAGATGCACAGTGCCCTCTAATTAGGTTCAGCCCTGGCCCCTGTTGAAGACCATGTCAAAGGTCCCCCCTCCCACGGCATCTGCCAGTCTTCCCAGTCAAATGTGGCTGGCTGGACTTCCACACCCCAAGGTACCTTGTCACTATCTCATGCACATCAAATTCTTTTAGAGACCTCATTAGCTTCAAGTCAGTTCCCTCTAATTCTGCCTTGTCATATCGGGGGGGGGAGGATTATCAATCCTTTTATAACCTTTTCTCTTTTTTTTGATACTGGGGATCGAACTCAGGACCTTGCACTTGTGAGGCAGGCAGCGGAACCCCTGAGCTAAATCCCCAGCCCAGAACCTTTATTTTCTGAACTAGAGGATGGAGGAGCAGGATCATACTACAGGGTTGCCCAGATGCCTGTATGTAATAATATATGTAAAGTGCTTAATAAAGTATTCAGTACATAGGGAGTGCTCCTCATGGGTTATTTAGCTCCTCTTTGTGTTAGCAGGGGTACAGCAGCAGGTGCAGGCCAAGTCCTAAGGGGCGGATGCTGAGCGGCCTCACACTATGAGTCAGGCCTCCAGTTTATCCTTCAGCTCTGCTTCCTCGGGAGATGGGGAAGGAGCAAGTGGGGCACTGCAGGGCCGTAGGGGCATTTGTAACCTCTGCATGTGTCCCTTTGCCTGTATCACAGGCTCCTGGCTGCCCTTCTGGAAGGGAAAGCTGAGGATCACAGCTTTGCTGTGTGTGCAGGAGAAAGCATACCATCCAGGAGTCTCTCCTACTTCCTATAGGTCTGGCATCGAGGTGTGACTTCCCTGAGCTGGATCCTGTGCTGGGTGGGGTCCTGCAGGCTGCAGTCAGGATGTCTCTGTCTGGCTGCATCTCAGAGCAGGGCTGACTCTGGGGGTGTTGGCTTCTTTCTGGCTGTCAGCGGAGACTTCGCTAGCCCCTTGGAGCTTCCTAAGCCCTTTGTCGGGGTGTCATCTTTCATCACGCATGCGTGGATCGTACACGCAGCGTGACTCTGCTGGAGTCTCAGCTAACTGAACGCCGTCACAGGAGAGATACCCATCATCTTTGCCATAGTCTCCTGGATTAGAGAAGTCTCAGGTCCCATCCACACTTGAGTATTGAGGGTGACATGGGTGTGACACCCAGAGGTGGGGACCATGGCCAGTTGCAGAGAGTGCTAGAAGATTTAACCTTGGGAAATTTGCAAGACATGATGAAATGCATCGAATGCATCATTTCTACCACTCCAGAATCATTTAGTGGCCACCTACTGTGTGATCGGTGTGACGGGATGCTGGAGATTAAAGAAAGAAAAAGACAAAACTCCCACACACCTGTTTGGCCCTGGATCCACTCTACTGGGCTCTGCATTCCAGGAAATGACCTTTCTCAGGATCCCTCACCTTGAGTCCAGATGGCTTTGGCCAATGGGAAGCAATGTAAGACTGGAAGGTGGGAGCAAGGGAGAAACCAGAGTGTTTTACATTTCTTTTTCTGGTGGCTTTTCTGCCAAGCACTTCACTGCCACGGGCTGTGATTCCAAACAGGGGCTGCCCTGTGATGGGTCAATTGATTGATTGATTGAATGATTGATTGATTCATTCATTCATCAAAGGCTTTATTTGTGCCCAACACTGTCCTGGGATCTCACGATACATCCAACTGACAGAATACCTTCCAATATCTTCCTTTATGGAGCTTACATTCCAGGGGAAAAGAGCTACAAAGAACACAGATAGTGCATTTATAAATGCCATACTTTGCTCCAAGATAATAAATGTTATGGGGGACAATATGAAAGCAGGGATGGGGGTTTGGAGGGCCCAGGGTTGCAAGCAGGCAAAATAAAAGCCTAATGTGGTTAAGTCTCTCTCCACCCCTAGACTAGGGGTTCACTGTGTCCTGAATTCTTCTAATGACCCCTTAATGTCGATGTTGCTACCTCCATTTTCCAGACAAGCAAAGTGAGCTTCAGAGAGCCACAGACTTGTTCAGTCTGGGAGGCTGTAGAGTCAGAGTTTTAACCTAGATTTGTCTGTCTTCAGAGGTTTACATTTGATTGTTTTATTTGTCATTCTACTGTGTTGCTTCCTCTAGGTGCTGCTGCACTGCATGGGTAAAGTCTTGACCTGGAAGCTCATAGATCCCGGTGAAGCAAGCTGTGTGGCCCAGGGTCAGCCGCCTCTCTGAACCTAATTCTAATTAGGTTCTAATTAGAATTCTGAACCTAGTTCTTGTGTGATAGAATGGATTGTCAGAGTGAGCTGTGTGTTCACCACACCTCCTCTTCTTAGAGACTCAGATTGTAATTCCCAGCCTCCCTTGGACTCCGAGGGTAGTGGGCTGCTCTCGGGCTTGTGCAGTGTGAGCAGAAGTGGTGTCAACCTTTTGTGCTGGAGGACGTGGGGCACTGGCTAGAGGATCCTGAAGCCCTAGAAGATGGTGGAGCCATGATGAGGGTCCTGGGCTCCTGAATGGCCATGAGGAGCAGAGCCCCTTTGCAGTGGACTGGTGATCAGTGGGAAATAAGCCACTGATGTGGTGTCACTATCATCTGGTTGCATACATAGATGGGTAGACCAGATGGTAGGATTTCCAGCTGTGACGTGGAGCCTACATGGAGATAGTGGAAAGGATCTGGAGGATGTTTCCATTCCTGCTTTCATATGACTTCTTGTTAAGATTTTGCTGGAGAGCTGGGCTGTAGCTCAGTGGTGGAGCATACTTGTATAGCAGGTGCAAGGCTCTGGGTTCGATCCCCAGCACTTACAAAGGAGAAAACATTTGCTTAGAGAAGAAGAAGGTCCACCTTGAAGGTGAGCTCCAGAAACACTGGACAAGCTCATCTGCAGTTCTTGTCTCTCAGTGATTGAGTGAGACCAGGTCTGGGCTAGGGCCACGTCTCCACCGTAGTTCCTTCTACAGGTTTCTGGAGGCTCTGTGGGACAGAGTCTGGGAAGGAGAGATGGTTAGAAAACTCCAACTCTGAAGCAAGCTGTATTGTAGCCCTGCTTCTGTGGAACTTACGTCTTAGTGGCAAAACTCCCCAGGAACCATATGTCCGAAAGATGTGCCTGACCTGTGGAGTAGCTCTCAGGAGACCGGGCTCCAGTCTCGACCCTCACAAACTGATTTATTGTCTGGCCCCCAGGTTCCTCATCTGTAAAATCAGGGAACCACTGGCTGCTTCCTGACCACCTCCTCTGATCCTTTACTACCACGTACAAAGCAGTCACATCTGGCTTGGTGCAAGAGTAACAATGGCATCTATAGGCTCAGCCAATGGAAGACAAATGGACAAGGCCGAGGGACAAAGCACGGGCTACAGAAGAGCCACCTCTGCCCTAACCTGCCCCCAGCGGACATTTCTTTTCTTCTCTGTCTGGAAGAACACTGACATAAGCTTGATTTGGTTGGTCCTTCATTGCGAGCTGGCAGGGACACGGGACAGGCCCTGTCTGGGGCTACAGGGCCACTCCAAGGACACAATATCAGGCTCACTGTGAGTCTGGGAGTGGATAAGTATAGCTTTGCGGTTGCCAGAAGATTTGGGTTTGATTCCCTCTCAAATCTCAGCACCACCATCCGACATCAGACACTGTTCGGCTTCCTTGAGCTTCAATTCCCTCATTGTAAAATGGAGACAAAACCTGAGCACGTAGTTGAGGCAACATGATGAAAACGGTAAATAAAAATAACAGGGATAACCACGCCATCTCCCACTTCTTAGGCATCTATTAGGTGTCAGGCTTTGGAATCTACATTTTATTTGCTTTAGGCATCCATCCTGGTGACAGCCCTCGGAAGTGTGTGCCGTGGAGGCACTGTGGTTGGCATGGGTCCCTGCTCATTGGAGAGAGTCAGTGAGCGATTCATTCATGAATTCATTCATGTTTTTATGCATTCTAAACATCTCTTTCTAAGTGCCTACTATGCGTCACACATTGCCCTAAGTCAGTGAGAGTGAACCTTTTAGAGCTTGCTGTGAACAACCTGCTGCGGCACATGTGCCGTAGGTTTGTCTCCACTGCCCTAAGTCCTTGGCTTCCATGGAATGTGCAGAGTAGAAGAATGGTCATCAAACAGTTAGTTATTCAACTAATGAATGAATCAGAACTGGTCACCTATGAGGCTATGGAGAGGTAAAATCTGATTTCTGACTCTGGGAATCCAGGCTGACCTTCTGAAGGGCGTGGCATGATCTGGTCCAGGAAGGACAGTAGGACTTGTCAGAGAGGCACCTGGAAAGCATGTTTCAAGGAGAGGGTCCTGCAAAAGCTGGCCCATACAGATGCGAGAGCCAAGGCCATGTGCGAGGGCCGTGGAGGGAGCTTCCAGGTGGGAGGAGAGTTGTGTCAGAGGCCACCAATGTGACAGGGTCTCCCGTGTGAGGCTGAGTGACATACAGTGTGGCATCTCCATAGATGTCCTCCCTGTGTAATGAGCAGGTCAGAGTGAGTTGCAGCTCCATCACCTCACCCACTGCTTTGTGTTAGGAGGATTCAAAATCTTCTCTACTGGCTGTTTTGAAATACACAATTATTTGTTGTCAACAGAGTTATCCTACTAAATCATCTAACCATATGAGTCTCAGGTTCCTCAGTGCTGACACGGGCTCAGCTCTTGGGGTGGTGAGGTTGAAGCAGGATGGCACATGTGACTCAGCTTTGTAAACGCAAAGCCCTGTGCACCTGCAGGTCCTGGATCACAAATATCCCTGGCCATTGGGAGGGAAGGTTGGGCCAGGTGAGCCCCAAGGTCTCTTTGCTTCTGAAACCCCACAATGAGACAGAGAGGGCAGGGTGCGCCAAGTCATTGGTCATAGCAGGAGGTGTTGGAGAGCTGGACTCCAGAGCAGATCCAGGTATTGAGCTCACATATTATTCTTCCACCAAAAAGTGTCTCATGGAGAATGTGAGAAGAATATTTCCAAGTATTTAGAGGAAAGAAAATCTGAGAAGTTTCTACTAGCTTTGCTTAATGAACTCAGCCAACCCAGCAAGCAACCCACTTTTCCTGTGTGTTCGTTTTTTCTCTTCGTGGCTGATGACAATGCTCCTTGGTCCTTCTTTCTCACTTGACTGGTGTCGGAAGAGATTCAGATCTGGATCTGGGCAGCTCAGTGAGGGGTTGGAGAAAAGGTCCTTTCTTGTGCAGGACGTTTCTCTGTGGAGTTACCAGGAAGGTGTGAGGGGTCCAGAGAGAGCACAGGGTCGCTCTCCTGGTCTGCCCTGTGGTGCATTCATTCACGAGGCTCCCAGCCATGCCAGCCCTGACTTAGTCCTTGTGTCACTCCCGTCCACAGCAGGGCCCCTTCCATGTGGGACAGTGTCAACGTCGTTGACTCTGACAATCTTTTGGGCAGCTGGGCTTATCCTTGCTTTTGGCCCACAGGCCCTCTGGATCTTGCCAACAAATCGACAGCTTTATTTCCCACCGTGAAAGCTCAGGGATGGGGTCTCTTCGCTTTGGAGTGCTTTGTGCTAGCACTTGCTGATGCCACCCAGCCCTCAACCTTGTTTAATTGAAAACAGCAAATAAACCCTGCCCAGCCGGAGTGCTCTATGCCCGGCAGCTATTGGGCTCATTAAAGGGAAAAATGACCAGCTTCCTGCCAGTCCACATAGGCCTCTCCCTGCGTAATGTGGGACTCTGCACTTGGAGTTGCGTTAATTTTTTATCATTCCTTAGTAATTAACATTGTATTTCTGCTGATAAACCCCATCAATATGGTGATTTGATTAGCAAAACATAAAACTACTCATTAAACTCCAATTATGTCGCACAGGTATAATTTGATTTTGATTGGTTGGAAAAATGCTGTCGTGTTGCCTCTTCTCTCCTATGTCCCGCTTTAAGGTTTCCAGTTAAGTGCTGTGTTTACAATGCTGGAGGAGGCGCGGGCTGGTTTAGCAAGAGCCGTTCCTTTCATTTTTGTGAAGAACTTGGTGGCATTTGGGTGGCAGTGGAGGACACACCACTTACAGAATCTAACAGTCAGACAATCCCCCCTTCCTGCTCCTGGTGGGAGGGCTTTGGATGGTAGGACCTTTAAAAAGAGAAATAAGGGCTCCAAGAAGTCAGGCCTGGTAGTGCGGGTCTGTAATCCTGGCACTTCGAGAGGCTGCGACAGGACGCTCTTGAGTTCAAGCCCAGCCTGGGCAGCTTAGTGACTTAGAGAGACCCTGACTCAAAACAAAAAAATGAAAAAGGGCTGGGAATGTAGCCCAGTGCAAAGACCCTGGGTTCAATCTCCAGTACTGAAAAAAAAGGGGAGGGGGTGTCCAAGAAGCGAAAAACAGAATTCTTTCTGTGCTCAGCGAACAGCAGTGAGTCCTCAAGACAGTGAAAAAGGAGGCTGGGGGCGACTGAGCTGTGTTATATGACTTGATTTTGCAGCTGTGTCTTTGGGGAGAAGTGTGTGACACACCCACTTCCTAGGAAGAGCCGTGAATGAGCGGGAGACACTCTCATGGCTGCTTAAGGCCCGGAAGACATTGGCATCTTGGATGCCAGCTGAATGGGCTGCAGAGGAGCAGGGCTCGGACTGGCAGGTCTCAGTGCACTGTAGCATCAGTGTTCTGCAGTGTGAGTTCACAGAGCTGGGAATGAGCAGATTCACCCCACAGACGCCTACATGGCACCCACAGTGTCACACTGGGGCCTCGGGGGCACACAGGGCTGGTGAGGACAGGTGCTCATGGGACTTGCTCCATAGGTGGGAGAGGTCTCGGCCCTCCTGGAGCCCTGGAAGGCTTTTTTTTTTTTTGGTACTGGGGATCGAACTTGGGTCCTTGCGCTTGTGCAGCAGGCGGCGAAATCACTGAGCTAAATCCCTGGCCCTGGAAGGCTTTTTTGACAGTTGGAATTCAACCAAGATCTTTGCCATGGGCCTTGGGTCCTCCGCACAATCTTCTTCAGCCCCCTCTCACCCACTGAGCCCTCCTAGCACCTGCTGTCCTTCCAGTTCACCAGGCACACTCTGCTTCAGGCCCTGGCCATGCCTCTGCCTGAAACACTATTTCACAGAAGGATGTAGGGGAATTGACTCATAGGTGAAAGTTCTAGACCCTCCTTTGGGTAGGGTTGGACATGATATAAGGGAATGGTCTCTTAGGGCTGCACTTTTGGCTTTGTTGGTCCACAGAAACCTATTTTCTCATTTGGTTACTCATTTATTATCCATCCATCTATCCACCCATCCATCCACCCATCTATCCATCCACTCATCTATCCATTCGCCCATCCATCCATCCATCCATCCATCCACCATCCACCTATCCATCCACCATCCATCATCCATCCACCTACCCATTCATCCACCCATCCATCCATCCATTCACCCATCCATCCATCTATCCACCATCCACCCATCATCCATCCACCATCCATCCATCATCCATCCACCTATTCATCCACCCATCCATCCATCAATCCACCTATCCATCCGCCCACCCATCTATCCATTCATCCATCCATCCATCCACCATCCATCATCCATTCATCATCCATCCATCCATCCATCCACCATCCACCTATCCATCCACCATCCATCATCCATTCATCATCCATCCATCCATCCATCCACCATCCACCTACCCATTCATCCATTCATCTACCCATCCATTCATCCATCCATCCATCCACCCATCCATCCACTAGTCCATCCATCCATCCATCCATCCACTTCTCATCTATCCATCCACATTCCTTGGTAAAATTTGGGTCAACCATTTCGGGGCTGAGCTAAAAAATTCTATTCCCAATCTGGATTCTCACTTGACTGGAAATGGTTTTAAAATATGAACTCTGCAAGACAGTATGCACACATTGTCTGAAGGAACATACCACACATTGTCTGAAGAAACATACTACATTAACTGTTTTCTAGTTTATGAATAAAGAATGAAAAATGAGCAATTGGATGTGATTTGGAAGTGAAGTAGGGTACAGTTTTTACCTATCAGGTTCACAAAAGTACATAGTATTGGTCAGGGTATAGGTGAAAGTCCCTCATTTATGTTGTTGGTGGGGATAATTGTGTTACACTTATCAGTGTTTTATATGGGTCTGTTCATTGATCTAGGTATTCTATTATTTGAATTTTTTTCTCAAGATGTATTTCAGAAGTAAGCCAAGAAATGGATACAAAGATGTTTATTGGACCATAGTTTATAAGAATCTAATCCTTAAAACAACCTGAATAACCATAAACAGGGGACTGATTAAATAAATTACGGTATATTAATTCAGTCCAATCTCTGCAGATGTCTAAAAATGAAATAGATGCTGATGTAATATGGAAAGAGCCCTCACATTTTTTTTGGTACCGGAGATCGAACTCAGGACCTTGTGCCTACAAGGCAGGCAGCGGAACCACTGAGCTAAATCCCCGGCCCCCTTCCCATCTGTTTTTATGTGTGGACTTGAGAGAAACAAAAACAAATTTCTATCAGAGGAAGAATGGAACGATCTAAGTAGCCACGGTTTAGTCTTGCAACAGAATACTGTGAAGGATTTGAAATATTGGTTATGGAGCGAATGTTTGTGTCGCCTCAAAATTCATATTTTAAAGTCCTAATCCCCCCTTTTGTGGTGTTAGGAAGTAGGGGTCTTTGGGAGGTGACTGGCCACCTCAGGAATGAGATTGGGGGCCTTATGAGACCCCAGAGAGCTCTCTTGTCCCTGCCACCATGCAAGGACACAGCTGGAAAATGTCTGGGATGGACCAGAAGTGAGTCCCCCCAGACACCACGTCACCAAATCCCTTGGGGAGCAGGCATCTCGGTCCTGGACTTTGGCCTCCAGACGGTGAGAAGCCAAGACGGTTTCTACGGCTCTTTGTTAGAGCCACTTGCGTGAGCTGAGACAGTGTCCTGGTCCATCTCGCCAGCGTGGATAAATTATTATAAATATACTTACTGAGCAAAGCAAATTCAAGGAAGGTATAGTTAATATCACTGTATTTACACACTGTTGAGCACATACAGAACCACAGATATTGTTTACGGATACAGAACCATGTAGGACGATTACAAAAATGTATCTAAGAGTTCTCCACACTAGAAACTTCAGGACAGAGGGAGGGGTCAGGATGAAATTAGGCTCCTGGTGAGAACTTTTTCCTTCTTCTTCTCTCCTCCCCTCTCTTCTTTATTTCTTCTTGGATCTGAAGCAAATACAATCAGGCAAACATATCTTAAATCTGGAGGTTACATACATAGATGTCTGTTATATTATTTCCTGTAGGTTTGAAGAATTTTGCAGAAAGCCAAATATACTATGTTTCCCTTTTGAGTAAACATATGTTAGTGTGGATGCTGGCATCAGGGTAAAGCATTTTGGTTTCTTGGTGAGATACACATGGAACTGTGAGCACAGTGTACTTTTAGGGAGACTCGAGAAGTCAGGTTTGGGGGAGGGACAGAGAGAGTTTTGCATTTCACTTACTTCCTTTCTGGATTATTTGAATATTTTAAGATATGTGTACCGTATTTCCCACTCAGCCCTTTTCTTTCCCTATATCTATAGCTAATAGTGAATACCTGTATGTAAGGCATGGAGGAGGTGTAAGGGAGGAGGGGGCAGGGACACAAAAGAACTGAGATGCGTTGTGTACGTGTACCCACTCCCCACTATGAGTGTAAGCTTTATGTACTGCAAATATGAAAATAAAAATTTAAAAAGGGGAAAAAAATCTCTAATCAAAAACACGATGTTATTTAAATGTAAGAGCCATGGACTGTTGTTTTAGTAGAGATTTATAAATCACCTGACAATTTAGTATGCTGAGTTTCAGCAAAGATTGGACCTGACAATGGAGGAAGTTTTTGTTTGTGAGTGGCTTCTCTATGTTAAAGATCAGAAAAACACCCTGAGGTGATTAATGCTGGCCCTTATGTCGGAGGGGAAACCGAGGCTGGCGAGGTTGAGAGGCCAGAGCGTTGGACACGAAGGTCAGAGCTGCGTGTCTGACAGGAGCACACTGCGCCTGCGGAGAAATGGGCTGGCGGATGGGGTCGCTGGGGGCTCCTGTGTCTCTTGGGTGCAGGGCTGTCTTGGTGCCAACAGCACCCCGTTTTGAGTCGTGTGCTTGCCACCCCTTTAGCCCCTCGTGGAATAGCCACAGCTGTGTTCCTTTCACTTCAGAGAAGGGTTCCGGGAATGGATGGCTTCTGATCCTGCAGAGGAGGTGGCTCCCGCGCCTGGGGTTCTGCTCTCTTCATGAATACTCTCAGAAGGGTGCGCTCTCGGAGGCAGGAGGCCCCTGAACTACAGCCTCTGCACCTTCCAGACCAGGGAGTTGGGAGGTCCGTAAAATCTCCCACAACTCCTTACCTGACAATGCCAGAGGATAAGGTGACAAAGTCCAGAGGAGTCCTGACAACACTTGCTTCTGAGAGCTTCAAAAAGGAAAGTAAAGGACCAGGTACTTAACTGCAACATCTTTCATTTTAATAATAGCCTTTATGTACTACAGTAAGAAGCATCCAAGTCCATTAAGTATAATGGGCTGATCCTGGCAGGGATATGCAGTTCGATGAGTCATTCTTGGGCGGTAGCAGAGCGCTTTCGGGCTTTTAACCCTTTGTGGTAGCTCCTTGGCGGTGGCATTTACACAGGGGGCCGTTCCGCCCACCTGCTTTTGTTCGTCGGCCTGGGGTGGAACATGGGGCTTGGCAGGGAGAGGTCAGGGTCGTGGCTGGGAACCCTGGGAAGGAGAAGGTAGGGATGGGTGCAGGGGGCAGCTGCTGGGCGAGGGCAGAGAACTTGCTCTGTCAGAGCCACCCCACGCGCCCTGTGTGGCCAGGGACAGTTGAGATGCCCAGGAGCCGGCGGCCCAAGCCTGTAATCCCAGCCCTCTAGGAGACCGAGGCAGGAGGGTCGCAAGTTCAAGCCCAGCCTGGGCAACTTAGTGACTCATCGAGATCTTGTCTCAAAGGAAGAAATAAAAAGGGCTGGAGACATAGCTCAGTGTGAAGGCCGTGGGTTCACTGCTCAGTACCACACACACACACACACACACACACACACACGCACACATGCACAAAACCCTCCCGGCCCAGGATCCTTCCCAGTTCCCTCACTGCTCTCTGGCCGCCGTGGTGGCTACAGACCCAGGGCAGCCCCAGGAGACTGTGCTCTCTCTTCCCTCAGGCCAAGTCGTCAGGGTCTTGTGACGGCTGTCCTGACCCCCGAGGGGCTGTGGGCCATGGCTCCACCTGGGGGTTTAGGGCCCTGGGGGGATCCTGGGAGTCTGCTCCTAGCACCCAATAGCAAGATGGTCCAGGAGGAAAGAGGGAAGCTATGTCGGAGGGAGGCTGAGTAGGAGAAGATGCTGAGATCAGCCGGGGTAGCTGGTGAAGGGACAGGGTGGGTGGGGTGCAACTGGGCCAGCAATCCCCGAATGGAGCCTGGGGGTGGAGGGAGGGCTGATGACCAGCGGCTGGTCCCTCATGTTGGCTAAGCTCCACCAAAGCCAGTTTCAGGGGCTTGGTCCCTCGCCAGGGGTGCAGGACGACCATGACTCCCAAGTGGCTCCCCGGGTCTGGAGTGGTTTCTTCAGCAGAGTCACCCCCAGCTCATGGGTGGCTCCAAAGCACACACATCCCCTGGGGCAGGTGCTTGGGAGGTGTGTAGGGCCTTTGCTTAGTTCCTCACCCTATGCCACACGTGCTATCAGGCACCTGCCCAGGGCTGGGCGCCATCCATTCCCCCATCAGCCCTCAAGGTTCCCAACAGGATTGTGAGGTGCAGAGTGAGGCATGGCCACGGCATGATGTGGAGCTCCGCTGCCCAGCCAGGGAGGAAGGGAGCTGGGACTGAAGCCGCATGGCCTCCACATGAGCCACGGAGCTGCCCTGCCCTGCCCTGCCCTGCCCTGCCCTTCCTGCCTCCTTCCTCCCCTCCCCATGTCTCCTCCTTCCTACCCGGGCTGATGCCCTGAATCATACAGCTGCTTCTCCTCCTCCTGTTTAAGGGTTGATTGTTGTAAGATCGGAGAAAAAAAGAAAAACAGTGGTGGTCTTAAACATCAAAAAGACGATGACGACTCCTCCCCTTCCCTTGTAGAATTAAAAGCCAAATATAAATATATAAAATAAGGGTGAAGAGTATTAGGCAGTGCTGACTGATCCTTGGAGGTTTATTCTGATGATTTTGGGGTAGAAATCAAATATACAGTGCTTTCTAAACCAGTTCTCCTTATTATTTTTTTGAGGGGAACAAGGGATCCTGGTTAGTTGACACCAGTTGGTTGATACCGGTTAGTGATACTGGTTAGTTTATATTGGTTGGTGATACTTGTTGGTTAAGGGTACTGGCATGGGGTGAAGCCTCTTTCAATAAGGTGGGGAGGGGGAAAGGTGCTCCACCCAGGTCGATGCCATGTGGGTCAGAAATCTGGAGACCAATCCCCAGAAACAGAGAAAGGAATTTTCCTGGACTCAGAGTTCTTGGGAAGCGTTTGGGACCCATCCCTGATGTCTTGCACGCTGCTGTCTTCATCTAGGAACAAGAGGTTTAACACCACAGTGAGTAAGGGAGCTCCTCAGTAAAGCCAGTAGGAACGTCCCAACTTTCAATAACTCTGGACCACTTTCATCCCCTCCCAGATGGGAAACTGAGGCAAGATCCTTCTCCTCCCGCTGCACCTGTGTGCCCGGACAAGTGAGGGGAGTGTCAGGTCTCTGGGGAATGCCTGGGTTCTGAGAGGGCGTTCCTGGCACCCAGCACTTCCTAGGGAAGGGAACCCCCACAGAGGCCCTCTGCACCCCCACTGTGCACTGCAGGGAGTAGGGGCATGGGGCCAGGGCCATCTTCCCAGCCACAGCAAATCCCCTCCCTCCTGGTTTTGTGTGGCACTGTGGGCAGAGGCCAGTTGTCAGGCTGACATCTGGTTCTGTCTTGCACAGGGATGGAGCCAGACTCCCCTCTCTCCCTGCGTCTCCCCACCCTGGTCATGCTGGGGACACCCAGGGGTGGGGCTGCTCAGCACCGCAGGGCAGAGCCGCTTCCCCTGCGTACAGGGACTCCAGCTCCAAGGAGGGCTGGGGCTGGGTTCCCACTCCTCTGGGGTCCCTGGGAGATGCCCTCTTAGGAGGTGTGCAGAATGCACCTGCCCTTTTCTGGGGTAATGGCCAACAAGTCTGAGGTGCTCTGGCCCGAAAGGGTCCATTGGTGCTGAGTGTCACAGACCCTGGGTCACGCGGAGTGGTCCCTGAGGGGAGAACTAAATGAGGAGAGATTCAGATCCACAAGGCCGAGTCTCCTCCGGGTTAGGACAGCCCTGCATGCCTTCCCTCCTGCGTATGTGTGTTGGTGTGTGAGTGTGCATGTGCACATAGGACGGATGAACAGCTGAAGTATCTTCTTGCTCTTGTCCTTGAAGTACGTTTTTAAAACATTAGCAAACTTTATTTACTTGGTGGTGCAGTTTTTGGTTTCCCTACAGCTCCTCTGTCTCCACATGTGATTTTTCCTATGTCAGAGGAATATTTGACATGGGAACAAAGCCAAGTGTCCCTGTAGAAGAGAGATCTTTGGTGTGGGCCACTGAAGGAAACAGGCTTCTCTCCACTGTGAGATTTCACTGAGACCAAGTAAAAGCCCAGTGACCTGCAGTAAGCGGTATAGGGTGTAGATTCACTCATTTGCTGTCTCCGTTCATTTCACAAGTGCATACCAGCTTGGATTTTGTCCCTACCTGGGTATGAGCATGAGGCCAAGATGAACAGGTGAGCAGACCTGTCCTTGCCCTCACCTAGCTCACAGGTGAGCTGCGACTGCCTGTGCACAGGAAGTGCCCAACACAGCGTCCAGCCCAGCCTGGTGGCCCAGGAAAAGAGCCCATCCCCGACCAGGCAGTGAGTCAGGCGAGACGGGCTCAGGAGACATAAAGGAGGCAGGGTTTGTGGGACTTCCTGGTTGTCAGGATGTTTGGGACATGGCAGAGGGGACAGCCAAAGACAGGATCTTGGGCAACTGAGTGGATGGTAACTTCCAAGAGTGCAGAGGCTCCGGGGAGCAGGCTAGGGGGCATTCAGCTTCGGGGCTGGTGTCAGAGGCACTTGGTACCAGGGTTGGGAGGTCAGACGAGGGGTCTCAGTTCAGATTATGGGGTGGAAGGCATTACTGGAGAGTTGGCCAGGGGGACCCCAGTAAGACCCTGGGCAGTGTGCAGGCACTAGAGGGGCAGCAGAGAAGGGAGGGTGATTCTGAGGTACCCCAACAAGTAAGAGGCAGGAAGATGAAGGAAGTAAAGAGCCAGCCACCCGGCCTGCTGTGACATGGCAGAGTGACTGCGCAGGAGTCTGTGGGAGAGGGGGACAGGCTCTCCCAGGCGTGGGTAGTTCCTGAAAGGCTCAGGGGAACTGAGACAGCAGAGTGGGGACTCCAAGTCCCAAACCTAGCCAAGAAAGACCACAGTTCCTCAGCTCAGCCCTCAGAAGCAAGTCTGGCAAGACTCCAGGGACAGGCTCACAACGTGTTCTCAGGGGACCCACCTGCCAAAGGCCAGCCCAAGGCCGCTTCTTGTCCCTGGATGCAGAGAGGAGGACCACAGAAATAGGAAATGAATATTTAGTGGAATGACACCTCTAGGATCTACTTAACTCATAGGCTTATGTTTACTTTGAAAATAGTTTACTTTAAATCTAATTCGACCCTCACTACCCAGCAAGTTGAGAACAGTTCTAGACAAAATCAAGTGCAATCTTTTTGCACAGCACTGGAATCACCAAGTGTGTTTCTAGTTGTGCAGGGCCTGGCCTGTGGCTCTGATCAAGGCGGCTGTGTTTGCACATCTGAGCTTGAGCACTTTGGAACACTTCCATTTGTGGACAGGTTGAACGCCCAGTTTCTGGCCCATGCACTTTGTGGAAAGAGGTAGTTTCTCGCAGTTGCTGTATGGACAGTGCCTGTATGGTAAGCAGTTCCAGGCAGTGGGGTGCGTACAGCCACTGACAGGATGAGAAGCACCCCAAGAGTGACAGAACCGGGTAGGCTCAGCCTGCAGATCGTTTCCCTTTCTTGGGGAATTCTCCCGCACACCAAGAAACCACCTCTTCTGAAAATGGTCTCAAGGCTTCCCAGGTTCGTCTTCTTTTGCACCCTATTTGGAGCCCTCATGGCTCTCGTCCGGTTTTGTCCACTGCAGCAGCAATGGGAAGTCCTAGTCTTCCTTCTGGGGCTTCTTCCGCTCTTGGGTTCAGCCCTGCACGACGTCCCCGGGATGGCCCAGTCATCAGTCTGGACAAAGCCCTAAGACAAGGTTCCCAGGTGTGTCCCTAAGGCAGTGTTGGTCTTCCCCATGGACTCACCCAGCCTCGCCCAGCCCTGAATGCCCAAATGCTGAATTCACAGGGTAGAGGAGCACAGGGTGGCTTTCCACTTAAAGGATGCGTGGGATGAGCTCAGTGAGTGGAGATAACCAGGCTGAGGGCATGGAGATGGAAGCGCCACCGTCTCCTCATCATGCAGCTTTGCTTTTGAGCATGGGTGGGGCTTGCCACAAGGTCCCCAAGCCAGGCTGCTGCCCCCTGCCTCCCTCAGCAGAGGAGACTGGGTCTCGGGAACCCACTTGCTTCCAGTGTCACCCACTGCTCAGCAAACGGATGTGGGTTTTGCTGAGCACTTATTTTCTGCATCACAGGAGCTTCAGACCAGTGGGGATGGAAGAAAAGTCATGGGTTCTGCCAGCAGGAAGCCCTTAACAGGCTGTCAGGCAAGGCTGGGTTTGAGAGAGTTGGAGAGGGTTGGGTACAGGCTCCAGTGTCAGCTGGGGGACCACAGAGTAGAGAATGCAGCAGAGAGATCACATTTGTGCCTTTAAACCTATTTCCTAATAACAAAGAACATTTTAGGTCTCAATACGTACTTTCCAAAAAATCAAATGAATCCCAGGAAGCTCAGCGCAGCCAGGATGTCATTCTGATCACGTGCACCAGGACCTTCTGAACGTAGGAGTCCCTTATCCAAGTTGTCGACTTCCTTTGCCAAACCAAGTAGGACGCAGATCTCTGGGAGTTGTGTTGGAGGAGGTAGTATGTCCCTGAGAATACAGCTGGGCATGAAGGGCTCCCTTTTCAGCCATGGCTGGGGTTTCTCGGGTCTCTGTTTCCACTGTGGACTCTGACAATCCATCTTGCTTTTGGCCAGGTCCGTGATGGTGGTCAGGGACCAGGGACAACACAGCACTGAGGGGCACTGCCTGGGGGATGCCGTCTGCTCTTCTGTACACCGAAGTGGCCCTGGTTCCTCTCACTGTGCCCGGCCCAAGACAATGCACATGGACCCTAGCGGCTTGAAATCTATGTTGGCCTGTCACCTAACTAACAAGAGGAGGAATTTATGAACTGGCAAATCAAAAATTGCCATTGCTTAAAATAACCACATGCCACTTGACACACCTCAAGTTATTGCTCGCATGGTGACAGTATCCGCCAGCCGGGGTCAGATGTGTGTGGGGGGTGAGACTGGCTCCCATTTTTTGTTTTTCTTTTCATTTACATCGGACACCTCTTTTCTTTAATTTTCAGGCTAGCTATTGTCCTTAGCTCTCTCAGTAACTGCAGAGCATGGATGTTTTCCCGTTACCTGGGAAGGGAAGGTTCATGGACAGGGAGAAAGGGGTTGGCCACCGTCTGGAGGATGCCCGAGGGGCCAGCTCTGTGGGTGACCACAGCTGCCCTTGGTGTGAGGCTTGTGGTAGACTTCAGTGACAGCCTATTGAATGAATGAATGGAAATCAAGGGCAAACGAATCAAAATCCTACACCCTCTATCACCTAGTTTCAGGTTTTCGTGTTGCCTCCTCATGCCATGTTGAACTTTGTATCCTGTTTTCCTTGTTACAGGACAGATGCTCATCTGCTGGTTATGTCCCACCAAACCCACTCCTCCTTGAAAGTCTTGGAGGAAAATGCATGTAATATCCCCCACCTAATAAACAACCTAGCTCAGCAATAAAGCGCCTTGTAGAGCGTTTGATGTCTCTCCTGGAGATCACAGGGGTAACTGCTGCCTTGAGGGAGAGGATCAGACTGCAGACCACTAGCTTGGCAAAAGATCCAAATCTGAAATGCGAAGTACAGTCTCTAGACTGCATGTGCATTGTGTTTGCACCTTTATACAAGTGAAAACCCCAAAGTCAAACCATGGTAAATTGGGCATTAGCTGTAGATTATGTGAAGCTTTATTCCCAACCTTACACTAGAACTCTTTACATGGACTTTGATAGTATGATTATTTCTTTTAATGATAGTAGAATATTCTGTGAGAAGGAAGAGGCATCATTTGGGCAAAACTTTCTGCATTTGGCAGGATTTGGAATCTTCTCGGGTTTTAGTGATACCAAATTATAAAATGAACAACTTAGTGCACATAACTTTATTTCAGTAGAACTTTTCATGTTAACAAAGTTTTTAGTTTCCCAGGGGTAGCATTATGCTTTCATTCTAATTGCCAAATTCTCTTTTGAATTTCTGACCTTGACATTAATGCTGACTTTGACATTAGCCATCTTCTCCTTCGGCCACCAACACTGAGAACCTTCAGATGCTCAATAATGGGATGGTGGGAATGGCTGCACAACTCTGAAAATATATTTGAAAAAGGTTGAACTGTCTACTTAAAATGGGGGCATGTTATGGTGTGTCGATCATACTTCAATAAAGTTAACTAAAAGATGGTTATAGGGGAAAAAAGGCTGTCTCTCTTAAGTGTCTGCATCTGTGAGAGTGTCTTAGAATTATTTAAGTCTCTACCATCCAATTGATTCGGTTCAAATGTCCCTGCTGGGGACAGAAGGGGACAGGGGACAGCTGGGTCCCAAGGATAACAGAGCCACATCTTCAGGGCCTGAGACAGATTCCACTGGTGTGGACTGAGCATTTACTATGTGGCAGGAGGAGTTGCAAACCCTTGAGATATACAAGGGAACAAAACAGACCTGGGTCTCTGCCCTTGAGGTGTTCATGATCTAGCCAGAAAATAATCCACATCCTCCACAATCTCCATTCTTTCCAGGTAGGTGCCAAGTCCCTTAAACATGGGGCCAGGATCCATGTTTATCCTCTTTCTGGCTCCCATGGGTGCACCTATGAAGAGCTGCTTTCCAGGTATCTGCTGATGCCTAACAAAATGCCCACAGATGTAGTTCGTATAAAATCAGTGAGTCAACAGTGGCTGTTTTGTCTCTTGATCCTGTGGGTTAGGATGTGGCCAGGCTCCCTGGGCAAGCGTCCCCTTCCCCTGTGTTCGGGGCTCGGCTGGTGGAGGGGCTGTCTGGAGGGTTCATGGTGCCTGGCACTCTGATGGGGACAACGGGGAGGCTGGCTGTGCTGGATCCCTGCCCTCCCAGTTAGACCAGTGATCTGGCTGCACTGGGCCCCACGATGGGAGAAGAAGTGGAAGCCATTAGTCTCCGAAGGCTTGGAGACTCATCATCGCTTCATCATCACTTCTGCTATATTCGGCTGTCCAAGCAGGCAAGAGCCTCTCTGACCCAAGGGGCGGGCACAGGCCCTACCAGCAGTAGCAAAGAACCTGTCGCCATCTTTAACCCGTCATGGCTGGGTTCGCTCATTTAGTTTACTTGGCCGCTGTTCGGTTTGAGGAAGGATGATCAGGAACTCGGTTTGGGGGCTTCTCTCTCTGTCCATAAAGACCCTTCAAGTCCCTAAAACCTCCACTGAAGCCTCAGTTCAGAAGCACATGAGTAAGAAGAACATCCTTGAAGCTTTCCTGTTCTCCCTTCCCCTTGAGAGTAATCATGTGTTTACAATCTAATATAAACAGCCTGATGCTAAGCATGCCATTCTGACACTTGCATTTTCCCACTGAATAATGTACCATGGCCCACAATGACCTTTTAAACAGCTATTATTTGAGAAGAATTAAAAACGAAACACAACACTTGAGTAAGTCCCGCAAGCTGTGACTGGTGGAAATCATGTCTTTTGTTTCAATGTTTATTAATTTTAATGGGCAAATAAAAGTGTATCAGTGCTACACAACTTGATATTTTAACACACGCGTACACTGTGGAATAGCTAAATGGAGATATTTAACACATGCATTACTTCACATACTTATTTTCTTTGAGCTAAGGATGCCTAAATCTACTCTTAGCAGTCTTCAAGAACATGATACCTTGTTATTAACTACAGTCATGTGCATATCTTGACTTGTGAAATGTTTGTATGAGACTAGCCACATGGCTGTGCAGCCCCGAAACTTCTAATGACTCAGCCCAAGACTTGTGCTTTTCATTAAATTTGGAATGCACATCCTATTATAAAAACTCACCCAGTACTTCAGCTGGGACTCATCCAACCTATGCTCAGATCCTGGCCAAATTGATGAGCTTTGTGACCTTGGCTGTATTTGTTTATCTCTTTTGCTCCTCAGTTTTCTCACCTGCAATATGGGGCTAAGACCCCTTCCCCTGCTGCCTCTGTATGCTCTGAGGGAGAATCACATAAGACCAGCGGAGGTGACTTGGGCTGTAGGCTGCAAAATGATGCTAGTCGCAGACTTTCCCACTCCTACAGCACCATAGGACCCGGGGATGGACTGTGGGGTCGGAGGAAGGACATGCTAAAGGGACTTCCGGTGTGAGCAAACGAGCGTTCAGAAAGTCCTAAGGGTGAGTGTGTCCAGAGATGTTTAATTGAATGGAAAGAAAGCACATGTGATCCCACCCATTTCTTTACCCCTTCCAAGGCTGACACCCTAATCCCCTCCTAGCAGTGCCAGGGGGGTAATTTCCTGTCCAGAGTCATGCCCCTTACTGCTAATCCGAAGAGCAAACTTCACCCCAAGAGGCATCCTCTCTGCTCTCCCGATGGGGACAGGGAGGCTCGGAAGGGTGTGAGTGGTCACCTAGGCCTCTGGCTCCCCAGCCCTGAGCTCCTCCTTGGCTCCTGCCGTAGCAGAGAGCTCTCATCATCTGTCCCCAGCACTGTTGTGCACACCAGCGGCCTGGCTCAGGGCTGCTGGGTGACGCTTCCTAAGCCTCAGTGTGGGTTGTGGTTGGAGGAGGGGACCTCAGGATGATGCATGTGGAGGGGACAGTTAAATGCTCTGCATGTGTGGCCCCAAGGCATGCGATAGGCCAGACAGCCCTGCAGAGAGAAGGAGCCAAGCAATGGCTCAAATATCCGGAGCTGAGAGCATGAGTGACCGGCCAGGGACAGCCAGGCCAGGCCTCCTCAATCCCTTTTCCACATTGTGCAGCAAAAAATAACCTCAAAAAACATTCAGGACCAGGCGTGGTGGCCCACTCCTGTACTCCCAGCTTCTTGGGAGGCTGAGGCAGGAGGATCACATGTTTAAGCCTAGCCTAGCCTGGGGGACTGAATGAGACCCTGTCTCAAAATGTGAAAGAAAAAAAAAAAAAGAAAGGGCTGGGGATGCAGCTCAGTGGGAGAGCACTCAACCCTCAGTACTGGGAAAAAATCCAAGTAATAATAGCAGCAGCCAAACGCTCATGAACTGCGCCTGGGATAAGGTAGTCTCTGTTCTGTTTTTCACACAGGTGAACACAATGAGGTTGGCCGAAATGATCACCAGCATTTTGCTGGTGGAGAAACTGAGGCACGGAGGAGTTAAAGATCCGACAGCCCGGCCATGTGGCAGGAAGGCTGCCCCGGGTCCTGCAGAGAGTCTGGCTGTAAGAATGGTGGCTGTGGGAAGCTACCCAGTCGCCCAGCTCTGGGCAGATGCTCAGAAACGTGTGTGGAGGTACAACACTGTGTAGTGCGCTGTCTCACTGGCGCTCAAGGAAGCCCTGCAGACTCCACTGTCCTGGTCTTTCAGCACACATCTGCCAGAGTTTTACAACCTGCCTTCGTTGCTGATTGTTGGGGCTGCAGCCACCACCAAATCAGCCCTATCCCTGCCCTTGGCTTCTGTCCTGGTGCGGTAAAGGGAGGAAGACAGATAGGTCACTTGATGGCAGTGCTTGGCGGGTGCTATGAGCAAAGGTGAGGAGATGAAGAGCACTCAAAGAAAGGAGTGCGATTTCAGACAGGTGTTCTGGAAGGCACCTTGGAGGAGAAGCATTGGAGTGGGAACCTGAGAAGCAAAGCAAGCCAGTATCTGAAGGAAGAAAGAGCTTTATTGACAGGAGGGACAGGACATGCAAAGGTCCTGAGGCAGGAGCACACTCAGAATCCAACACCCTCAGTGACTTGTGTGGATGGCTGCGTAACATCTCCCAGATATCTCCCCTGAATCCTTGGGACGTGTGCATATTACCTGCTACAGCAAGAGTGGCAGCGCAGGTGGGAATCAGTGGGGGGTCCTGAGATGGGGAGGTGATCCTGGGTCATCCAGGCTGGGGTCTGATATCAGCCCATTCGTGAGCTGGCCCAGGAGCTATGCAAACTCTCTTAGTTTCAGCCCCGTTGAAAACAGGACCTCGAACCAAATGTTTGCAAAGTGGGAACAGGGTATGGGGCAGGAAACAAAGACGGTGCTTGCAGTCTTTTCATTTTGAGGTAAATAGTTGCTTTTTCAGTCTCTAAAAAAGGTGATTGTCAGCTGTGTCCCCCACAGAGCCCAGGACACAAAACAAGGAAGACTTGGAAGACCACACGGAAGTGCGCTTTCCTCTGGCCGCCTTGGCGGCAGCGGGTGAGTTGACTGCTCACACTGGGTGGGGCCGCTTCTTCCAGAAGTTTCCCTGCCTCTCCTGGGCCCAACTGTGGGAGGAAACTATGAGACCCAGACACCCAGAGTCGGGCAAGGGCACACTCTCTGATGGCAGCTCTGTGGGTGTTTGATGAGTGAGTGTATGAAACCCCCCACCATGCATCTGCCCCTTTATCCTGCAAGGATCTCCAGGGCCTCTGCTGTGTCCTGGGCTCTTGTAGCATTTGGGACAGCAGAGACGCCCGACACCCTGCCTTCCGGCTGAGGAGTCCGCCGTGGTGTCCAGGCGATGCTTGAGCCTGGGACAAACTCTTGCACACTTTATCGAAGATGCACGCTATTCCTACACACCTGAGCACCAGTGGTGTCCTGGGGGCCAGGGGCTGCTAACAGTGCCACACACTCAGGGGCTTGCACAACGGTGCGAGTGACAGGGACAAACAGAGGCTGTGGGGGAGTGTGCTCTGGCTCTTGGGACAGGATCACACTTCCTGTTGATGTCACATGTGGCCTTGTGGCCTGCAGTGGCCAGAGAGGGTGACATGGGAGTACCTGGGGCTCTTTCCTCTGTCCCCACCTGTCCCCGATGATGCTGTGGCTTCAGCTGAGACCCTGGAGCGACTCTGTGGTTACGAGTCACTGAGATTTGGGGCTGTTTGTTACTGCACAGAACTTCGTTGATGCTGTCTGATACACACATGTTCACCAAATGGGGCCGGGGTCTCCCCTTTTCTGTGCTTTCAGTTACCACCATCAGCATGGCCTGAAAATATAGTACTGGGGATCAAATCCAAGGCCTCCACAGTGAGCGACAGCCCCAGCTCTTTTTTATTTTATTTTCATTTTGAGACAGGGTCTTGCTAAGTCACTAAATTGCCCAGACTGGGCTCAAACCTGTTATTCTCCTGCTTCAGCCTTCCGGAGTGTTAGAATTACAGGCATGCACCACTGTGCCTGGCTTGAAAATGGAAAATTCCAGAAATAAATAATGCATAAGTTTTAAATAACTTCTATTACAGTATATTACTTAATTGTTCTATTATTAATTATTGCTGTTAATTTCTTATTATGCCTAATTTATAGATTTCACTACCACAGGTATGTATATATAGGAAAAGACATGATACATGGGATCCAGTACTATTGGTAATTTCAGGGATACAATGGGGGTCTCAGATAAGAGGGGACCGCCACACATCTGCCAGGCCTAGAGGGGTGAACCATGGTGTATCAGTGGGCCAGATCATTTCATGTGAGTAGAGACCTCCTATGCCTCCTTAGACAGAAGATTTATTTCTCTTTCCCAGGCTGGACAAAATCAGTTCAGGACTGGCATGTGGCTACGTATGCCCATTGCTCTCCTCTCTTGTGGCCCAATTCCATGTCCTTATGGTGGTCAGTAGGAAAGGGAGACAAACTCTCTTTCTAAAGGCAGAAACTGTAGGCCACACAGGGTGCTTCTGCTCCTTGGTCATATGACTGTGCCAGGCTGCAAGGGATGCTGGGAAATGTAGTTTTTATTGTGAGAGCCACACACCCACTGAGAAGGAGGGAGAATGAGAATGAGTGTTCCATAGCACACTCAAGGATTGGGAGTAGCTGGGCCCCCGTTATTTTATAAGATCTGTAGTGTGGTTAGAGAATACTACAGATTAAATCCCAGTGTATTCCTAAGAATGGGCAAATATTTTTTAATCGACAAATATGTGGCCGGTATTTCTGTGTGTGCCAGAGACCGAGGCTGCACTAGCCAAAAACTATTCGCTTTTCCAAGTTGAGGTGGATTTTGTCTCTTTCCTACCATTCCGGTCAGATCTCAGGCTTCTGTATGTGTGGCCCGTCTCCTCCTCCTCAACTCCAGGTCCTGCAGCAGAGTGGTCTGTTGGCCAAGTGCCAACGTCATTTTTCCAGCTGGACGAAGGGACCCCCTCACTCCCAAGTTCTCGATGTGTCCCCTTTGCCCCTTTGGACCCTCTGTCCACCCTTCTCCCGGCTCCCTGCCCAGGAACTGTGCCGCATGAACCTTGCCACAAACTTCCTCAAGGGGCTTCCTCCCCTTCCCCCCTGGCTCTGGTTGAGCTTGGTCAGCGGAAGCCCTGGGGGAAAAGGAGGGAGGGAGGCGAGGGGCTGTGTCTGTGTTCCTCTGGGGTGCGGAGGGCTTGCCAGCCCCTTCGAAGCCTCAGCTCGGGAAAGGTGTCCTCTCTAGCCGTGCTCTCTGCCTCCCTGTCCTCCCGGAACTTGTCCCAGCCCTGGACTCCGCATTGCCCCTTATGGCGTCTCTGCATCCTGCCCACACTCTTCTAAAGTCTCTTGGTGATGTTGCTCAATTTAAGTGTCTATGGGTTTTCTACCGAGACTCAAACTGAGACCAACCCCTTCCCAAAGCTCCCCGTGCCTGGGGACAGAGTGGGAGGTCTTTTCCAAAGCATCCAGGGTAGGGGATTTGATCCCTGGCTGTGGCTCCAGCTCTGAGCTCATTCATTTGTTCTTTCATTCACCGACCTAGCAGATACTGTGAATCCCAACTAGATGCCAGGTCTGTTCTAGGCACTGACGACCTGGCAGTGACCAAGCCACGCAAGACCCCAGGCTCCTGGTCCCACCTCTCAGCCCCTCGCATCTCTATGGGGCAGTGATGCTGCCCCTCCTCTCCCTCCTGCCCTCCTCTCTGCCCTCTGGCCCTGGCTGGACATAGCTCTCTCCCTCTGACCCTCACCCCAGGGTCTGTCCACTCCTGGTACAGATGCCCACTGAGCCCTGTGACCCTTCTGTGTGCTGAGCCATTCAGGGTCCTGTTTGGTCCCCAAGCTGTGAGCTCTTTATGGGTGAAAGGGACGTCTGGGCTGTCCCCAACCCTCCCCACGCCCCTGTGCCTGCAGCCCCTGGTGTCCAACAGATGCTCCATGCAGTCCAGTGGAGCCCATGGCAGAACATTAATGGTGAAGGACTGGAATTCTTGGTGGCATCTGCTGGCCTGGCAGCAGCCAGTGTGAAAGGCACAAGGTGTGCACACCGTGTCCAGGACAGAACAGAGCAGTAGGAAGGTGAATGGCTTCCTGTGTCTCCACCTGGCAGAGGCAGGTCTGAAGTGTGACTTGAGACCCCCTCCCTGAATACCCAGTTCCCCGGCCGAGGCCTCCTGATTTGATTGGGGTGCAGTACTCACTTGGATGGGTTCATAACGCAAGGGAATCAGAGCATGCACATTTGTTTTAAAAAGATTTCAGCTGGATGTGGTGGAGCACACCTGTCATCCTAGCACTCTGGGAGGCTGAGGCAGGAAGATCGAAAGTTTAAATCCAGCCTGGGCAACTTGGCAACTTAGGAGACCCTGTCTCAAAATAAAAACAATTAATAATGGGCCAGTGATGTAGCTCAGTGCAATGGCCCTGGGTTCAATCCCCAGTACTACGGGGGGGGGGGGGGGGGGAAGTTTCAAAAGTAGCACACATGGAGTGGCTTCCAGGATGAAAATTTGTGGCCTCGCAGGGTGGACTCCCTCTGAGGACACTGGGCAGGGTTCAGCTCCCAGCTTCCTGTAGCTCCTGGCTCCTGGCAGGGAGCGCCATTCTGCCTGCTGCCTACTCTGTGTGCTTGTGCGTGTGTGTGTGCACGCGCGTGCGTGTGTGTCCAAATTTCCCCTTTTGTGAGGACACCAGTCCCATTGGATTAAGATCCACCACAACAACCCTCATCCTAACCACCCAGTAGAGTCCATCTCTGAAAAAGGTCACATTCTGAGTTACTGGGGTTCAACATATGAACTAGGGGCGGGGACAAAATCAAGTCCTTTACAGGCAGCGGGCAGGAAGCACACTAGCAGGACACTCCTTCAGCCCTGTGACTTTGTGTCCTGTTCCCCTGCCAGCCTTAAACTGTTGCCACCAATACTTGGGGAACTAGGATTCTGGAGTCCCAACCCAGGACGATACAACCCCACACGCCCCTGTGTGAGGAGAAAGGGAAAGCAAGCACGAAGGTAAGCCTCCAGTCACGAAGGAAAGAGAGACCCTTTAAAACATGAAGCCCCAACGGCCACCTTTTGATTCTTGTGTGGATTTGCTCTGGTTCACAGTGGGCTCTGCACAGGGCCGCGTGGACAGTGACAGTCCCACGGAGGGGACCTCGCTCCCAATCCGAATCCGTACAACCTTGAGTTCGGAAGGCGGCTCCTGGGAGTGCGGTGGGGGAAGGCGGGGGGACTGTGTTCCGACCAGGGATGGGGCTGCCTGTCCTTCTCCACGGACACGCACGAGCTGGACTCCGACAGAATATCAAAGTGGAAATTAATGCCCACGCTTGTATATTGCCTAGACGTTACTTTCACGAGGCAAACAACAGGAGCAGAGCGAAGCGGTACATATGTTAAATTCACATCAGTAATAAAGATTAAGTAGAAGTTAATAGCATCCCAGTCATGCTTGTGGAGGTAATCTCCTTTCTGAAAATTCAAAATTAGATTTGGAGGATCGAAGCAAACAGGGGGTGAGACTTTGGCGTAATATTTTAATCAAATTGTCATGAATGAGTGGATACAATTAAGAATTCTGTCAGTCAAAGTGCCGAGGCCCTTTTGTTAGTCAGCGGTGGGAGGGGTGTGCTGGGCCATCCTGGGGACAGATTAAACTTGACCTTTGCCGGGGATCTTCATTTCTGACCCTCTGGCTGGGCTTTGCTTGTCAGATGGCTTTCTTTTTTTTTTTAAAAGATATGTGCGTGTGTGTGCATGTGTGTTTCTGTGCACATGCGTGTGTATGTGTGTGTAGATGCATTTGCACACACAGTTGTGATTGCGCATGCGGACACGAATGTGTGTATTCTTTGCCTGCCTGCACACGTGCATGGAAATCTATGCACATACACATGTGTGTATGTGAGCACGGGGCAGGCAGCGAGAAAGCAGAAATTGGGGTAAACAAAGGATTTGTGCTATGGTACTCTGGGAGAAGTCTGGCTGAAGATGATCTGTTCAGCCTCACGCCTTCCCTCTTCTCTGCAACCAGCCAGGCATTTGGAGGGGGAACATCTGTGTGCGGAGTGTGCCTACACAAATACACCTGGACAGCTTGCAGGACTGTCCACATGCATGTAATGACATCCCGGTTAATGTCATTAATGACATCAGTGAGAGTGAATGCCTGCTTGTGTTTGATGACTTTGACTTTATTGTCACTCAGCTATCAGAGTAACGCCTGAATCGAGTGGCACACCCCACTGCCTCTTCTTTTCTGGTTTCAAGCCCTGCTGTTTTGTAGCCTCGTGTCTGATGGTTGAAACTCCTTGTGTCACCTTTCCCTCGGTTGCAAAACATTGATTTATTTTTAATTTTGATCCATGGTGGTGGGGTGGCAGAGAAAGACATAGGCCAAAATATCTTTCTTTTTTTCCAACAGTAGCCACTGCCTACCATGTAGATGTATCTTATTTATCAGCGATTATAAATCAATAAAGGAGGAGGCACCGTAGCCAAGCTTCCTGAGCCTCTGGATTGCTGGACCTCCGCATGCATGAGTACCATATGTCTGGTGCAGAATTTATTATTTTAAGCAGATTCAAGTAGATTTGAGCTTCTTTTTTAAAAAATTTATTTTCTCCAAGGCAGTGGCTGCCTGGACCGCTCCATCTCCTCTCTTGAAACCCTGTGTTTGAGAAACAGACAACCGCTTTGCACACAGGCTGACAATGTGTCATCGGCGCCCCTGCGGTTCACTTTACCTTTTGTTGTGCAAGAGAAAGAACTCCGAGTAACTTCCGCTACTCCCTCCACTTGCGCGGAGCATTTTGAGGCCGAAGGACCTAATTATTTTTTAACACTGCCTTTACTGCATTTGCCTGGGGAATTATTTCAAATCAACTGACAGACCTATTGTGCTGTGACATCACAGCAACTGGCTTTTTACACGGAAAACAAGCCTTCTGTTAATTCAGCAATAACACACCCTGCACGCAAAAATTGCATTAGCAGCGTCTAACCCGAGTGCTGAACACATTCAGAAATACACCACCACTGCACTACAGGGGTTGAAAGGAAATATGCATCAAATGCCTGGCATTTAATTTTTCCCCCCTTCTTCAGGAATTTAGCCAGTGAAATATAGCTGCCAGTGTCCCGGGCCTGCGCGCCTTCCTGCAATATGCTCTCGATCAATCAGATTTGCATAACTAAACTGTCGGCAAGCCCGCTCGGCTGCCCAGGTGCAAGGCCATTTGCATATAGAACAGTGAGGAGGTCCCAGGAGTCACTTCAGACCGGAGCGACTGCTGAGCCCGCAGTCCACACAGCCCAGGAAATGAAATTGGAATGACAAAAAAATGGGAGTGCTCGCCTGGAAGGGTGAAATATGCAGGCGCCTCACAAAGGTTATGTAGAGATTACCAGGCAGCCACTTCCAGACCACCAGACTGGCCCCTGTCCTGGCAGCAGCAGCACCGTAGGGAGGGAGATCCAGGGTGCCGGCGAGGTTCCCGTGAACCTGTGGCACAGTGGTGGGACTTCCTGGGCCTCTCCTTCCACGTGGAAAGCCTTCCCCAGCCCGATCCCTTTGCAAGACAGGGTTTGCAGCGGGATGTGAGGTCTGGCACTGTCTTCCCCACCTACCATGGGCTTGTCACGCTCCTTGGCCACTGCGAATGGCCTGCTTCGTAAGCGCCAAGTCCCACGCCTGGGCTGAGCTCATTGTCTGACCCCAGCCTTGCGCCTGCATTTTCTGGAATGCTCTAAGATCGAGTCACCTGGCCAGGGTCACTGGCCAGAGGGGCAGGGACGAGCCCCAGAGGGCAAAGAAGAGAGGGGAGCGTCTAGGTTAGCCAGGGGATCGTAAAGGGCCCGCGTTCCCCTTTCCCATGTCCCAGCCAAGTGAGGACTTGGTCTGTTATCTTCCCTTTTCTGAAGGGCCAGGCTCAACGTTCCAGCCCGGCAGAGCCCAGTCATGATTTCAGGGGCCCTGGGCACTTTTGCATGCTTTGCTTTTTCACAAGAAAGTATTACAAGCTGGGCGGGGAGGCGCCGATCTGCAATCCCAGCACTGAGCGGCTGAGATGGGAGCTTCGTAAGTTCAAGATCAGTCTGGACAACTTAGCAAGAGCCTGTCTCAAAATAAAAATAAAGAAAGGCTGGGGGTAAGAGCTCAGTGAGGAGGTTCTGGATTCAATCCCCAGTATCATAAAATAAAATAAGAAAGAAAAGGTAGCGTTACAGATGATGTGTTTTGAAGACAGCCCAAGCTGGGTCGGATTCATTACTATGATATTTATGTTGCTCTTCTGATTTCAAAATACGTTAACATTCACACGTCCTTGTGAATCCCTAAATGTAAGTCGGGCTGTAGGCATCGTGCCTGGTGCTCAAGGTGCGTGACCCTGCTGGCCTTGGCCGATGCAGAAAAGGAAGGCCCTTGGTTGTTCAACCTGCACTTACTGGCGGACACAGAAATGTGAATTTCCTTTAATTTTCAGGTGTCACAAAATGTTCTTTTAATTCTTTTTCACACATGGAAAAATCATTCTGAGCTCCCCGCTGCAGATCGCATGGGTTCCCAGGACCTCTCCGCCTGCACGTTGGCCTGGGTAACAGGAGAAAAATCTCTGGATGACTTGTCTTCAGTAGCTCTTCCCCTGTCCCTTATTGATTAGGGGCGGCCTCCTTTTGAGGGAGCTGCCCCTTTGCTGCCCCGCCCAGTGCAGGGACAGCTGTGTGGAGCAGAGGGGTCTTCCGGCAATGACACCCTTTCCTCTCCAGGTTTTTTTCTCCTCCTCTCATAGGAAATTTTAAGGAAAGTTACATCTTTGTCATCCTCATTTGGTAAATACGAACAGGCAGGAGCTGTCTTGTGTGTCTTGTCTCCCAGCAGTAGAGGGGTGTGGGGGCTGGGGGGCAGGTGAGTGTCCCCCTCGGTTTGGATGTCACTTGTTGTCAAGTTGGCATCCTGTGTGGTTCCCATGGCAACAGCTTTTTGTGCAGGGGGAGGGGCAGGCACCTGTGATCTCCATGCAAGGGATGATGAGAGGGTGCTCATCACTTAGTGCCTTTGTCTCTCCTGGTGGATTTGAGTACGACCTTGAACACATGCGCGCGCGCGCGCACACACACACACACACACACACCGTACTTCCCGACCACAGAGCAGGGGTGCATAGCCCAGGCCGTGAGCGCTGCACGCAGGCTCCTCAGTCTTGATCAGTAGCTGTGCATGGTGAGCCTCACACCTCATTCCCGTTGGCTGCCCAGGGGTGTTGCTGATGAGCTTTGGGCAGAGCCCCTCTGCCTCCATCCTTCTTCCTTCCCTAGCTGCCTGGCTCCTCTTGGAGTCTCTGCCTGGTCCCTGGTGTAGCTTCCTGTTCTTCTACGACCTCAGATGTCTACAGCAGTGTAAAGGCTGTGATGGAGCCAGACAGCAGACCTCGATGGTGCCCTGGCTCTGTAATCTGTGTGTCCTTGGAGCCACGAGTCTGTCCATCCAGCTTCCTTACCGAGGGCCTCGTAGGTGGGAGCTGAAGGTGCCAGGTGCAGAAAGCAGGGCCACCATCTGGCCTTGTGGGTTTACAGGCCAGTGACAGAGGCTGGCATTGAACAAATACACACTGAATAGCTGGTTATCAACCTGGCGAGTGCCAGTTACGTTTGGGCATACTTAGTCCACCTGAGTGCAAGGAGCTGGGAACCCAAAGACCAGAGGTGCAGACCCTCCAGGAGGGGAGAAGGATCCTGCTGTGAAAATTCCAGACGGCGTGGCACAAGGTGCATCTGCCCGGCTCAGGACGCCCTGGCTTCTCGGTGGAATCTGTCCGTGTTGCATGAATTTTTTCCGATTTGCTTTTCCTCAACCCTGCAGGTGAGGATGGAAGGGCTTCAGGCATGCCACCCGGCACAGGGGAGGCAGGAGCGGCAGCGGTGCTCACAGTTACTGCCCCACAGGAGGTGAAGGGGCTGGGGTCCACCCCAGGCACCCCTGAGGGAACGCTGCCATGGAGCTTGTCCTGCTACCACTCCTGCAGGACAGTGAACTGCTGACTCCAGTGGCTGCCACTGGCACATGCTTGGGTGTGGGGCGAGAGCAGTGTGGTGGGCAGAATTCATGTGGACTTGGCCGGCTTGGAGATGCCTGGGAGGTTAGTAAACCACAGGCTTCTGGGTGTGTCTGGAGGGTTTTCAGAGACGACTGGCGCCAGGCCAGTGGACAGGACGGGGAAGACAGGAAGCAAAGGAGGAGGAAGGAGGAAGCCAGTCAGGTTCAGTCTGCCTGACCAGGTGCATCTTTTGGTGCCATTGCCTGTGACTATCAGACTCCCCTTCTTCAGCCTTTCGTGTGAGCTCCCACCGGGGCCTCCCTGGGGGGTTCAGGCCTTCAGCCTTGGGCTGGGGCTGCGTCCTTGGTGTCTCCTTGTTCTGAGGCTTCCAGTTTCTTGGACTGAGTGACTACTGGGTCCCCCAGCTCTCAAGGATGCAGACAGCCAGTGTGGAGCCACTGATCCTCTAAGCCAGAGGTGGCGAATTTATGGGACTCGGGCTGTTTGTTGTTGAAAGCTTTAAAAGGTTTGGCATCACTGCTCTAAGCCAGTCTAATAAACCCCTCCTATAATTTTATATCTATCTGCACACCTGGATTCTGTTGGTTCTGTTCCTTCTAAGAACCCTGACCAAGAGGTAATCATGACTTTCTGAGGGTGACCTGGTTTCATCACCTGGGCTCCTGTTTCCTTGGCCCAGGGGGCTCAAGGGCTTGTAGGGAGTGGCGCCATCTCCCTGTTTCATTCAGGAGGCCAATAGGTTGCATCCAATCCCTGCAAACTCTTGCTCCCAGAGATGCCTAGGATGAGAGCTGGGAGGAGGGAGGACAGGATGGGAGCCACAGGGTGAAGGCCACGAAGGCAGAAAGAGGCCTCCCTCCCGCATCCCATGAATACCTCCCACCAGGGATTCATGCTTTTGTCTGTGCTGGCAGTTCCTGCACCTATGCTTGGCCTGGCCTATAGTATGTGCTCAGTAAACATCTGACAAATGAACCAATGAGTGCACCGAGCCCTGCCGCTCAGTGATGACACAGTGGAATTGTCAGAGGGGCTGCAGAGACAGAAGTAGTGAGCCTTAGCTGAAGAAAACAGTTTATGGGGTTAAATAGAGTTATCATGACCCAGCCATCCCACCCCCAGCTATGACTTCCCCAATGGAAATCAGGGGCAAACAAAAACTTGCACATGAATGTTCACTGTAGCACTATTCACAATAATGAAAAGGGTAACCCCTCAAATCTCTGTGAATATGTAAAAATGTGATATATGCGAACAGTGAAATATTACTTGGTCACGAAAAGGAACAGAGCACTGATACATCCTACAACATAGTTGAACCCAGAGAAAACAGTATGTTAGGTGAATATAGTCAGTCACAAAAGGCCACGTGTTGTCCAATTCCATTTATAGGAAATGCCCAGAACAGACAAACCCACAGGGACAGAAAGGGGATTGGTGCTTTCCAGGGGCCACGGGTGGGGCAGATGGGGAGAGACAGCTCATGGGTGTTTGGGGGGTGATACAGTGTTCTGGATCTAGATGACAGCGATGGTCGCACAGTGTCATGAATGTGTTAAAATCCATCGAAGTGTACACTTCAGAATGGTTAAAATGGTGCATTTTGCCTTGTATGAATTTAACACACACACACACACGCACACACACACACACGGGTGAGTTCAGTGAGCTGGGTGAGCTTGTCACCAGCAAAGTGACCCCGATCTTCTTTCTGGGGAGTTGGAAGTTTCCCTGATGATGTGCTGCTGGGGTTGAGCTCTCGGAAGTTGGGGCTTCCCAGCTGCCATCCTCACAGGAGTGTGGCTGGTGCCCACCCCGAGGAGAGGGCAGCTCAGGACTATTCTGCAAGGCTGGTGTGTGTCCCTTCATCTCAGGACAGCTGTGTCCAGCCACCTTGGAGCTGTGTGGGACGTTCCCTGCCTCTGAGTCCCTGGCTGGGCTTGGGGTGCATCCATGCAGCCCCAGTGTGCAATTCAAGATGACCTCTTCCAGGCTCTGCAACATCTGTGGTAACAGTCATGGATCCCTGGGGCCCCAGGGCTGGGTCCAGAGCTTCATCTCCCATCAGCACCTGTGCCATCCCTTCTCAAGGCCAAGGAGGTGTGGGCCACCTTATGCCACCTGTCCAGTGTGACCTCGCCCCCTAAAGTCACCGGTTACTGGCAGCTGAGAGGCACTGGCTCCTGTGTTCCTGCCCCCTGGGCAGGTGTACCCAGAGCCTGCCTTCCTGTGGCTTGGCATGGCAGCTGGCGACCACATTGCCAGCCATGGTGGGCATCTGCCAAGCCTCCACCATCCCCAGGCCTAGACCCCGGAGCCGCTGGGGTGAGAGCGGGTGTGGAGCGACGCTGCCCCCCTGCTGCTCTGGCTGGCTGTGGCGTGGGCTTGGGAGCGCTGGCCAAATCCAGGAGGCTGGAAGTACAGCATTCCCTTACCATGGGGACACATTCCCAGACCCCTCGTGCCCAAACCCATGGTAACCCGGAGCCTGACACAGACTCTGCTCTTCAAAAAAACGTAGACAAATCTATGAAAGAGCATGATTTATAAGTAAACATGGTACGAGATGTGCAGCCACGAATAATACAACAGAAAAATGATAATGACATACTGTATAAAAGTCATTTAAAACTTGTGATTTGTTTACTTCTGAAAATTTTCACTTAGTACTTTTAGGTGGTGCCTGGCTGGGGTTAGGCAACACGGGAGCAGATGGTGGGAACGCTGAGTTCTCCGTGGCCCCTGCTTCCCAGATGGAGGACTGGAGACTCTGTGCTGTGTCCCCTGAATGGGCCCATGCGGTCACTGCAGCACCTCTTCTGACGTGGGCCCCGGGGAGGACGCAGCCTTGGGATGTGCTGAACAAGAGCCCCGTCCTCCTCCGTCCAGCTCTGCAGGGGCGGAAGTTACTCTTCCAAATCAGCTTGCAGGACTTGGGTCAACTTTCCGCAAGGCCCTGTCCCTCCCTGGGTGGCCCACTTGGCAGAGGCTCCGGAGCCGACGGGGAGCTGCCGGGTTATTCATCGTCCCGGCTCCGTGGCGAGGCTGAGATTATGGCTTGGGGGATAAGAGTCCATTTATCTGGTTCGTTCCCACAGTCTAATTGGAAAAGTGGAATTACCACTTAAGACTGATGGTAACAGAACGTCTTTAAGCGATGAAGCTAAAATGAGCTGCGAAGTTACATCCAGGAGCCGACCACTTTGACTGCAGCAAGAGGTTTTATTTGAAATTAGAAAATGAAAATTACCGATCAATGCAGTAAGAATAGAATGAATGGGGTTTCAATTGTGCTGTGGAAAAATTCGACTCAGAATCAAGATGCCCTATATACCTTCTCTCCAATTCCAACTCCTTCCATGTAATGGCAACACAAATAAATATACACAGTATATCACTGAGCGGCCAAAGTGAGCGCAGAGTCTCACCCTCAGGCTTTGGGAGGGTTGGCAGAAATCAGGGAGGAAGCGAAAACCTTGCCTGTGGTCCTGCCAGGGACCCGGGGTGCTGGTTGCTTCACTGGAGAAGTGAGGCCATGATTTTGAATATGAGCCATTTCATTCTTACAAATGCTGAAACATAATCGCTGTGCCAAAAGAAATAGTTCCAGACAGACTCCTGGAGTTGCAGGGGGCACTGGGAGTGGGGCTTTACATCACAGATTTAAAATGAGTGTTGGTGTTGTGGCAAGGCTGGTGGCTTTTGCTCCTCAGCAGTTAGCATGGGCTGCATGATTTGAAGATGAGATTTCCTCATCCCCTTAAGGACGGTGTTTGCTCGCCTACCATGTGCCATGTGCCCCAGAGAGACGGAGATGAGCACACACAGATGCAAATTCCTGCTTTGCACAGAGCTTGCATTAATGGAGCATACAAAAATAAGTGGATTTTAAAGAATATGGTGAGTGCTGCAGAAAAAGTGGATCAGGGAAGGGCATGGGGGTCCCCGGGAGCATAGCTGTCAGGTATAGTCTGCATTTTTAGATGGGAGCTCAGGGTGGGTGGGAGGGATCGTTTTGAGCAGGGGAGGAACTGTGTCGTGTGGGTGTCTGGGGGAGGGCAGAAGGGGCAGCCAGTGCGAGGGGATGCGGGTCCCCACGCCTCAGCTCTGTCCTCAGCGCCTCTGTCCCAGGAAACCCCGGGATCACTGAGGGAGCTGCAAACCACCCGAGATTCCTAAGCACAGGGTGGAGCAGGAGCCGCAGCCTGCTCTTCCACTTCCTGCCAACCTGCTTCATCAGCCCAACTCTGCTGCGGGGGTCGAACTGCTTCGTCCTGCCCTGGGTCCCCCTGGAGCCTCCTCTTTGTCCTCCCATGTCCACGCCACTTCCCTCCAACCTGTCCCCCACACAGAGGCCAGAATGGTCCCACAGAAATATAGATCTACTGCATCACCTCCCTAGCCTGACACCCCTCAGCCATCGCCCTTGCTCTGAGGATCGGGAGTGTCTCCCCACCCCATCTCTGGTCATCTCGCTTCACCTTCACAGCCACCTTTGGGCCCAGCTTCTTGCTCTTCATACACATGTGGCCTCCTGTCCGGTCCGATGTCCTCTTCTCCCTGACTCATCCTTTTTCTCTTCCTCTAAGCTCAGTTCGAATGTCACTTCTCATTTCCCCAATTTCCAGTCTTCCTCTGAGCCTGGTCAGGTTCCTGATTCAAGGTCACAGGCCCAGGATTTTCTGTGCTGTCCCCACATGATGCTTGTTCTATTTATTTACCTGGTTGTTCATTGCTATAACCCAGCAACTAGAACTATGTCTAGCTGCATGACACAGGGCGGGGTCTCTTGATTTACTCTGACAATTCCTCTTGTGTTTATTTAGGTTGGTGCCTGGCACTAGAATGGACTCCATGACAGCTTCTTAAAGGAAACACTCCAGTGTTTGCCAGGCATCAGCCCCTGGCAGTTTTCTGTTTGTTTGACTCCTTAGACATGCTGGACTGATGAGCTGATCCAGCTGTGCCTATCGTGCTACCTCAAGGGCCTTGCTGCGCTTGTCTGTCATGGTTCTGCCTAGTCTTGGAAGCATTTTGAGGGCTCATTTGTAAACATTCTGTGAGCCCGCTCAGTATTGCAGACCCCGGTCTTTATGATTCTGCTTCCCTTTCCTCCCTCTGCCTGATTTCCTCAAAACATATTTCCTTCTTTAGTGCTGAGTATATTTTTATACATTGCCTCGAATTCATTATAAAATGGCGTAGAAACTGAATAAATAAAAACCTGGGTTTCCAGCCATACCCAGAATTGGATAGACTAGGAGTGTTTTGGGTGCCAAGAAGGATCCAAGCCAAAGCCTTGCTCACTCCCTCCCTATGGCTCAGTCCTCAGCCAGGCCCTCAGATGCCCACTGTGCCGCCCGCCTGGTTACCCCACCTCACCCTCTGGACAGGTCTGACTGGCTTTGGGACTCTCACTATCATGACACCAGCCAGGTAACACTCCACGCTATTGTCTTGCTCACCCCTTTGCCCCAGAGCCTGGGCCTAGCTCAGTCTGAGCTGTGTCCTCCTCACCTTCACCACTTGCTGGAGTCTTTCAGAGAATGGACTGGCCACGACAGCTGTGGGCTCTCCCTCATCTCTCCACTGTTTCATGTTCTGACTTCCTCACCTGGAATCCAATGATTGCCTGAGCTATCTTGGGGTGGCTGTGTTGGCGTGGGCTTCTGCATTCCTGTTTGTCTCCCAGGAACTTCTGAGGTCAAGACATGTCCTTTTCCATAAAAAGTACATGGCTTGTCAAAAGTATATAGTTGGGTCTTACTGTCTTTAGTCTGGACTGAAAATCTCTGCTTTTTAATTGGAATATTTAGTCCACTTATATTTAATATAATTATTGTTGTAGTGGGTGTTAAGTTTTCCATTTTGCTATTGAGTTTCCATTTGTCTCATAGGACTTTTGTCCTTCTTTCCTCCTCCTCCTCCTCCTCCTCCTCCTCCTCCTCCTCCTCCTCCTCCTCCTCCTCCTCCCCCCTCCTCTTCTTCCTTCTCCTTCTCTGTCTTCCTTATATTTGATTTTTCCTCTTACATTGGCTCTTGGGCTGTACTTCTAAATTATCTTTTGAAAAATGGTGTTCTGGGGATTGCAACATATGTTTTCACTTTATCCTTAATGAATATTACACTATGTCACCTATACTGTAAGAACTTTATAACCTTAAGCTTCCATTGATCCTTTCTGTACTTTATCATCATTGTGCTCCCTCATGTGCTATAAACTGCAAAATATATTGTTATTCACTTTAAAAAACATGAATTATCTTTTAAGAAACAAGAGAAAACTATCTTTTGATTTTGTACACGTAATTCCTACATTGGGGAGGCTGTTTATTTCTTTGTAGATTCAAGTTTCCTTCTTTAAAATGAATTCCCTTTAACATTTCTTAGACTGTAGATCTGCTACTGGTAAATTCTCTCAGTTTCTGTTTATCGGAAAATGTTTTTATTTTGAAGGATATTTTTTGTTGAATATGATACACAACAATTCCTACCCCCAGCATGTAAATGTATCGTTCCATTGTATTCTGATGTGGACATTATTTCTGAGGACAGTATCACTCTTACCACTATTCTTCTGTGTAATTGGTTTGTTTCCCTGGCTGATTTTAAGATTTTCTCTTTATCTTTTCATTTTCAACAATTTGACATGATGTGCCTAATAACATGTGCAATATTTTTTTGGTTGTTGTTGCTGGTTTATCCTGTTTGGAAAACTACTTGGAACATGAGTTGATAATTGCATCAGTTTTGCAAACTTTGGCTCATTCTATTTAAAAAAATATTTTTTCTATCCCAATCTCTCTTCTCTTTTGCTGTCTCCAAATCTACAGATGTCAGATCAGTAGATATTTTTGTGCAGATCACTCAGGATTTAAAAAATTCCCTCTCCTTTTCTCTCTGTACATCATTTTGAATATGAGGTATGATAGACAAATACAGTGAATATGTAAATTTATAAAACATTTTAAAAATGTATAACTTTATTATCAAGCACACACATATACAAAAATTAAAATTATTCAAAGAAAAACAATGGAAGGGGAAAAAACTATAATAATTTTCAAATATACTAGAACTCAACCAAAACAAAACTGAAAAGTACTTAAACATTTTTCCACATAATTTAAAAAAACATCTCAAGCATCAACAAGACATCAGAGGATGTGATTTGTTTTAAAAAGATTTTCAAAACCAATATTGAACAAATAGTGGTGTGGAAATGAAAATTCTAGTTATCTAATAGACTCCACATAGGTCAGATTTTTTAAAATTTAAATTTCAACACAGTCATAGGACACGTGATGGAAATATAATCTGAGAAATATGTAATTAGGCAATTTCATCCATGTGTCTCACAAAATACCACGCAGAGTGCCAACTTCTAAGTGCAAACTGAAAAGGTATATGTCAATCATCTGTAATGGCCCCTTGATATTATCCAAATGCCAGTTAAACACAAGATATATAAAACATTTTATTACAGTAAAAGCCACATAACAATTAACACTGCTCACTTCCCTTCATTATCACTTATTCCCTTCACACACTTATCCTGTGATTCTTACTACTTCCTGAAGCAGTTCTGGAGTCCTCTTTCATGAGTGTCTTTAGTTGTGCTGTCATGGCTACTTCAGTGTCCTGAGTCGATTCAAGACATGACCTCTCATGGTCATTTTGGCTTTGGGGAAGAGCTGGAATTGGACCTAATGAATAAGGTGGATTAAGACACACTTGTTTTTTTGAGCCTGCCTTTCTGTTCGATGGCACTTGGCAGCAGTATTTACCATATTTTTGGTTACACCTTGAAAAAAAGACTTCCAGAACTGTAATATGCCTTTTGTTGCAATAATTTTTAAAATTTAAATATTCACTGTGTATTTTGATCACATCTCATACACCCCCTCCCTCCATATTATCAGAAACCCTTGCTCTGTCCTCTGAACCTTCTTGTCCCACCCCTGTCCCACCCAGATACAGGCTTGAGAACCACCATGAAGGTTTAAATTCGAACACAGAGCCCTGGGTGGGAACATGGCTTCTTCAAGGCCACACACTGCTTGGAGACACCGGCCTGGTGACTGTTCCTTGTGAGAAAGTGGCTTCAGTGGTCTCAGAGCTCAACTTAACAAGTGCCATCTGTAGAATAACACACACTTGCTAGTGCAGTGCATTTATTCGGGCCTCCCTTCTGTTGTGGATTGTAGTGAGTCTGGGAAACAGGCACTACAGATGTTGTTACCATTTTTTTTTTCATTTAAAGATGTAGAAGGGAGGAGCCACTAACCATGCTGGGTGCTGTGTTAAGTGCTCTGAATGGGTCACTGTAGTCTTCCCGGTTGAACAGATAAGGAACCCAGGAGCAGGCAGCAGTGTGCTTGAAGTCACATAGCTAACAAGCGGCACCCAGACCCGAGTCCAGGCAGGTGGCTCCAGAGCTTCTCTGATGGACCATTGGCCCTGTAGCCTTCGGGTTGGTGTTTGGCCCAAGGCACGGTACTCATCTCTGCACAGCTGGAAGTCATACCCAGACCTCCAGTTTCCCACAATCAGTCTGTTCACATGTGAGATATTTCTCTGGGAGACAGGGCCTATTCTGAAGAAGTCTCAGAAAAATTGTTAAGATCACATTTGCCCCCAAACCCCCACATTTTGAGGTGTAACTAAATGTTGAGGAGCTAATGAAATCTTAGAGAGAGATAATATTTAGCCTAGGAAGAGAGAGAGAGAGAGAGAGAGAAAGAAGAGGAGGAGGAAGAGGAAGGAGGAAGAGAAAGAGGAGAGATGAGCATCAATTGGCCCTTTTCTCTTTTTTCTAAAGCAAAAGAAGCTACTGCCTTTCACAGTTCTCTTAGATTTATGAGATGTTTAAACATCATATTTAACATCTCATGTGAATTTATCACACAGTACTTTTGTGTTTTATGTAACTGTTTATGGATCTTTGCGATGCCCTTGCTGCGTGGTCTTGAGCCTCCAGAAAGATGTGGATGCCGAGGGCTTTCCAAAGATCCCCAGCGACCTCCACACCCCACCTGTGAAACATCAGTTCTTTCCCTCCCGTTCCTCACCGAGACCAAAAGAGCACGTGTCTCCCCCTGGTCATCCCTACACAAAGACCGATGGAGATACCTGGTGAGGACCAGCCACCATCACGGACTTTGATCTGCCCATCTGCTGCTCACACACCAGAAGCGCCATCTGTAACTGGTCAGGTGGCGCCCTTGACACGTGGGAGGAGCCCAGCTCAGGTCTGCTGGACTGGTCCTCAGCACGGAGGCCGGCCCATGTCTCCGAGGGCGGCCAGGCATCCCTGTTTCCACCTGGCTGAGTGGATCCTCACTCTGGCCATGCCTAATTTAATTTCTTCAGGTGAGACATGAGTTCTAAGTATCTGCTTGGCCAGGCCAGCCACAAATCACACACACACACACACACACACACACACACACACACACACACACACACACACACTGTTACAGCAGAGGGGGAAAGCGTGCTCTTTTGGTCTAGCTGAAGAATGGGAGGGAAAGGACTAGTGTTTCGCAGGTGGAGAGTGGAGGTCACTTGGGGATAAAATACCAAAGTATTGTGTGATAAATTTACGTGAGATGTTAAAGATGATGTTTAAACATCTCATACAAATCTAGACCTGTAGAAGGCAGTGCCTTCTTTTGTTTTAGGAGATCTGTTTGGGTCTCAGCCAACCTGTTGGAAGACGGAAGTTTCCAGAAGAATTAGAAATTCTGCCTCAACACTGCAGCACCAACTTCCGTCTGAATTTCCAGCCAGCCACTTGTCCTGCGGTTTTGGACTCAAGATTGCAATATTCACATCTGAGGAGCTTCCAGCCTGCTGGCCTGCCCTGCAGAACATGGGCTGGCCAGTTCCCATGAGTCGCTTTGATGCCACAAGCCACCTGCTCCAAATCAGCCTCCTGCTCGACTCGTTCTATTGCTTCCGCTTCTCTGAACAACCCTCATCAATGTGCAAGGTTTCCAAAGACCTCTCCCCATCCCTTTAAGCCCTGCTTACTCCCTTCGAGCTGGCTGATTTGTGTCCAGATGTTGAAGCTGGGGTCCCTGTCAGCTTCTGCCTCTCCCTGGGTAGCAGCCAGTCCTGGAGTTCCATGGGGAGATGGACCTCTGACCCTTCACCCCAGGAATCTTAGTGGAGAAACAGCTGAATCAGGGTGCACGGGGGACCCTTGGCTGTCTGAGCTATCCTGGTACCCTCGAACTCTGCACGTTGAAAATAAAATCTCCTTTAGAGTGAATGGCCCCTTCCCACACCTGCCCTCCATGGCATCGATATTTTCTTTGTTAATTTGCAAGCGGAAACACCCGCGTGCTCTCCAGCACGTAGACATTTGATGAGGATTCCTGATCGTCGAGCCTCGGGCTTGTTTGTTTTCTGTCTCCTGGGAACTCAAAGGAAGGAAGTGTTATCTGTACACCAATAGGTATTTCACCTCGAAGGAGCTCGGGCACAGGAGTTTGAAGAGTCACATTTCATTCAGCATTCACTCCTCAAGTTCAGTGCTCAGACAAATAGACATATGGAAGTTGCTAAAGTTAGGTACCACAGACAGGATGGTTGCACAGTGCCCGGCGTGCTCCAGCCCTCTGCGCACAGAACACCATCCTGTTAAAAACGGTCTATTTTTATGGAGCTCTTTTGCTTATATTGAGATATAAAATTATTAGTCTGAGGTTGGCTCACATCATCAGAGCCTCAGATTCTTGGCAGAATTGCTTGCAGTCTGCTCCAGGCAGGCATTGCCAGGGACAGAGCCCGAACAGGAGCAAAAAATAGGTCTTCCTGCCACAGCCTGCTGAGCGACCAGGAAAGCAACTCTCGAAAAGCATTTAATACGCTGGCCTGAAGAAAGTTTCTGTGTTCTCCTCAGACACACTTGCCCTCGGTGGGGAACTGATGATGGGAAATTAAGGAAGTTTCAGCGGATTTTGGGGAGGTAGCAAAAGGCGTCTTGGCAGCCCGCGGCTCTGTGATAGGAGAGTTTTGCATATAAATTACATATGCATGTGACATTTTAGCTCCAACTTTACATGTGTTTCGAAGGAGGCTGGGTGCAGTCTTGTCCCTGCCTGTCTGTTTGCTTTTCCCCCTTCTGCATCAATATTAATCCTGCTGTTTTAGTGCAATTGGAAGAAAAGCCTGCATTTTCTTTATTGGAAGCAGTGAGTAGGACACTGTGGCTTAGGGGGGCTGTACTGATAGCCTTTATTTTTATTTTCCGTGAACCTGGCAGCTTCTGTGCAGAAAAGCATCCATCTATCTTTTATTCTCTTTCATTCTGTCTGGATGTTTCCAAGATCCAGCCCCGGCCCTATCATTTCCTTTTGAGTAGGCTGCAGACAGTGGAGTTTAGGTAAATGTCTTTCATGGGAAAGTTCTATCAATTATTCTTCTCTCCTTAAAATATCGAGAGAGGCTTCCCATGGGGGACAATGTGATGAGGGAACAAGGTGTTTTAAACCATCCTTGGGCTGGGCTAGATGATTAGGAGCACGAGAGGGTCCTCAGGATGTCACCCTGTGGCTGGCCTCCACAGAGGTGAAGCAGCAGAGACCTGAAAGACCCCAGAGGCCGTGTGTCGCAGGCCTTCATCTGACTGAGGCAGGATCAAGGGCTTGGGCCAGAAGTGCCTTGCTGGAGACTTCCTGCGAGTTACCATAGCGGCTGAACTGGGACTAGAAGTCAGATCATGAAGATTCTTCTCCAAAATTGTCATTGCAAAGTACAGATTTGGGGCCCAATCTGGACTGCCACTTGTTTCTGTGTGGCCTGCAAGATCAGAACAGTTTTTACATTTTTAAATGGCAGGGAAAAAAATAAAAAGATATGAAAAGTACATAGGATTCAAATTCATTGTCCACGAAAGTATCGCGCACTTGTACAGCCACGTCCTATGTTTTGTGATCTTCTGTGGCTGCTTTTGTGCTACAAGGACAGAGCGGAGTAGCAGGCGCTGAGCTTGGATGGCCAGCAAAGCCTACCACCCTTACTTCACAGCGAAAGTGTGTGGCCCTGCCCTCCTGCAGCCCGATGCCTAAACTTTCCAGATGGGCTGACTTGGTTGCCACTTTATTCGAATTCAGTCAGATCCCCCTGTTCATTTCTAGATTTGGTTTTTGCCATTTATTTAAAGGATAGATTTCTTTCGAGCCAAATTCAAGTCAAATGTCTTATTGAAGAGCTCAAGTGCAAAGTAATGCACAGGAAGAAGGTCTGAGAGTTGACCTATGTGGCTTTTGACTTTCTAGTTCTAACAGTGGTGTCTACAGTGGCATCGATATTTGCATATCTGGCAGAACAAGAGGAGGGGTGTCTCACTCTCCACTCTGTGGATTGGCCCACAGCTTCATGATGGTGACTGTGCCTTATCAAGAGGGACACTGGCAAGGCAGCTCTCAGCTGCCGTGAACAGTAACAAGAACACCCAAAGTTTCCCCTAGAAGGTACAACTGATGTAGGCTATTGTAGAAGAGGCACAGACTTGTGCTGTGAGCTCCAGGAGAAAACATGGGCACGTGTCTCATCTCATCCCAGGTCACTTTGGTCTGTGCTCCTCCTTACCCGTGTGGCCGAGCTGAGTTAGGACCCAGGTCACCAGCCTCAGTCCCAGGGCGTGAGTTAGACTCTGACATCAGAGCTTCAGTGTGAAGAAGTAGAGCATTAACATTTTCTTTGTTTCTTGTATTAATGTAGTTACATCAGTTTATTGTGAGGAGAGATTTAAGAAAACCACACAGCTAACATCTATTAAAATGTAGAATTTTAAAAGTGGGGTTCTAGCTCAATTTCCCAAACACAAGCCAGGCCTTTAGATCTCCCAAATAGAAGATTGTTTGAAGGTTATTTCTTTTCTTTTCTCTCTTCCTTCCCTTCCCTTCCTTCTCTTCTCTTCTCCTTCCTTCTGTCTTTCTCTTCCTTATTTTCCTTTCCTTTTTCTTTCTTTTCTCCTCTCTTTCCCTCCCTCCTTCCCTTCCTTCCTTCTCCTATTTCAATTTATGTTATTTTTCTTCTGAGTACTCTATAATTCTTACATAGGGCTAATGTAAAGAAGAAAAGGAGGCTCCCTGGTCTTTGGAAGGCATCGAATGAGCTCACAGTTGGGCAGCAAACTGTCTCCGAGACTGGCATGTTATCAGGGCGCCTCTGGCTCTCTGAAGTTCTTCCTAAGAGCTCCAACTCTGATAGTGATATATTTCAGATGTCTCAGTTTTCACTAATAACAAGACTGAGGAATGTTATTCTTCGAGTAGATCACTCATTCACACAACAAATACTTACTAAGAGTCTGCTACGAGCACAGCACTGGCGGCAAAAGCCATGCTGCTTTCCATCTTTTCGGGACTGGGGGTATCTTGCTTTGGGCTCTTCTCTCTTTGGCTAATATGAGGGGGGCACGCGTCCTGTATCTGACAGCCTGCATGGTGGAATGTGAGGGGACAAGCGGGTTAAGGGATCAGCTAAGAGTACAGGCCCTGGAGCCAGGCACCCGGGGCTTCAGCTCCCCAAATATGTGTGGGATCTTGAGAATGTTGCAAAACCTCTGTGTCCCTCAGTGTATTCACCTCTAGAATGGGACAGTCAGACCCCCAGTGGAGGACCGAGGGGGGTCAGTGGGGGAAGCTGAGACCAGAGCTCGTGACAGTGCTGGCCACTCTTCCTGCGCTGGGACACTATTGTCCCTTTATCCCCTTTCTGTACGGCATTCAGCACTGCCCTTCACAGTGGTCCTCGGTCAACAGTGTGACTTGTGCCGAGTGTCCGTCCCCTCCTCGACAGCTGGAGCGATGAGATGTGGCTTGGGTGAGGGGTGTGCTGCTTTTAGAGCAGAAGCCCCATCGTGACCACTTCCTCCTGGGGTGCAGGGTCGGGGACCCAGACGTGGCAGCTCTCTCCTCAGTCATCGTGCCGAGGGCCACCTTCTGCTCTCAGCGTAAAGGCGGCTTGCTCTGACCCATGAGGGAGTGAAGTTTCACTTTGCGGGTCGAGGACAGGGCATGTGATATCTGCTTGGCAGCCCTGTTTCTTGGACTAACTCTTCTGCTTAACCTCTGGGGGAAGCGGAGAAGCCAACAGGAACAGCAGATAGAGACCAGAATCCATGGCCCCAAGGTCGCCACTTTGTACCTCTAGGGAGAACATTCAGCATGGTCTCTTGTGCAGAAATGACGCTGATGGAATAAGGCTGTAGCCCAGGGCTTTGAGAAAGAGGTATTGGAAGGTGGAAGGGACCCAGCCGAGGTCGGGGGACAGCTGAGGCTTCTCCTGAGAAATAAAGAGAAGCAGAGGGGAACAGCAGTGTCAACGGGAGATGACATCAAAGAGGAGCAGGGCGGGGTGACTTTAAATGTCACCCACATGGAAGGGAGGGGGCAGCTGCCACCCCACAGGCGTCCCTGCCTCGCCCTTCCCTGGGGGAGCCCCGAGAGCTGCCTAGTAGCAGTATGGCCCCGGGACACGAGCAGCTGGGCACTAGCAGCAGTGGCCAGGGTCACCGAGTTCACACATCCCTGTCTTCCCAGCCCCGAAGTGCCAGCCACTGTCAGACGGAACAACAGATTTTCTAGAATAGAGAAACATTCCCATGTTAAATATTCACATCGATTGTAGGATGCATCTGAATTTCAAAAATCTTAAAATGTGAAGCAATGTGTATTTTTGAACGGAAGAATTAGAGCAGTTAGCAATAGTTAACTTTTAAAATTTTATTCTGTTTTACTGAGTTTGTACGCGGCAGTGCTAAGAACAGCTGACCAGAGCCTCAGTTTCCTCACCTGTAAAATGGGGATGACGGCCTCATCCCCAGGCCAGGGTGCAAGGGGTAGTGGGGTGAGGCTCAGAGTGTCCCTTGCAGGGCCGGGTGTGCCTGTCACCCCTAATCGGCCTCTCCCAGTGCCCTCAGCATGGTGGACAGACACAGCCAAGAGGCGAAGTCCCTGGTCCCAGGAGCTTCCCGCCAGGGGGAGACTAGGGCTGAGACAAAGGTAAATCGGGGGAGGACACAGGCCCACTGGGTGACAGTTATTCCAGAGGCCCAAGGACACTTCCTGAGGAGAACCAACGTGAAGCAGGGAAGGAAGAGGAGGAAGGAGCAGGCAGTCATCGGGGAGGGCTTTTCTGGCCCAGTTGGAAGTGGGGCAGGGGGTGTGACAGGAACCGGAAACACGTTGGAGACACTGGGACCAGGAAATGAGGGGATAGAGAGCAAGGACAGCCAGAAGACAGATGGCCCTGGGGAGTCTGGGGAGCCAGGGCCTGAGCTCTCTGCTGTCCCAGCCTGGTGGGCCCCAGTTTCTTCAGGAAGAGGGGACAGAGGTTTCTACACGGGTGTGTCTACCTTCACCCAGGCCACCTGGAGTGTCCCCCACCCCACCTCCACCCCTGTCTGTGACCCAGCTGTGAACAGGCCCAGTGACGCAGCCAGGGAGGCCTCTGACACTGGTGGGACTCCCAGCACCTCCCAGACTCTCTGTCCGGCAACCTCAGATTCCATCTCAGTGAGCTGGGCTTCCATTCCCTTGTTCCCTCATTCACCAAGTGGCTGTGTTTATGGAACATTCATCCTCTCTTATCTGCATTTCCCCTTTCCGAGGTTGTGCTTACTCAAGGAGAAATTTTGTTTTCCAAAATTAATGGAAAATTCCAGAAATAAACAATTCTTAACTTTTAAATTGGTGTCCAAAGCAGCATGATAAAATCTCACACCATCTTTCTCTGTCCCTCTTGGGATGTGAATTTAGCTAGTATGTTCAGACTATATAGGTACAGTGTATCCACACTATATAGGCTACCCTCCCTGTAGCAGGAGAGAGAGAGAGAGAGAGAGAGAGAGAGAACCCTCATAAAACCCCCATATTCACATGACTTTTATTATAGCACCTTGTTATAATTGTTTAATTTTGTTATGATTGTTGTTAATCTCTTCCAGTGCTTAATTTATAAATTAAACTTCATTATAGGCATACATGTATGGGGAAATCCATAGCATATGTAGAGTTAGGTAGGATCTGCAGCTCCAGGTACCTGCTACATTCATGGATGTATCCCCTGTGGAAGAGGGGCCAATGGGACTTTCTTTGTGCCTGGTGCCCAATTTCAGCAGAAGGGATTCAGTAGAGAAGACAGCCAAGGCCATATTTTCATGGGGCTTAAATTCCAGTGGGAAAGGCAGACAGCACTTTCACAGATAAATGCCCTAAGGAAAACAGCCCGACAGAAGAGCAGTAGCTGCTTGTTGGTGCGGCCCTTAGTAGGTTGGCCAGGGAGGGTACCCAGATGACCTGGTATTGGAGCTGAGAATGGGATGAGAAGCAGCAGCGATGGGGAGAGCATTCCAGAGAGAGAGAGAGAGAGAGAGAGAGAGAGAGAGAGAGAGAGACAGGTGGGAAGGAGCTCAGAGTGTTGGAAGAAAGAAGGAAGACTGGAGAGACGGGTCACTGTCGAGTTCCCAGAGGTGAACGGTCACTCAGGACCTTTAGGATATGGGAAAGGGGGGCATCTCCCCTGTGGGGCTTGGGTGAGAGTGATATTGAGAGCTGCCTTCTGTATACGTGTATTTGTCCCTTCACCACCCTGCACAGTGGATGCTGTTACCCCGTTTTGTAGGCAAGAACACTGAGCTGCAGAGAGCAGACCCTAGAGGTCAGGCAGAGCAGGGCATGAGCTGTAGGTCCAAGGCAGAAAGCCAGTCTGGGCTCTTCACACCCCAGGCTTTATATTTTTGTATTTTACAGTACAGGGGATTGAACTCAGCACCTCTGGGCTGAGCTACATCTCCAGTTCTTTTTAAGTTTTAAATTCTAAGACAGGTACTCCTAAAGTTGCTAAGCTGCCCAGGCTACAGTTGAACTTTCGACCCTCCTGCCTCAGCCTCCCAGAGTTCTGGGATCACAGGAGCGCACCGCCACCTCCAAAGCCTTGTCGAGATGTTCTCCACCTCCACAAGGAGGACTTGAAAATGTGCAATGTCTCAGGCCCTGGAGGGAGGTGGGACCCCAAGGATCTGGAGTCTGGCCGTGGCTCGGGACCTGGCAGGGTAAGCTCCTGGAATCTAAGGGAGGCCGTGCAATTGCCTGTCGTGTCTGAGACAGCCCCAGGACCGAGCTGCATTCCTTGCTTCTCCGGAGTTGAAGTTGAACTTGCCTGGGGAGGCTGTGGGGCTGGGGCAGCGGTGGGAGGTGGTGGTCTGCGAGGCGGGCAGGGGAGGGAAGGGCAGGAGAAAAAGCAAAGGAGCAGAGCCCGGGAGTCGCTGCCGTCGGCCTTCGAAGCCCCTTTGCTTCTCTGATTGATACTTTTCAATTATTCCTTCCCATTTCACTGACATTTGAAATGCTATTTTTTTCGGAGCGATAACTTCAAATGCTTAAGTTCCCACAGCCCCGGCCGCCCTGTTTAGCTGTAGTGGTAAATTGCCTCCTTGTACAACATAATGGCATTGACAGCCTTTTGCTAGGGAAATGAGTTCTCCAGTGGGACACGCCGATGATAAGACGTCCGGTTTTGAAATTGTATTTCTCTGTATCAGAATTAAATCTGGACTTTATATTTCTGGGCTGGCATGCTCGGGAGCCGGCCCCGTACAGTACACCCGAAGACTGACAACAACGCTCACACAGGGGCTCTTGCGCTTAAATTGCATCTGTGCTTTTATGCTGTCTCCTATTATGAGCTATTAAAATCTCTCAAGTTCCAACACCCCAACACCCCCTTTCTTCGTCTTCTTCCTCCTCTTCATCTTCCTCCTCTTCTTCTTCCTCCTCCTCCTCTTCTTCTTCTGTCGCCTGTTTTTTTCCCCTCTTTTGAAAATTGTGATAGGGCGTTCCAGACCTGAAGCCCAAACGGCCGCGGGGTGGGGGGAGAAGAGGAATTCTCATCTTTGCGGCAATAATTCCCATCTGGAGGCTGAAAGGTGTAAAATTAACGCAAACTTAGTAAAATGCAGTATTGATTTTCCGTGATTCGTAGGGGGATCTGCTTTTCATTACAAGAGGGGGTCAGGGCTGAGCATATAACACTGGGAGGGCTGAAAGGCTCTGCTGCGAAGGGCTCTTTGTGGACAGCATAACGGGGTCCCCTGTAGAGCCTGTCCGTGACCCCAGCTTGTTTCCCTCCCCTTTGGGCTGTCACCTGCAGGTCTGTCCCCAGTGACCCCCACCCCAGCAGGATGAGTTTAATCCACAGCCAGTGGCCCCCCAGCACCCCATACCATTTCCACCTGCTCCGTTCCTGCTGGGTCTGGGGTAGGCATTGCTCTTTGGTTACCACTCTTATTAACATACCAAAACCCAGCGGAATCAAGAGGGCCTGGAGGGCATCAGCATATGTAATTTCATTTTAACCTGAGCATTAATTTGTTTCTTAAAATAATAAAAAAAAGCACAAAATAATCAGCTGTGTCTGGGAAGGGATTTTCCCCTCTGCTTGTATTCTATTAAGATCCTAGAGCTTTCTTTTCGCTTGATCCCTTGGACCCTTTTTCCAAGTTATTCAGGCTCCTGGCTGCCTCTTCTTCCTGAAAGATTTTATTATTGGCATTTGAATGAGGGGGATCCTGAGAAATCTAAATATCCTCCATGAATTTAGTTTAATATTGCCGAGACCTATCTCCCGATAGCTCGGAGTGGTTCTGGTGGAAATGGCTGTCAAGGTCACAGGACGAGAGAAGCAAGGGAAGAGGTGGGTGAGGGGGGTCCTTGCTGATCCAGAAGAGGCCCCTGCCCAGAGAGGGCAGGGAGGACTCAGGGGTAGCACAGCACTGCGGATGTGCCTTGGCCCAGGTCTGCAGTGCCGGCTCCCTGTGGAAGAGGGCTTTCCCCCAGTTTGGATACAAGTTCCCTTCCTTGGGGTGCAAAGGACAGGCTGCAATTAGTCCAGAAATGTAACTTCATAGCTTATGTTTCCTAAATGTCATTAATGATCAGGAACATTGAATACAGAAGGGCAAGTTAAATCCTGTCATTGAAACAGCAAACAGCTTTAGTCAAATGTATTGGCAAAGGATTAAAAATGCATCAAGCATGTATTTGTCTTCTCTATGGGAAGCCCTTATTAATAGTCTGAAGAGTGGAAAGCTTCGCCCTTATACAATCAGCACTGTAGTCGTTTCTTTAAAAATATGTTTTAATGTGTGAAATTGCAGGATGCCAAGGCTGCCATTAAAACCTCTCTCCAGTTCCAATAATTTCTCCACTTACATGCTTTCCTCCTCCCTCCCCTCCTTTTTTTTTTTTTTTTTTTTAATTTTTGACTTCTTCCAAAGCTTATTTCAAAGTGGTCGGAGCAGGAGTGTGGGGCTTGCAGGAAGCCATAGGAGCAGCACCTGCTTCTTCTCCTGTCGCAGGGCAGGTGGTCCTCCGCGGTCCTGGGCACTGCCCACTCCTGAGGGATCCTTTCTGAGGCAGAAATAGACTGAGATGTGGGGTCAGAAGGGGCAACATCCACCGGACTCTGTTTTGTTATTAATTGTGCACCTACTGCATACCAGGGAGCAAGCATGGCACACTTCTGTTCATTTCTCACAGCTCCCTTGTAGAGAGAGGTCTTGGGGACAGTGACCCGGTGTGGCCAGGCCCTGTGCCTGGGTCAATTCTACCCATCCGCCCCTCCCTTCCTTCCTTTTTGCTCCCTTCCTGTTCTGACTCACACATAAGGCTTCCGCACACATTTTCTGAGCACCTACTGAGTGCCAGGGTCAGGATGAGTGGGAGGGGCCTCTGCCTTTGCAGATCCAGGCTTGGTCCTTGCTCTGGTGCCGGGACCCTGTGGCCCTGGTTCCCCAACCCCACCTGCACGCCATCGATGAGGAGGCTCGGTCCCTCTGCAGGTCTTCTTTGGACTTCTGACCTCCAGGGCTGTGACCTGTGGGCCTTGGGCACTGAGTCCCTCCTGGCTCCTGCGTGTGGGGTGACAGCCCCACCGTTCCCAGCCGCCTCTCCTGCCTTCTGACTTGTGTTTGCAATTCTGTGCTCGTGGGCCACGTTGTCAACACTCCTGCTCATGGGCTATTATTGTCACACACACTCACTCGTGGAAAAAAAAAATCAATACAATTTGAATTTCTCTTCCCCAGCCGGGTCTTGGGTAAATTGTTGTGGAGAGCTATTGATCTCTTATTGCGATGTGATTTTTAAACAGCATTAAGGTAAACATAGTCTCATTGTGTTCATTTTACTGGATAACACTTATCTAGACAAAAGGAGACACGAAGCCGCCGGAGTTCTTCAGCTTACCTCCAGGAGAGACGCAGAGAATCACCTCCAATAAAACAAAGCAGAACAAAAAGCTCTCCACGCTGAACCGAATGGGAAAATTGCTTTCATGTCACTAATTTTGATTGAATTGAGTCAGCAATCTCTGAACTGGTTCACTGATACAACAATAGGAAACGTTTAACTATTTCTTACACCTTTACACGTAGAGAGTGGGGTTTTAAATAGTCAGTGGGCGATGTGTTTTGAAGGCGGGAATGCGAGCGGGCACCAGAGGGCCAGGCGAGATGCACCCTGCAAAGAGCACTCAGGGCTGCAGAGGTGCAGAGCCTGGCCGCCGCCCGCTTGCTGAGCCGGGCCGGAGTCAGTGATGAGAATGACCGCGGGGGTGACGCTGGCATGAGACTCTGCGCTCCAGGCCCTGCTCTGAGTGCTGCCTGTGCGTCCACTCACAAAGTCCTCATGACATTACTGCCAGGTCGATGATTTATGACCCCAGGCTGACACATGGTAGAACTCAGGTCTGGCAGACCCAGAAGAAAACCAGGCTTGAGTCTGAAGAGCACTGGACACAGTGCAGAAGCTGGTTCTGGCTGTGGCTTTGCTAAAATCAGGCACAGTTCTCCACGAAGACAGGACCAAGAGGACAATAGAATCTCTCTCCCTTTCTTTCCCTCTTCCTCCCCTCTTCTCCTCCATCTCCTTCTCCTCCATCTCCTCCTTCTCCATCTGCATCTCACTCCTTCTCCATCTTCATTTCCATACAGAGATTTAAGAGGTGGAGATCTATTTTAAGAAACTGGCTCATGCCATTGTGGGGTCTGGCAAATCCCCATCCTGCAAGGCAGCCCAGCAGGCTGGAGTCCACAGATTGGCTGCTGCTGGCTGGATCTTCTCCTCCCTGGTGGACCTCAGTCTTTTTGTCTTAAAGCCTTCAATTGATTGGATAAGGCTCACCGTATTTTGGAGGACCATCTGCTTTACCCAGGGTCTGCTGACTTAAATGTTAATTGCATTAAAATTACCTTTGCAGCAACAGGCAGACTTGGGTTAGATGACATATCAGAGAGCTGCAGCCCAGTGAGTTGGTACTTAAAGTTAACCATCCCAAGTTGCTGATTTTTGTGAGCTTTTGTCTCCTCCTTTATCAAGTGGGAAAAGTAGTTCCAACCCCACTGTCTGAAGGTGACAATTAAATGACCTGATGCCCCTAAGATGCCTACTCTCAGGAATTGTGGGTTGCCTCTCATTTCTGTTTGGTTCCTTTTGTGTATGTGTGTGATACTGGGCACTGCATCCAGGACCTTAGCTATATTCTCAGGCCTTTTTATTTACTTATTTTTTTGTTAGGAGTCAGGGCCTCACCAAGTCACTTAATCCCTCAGGCTAGGGTCAAACTTATGGTCTTCCTGCCTTAGCCTCCCAGAATGCTGGGATTATAGGAGTGCACCACTATACCCAGCCCATTCCCTTTTCTGAATCACTGGTTCTACCTGCCAGGTGTTGGCCAATATTTTCTTTAAAGCATCAGAAGGTAAATATTTTATGCTCCATGAGCCACAGTGGCCTCTGTCCAAACTGTACAGCTCTACTCTTTGGGTGGAAAACAACTGCAGACAAGATGTAGATACATGGATGTGACTGTGTTCTAATAAAACTTTCTTTGTAGCCCTTGAAATCTGAATTTCATATCACTGTCATGAGGCATGAAATGTTACCCTGTGATGTCTTCAGACTTTTCAAATGGAAGGCCATTCTCAGATCACCACAGGAAGACAGGTGATAGGTAGGAATCAGCTCACAGACCAGCTGGCCACGCCTGGCCCTGGACACTCAATATCCCAAGGGCACAAACCAAGCATTTGACCCCTCACCACTGGCAGATTTTGGTATCACCCAGAGCAGCAGTGCCTGTGAACAAACAAAATCCATATGATGTGCCCAGCCCCTGGGGTGTGAGGAGGGCCTTCTGAGGGGTGTTTGAGACAAGATATGATGCCACAGGCAAAAGGGGCACTCAAAGGTACTAAAGTGGTCTGTTTTGTAGCTGAGCCACTCGTGACTCTTTAGGAGGAATCCAAGGTGACATGGTGAGCATCATAACGAGGTCAGTGCAAAGGGAAGGAATCACATTTTAAATCCCATTTGCCCAAGTCATTCCTATATCTATTAATTTAGTGACAACAGTTTTGCTCCCACTCGCTCGCTGTGAAGGCAATACATTGCAGGCCAGGGTTCTGGGGTCCTGGAGTCCGTCAGAGTACAGTGATGGGGTCCTGAGGACCGGGAGCCTTCTGCTCTCTCCGTAGTGCGATAGGACTTGGGGTACTGGAACAGCAGGATGGGGCAGGAGCATGTTGCCCACCTTCCATCCTCCCAGGGCACCCAGCTTCCTGTCCCTGCTTCTGCACCATCCCCAGCCTCCCCAGAGGCTGTCCTGATTCAGTCCACAACGGCACCCGGAGAGGGGGGAGATGGAGGTCAACATGGGTCCCCCATAGACCTGACGACAGGGTGGCGTCTTCTGAAACCCCTTGAGTGTGCAGGGGTTTCCTCCTGCTCCTGCTGTCTTTATCCTTTGGGTTCACGGAGCCTAAGCTTTAGCAACAATGCGCATCCCAAAGATGTATTGAACCCCACTCCCATTGCCTATAAGAGAGGTCTGCCCTATCTCCATCTGTGAGCGTCATCAAATAAATAGTTCTCATTCTCTTAGTTCAGGTATAGGTTTTTCTTTCTACCAAATTTAGAATAAAATCTGCTAAGGTTATGTATGAGTAGGTACCTGCCCACCTCCAACATCCATACCAGGGCACCCCGGGGCCTTTGCATCGGCTCTTTTGTCTCCTTTTGGTCTTCACTAAAATGTTTCCTCCTTGGGGGGCCTTTCTGAGGTCAATGTTATCCAGAATCATTGTCCCCCTTTAGATCCATCTCACTGTCATGTTCATGTCCACATTGTGTAGCTCCTGCTATTCCCTCCTCTAGGTCCTGCTGCTCTCTGTCTTTATGTAAGCTCTATAAAAGCTCAATACAGAGGAGGTGCTCCACAGACGTGGGTTGACCAGATGGCTGGAGCAAGAACCTCCCCCACTGAGGGTGCTCTGGGAGTGGAGCTGTCACCCATCCTCACCGCGGTTCTGGCTCTGCAGTTGTAAAGCAAGGGCAGTGCGAGAACCTTTTCCCGGGAGCCCTGGAAGAATTCGATGCCTTAGATCTGGTGTGGACATCTAAGCTGGCACAGAGGAACTGGGGATCAGGGGCTTCTGGGTGCTGCGTCCCGTCCCTCTCCATGAGCTGTAGCCCTAACCAGCCTGTAAAGGGGCTGTGGAGTAGAAGAAGGCATGAGAGTCTGCCACCCTGACTGGTGGCCTCATCAGAAGAGGAGGTCAGGACTGGGGAGAGAAGCTGAAGAGGCAAGCACTCCTGCTGACACTGTGAGCTTGGTTTCCAGCCTCCAGCATCGTAAAGATGTAAATGTCTGTTGTCCAAATTGCCCAGTGTGTGGGATTTGCTTTGTCTGCCCTGGTGACCTCAGGCCCCACCCGACCCCTTTGGAGCCTTAAATGCAGCCCCTGGTGATGGTCAGGCAATGTTGGAAGGGCTTTGCAGACACAACCTCAGGGTGGCCCCTGGGCTCTCTGCTTAGCAAGGCTGGCGACAGCAATGTCCCTCGCAAGGTGACTGTAGTGTGACTGTAGGGGCCAAAGACTTTGCATGGCAGGCACTGTACACACCGGATGGGTCCCCAGGCTCCAGGAAGCTGCATCTTCCCACTGGCCGGGCAGCGCTGGTCTCGGCTCTGGGGGCTCTGGACAGGACGCACAGCAGCCCAAGCAGAGCTGGCCTCTCAGAGCGAACACTTCTGGGCCTCTTCAGGATGTTCTCCACCTCTTGCTGCTGTAGAGTAAACAAGGGACCCGGTGTGGCAGCCAGGTGCCTCTTTAATTAAGGAATGCAAATGTCCAAAAAGGTGCGAAAGCTAGACCCTGTGTGTATGCGGCAGGAACCCTTTCTCCTCCCTTTGCTGTTAGGACATGGTTGAGGTTCCTGGGAACCCGGAAGGAGTTACAACAGAGAAGAGCCTTGGCTCCTAACTCCTGTTTGCAGAGTGGTCCCTAACAGGGTGTGGAGTCCAGTCACACCTGACCCGGACTGCAGGCCTGAGTTTAAATTCTGGAGGCCGCATCTCCTAGCTGGGGGCTTCAGGGTAGGAACTCTCTCACAGCTTTCCTTTCTGTATCTGTGAATGGGGCTTGCAGGAGCGGCCAAAGTGGTCAGCAGAGGAAGAGGCGGGACTCACAGAGCGTTGGCAGATGCCTGCTCAAAAAGCAGTGGCTGCCATCGGGGTCCTCACTGTGGCTGTGACTGTTGGCACCCCACCCTGTCCCCCTGCTCTCACCCGCCAAGCCTGGCCCTTCCTCCTGCTCACACTTGGCTCTCTGTCCTCGAGTTTGCCCTTACACTTGCTTGGTCTCTTCTCTGTCTCTCTCTGTGTCTCTGTCTCTCTCTTGTTGCTGCCGGGGACACAGCCAGCACCCAAGGCCTCTGGTCCCTATGTGTTTGCAGCTCTCGTAGTCAGTCTCCGGCAGCCCTCAAAGCGTGCACAGACAATCTTCTCTCCCTACTTCACTCATGGGGAAACTGAGTCTCATGGCATATTTGTCCAAGGCCACAAAGCTTTCAAGGTCACCAGAGATCAAACCCAGGGCTCTGGGTCATCACTGTCTCTCCCCATGCATATGGCCTTCTCTGCGCCATGTGCTTTGACTTTACCACTCTGTGGTCCTCTGACAACAGTGACAAGTCTTGGTCACTAGTGTGACTTGATGCATACTTGGTGAGAGAACAAGGGAAAGAAGACACGCTGCCTGCACATGATGGGGTAGATTAGGGAGGATTTCTAAGCACCCACACAGCTCTGAGAACTCCTGGGTACTTGCCATCAAAATCACGTTAGGAAAATACAGCAGCCAGCAGCATCACATGCCTATCAATAGAGTGTGCAATTTCCATGGCTTCCTAATGAAACATGAACTTGAATATGCACAGCAATTTCTCAAATACTGTTTGTACCCAGAGAACCCTGGGAGGACCTCAGAGTGGACCAACCCGAGAGGCATCTTGGAGGAAGTGAGATGTGGACACAGAAAGGCTTTAGAGCTGATGAGCAGACCTGGGGATGGCTTGTTGTCCTGTGACCTTCACCAAGGTCACGGGGTGTCAGTTTCCCGTCTGTGTAACGGAGCCGATATAAGAAGGTGGAGCCTATGACTGCCATGTAGAGGACTCAGCATGACTCAGTTTCCTCTTTCCCAGCCCAGTTTCCTCACCTGGACATTGAAGGTACCTGTACATCCATCTTTCAACCTAACACCTTTGTTTGCTGTCTCCACTGGCAGCAGGTTCACAGCCTATGCTGACCATCGAAGGGACTGGTCCAGCTGGAGACTCTTTCGGTGGTTACAGATGCTGGCATCCTTCCCACCTGGAGGCTTGACACAGCTGTAGATGAGGACTTCCGTGGGCAGAAAGGAAAGGAGTCAAGATCAGGGGTGGTGAAACTGGCAATCGGGAGGGTCTGAGGAGAAAGAGGCAAGGCATGCATGGAGGTCACCAGTGGCCAGCGTGCTTGGGCCGGGGAGCAGGGGCTGGGCAGAGCGGGGATCCTGTTGAGTGCCACCTGGCCTTGGAAGGGGCTTGAAGTCCTTCCACCTTCCCTGGTGGCCCTGCCCTCCCTCCCCACCCCATCTTCTTCCTCTTCAGAAGGATGCTGTTAAAGCCAAGGTTAAAGTTGGAAGATGCGGAAGACAGGTCTCAGTGGGGTTCTGCATGGGTGTGGGAAAGAGAAAAGATCAAATTAGAAAAGGATTAAAATATCAGTACAGTTTCCAAATACTGAAAGTAAATGCTGGTCTGTAAAGGACAAACAACCGTACACTACCAGCGTCCTCTTCAGCCCCGCCGTCTCCAGTTCCTCCTCTGTTTCTGTTTGGGGGGCTCTGACGCAAGTCGTTAGGCTCAGGGTCACCCCAGGGACACTTCCTGACCTGCTCTGTCTGTCCAAACTCTCAGTCTGCAAGGGTGTGATTCCTCCCAGTTTTAGCTTCAAGGAACAGTCATTTCCCCTCCCTCCCTCCCTCCCTCCCTCCTTCCTTCTCTTCCTTCCCTGCATTAGACTGATCTATGGTCTTGCAAGAGGGCCTGCAAGGAGGAAGGGGATCATTAACTGCTGGATGCAGAGTTCTCGGATGGGCTCTGCCTCCTTCTAGCTACTCTTCTCCTGGCTACCATCCATCCCTCCCTCCCTCCATCCCTCCCTCCCTCCATCCATGCATCCATCCATCCATCCATCCATCCCTCTTTTTTCTTTTTAAACTTCTCTGTGACATCCACAGGTTTGGGTACTATTGCTCCAGTTACCCTATTCATGCATGCATTCACAGAGTAGAGGCTTCTAACTCCTTCCAGAAGCTGCTGAGCAGCCTCAGCTCAGGCTACTCAGGAGCACTTGTGTCCTTGCTCTGCCCCTTTCTAGCTGGGTAACCACATGCAGGTGGCTGCTACTCTGAGTCTCCTTTGCTTGTGTGCAGACTAGACGTACTCATCCCAGCTCCCAGCCGGGGAAACTTGAGAGTGGGAAGGGCCAGCCCAGGATCTGGCACAGTAATGGAACCCAACTCAGGGGGTGCAGATTCATTCACGCTTTCATTCATTCATTCATTCATTCATCATTCACTTACCCAGCGGTGAACCAGGGCAGTCCTTGCTTCAAGCTTCAGTCCAGCAGGGGAGGAGAGAAGCAGGTACCTGGCTCCTCCCTGTGGGGGAGCCACAGGGTCTTGGGAGCATGTGCAGGGCAGGTGGCATCTCACCGACTTGGATCATGCTCCTGGGGCATGAGTTGAAGTTCCAGGAGACCCCCTGGCTTTGTGGGGAGGTGTTTAGGGGACCCAAAGAATGAATTCTGGGGAGACTGGAATTTCAAACACGGATGTGTGATTTCTGAGGCAACAGGAAGATAGTGAGCTTTTTCAGAGCAGAAAGGGATCGCACCTTCCCTTAGGGCCGTGAAAACAGGACCCTGCCTTTAGAATGCCTGTCCCTGTTTGTGAGATGGAGTTGCCCGCTCAGCAGGTCTGCAAGGTAGGTACCGTCATATCCTCTCCGCTCCCGAAGAGCCCTTGGTGACTTGGACGGACAGGAGGACTTGTCAAAGCCAGCGGCCTCCACTGCCACGTGACCTCGGGGTTCAGCTTGTGCCTGACCAGCTCCCCAAAGGCTGCGCTGTTCTCCTGTGACTCTGCATCTGCCACTCACCTGGCTGCCTGCTCCGTGCTTTCTCTCCTGGTGCCGATGGCTTTGAGAGGGTTGCCAGCCCCTTCGGGGCTCTGGCCCAGGTGTCCTTGAATCTGAGGGCTGTGCCACCTTGGTGGAGGGGTGGGGGGCACCTTGGTGTTTCCCCACCTGCTTCAGAGATGTGGGTGGTCGTCCTGGCGCCTCCATGCCCTGCTGTGGGGAGGGCCCCCTTCTGGGAGCAGTGACAGGGTGCTTCAGATGGTGGGATGTGTTGACTTTCACAGTGTGTGAAAGGTTGGCGTCTGGGGAAATGCATTATTTAGATTCTGTATTGGGAGTTCCTGGTTGTGTTTTCTAAGTTGAAACATTTGCTACAAAGCTCAACAAATCAGAAAAAAAAAAATCAGCTTAACTTAAAAAAAAAAAAGAAATAAAATTTAGCATCTGAAGTTGGACTCTGACTGCTATTCTGGGTTTGACCTCTTTGAACTCGGTATCAGCAACACAGAGCTTCTGAGGGAGACTTAGATTCCAGCCAGCGCAGTTTCAGTTCTGTTGTCGGGTGTACAGGCTCTTTTCTGTTTTTTTTTTTTAAGGATATAAATTCCAACCATGTTTTGTGTGAAGGGTCTCGGTGCATACTGACATTGTGAGTGTCAGCCCCAGATCACTTTAATCAGAGAGTGGATATGCATGATAAAACGGATAAGGGACTTTAATCAAAAAATCCGCTGGCCTGGAAACGTGACTCACTCCGCCAAACACACTTCATCCCACTTTTCTTGTGCCATTGCCAAGATTCTAAGTCATGAATATGCATTGGACATGATACTACATTAAAATGTGACATTGGTATATGGTGTGGAGGATTTAGAATTATTCCCCCAAATATGTATGTATATATCTGTACACCCACACGTGTGCATGTATATATATATATATGTATTTTTCAGCAAAGTTTTTATCAATTGGATGTTAATGTTGCAATCTGATTTTTTTCATCCTGAAGCTTACTTGGGAACTGAATATTGGATTCACAACCTGTATCATCCCTGTGAGGAACTAATAGCAATAGTAGGTAGGGGCTTTATGTAGACTTTACCCCAGAATGCTCTCCCTGGCTGGCAGGCAGTGAGGGTCACATCTTTCCGCATAAAAGGCTCATCGGAGAGAGAGGGGACAGGCCCTGGCTTGGTGGTTTAAGCCCTATTTCAGGGAATGTAATTCAGGGCTCATTGAAGGGGGAGCTATGTGCTGCTCTCAACCAAGAGGCGCCGCAGACTTCTTGGACCCGGAGGCAGGAGAAACTGGTGGAGATACAGGCGCCCCCTTTCCGAGGGGCCACTTCGGGTCTGCTCCCCTCGCTCCCATGTGCTTTGGAGTCTACCGTGCCGCCATCTGCCATCCAGCGACTCCGCTGCCTCCGGGGCCCTCCCCTCCTCTACGCCTGCTGGATTTTCCCCTCCATCTTGATGGAGGCTGCAGATTTTGAGAATTTATCAGAAATCATATGGTGCCATGCAAAGCAAATGGCCTGCAGAGGAAAGGTGCACGGCACAGATTAAAGATGAATGCATTGTCAGATCTGGTTTGAGGCCTTTCAGAGTCTTCCCGGGGAAGGGTTCCAGGTGGTGCTTGGTGAGCAGGCACAGATTCATCTAAAGGAAGCAGAGGCTGACGGGCTCGGGCATGGTGTTTGCACAGGAAGGGGCTGGCACTGGGTACCCACGCAGGCCTGGGCCTCTCTCTGCTTCCTTTCCAGGGGCGCTGGTGGCACGTGGCTGGTGTGGGTTGTTGCCGCCAGTTTTGGCTGTCATGACTATTGTCCATGCTGGAGGACTTTCTGGGTCTCAGTGAGGCCTCCCCAAGCCCTCAACTGCTTTCACTCACTTAAGATCCCAAAGAATGGTCCTGGGCCATGCAGTGGGGGAACAGGCCCCCGGACCCCATTCCTGTCACCGCGGAGGCTGTGAATGGAACCTTGCTTGGAAAGAGGTCATCGCTGGCCTGATTTGTGAAGGATCAGGGATGAGTTCATTTGGGATTTGGAGTGGGCCCGAATCCAAAGACCGGTCCTTGTAAGAGAGGAAACGGAGAAGACAGCCGCTGAAGTCAGGAGCAGCCACAAGCTCAGGAACACGTGGGTCCCCAGGAGTGGAGGAAGAAGGGAGGCTTCCCCTGGGTGGTCCTGCTGATTGTGGACTTTGAGCCACCAGATGCCTGTGAGAATCAGTTTCTGCTCTGTGGCCCCAGAAGGGATGCATGGTGTGAAGTTTGTTCATTGCACCTGCAGGTTAGGGTCACAGTCCCCCTCCTGGGGCACTCAGGCAGCAGCCATGGCCGAGAGCTTCCCGGGCGGGTGCACAGGAAAGAGGGGATGAGACCCTCGGATAGACACAGGGTGCAGTTGCTGCAAAATGAAAAATCAAGCACAGCCCCACCCAGGAGGAGTGGCCATTTCCGGAGTGACAGCCCTTCCTCCTTCCCTTCCATCTCATGGCTTCAGGGGGCACCGGGAGGTCACAGCCCCAAGACCAGGGACCCAGAGCCCCCTTGCTGTGGCGGGTCACAGTGGCCACCCAGCTGATGCGGCTGTTCCGAAACTCCTAGGGCTGATGGCTCAGAACATCTGCTTTCCAGACAGTTCTGGAGCAGCAGCTTTTACGTGTAAATATTGTATTTAAATGACTCATTGAGGAGATGACCACACTGCCCTCAATCACAAAGGCATCTAGTCCCAAGAGTCATGGAAACAGAAGGGCCCTTTTGGATGACCGTGGGGTCACAGGGACAGCAAGGGACCCCCGGGGACATTTACAGTGAGGCTCTGGGCCTCACTCAGACCATTTAAAATGTGTACAGAATTCCGAGGGGCCCGTCTGGAGCTGGGGAGACTGAGTTAAGTGTGACGGTGGCGGACGATAGGCCACAGAAGGTTTTAGGGCTAATCTGCCTTCCCTTCCTTTCTCATAACTTTGGTCTTCGTATCTCTCTTTCCCAGCCTTCTTTCCTCTTTTCTTTGGCTGCCTTCTCATCCTTTCCTCTCTTCTCCTGCCCTTCCCTCCTTCTTTTCCTCCTCTCTTTCTCCCACACTTAACTTCATGGTGTTACAGGGCTGGGCCGGGCAGCCCGCTTTCTGAGCAGAGTGACACTGCTCAGATCAGGCTGGAGGAAAGCAGGGACCCTCTGCGGTGCTCAGAAAACCTCCTTTGACAATTAATAGGCGTGTATCGATTTTGAAACCCTTTCGTCACTGCCGACATTTCCAGATTGCTTTTCTATGAAACTAAAATTCAGCAATCTGGGATCCGTGATGGTGACTGATAGCTTCTGGAGACATCAGGATGACTGACAGGCCAGTGGCATCTGTGCCCAGGGGCCAGGAGCAGAGTCCTGGAGCGACAAATCGCCTTTGGGGCCCTCTGGAGTGCGGAGAACCGTTCCTTCCAGTGGGGACTACATTCTGAAGGAATTCTCTTTTATTTGGTCTCCGTGTTGCTTTTTCTGATGCAACATCTTGAAACCAAGCAAGAAAAACATCACATTGCAGGTTGAGGATCCCTTATCTGAAATTCTCGAACCAGAAGTGCTTTTGATTTCAGACAGTTTTGAATTTAGGAATCTCTTCGTATGTACAGGAGATCTCTTGGAGATGAGGCCCACATGTGAACATGAAACCCATTAACGTTTTGCACACATCTTACACACACAGCCCGAAGGTAATTTTATCCACGATTTTCAGTAACTTTGTGCATGTAACAAAGTGTCTATGTACTGGATCATCGGACTTTACTGTGTCACACAGAACTCGAAAAGTTCCAGGTTTTGGAGCATTTCAGGTAGCGGATGTTGGGTTTAGGAGGTTCAGGCTGTATTTCAGAATTTCTACTGCTCCCAAGGGCTGATGGCAGCCTGCTGGGCGAGAGAGGGTATCTGGACCACAAGATGGGGAGGAGTCAAGGACAGAGCCCCGGGCAAGAGAGAGGGCACCCACCTGCCCCAGGATCCGGTGCTCACGGCGGTACCACTTGCTAAGATACAAATGTCTCTGGGCCTCAATTTTCCCAGCCACGAGATGGGCCTAACCCCGCATGCAGCTTGTATTTGTAAGAGAAATACACTTTAGAGTAGTGGCAAGTGTTAACGTGATTTCTGCCATTGCCTAAATAGTCCAGACATGTATCACCTCACTAACAAAACCAGTGATTTTCAAGGAAGCTCCTACAATGTCAGATTAACAATTTTCTTGGAAAAATGCCACATGCTTTAATTTTAGCTCAGGTGGCAAACATGACGATGAGGTATGGGTGGTGACAGCTATAAGCAGAGGCAGCTCTGTGTCCACCTGTGGTCACTGGCAGGGAAGATGAGCTGGTGTCGAAACGTAATTATCTGGCTCTGAACTTCATGAACTCCACGAATGGACTTGAGCACCATTTGTAAAGGAAAGTGCCCAGGAAAAGGATGTGAGTGGGGGACCCCTCATTTATAGCCATCGTTAACTTCCAGATCCGGCTCCCCGACCTCTACCCTAGCACTAGGAGCAGGAGACGGGCACTTCCGTGCTTTCTGACATGCTTGGCGACAACGAGTCCTGCATTTGCTTATGTCATGCCGACGCCTCGCATTGCATTATATCGTGTCATGTTCCATTATTCCGGAATTCATAAGACCTCATAGGATACCGGCAGGAATTTGGGAATGAGGAAAGGGAAAAAGGCCCCCCTAGCTCCCGGCTCCAGTAGACTCCCCTTATCTGCTGCCAGCTATGATTTCAGTTCGAGAGCTCCCCCTACGATTCTGTGTTATTAGTTAGGACCCTCGGTTATCTGCTAGCAGCAGATATTTCTGAGATACAGATGGAACATGGTGTGTGAAGCCTGGGTGTGGGGAGCCACTTGAGTTGAAGAAATAGAACCATGTTTGAGAGCTGCATTACGTGGGGAGGACAAACACACCTCAAAAAAATCTGTGGTCTGACTGCCCCTTCCCCTTCCTAGACGGTAGTTAGAGTTTTGGCTTTGGCTTATTAATGTTTTGGGACCCTCTAGGCTGAGGTATGATCGTTGCACCTTCTACTTTTCTGCCTGAGCTACTGAGCAGTTCTTTTTCGGTGAGTTTTATTTTATTATAACAAGAACACATAATATGGGATCTACCCTCTTCACGAGTTCTTGGTGGGCAAGGCATCATTGTCCCCTGAGTATAGGTTTGGCCAGCAGATCCCTAGAGCTCTCCCGTCTGGCCTGATATTTTATACTCACTGACCAGCAGCCCCCAGCCCCTGCCATCATTTTATTCTTTGCATTCATAAGCTTGATCATTTTAGATATCTCCCCTAAGTGGATATGCAGTACTGATCCTTTTATGATTGATTTCTCTTAGCACAATTGCTTTAAGGCTCATCTGCATGGTTGTACATGGCAAGGTTTCCTTCTTTTTAAAGGGTGCATAGTACTCCATTGTATGTGTGCAGTACATATCTTTATCCGTTCATGTGTCCGGGGACATTTTCATTGTTCCTACATCTTGGACATTGGGAATAGCGCTGCAAGGAACATGGGAGTTCGTTCCCACATCCTTCTGTCATCCTGATTTCAAGTCTTTTGGATATAAACCCAGAAGTGGGATTGCTGGATCATATGGTAGTTTTTAATTTTTAAAGGAAACTTCATATTATTTTCCACAGTTCCTCTGAACCATTTTGTTTTTCAAAGAGCAAAACAAGAGGCCCTGAGCAGGACACGGTCTCGGGGTCGCCAGCGCTTAGGAAGCCGAGCTGGGCCAGAAGCAGCTCTTTCCTCCTCCTCGTCTATCCCCGGGGAGGCACCGACTGCGACTTCAGAGAGCAGGTGCTGCAGCCCGGCTGTGCGCTCCCTTGCTTCCTGTCCCCTTTCTAACCGCGGGCTGGCCTGTCCCCTGGCCCGAGGCAGGTTTCAGAGCTGGAGCGGAGTAAATCGATTCATGGTCGGCTTCAATCCGCTCCCTACCCGCACTTAGCAGTACGGGGAGCGTGCGCATGCGCAGTGCTTGTGGCCGTCAAGGCCCGCCGAAAGGTTAGGGCCAGGGCGTCCCTAGGTCCCGCTCGTCGCCCTGGCAACTTCTCTTCCTTGCAGGCCTGGAGGTCTAGAAGGGGAAGAGGGAAGGAAGGAGCATTGTCGACGCAGTTGCCAGATTTTGTAAACCAGCACACAAGATGCTGGGTTACATTTGAATTCAGTCCCACTGACTGAGGACAGAGGTGTGCCGGAGTAATCCTGTTGTTCGTCTGAAGTTCACGTCTCACCGGCATCCCGCATTTCCTCCAGCGGCCTGGCCTGGCTTGTTTCCTGCTTACCTCAGGCGTTGTCGGGACCACTTGATCGTCCTGGCGGTGGCAGCTGTGGGGCTGAGGGGGAGAGGTTAGGAAATGCGGGGCCCTTTTGTGCAAGAGACTTCCTGCTTCTCGGAAACTGCAGAGCGCGGTGGTGGATACTGCCTCGGATGTCCTTGAGGGTGGCTGAGGTCACGCAGGGGAGTCCCTCCAATACCCGAAGCATCTTTCAGGGCGTTCCGGTTGCCCTTGTCTGTTGGATGCCTGCATGAGTTCTCCTGAAAGCAAACTGGGTGTGTGGCAGTTCAGAGGAGAAAAAATAAATGAAGGGCTCTAAAAGTTAGTTGCCGCTAGGAATCCTTGCTGCTTCGGTCTTGAATGCTTTTGGTCTTGAACTCACTATGTAGCCCAGGCTGGCCTCGAACTCAAGGTTATCCTCCTACACTTGATCTTAGCCAAAAGGCCAAGAAGAGATCAAGGTTATCCTCCTGCCTCAGCCTACCAAGTGCTGGGCTAACAGGCATGTGCCACCACACCCACCTGACTGCTTTACTTTAGTCTTTTCCCTTCAGTTTTGGAAGATGCTTAAGCAATTGTGTTAATGGACAGAGTCCTTAGGCTTTTTGAAGATGCAGCTCCTCACTGACTGTGTGCAGGATAACTGACAGGTTACTTTGCCTTCCTGACCCTCGCTGTGCTTGTCTTTAAAATGAGATTGAGCAGGACAGGATTATGGGTAGGATAAAAGAGATAATGGTCATAAAAAGTGGCTTCGCACTTAGTGGGACTTCAGTAGGTTATTCGAAAAGTCATAAATGTGCCAGCCAGCATGTATGTGTGTGTGTGTGTGTGTGTGTGTGTGTGTGTGTGTGCATGCACGTACCTTGGGATGATTAGGAGCACTTAATACAGACATTCCCTCTTAAATGGAGGCTGTTTCATGATGAATAAATATTGTATTGGCAGCATTAATAATAAAAATACAAATGTGACTATAATGCAGCAAAATGGATGTGACTTAGCAATGCGGGGATCCAAGTGGGTTTGGGGAATCAGTTTGATTTGTGTGTTTTTTTTTAATGCCGAAGCAGTCACAATAAATAAGAGTTATATTAATCGGGTCCCTGATCAGAGTTATGAAAATCATGTTTTGTAGGAATTATATCAAATTCATGAGAATAATTTCCTGGTGAGTGAAGAGCCACCCTGGGGGACAACACACCCAGATGTCACCCCCGTGGATTGCTGGGGTCCTGGGTTCTCAGTGCACATTCTTGGGAGAGGGTGCTGGGGCTTGGCTCTTCCCCAGTTGCACAGTGTGGCCCCTCAAATGCAGCCTAAAGTAGTGAAGCCCCTGATCCCCTGGGTGTCAGAGTCTATGGAGAGTTTAGATGTCACATTCTCCTGGAGAAACCAAGACCTGAGCTTGAGGATGACTTGCCAAGGTCACACAAAGGCTGATGTGAACTCCACTAATCGTAGAGACAGGAATTTCAAAATAGCTCACTGATAGCTTCTCTCTGCCCCTTGGCCTTTACGCTGTTCTACCATGTGTGAAGCACATATCTAGCTGCATATATAGTGGTCATCACAGTTGCCTCCCCAACTTCAGTTCTACCCCAGATAATTTGTTGAAACCATCTAGATTCATTAGGGTAATCGGTGCTAGCTGTAGTAACGAAGAGCCCTAAGGTCTGGGTGGCTGAACACAACACATCAGTGATGTCTGGTCCCATGGTGCTGGGGTTTATATTTGGATGTTCCCTAAGGGTCTCATGTGCTCATAGGCGGGGCTTTTGGAAGATGATTGGATCATGGAATTGACCATGATCAGCTGACCGGCTCTTAGGAGGCAGGGTCTAGTTGGAAGAGGCGGGTCCCTGGGGATGTGGCCTGGAAGGTGCATCCCCCTCCCTGTTTCCTCCCTTTATTCTCTGCTTCCTCTTCACCATGAGGTGAGCAGCTTCTCCTCCGCCACACCCTTCTGCTGTGTGGTTTCTTCTTGGGAACCGCCAACCATAGCCAAACTAAACCTCGCCTCCTTTAAGTTGGCAGGTGTTTGGTATTTTTGTCCTATTGATGAGAAGTCACTAAGAGACATGGGTGGTCTTTTATAAAGTCACTTGGGAACTCATATATTCTCTTCCTATAGTGCCATCATCTTTCAGGGCCTACATGGAGTCCTCCGGGTGGTTTTTCTGGTGCGTGGGGGGATAGAACAGAGGACATGTCCCAGGCGTCCCCCACAGCACCGGTCATCTCTTGGCCCTTGCAGTGAGTGGCTCGTGATGGGCATGTGAGCCAGCGTATGCCACTCAGTCCTGCCAGGCCTGAGGCAGTGACAGCGGGGCTCAGGGAAAGGTTATCTTTCCTCTTGGAGAAACCCCCACAGCGGCTGCACCTCAGCTCTGAGCTGCCCGGGGAAGAGGCAGAGCTGATCTTCTTGCGTGTGGCACCTGGACCTTCCCTGCCTCCCGACCTCCACTGCTTGGGGACCTCAGTCCTGCCTCACTGCTGAAGCCAGTTTGAATTGAACTTGTTGTTACTTGTAGCTGAATTCATCCTAACCAAATATTCAGCCACTATGAATATTTTGTCGAAGCAGTGTTCAAGGTGGAGCGAAAGATGTCAGCGTTTTCTTAATAAACTAGGTCATTACCAGTGACAACCAGGACCAGCCAGGTTGGCTGGGCTCAGAGGCCTGAAGGGAGACGAGAAAGGCCTGAAAGGCCAGGCTCTGCATTCTGGAAGGCCTGGATGAGAGAGCAGAAGGTGACTTCTCACCAGCTCTGTGGTCAGGGACAAGCTACACGTGCTCTCTCCCTCTGTTTGTCCAGGGAGGCCCGGTGTGCACTGTGCCACCTTGTTGACATTCTGCCTGTGAAGAGTCGGCCCTTATAAGCCATGGGAAGGCCACTGAGGACTTCTTAGTTGAACTGACTTTCTCAGGGAAGAAAGCCCTCATCTCACCAATGTGTCAGTTAACCAGTACCTCACCCTCTGCCCTGTACAGACAGCCATGCGGAGGGAGCGGTGTGTCTAGCACCCCACTTAAACCCAGCAGCCAGGTGGGAGTCTCCATTATTCATACTCTGCAGTAATGGGCTCATTAAACTTCTCCGTGTGACTGTGGATTCTGGAAGGAAACCAAAGACCACTTCTCCAGACGTTATTTTCCTCCCCGAGACGCTTATGCTTTTCGGAGGCGATTCCAAGACATCCAGGGAGGCATTCACATCCTTTTTGGAAGGAGACAGGATATAAATTATTAGCAGATAAATAAATAAATAACCATTTGATTCTGTCAGTTTTGGAGGGAAAAAAATCAGTCAGCTCAGAGTTGGCTACTGTGTAGACCGCTTGATTGACTGAATTGTGAACTTTGGGGTGGGGAGGCAGAAGGAGGAGAAGTGTCAACATCATGCTGCTTTCTGACAAAGAAGTTTGGGGAGGAAAACTTAGAAAATAAGCAGGCAAAAGTTGGCCCAAGGGACTGGCTCACTCCCATTTCTGCAGTTAACCACGCCATCTATCGCTGTGTGTACAGAGCAGAGCTCAGTTGAATAGTAGCCCCTCTGTGCCTTATGAAGATTTAAATTCTACATCCTATCAGTGTATTGTGATCTCTATACAAATGATGGCTTTTCTACAACATTAACTCTACTGTTAGAAACGAAAGGCCATAAAGTTCAAGGAATTGCTGGATTCCCATTATTTTTTTTTTTTAAGAAGGCTCTTTCATTAGAGATGATTTTGGATCTTCCTGTAGATTAAAAAAAATAATAATGACTTTATTTCCTCCCCTGCCTTTAACATTAAGGTACAATTCTGTAAATGGAATCCATCCTCCTTAGTGTGCAGTTCTGGGAGTGCTGACCAGTGTATTCAGCTGTGTAACACCACCACACTCAAAATGTGCAAGGATTCTGTCACACGCAAATGTGCTCCTGTGTCATTTGACACTCACCTATTTCCTCCCTGGCCAGCCCCTGCCAGCCTCTGATGTGTCCACCATGCCCGTAGTTCTGCAAGAATATGGTACAAATGGAATCCTACAGATTTTGCCTTTTGTGTCTGGCTTATTGCACTTGGCATTAAGAACCTTGAGATTCATGTATGTCATTATGGATGAGAAGCTCATGTTTTTCCTTTTTATTGATGAATAGTATTCCACTGTATGGATGTACCACAGTTGGTTTCTTTCTCACAGTTGAGAGACATTGGGTTGTTTTTGTTTCCAATTTGGGGTGATTATCAGCAAAGCTGGAGTAAACATTCTCTTTCAGGTTTTTATGTAGACAGAGCTTTACATTCTACTTGTATAAATACTTCAGAGTTAGATTGTTGGGCTGTATGGTAAATGTATTTACTTATATAAGAAGCTGTCAAACTGTCTTCCAGTGTATTGTTTTTTATTCCCACCAACAACATGGAGGTCCAGTGCCCCTGATTCTTGCCTGAACTTGCTATTATCAACCCCCCTTAACTTCAGCCATCCAGATGGCTGTGTGGTGGTATTTCCTTGTGGCTTTAATTGACATTTCCCTAGTGACTAATCCTGTTGAGTATCTTTTCTTGTGTTTGTTTGGCATCTTTCTATTTTTCAAATCTTTTTTTGGTTTTTTTTTTCTTTCTTATTTTTTAGAGCAATTTTAGGGATACAGCTAAACAGAACCGAACACAGAGGTTTCCCACCGCAAGTCCCTTGCTCTCACACATGAGCAGCCTTTCCGTCTCCAGCGTCCTCTGACAGAGCAGTACCTTGGTTATTGTCCGTGAGACTTACTATTGTCACCTAGAGTCTGTAGTTTACACTGGGATTCCGTCTGGTGACACACATGCCACGGATTGTAATGATGTATAATCATCGATAGTCTCTTTGGTTGGCTTCTTCCACTTAGTGAATGCAATTAAAATTTCTCATATTTTGATCTGTCTTTACTCTGGGTATTGTTGAACATTTTTATATGTAAGCATTTATGAAGTGTTAAATAAATATGTTATTATTTTTAAAAATTCTCCATTTATTTTTGAATGGCTTGATGGCTCACTTTTTGAAATACTGAAGAGTATTCCATCATCTGAATGTACCACATTTTATTTTCCCCTGAGATCAACAGAAGACATCTTGGTCCCTCCCAAGTGTTGGCACTTAGGAATAGGGTTGCTACAAACATCCGTGTGCAGATGTTTGGGTGGACTTAAATTTTAAGCTGCTTTGCGGAAATACCAAAGAGCATGCTAGCAGGGGTTCAAGTGTCTTTAGTTTCATAAGAAATGGCTGAACTGTCTTCCAAAGTGGCTCTACCATTCGGAGCTCCCCCTGACAATGAATGAGAACTCTTGTCCCTCCGCGCCCTTGCTATTGCCGTGTTCCAGATCGTGGGTGTCCTGATAGGTGTAGAGTGGCATCTCCTCGGTCAACTCGTACTTCCCCACAGCCGCTCGCTGCACATCACCTTTCCATGTGCCTGTTTGCTGTCTGTATGAATTGATGAGGTTCCTATCCAGGCTCATCTCATTTTTTTAGGTTAGTTTGTTGGTTTTCTTATTAAGAAAGTTCTTTGTATATTTTAAACATAAATCCATTATTAGATAAGTGTTTAACAAATCTTGTCTCTTCATCTGTAGCTTCTTTTCATTCTCTTAACTGTTATCTTTTGAGTAAAAGAAAATTCTTAATTTTAATGGTCTATGTCATCATTTTTTTCTTTTATGGATCATGTTTTTGGTGTTAGAGCTAAGAAATATTGCCTATTCCAGAGTTACGAAGATTTTTTTTAAAGAAGCTTTATAATTTTAAGTTTTATGTGTAGATTTGTGATCCATTTCGAGTGTAGATCCATTTTATGTATAGATCTGCGATCCATTTATGGGAACGAATATCATGCCTGCATTGCCAGGTCACCTTGCAGAGCCCAGAGCACATGGATCCCCCCTTGGTTTCAGTTCTCCCTGAGGCGGTATTGCTGGGACAGTAAGCATCAACAGGAAGGGTCTTACTTTGAGAAGGTTATAAACAACAGAAATTTATTTCAAACAGTTCTGGAGGCTTGAAGTCCAAGGTCAAGGTGCTGGCAGACCCAGTTCCGGCCCAGGGCCTGCTTTCCGGTTCATGGATGGTGTCTTCTTGTTCTGTGCCCTAGCGTGGGGGAAGGGGCAGGGCAGCCCTCTGGGGCTTCTTCTATGAAGGCCTGCATCCCATCAGGACCGCTGACGACCCGATCACCTCCCAGGCCATCCCCTCAGGTAGCAGGTGAAGATGCTCTTCCGAGTGCCACCTCCCTGCCCAGCATCACGGTGGGGTCTCAGTGCTTTCCAGAGCACTGACCTGCCTGTCCCCACCCCAGCTCTGTCCCAGGTGACATCTCCCTGAGCTACAAGTGAACGCTCGGAGGCAAGGCTGCTCTCTCTCATGCCTGTCCTCCTACTACATCCTCCACGCAACCTGGCACGTAACAGAGGTACGAAAAAATAAAGGAGAGATGTCAGCAAACAAAAAGGCAGACTTTATAGAGATGGGGCAGGGGCTGGGGAGGGGATGGAAAGTGATCCCTGTGATCGATGATGCCCATACCAATTCCCAAAACAGGTGTGGCAGTGATGTATCGAAAACATCCATGAACTAAGAAAGAATTTTATTACATAAAAAAGCTCATTTAACTAAAAGTAGTTCAAGTAAGCACTTGAGGCTCTTTCCCCAGCCTTGGCCGTGCACGTGCTGTCCCAGGAGACAGCTGACGGTGACAGGGATGGAGAGGAGGGGTCCTGGGTGTGGATTCTGCTGGTGTTCAGGATGGAAGACACTGCCTTTTTCTTTCTCTTGTGTGGTTTTTAAACCACTCTGAAACCTGCTGTATTTACTTCCAAGAAGCCAAAAGGCCAGTCACCCCTTACCTTCCCTATACACCTGATTTGATATGCAAAAGCACGCGACCCTGTCATCCTGCATGTCGCAATGCACAAACTAGGAATGAGCACGGGGTGCAAGAGGTGCTTCGTCAGCGACGTCAGCAAAGTCCAGCTCTCCCTCTGAGTCAGATCTTCCCGTCCTGGGGTGCTCCAAGGGGGTAGTAAGGGTGGATAATCATTGACAACCTGCAGGACCCCTTCTCCTCTCAGTTTGCAAAACCCTCATGGAAACAATCACCCCAAGGATGCTCTGCAGCTCCAGTCTGCGTCTCCAGCTGCCCCAGCTTTTGGGATCATGTGCAGCGTCATCCTCTCATGATGTCCTGTGTGCCAGGGCCCCATCCCTGCCCCTGGCCCTGCCCAGTTCTGCCTCTCCAGGCTCACCGGATTGATTGGCAAAGGCGTTGCCTCCTCCTCCTCTGAATCTTCCCACCTCTGTACTGCCTGAGCTTCCGGCAGCCTCTGTCCCACCATCCACTGCTGGGCTGCTCTGTGTCCACCTCTTCAGTAGCCTGTGCCCTTCTGGGGTCAGAGAGCATCTTACACATGTCCCAGAGCAGGTGACAGCCAGGCGACCGGATGACACAGCCCCACAGGGAATAGCCTTCTCTGGACAGGCAAGGCCGGGAGGGGCTGGGGACCTGGCAGCTGTCCTCCCAAGCTCTGCCCCAGAGGGCTTTGCAGAGGGACCCCCACAAGCTTCCTGTTGCTATCTCTTCAGGTCACAGGGCCACCCCGACCATGACTTACCCTCAGGAAGCTTGTTTAGATGCTGCCGCTGCTGAGCCAGGCTCTGGCCCAAGCAGCTCTGATTTCCTTGCGCTTCTGCATGTGCCCAATAGAAGCTGCATTCAAAGACTTCTGTGGGTTGAGCAGAACATGAGAACAACTACTATTCAAATCCTGTCAAGCAGGGCCCAAGTTTAAAAGGTCAGACAAAATATCTCTTCGCCTTTTTCTTCCTTCTCTTTTTAGAGTCCACTGCAGAGCAGAGATGTGGAAAGGGGCTCTGAGAATGCATGCATATTTTCTTTTTCTTTCTTTCTTTCTTTTCTTTTTTTTACCTTTCCCTAAGGAGCTTCTGTGCTACCCACACTAATTGTAGGTTTTTCTGCAAATGCAGCATGAATCATTTATAAATAAAGAGACTTTAAAATCCCTAAAAGACTCCCCGAGGTATTCGGTATTTCAGCATAAAATAACTGTTAAATGGAGTTATTCTGAATTAGCTTTTACTGGAAAGTGGTGAAAATAAAGTTTTCTTTTCACCATGACTGCTGCAGTAATTCTTTTACACAGCCACCCGGGGTAACTGACAACCTATTTCCGTAATTCTGATTTTAGCCAAGCCCTCCCCTGGACTGGCTAGTGCTAGAGAAAGGGGACTCGGCAGGAAGGACACCTCTCCCACTGGCCCCGAGGGAGGCCAGCCCAGGGTGGGGGCCTGAGGCGACTCTTAGAGCTCAGCTACGAATGCAGACATTGATGTGTGTGTGGACGAGAAGGGCCAGTGGCTTTGAACTCCGAGCAATGGTGTCCTAAGCTCCCCACTGCCTCCCGGCGGTGTGTGATCTTGGAGGAGTCGCTTAACCTTCCTCAGTTTCCCAAGGAAGAATAACACTTTTACAGTTGCTAGCAAAATGCACAGACATTTATAAACATCCATAGAAATGGAGGATAACAAAGGCAGCGACCATTCATTAATAAATAACGATGCTACTGCTCGCACATTCAGTGGGCCTTGGGCATATGCACCCAAAAGGCTTCTCAGTGAGCCATCCCTCGCCTCAGCACTAACCTGGACGGACACCCTTGCTCCTGCACCCACCCATCCTCCATTGTCCCATCCCCTGGGTGACCGTCCCTCTGGTCTGCAGGCAGCTTCTGAGCCTGTGAAGAGCTGAGCAGTCCATGCTGGGGGTTAGTTCAGTGGGGAACAGCACACAGGTGGGGAAGGTGTGAGAGAACACGACCTAGTGTGGCCGTGACAGCTCTTTACTGGACACAGTGCAAGTGGGACTGAAGCAGCCGCCTGTCCCACCCGGGGCAGGAAGCAGTCAGGATGGGGCCTGGGTTCAGGGCCACTTGCCACACACCCTGGCAGCCATGGCTGGGGAACAGCCAATGCGTGGATGAATGAATGGACAAATGAATGAATGACTGCATTCCAGCGGTAAGCAGGGAGGGACAGATGTGATGGCTGGGGACGGCCAGGGTGGCCTGGAGCTAAGCTGGGCTGGGGAGAAGCTGGAGGTGCTGGGGGTGGGTTGGGTCCAGGTGGAAAGGAGCTTTTCCTTCCTCCTGGAATTTAAAAAATTTTACTGGTACACTTTTGAGATACATTGTGATACACACTTCATAGGCAATATGTACCTGTACGTAATATATCTCGGTTCTTCTTTCTTTTCTTTGTTCTCTGGCAGAGTCAGGGTGGAGCCATGAAGGAAAGTCCCTGGAAGGCCCATGACTCTCCCTCTTTCATTGGGTCCCCAGCAGTGGACTCAGGGGCTGCATTGGCATGAGGAAGGCCTGGATGCTGCAGAGCATGGATTTGATGCCCCCCGAAAGGTCCCTGCTGTCCCTGCTCAGGGTGCCCCAGAGGCCAGGGTAGATGCAGGGTGTGATGTCATGTGGGGAGGGTCCCTTCCTCTTTGGAGTTGATTGACAAATTGCCCTGTCACTCAAAGGCATTTCCAACTTCCCATAAAAAGCAGAAGAAAATCATCTGTTCAGTGCATGTGGGAAGGAAGCACGTTTGTTACCTCTCGGCTCCTGAGCGAGGGTAGATGTGAAACTTTCAGGGACACAGGAGGCGCTGGACTCCAGAAGCAGGAAAGTCTGAGTGTGTGTGTGTGTGTGTGTGTGCGCGCGCGCACGTCCGCCTGCTCTTATTTACACACACATGCCGATTGCACATCTGGTCCCTGCCAACCTCTTTGGAAACACACAAGGCCAAGCACACTCAGACACATCCCACACTCACCAGCGCACACCCGTCTGGCAAAGTCTAGTCAGAGTGGGGGGTGTGCACCTCCAGGCGCGTGCACAGGCAGTGCCTGCATGTGGCCTGGCATGGTGGAGCTGGCTGCCAGCTGTTGGGGCTCAGAACTCTTCGGAAAGCATATTTTTTGGAGAAAAAAATACATATTAAATATACCTTAAAAAGTATCCATCTATTTCCTGAATCCCCCAGAATGCAACCCAGACTTTCCTAAGAGGTGGGTGCTGATCAGGAAGGAAATGAAAAGAGGCCTGATGGTCCCTGCTGCTTCCCGTCCTCCCTCCTTTGTACACAACTCTTCTGCTTTATTTTGCACTTACCGTCACAGTTCACAGTGACCCTGTGCGAGTCACAGGACAATAAGCGAGACTGCAGTGTGTGTAATGAAGAATAAAGACCAGAAAGGGGAAAAGTATCCCTTCTAAGATGGTGTGCACTGAGGAAGCCTCACCGGTGAGATGATGGTAAAACCCCAGAGGAGCTGCAGAGTAAAGAAGTGAGGGGTGTGGGGAGGCAGATGTCCCTTCCTGGGACCCCAGGCCCCGAAGTAGCGGTGGGTTTGGGATCCAAGTGCAGCCCTGACTCCCAGGAACCGAACAGGCTGCTGCTGAGCATGTTCAGGGCGGCAGTGGATTCTCGGGGGCCCTCTTCTCACACTGCGCTCTGGGGCAACAGGAAGGCGCTGTCTTCCCAGAGATGCACCAAGCACCCTTAGGCTTCCACAGCAGATCCCGAGGGCTTCAAGGCCCTGTGCCTTCATAGTTTCTTCCCATCTTTTGAGTACAGAAAGGAGGGAAGTCGAGGCACTCTCCAGGCCTGAATGAAGGGTGCCTTTCTCTCCATTCTTCCCAAAGAACAGCTTTTCACTACTATTTAAAAAGTACCTTCCTGCCATTGGTTGAGTAGGTTGCAGTCTTTGAAACATTGAGTTTTCCACAAAACCCAAATAATTCCCTGTAAATCAAAGTACTTGGCATGCTGGCTGCAAAGCCTGGAGCTCCCCCCGCCCCCCTTTCCTAAGGTAATCTCTAGAAAGTAGTCAGTACTCATGTTTCCACTGTGATTAAATATGCAAAGTAATTTCCATGATTTTCACTGCATTCTGAACCAAATCAGATTCTGTTCTGCTCCTCTTTGTACAAAGCCACTTATTGGATCAGATTCCAAAACAAATCCCCCGAATTTGGCGGATCATCATTTTAAAAGGGGGCTTGTTAAGGTAATCATTAAATTAAACCACCCCTTTAAGAATATTTAGATCTGGTCCGCCAAGCGGAACGGTCTAATGGTTTTTAAATTAGAAGCTGCGGAATGCTGTGAATTTTCTTTTGTGGGTCAAGTGGGTATTAACAAATGCTAAGACTGTTCTCTCTTTTGTCATCACCTTGAAATCTGCAAAGAAAAGGAGAGAGTGGGGAGGACCCACAGAGAGAGACTGGTGAGGCTGTGCATCCACCCCATGCTGACCCACGCTCATGAAGGGCTGCAGCGGGAGAGGGCCAGGGTAACGGAGCCAGGAGGCAGCATCCGCCTCCTCCTGCACCTGATCTTCCCTCTGCAGTGAAGGATGGCAGCCCCAGGCCAGCCTGGCCCCTGGCAGAGGCTTCGGCAGTGTAGAGGGTCAGATGTTCCAAGAACAGAACCTGAGCTGATTCCCATGGCCTGGAGACCTTCAGAAACAGCCCCCTCTACCTGACCCCCCAGGAGGTTGGCAGCGAACCCTGAATAAATCAGGAGCCCTTGGTCAGCTTAGCTGCAGAGAGCCTGGGGACCCAAGACTTGTACATGGTCACCTCCTCTTACCAGGTCCCTTAGCTTCCTAGGAGCCCTGGGATCCAAAGCTAAGGTGGCCCAAGCACAGGGCCTAGCAGAACAGAGCTGGGTTTGTGACGGGTGACTACAGTGCCATTTGAGCTGAGAATTAGAGTCACCTGGGGGGACTGTCACCCTGTCACATGCACCTCTTGGAGGGCCTGATTTCATTTAACTGGGGTGGGGCCCAGCACTGGCTTTTTCTCTTTTTTAATTTAAACTTGCCAGGTGATTTTAACATGCAGCCAAGGTGACAAAGTATGACACACTTAGAAAAGGCCTCACTTGCAGAGATATTTAAAGGGGGAAATGCCCTGAGCAGATGGGGCCTTCAGTTAAATCTCAGGGCCTGCAAACTAAGGTCCTTGGATCAAATGAACTTTTTCTACTCCTTGTTTTCGAAGGACTTGGGAGCTACGAATAGCTTTTGCTTTTTTATGTGGTTGAGAAGAAGTTCAAAAGAATAATATCTCGTGATACATGGAGGTTATATGGCATTCAAATTTCAGTGTCCACCAATAAAGTTTTATTGGCATACTGCCATGCTCATTTATTTCTGTGTAATTGCCCATAGCTGCTTCAGTGCCACTGGGCAGAACCTGGTCACTGCAGCAGAGTCTAAATGACCTGCAAAACCTCAAATACTATCTGGCCCTTCCAAAAAAGTCTGCTGATCCTTAAGTCATGGGAGAAAGGGACTATTGGAAATATGCTGCTTTTTAATTCATGAAATGTGAAATGGGACTCATATAAAATCAAGAAGCCTAAAGAAGATTAAAAAAAAGATAAAATGCAGCACTGCTGTGGTGTGGAGGGGAGAGTGCCTCCCTTCTGGAAGACTTTTGTGAATGTGTAGCTGGGACCTTTGCAATACCACCTGCTTGGCCCTGTCCACTCTGCTTAGAAAAACCCCAGGGAAACTTTAACTGTGCGTGCAGTTTTATTGCCAAGGATTTGATTGCAGAATTATAACAGGAATGAAGAACACGCTAAACTAAGTGTCCAACGCCAAGGAACGTTAGAATAAACTGTGTTCCGTCCATATACAGCTGAAAAATCCTGTGGCTGAAGAATAGGAGAGATAGAAGAAAATGTCTACAGTCTAGAGAGTGAAAAGAAAACCATAGTACAAGAAAGATCAGGAACAGAACAATTCCAGTTTATAAAATGTTGATACAAACCTAAACAGAAAAATTAGAGAGATATACTCCAGATGATAATAGTGTGCAATGGTGGGTGATTTCAGTTTGTTTCTGGTTGTCTGTATTTTTCAAATTTCCTACATTGAAGAGGTCTTGTCATTTAGGGGTGGCTCTGGGGCAGGGAGTGCCTGGGGAGCAGGCACAGTCCAGGACCCCTGCGGCATGAACTTGGGGACACATGTGCAGGACAGGAAGTCCTGGATTTCACCCCATTTCCTTTTGCAGGCTCAGTCATTTCAGTTATTTCCAGCACCCCCTGGCACCACCAAAAGGCAGCGAGGGTGCTAAACCCTCAGGGGTTTCTTGAAGGCTGATGGGAGCTCCCACAAAAGTATCAGGTGTGTCCCTGGGCCAGGTGAGCTCTCCGGAACCTCAGCTCCCTGCCCTTCCCTCTGTGATCTCTGAAGTCCTTCCTGCTTCAAGCCCCAAGCAGCTTGCATGTTTCCAACGGTGGCCGTTTGTGCACATCGAGGAGTCTGGGACTGCACTCTGTGTGCTCGGGGAGCACCTGTCTGTCCACAGCAGCCTTTGTGTCCACCCCTGGGTGCTGCTCCTGGCCCCTCTCCTGGGTCCCAGACGGGGTCCTGCAGTGACGGGAGCCCTACAGTAGCCCAGAGGGAAGGGCAGGGCTGGGCACCCAGGCACTGGCAAGGGCCACTGCACCACAGCCCCCAACCCTCAGGGTCCGCTGGGGAGGGGACAGGCAGTCACGCAAGCCCTGAGGCCTGTTGTTTAGGTGCCATGAATCCTAACACAATGAGGGTCGTGGTGTGCAGAGAGCTTCGGGCCGCTGAATAATGTCCCCAAAGACGCCCACTTCCTAATCCTGGGACCCATGATAATCCCGCCTCCCATGACAAAGGGCTAATGAAGGTACAAATGGAATTTAGGCTTCTCACTAGCTGGCCTGAAAATGGGGAGATTATCCTGGATTAGCTTCGGGCTCAGTGTCATCACAAGGGTCCTTAAATTCGGGAGAGCCAGAGAGGAGTCTGAATGAAGTGTTTTGCTGGCTCGTGGCAGCTGGATCTCTAGCCCCTGCTCGAATGGCGCCAGGGATAGGGAACTCACTCTCTCCTACTGCTGTGGTCGAATGTCCCCTCCCTCATGCTAAACTTTTACTGCTATGGTAACAGTGTGAAGAGTAGCTTTAAGAGGGGGTTCGATTAAGGGAACTCTGCCCCCACAGAGGATTGATTCCATCATTGTGGGAGAGGGTTAGGAATCGGGGAAGTGGGCTTTTGATTAACAAAGATTCAGAAAGACGAGTTCAAGCAAGGCATGACGGTCCACACCTGTAATCCCAGCACGCTGGGAGGATGAGGCAGGAGGATCCCAACTTTGAGCCCAGCCTGGGGAATTTAGTGAGACTCCGTCTCAAAATAAAAAGTAGAAAAAGGGCAGGGGATGTAACTCAAGGTGAAGGCCCCAGGTTCAATCCTCAGTACAAAAACAACAACAACAACAAAAAAACGGATGAGTTTGGGTGAATCTGCTTCTTTCTTTCCCTCCCGCCCAGTCTCCAGAACCACCAGCCAAACACACTTTATTGTTTATAGCGAAGTCTTTTTATTTATGATTATTACTGTCAGTGCATTCTGTCACAGCGGCAGAAAGACAGCCCCCATCCAGGCCTCAGGAAGCTCTGTCTGCTGCAGAGGTCTTTCTGCTACCCCTGCCCCTGAGACTCCTGGAAGCTTCTGCTCCCACCCCCACAGCAGCTGAGCAGCCCCTGAAGGCAGCCTCGTGGCCCACAGTCTCCCCTCTGAGTCTCCACTCTAAGCAGCCTTTGCTCCCACCATCCAGCGCCCCTACCTGCTGCCATCATCCCAGGTCAGCCCCAGGCAGGTGTTGTTTGGAGGCCCCAAAGCATTTTGGCCTTCTGGTTGACTAAGAACCACCTGTGCTTTTCATCCATGCAGGTTCTGAGAGCTAGGTCACACAGCCAAGCCACGTGACATTCATTCACCAGCTGACATCCATTACCCCAGCCCTTTGTCCTGGGCTGTGCTCCTGGTTCTAGGGTAACAGCAATCGACAAAGCAATGCCTCTGGCCTCACATTCTAGGATGTTCTGTGGACTCATGAGGGGTCTTCGCTTAGGCCAGCGACAATGCACTCTGTTGGAACCAGCTCAGTGTCCTGACTGCTGGCCAGCAGGGCTTTTACTCCCTCAGCTTCGGTCAGGCTTCCCACTTCTTGGTTATTTTCTCTGACCAAGGTCCCTAGCTTTCCCAAGTGTGGGCAGACACACCTTGTCTGGCTGTAGTACAGAACACTCTCCAGAGGCAGCAGGACCAGAGGGTGGCCTTCTTTAAATCTCAGGAGTTTTCCCACAAAAGCAGCCAGACTCTTATTACTTCTCACCTTCCTGTCCTTCTTATCTTTTCAATTCCATTTTGGAGACAAACCATAACCATCTGCTGCTTGGTCTGCTTTGATGATTTTCTGGAGGGTAAGGACCACGTTCTACCATTAATAAGAACTTTATTAGTTGGGTCTTAATGTCTGTTTTCTTGTCTGATGTCACTAATAGCTTAGGGGGGTCATTAACTGACTTAGGGTTGATTACAGCTACTAAGCAGAGGGGCTGGGTTGAACTTCAAGTACATTGGTCTTGGAACCTGTGCTTCCTTCTGAGCATTGTGCTCCATGACTGCATTCACATCTGTGTGTCCAGAGTCTCTCCCAGGCATCCCACCTTATAAATGCCCCTGGAATGTTTGCAGTGATCACTGGCAGGGCGAGGTGAGGGAGCACTCATGTTAGCCCAGCCTGAAGCATCCATAGGACTGAGTCCTCTTTCAGAAGGAGTGGTCACAGCACTGCCAGTCAAAGGGCAGTGGATGCTAGTGTGGGGGTCCCAGGGCCAAGCCATCATAACAGGGGTCAGAGCAGATGGGTGTGGTGGATGAACACATAAGGTGAGGATCTGGAAGGGAAGTCAAAACAAGAAGCAGTTAGGAGGAGAGAGAGCTGGGCTGGGCTCTGCACCTGGTTTTCTAGGACTTTCTGTTTGTGGGCTGGGAATCTGGGTAGTAGTGGGTCAGCCGATGGTGGCAGATGATGGCAGATGGAGATCTCTGATCTCCAGATGGTGCCACCCTGCAGAATTGGCTTGGGTCTGAGGTCAGTCTCCTCTGGAGCCCTCCTCCCACATGGGGACAGTTGTTGCCAGAGAAGTGGCCATCTAAGGACTTCTGTGGGGAGTGCAAGTGCTCCAAGCTCTAATTTAAAAAAATTTTTTTATGTGGTGGTACTGGGGATTGAACATAGGGCCTTCATGGAGCTTCATCGCCAGCCATGTTTTATGCTTTGTAATTTTGAGGCAAGGTCTCCCTAAGTTACTAAGTTGCCCAGGCTGGGTTTGAATTTATGATGCTCCTGCCTCAGCCTCCCAGAATACTGGGATTACAGGCCTGTGCCACCACACCTGCCTTGCATTCTGTTATTGACTTTCTAAGTTTCATGTCTTTGAGGTACAGCCCCTGAAATCTGAACTCCCTCCTCCTAGAGGGGAGGTGCAGTGAGTCAGATGGAAGTTTCTGTCCCCCACTTCCATGAGATCATAGTGTCATTTGGATAACTTACATCATCTCTCCGAGCCTCGGCTCTGTCATCTGTAAAATAGGAATAATCATTCTTATGACCTCATAAGATTTCAGTGGTGGATAAATTATTGCTCCTGTATAATATGTATCACCATTTGTTCTGCTCTACTTGTCTTTCTGCTTGGCTTTGGTTCTTTTTCGCATTAGACTGTGAGCCCCGTAAGCCCAGTTCTATGTATTTCTCTTAAATTTCGAATCCCAAGGTCCTGCACAGCCCCAGCAGGTGGGTGGCATTTAGTGGAGGTTCACTAAATGACTGAGTGAATGAAGTGGTGATGAGCATAAAGCTTGTTATAGACTGAGCATTTATTTCCTTTCCTCTCCTTTGGCTGGTTCCAGTGACTACTGGGACCCTTGGAATCTTGGCAAGTGGAGTGAAGAGAGGATAAAGTGGGCATTTCACTGTGTGCCTGTTCTCCACAAGACTCACTGGCTTTCAAAATCAACCCCCAGGCAGAAGCAGAAGAGCCTGGTGGTCTTCTCTAGGTATTGTATTTGGTATTCCTTGCATTGCCCTTAAATTCCCCCAAATATATGGCATGATTTCCATGTGACACTTCCAAGTTGGCTTTCATGTCTCCTCACACTGAATGAATTTTACTGAAAGGATCAGAAAAATCCATAAATAACAGTCATGAAGACAATAACCACATGCATTCAATGAGTTCTTGCTGTCCCAAGTGTTTTAATCAGCACTTTATATGATTTGAACCCACATGGAGGAGAGTGTGGGTTCTTAATGCTTTGCATCAAGAAGCTGACTTGTAACTTCCCCCAAATCATACAGCTCCTAAGTGATGGAATGCCGATTTCTGCATCTAGGGTTCCTCTTTTCTGTAGCACAGCAAGCTCTTCTTGTCTGTAAGACTGACTTCTGACATGTCTCTTCATCTTTCCCATGAACCCAAGCATAAGCAAAGTCTTCCCAGAGCTGGAAATGTGATCACGAAGACAAGCAGGCTCCAGGCCCATGTGGTCCTCTTCATGGTAGATGTTCTCTGTCTCCACTTAGAGCCTTCTGTGTTAGCCCGGTGTGGTAGGATGGGCTGTATCCCCCAAAAGATGTGGTCAACTCCTAATCCCAGTACTTCAGGATGGGACCTCATTTGGACATATAGTCTTTGTGAAAGTAGTTAGTTATATAACATGGCGCCATATTGGATCAGCCTGGGTCTCAACGTCAATGACTGGCGTCCTTACAAGAAGAGGAGAGGATGGAAAGACACACAGTGATGAAGGCGGGGTGAGGATGGATGGGGCAGAGGTGATGGAGACACAGTCACAAGCCAAAGGACACCAAGCGCAGCCCAGAGCCACCGGCAGTAGGCAAAAGCAAAGTTTCCTTCCCTAGGGGCGTCAGGGCGAGCTAGATCTGGCCAGCACCTCAGTTGCAGGCTCCTGGCTTCCAGAATGTGTCAGGATGGATTGCTGCTATTTGAAGCCACTCAGCTGTGGTCATTTGTCATGGCGGCCCTCGTGAATGAGTGCACCTTGTGTCTTTAGTCTCAGCCTGGGTTACTGCAGCAGCCTCAGAGCAGGTTGGGGCCAGTTCCCCAGCACTGGACAGGCAGCTGAACTGCAAGATGGGTTCAAACTGGGCAGGAGAACAGAGGCCCAGGACAGGGAGATGCCCTTCACAGTGCAGACCCTGATGGACTCATGGGACCATGGGAAGGGGCAGTGATCACCCACAGGGGGTGCATTTTCACGTTGAGAGGTCTGTGGGTACCAAGACTAGAAATATGTCGTGGTTCATTCCTGACTCCAGAGGAAAACTACTGAAGGGAACAGACAGGAGGTCAAACCAGCTCCAGCAGGGGATAAATGTGGGGTGGAGGCAGGGACATGGAGTGCATCAGCAGGCACCTGTCCCAACCTGGGGCTTCTGCCCTGAGAAGGTGGCTTCTGAGGAAGGTTTTGAAAGAGGACTAGGATCAGCAGGGGAGGAGGTTCAGGTGATGTAGGCCAGCCAGTCTCAAACTTCTCGGTCCTAGGACACGTTTCCACTCTTAAAAAATTGCTGTGGACCCCAAAGAACTTTCCTTATGTGGGTGACAAAGATCAACATTTATAATAGTAGAAATAAAAACCAAAGTATAAAAATATTTTCAAACTTGTTAAAAATAATAAAGCCATTTCACACAAACGTAAAAATAACCCATTCCAAAACAAGTTCAAAGTCAAAAATGATCTTACTTTGGATTTCTGCAAATCTCTCCAATGAGTCCTGGCTTAGCAGAAGGCATCTAGCGATTCAGAGCCGGCTGCCTGTGCAATCCGTTGAGAAATATTGCCTCGGCTGCTGTGCGTGGAGGAATCTAGCTTCAATGACCCAAGAGGAAAGAGAAGGAAGCAGGAAGACCCCGGAGAGCTCTGTAGGTTCCTAAGCAGAGAGAACAGCCCGAGGCAGCCCCAGCTTGTGACCTAGGGGATTAGTTACCCAGAGCATCCTGGAAAAGCACCCTGAGAGGCTGGTGCGGCATGGATGTCTGGTGGCTGGTGCTTCACCCAGCAGGTGATGGGAGTCACCGAGGCTCTGGCAGCCGGGGCGCCAGGCCACGGGTGTCTGGAAGGGGCACGGCCTGCTGGGAGGAAGTTGTGAAGGGAGGCCTGTGAGGTGAGGCAGGCAGCCACGCCAGTGTCCAGGCAGCGCTGGCCTGAGGGTGTGACATCCATCACTGGCTTAGCTCACAGCACAGAGCCGTCCTTCGTGCTAATGGCACCGAGCCAATGAGACAAGGTTAATCACACTGACTAGGCTGTTTTAAGAACAGACAAAATGTTTCCATTAAAATAATTAAAATCTTAAAACGTTTGGGGGCTCAAAGGTATACATTTCAGTTACCCGGAGAATTGACTGGGTGAGAAAACTCATTTCCTGAAGATCGAACAGAGAGAAGGGGTACCGTATTTTCTCGATGCAGCGGGCCTGTCTTCCCGCGGATTTCCACTCGGTAGCTCTGTGCCCTTGTGTGCAGGACTTGGGTTGCCCGTGCCTCAGTTTCCCCATCTGTCATCAGGGAACAATTCCTACTGTGGAGATTAAATGAGATCTCGCCCTCCACGGCCAGTCTTCAATCTAGAGCATCCTTCCTGTGACTGTCTCTACATCTACTTGGCAGATGCCTGGGCCCTGTGATTGTGAAAACAGCTGTGGCCCAGGCATGAGTACCACTGGCAGGCTGCCTGCCTGAGCAGGGTGGTGGCTCCCCATCTCGAGCTTCCTCATTGCTAAGCATTTTCTTCCCAGATCTGGGGCTCAGGCAGCTCCTGGCTCCAGGTCCTGCTGGAGCTAAGGCACCCAGAGTGGGGTCACGCGGGCCTGAGCTGGAACAGAGCAGTGGGGAGAGGGGGGCCGGGTCAGCGTCCAGCTCTGCATCTCGGGTTGTGGGGTGTGAGGCTCCTGCACTGCCCCAGTGCCTGCTCCTCCTCAGGGGACCTGCACTGGGGGCTTGTGAGGCTAGTGGATGGGACTTACTAAGCTGATGTACCAGCGCATACTAGATACTCCAAAAATGGCAGGACTGAGCTTCCCAAAATACACAAAATGCAACCAAGTGTCCGTACGTGTCTACGGGGGATGTCACAAAGTGGGGGACTTAGGGTGCACAATACTTGCCCTTTTCTCCTTGGAGTACAGTGGGGGTCCTATCCAGGACCCCTGCTAGCTTTCTATTTTGCTTTTTGGCACCAGAGTACGATGGGTTATTATCTTGGAAAATCCTCTCCTCACCCGCAGCTGGTGCTTCATTATGTTGCAATCCCTCTGGCTCAGGGTTAACTCTTGTCCCTGGCAGTAACTTCCATAATTTCTTTAATGTATATATCTCTATTGGCATGATGATGGATGATAACAGACTTCCGCTGAGGAGGGGAGCAGGCTTTTGGGGCTGTTCGACCTATTGGGAGAAAAGCAAAGATTAAATAACCAATTATAGATGGATATTTACCTGATAGATTAGGACGGCGACTTCAGAGCAGTCTTGCTCTATTAGGTAAATGATCTGTGCTCCACAAAGGTTTATAAATATGTATTTCACTAGAAGACTCAAGTCCTGAAAATAATTAATATGCATTTCATAGCATTCCATTAAAAACTTTGCCCTCCTCTTGAGTTTTTTTTTTTCCAGAGGAAAATGAGCCTGCAATAACGTAGGGCAATCGGTGGCTCATTTTCTGAGCAATGTCATGGAAGTGGCACTGCCAGGTTAACTTGTCCCCAAATGCTCCGTGTCACTGGGCTCCTCCTCCTGAGCGCCTCCCTGTCACAGGTCACCGAATCCCCTTCTCAGTGAGGGCCCTGGTTTGAAAGTGTCCTCTCTGAAAGGCGTGCTGGAAATGTAATTCCACAGGTGACAGTGTGGCTGGTGAGGCCTTTGGGAAGGGGTCTGGGTGGTCTTCAGGCAGGGATTAATGCCCTTATCAAAGAGCTCAATGGAGGGACTTTGGCCCCTCTTGCCTTTGCATTGCCTACTAGGAGAGGACACAGCTTTCTTCCCCTTCACAGAACACAGAGTTCTGGTGCTGTACTGGGAGCAGGCAGCCCTCAGCAGCTGCTTCCATGCTTTTGGACTTCCCAGCCTCCTCAAATGTAAAGGATAAATTTTTATTCTTCATGAACTACCCACTCTTGGGTATTCTGGTATACAGCGGCAAGGACAGAAGCACAAATCGTCCTGGGCTCCTGGTTCCTCATACAAAATTGGCCCCAAGTCTCCTCCCTCTGATACCCCAGTTTCAATATCTCATTGCTGCCAGGATTGGGATGGACCCTAAAAATCTACAGGCTATTGCATGACTCAAAAACACCCACAGCTTTGTGTGGCTTCCATAGCATGTCCACTGTATGGTCTCTAGAACGCCAATCCCATCAAATTTTCCTCTTTAACATTAAACAAAGAGTTCTGACTAAAATAGCTGGGAACTATTGGATCTTTTACATCCCACTTTGGAAAGTGCAGTGTGCATTAAAGGTTCTAGAAAGTCTCCTAATATTTCACAGCCCCAAGTCTATTTTTGTAATGCCCGTCAGCATCTTATGAAACTGAGAATGGAGCAAACTTTGGTGGTTCTGGCTCACAAGGTCTGGATTCTTTAACCAGGCCATGGAGCCTTTTGCTTCTTCCTTTGGGGGCCTCCTTTCCAAGTCCAGTTTTGGCAACTCTGTCTACATCAGATCCCTGCGGCAGACCGTTCTTCGTTCTCAGAATGTGCAGGGTTCGCTTTTTTCTTCCCACCAAAAGTCCTCCTTACTTCCCCCTTCCTGGCCTTGGAAACTCGTATTGAAGCTTCAAAAACCAACTCAAGTATCACTTCCACACAACTTCCAATCCCACACTCCATCACCTTTGCATTTTTAAATACATCTCTGCTACTGTACTATTTTAATTTTAGCTCTTTCTGTGTCGGAGTTGCTTGTGTATTCCCTGTTCCTGTAGAAAGATGAAGGAGAGAAGCTTTCTTTTGAGTGTTTTTTCTGCTCCCATAGCCTAGACAGTACCCAATACGTAGCTCATAGGCAACGTATTTCCTGAAGGAACTTATAGATCAAATCACACAAAGTAAGCTTTGTTGTTCTCGTTGGTGTTTTGAGTTCTCTTTGCATGACCACATGAATTATTGAAACCATAGAAGCTGTGGGAAAACCAAGGTGTGTAGTTTTGTCTGAGTTTGTCACTGCAAAGAGCTCTTTGCAGACATGAAGGGTGATACCTTCTCCTGACAGCCACCCCTGCCCTTGATGAATAAAGCCAGTTGACTCATGGCTGGTGAAGCACTGGTTTGATGGACTCATTTGGAAGAGCCATTGGATATTATTTTAACGGTGATATTAACATTATGCTCCTGCTGTAGATTTCCTGATTCCTCACGTCTGAGAATTGCTTTTAGCCTTGGCTCAAAGGCAGTGCTATTGGAATGAATGCTCTTCCAGCCATACCTGGACCCTCATGAATGTGAGATGCTTTATCTCCCGGGACCAGCCGGGCAAGCCAAGCTTTAAATAAATAAAATGAATGCTCTCGTCATACAGGATGCCTAGGAGCCAAGCGTCTTCAGTGTTATAATGTGGATATGAAGCATGATTATGGATTGAGGCAAGAGGGAGAGTAATATAATAGAGGCAGGAGGCCATAGCTCTGCATCAAAGTCACAGAGCTTCTTAATGGGAGCCTGGACAGGGTGACGACTCGACTCTGTAAACCCATCCATTTTATGGTCCAAATGCCATTTGTACATTTATGGGGAGCCTCTTTAACTGCAGGCAAATACTAATTGTAACATTTTACATACGCACTCCGCAGGCATCATGTCAAATCCTCTCTCCCCCCACCAACTGTGTGTGTGTGTGTGTGTGTGTGTGTGTGTGTGCATGCGTATGAGTATACACAAGCTCACAGTTAAGACATGTGTTGGTCCTCAGTTGATGAATGATTAACCATGGCCTGGGGAGGCTGATGTCACAAACCTCTTCCTGTTGTCCACCAGGGGTGGGAAGGAGCACACTCAGCTTATCCTCTTTAGTTAAAACACTCTGCTTTCATCAGCTGCCCCTATGTCCTGAAAGAATCCCCAGGGAGCTTAGCCTGGGACCAACTGTGGACAGGAAACAGCAGGAGATGGGGGCACAGCAGGAGAGACCCCTGCAGCACCAGCCTGGAGCCTTTCAGAACTCACAGTGGCTGTCTATGCTTGTCTTAGCTTCAAATTGGCTTTGCTTCAGACCACGGGTGGCCAGCTGGAGTGTGTGGGCTCCCCAGCTTCCTTGTGATTAGCGTTCTGTGCACGCAGCCACGCCCCTGGGGGCACATCCCATCCGTGGCTGCTTTCCCACCACAATGGCGGAGCTGAGGGATTGCAACAAAGATGGTGTGAACCATGAGCCTGAAGTAACTAACTACTCCTTCACCCAGGACTGGAAAGCTTGCCTAGATGGTGAATGCACCTTGGGGAGCACCCCGGGGGGGGGTCCCTTCCCTGGGTGGATGTGGGGTCTCTGTGGGCATTATTTGTGCAGCTGCTTGAGTGACAGCCCTTGGTGGGATGGCCCACCCGTGGTGCTGCAGTCTGCAGCATCTTCTCCCAGACCTCCATCTACCCTTGTCTCCTAGGAGCCTTGGAGCCTCTGTCTTGTAGGTGAACTTCGTATGCTTTTGCCATGAAATGAGATGCTCTTTCCTTTTTCTCATACCAACTCGACACTCACACGTGCCGCCACTTCCTCCAGGAAGGCCAGCTTTCAGTGAGGTCTCCTGCCTCCCAAGGGCTTCCTGCACAGGCCAGGGGTGGCTGAAAGATCCTACCTGCTCCTCTCCTGAAATGTGTGCTGGGGCGGTGGAAAGGCCTGGCAATCGGGCTAGTAGATGAAGATTTAAATGGTCACTTGAAGACCAACAATTACTTAGGGAGCACCTACGTGACTCTAGAGGGTCTGTCAGCTGCAGAGGATGCAATGTTTTCAAAACCAACACCCAGGTCGGGGATTTAGCTCAGTGGTTCTGGAACCTGCCCTGAAAGCGCAAAGTCTGAAGTTCGATCCCTGGTACCAAAAAAAAAAAAAGGCAAGAGACTGACACAAAACCAACACCTGGACTTCTTCCCTAGGCCTATGGGGGACAGATCAGCCAGGGGACTGTGTGGGGGTAAGCCCACAGAGCCAGCAGAGTGGGGCTCAGGAAGGCTCCTTGTGCAGGTGCTAAAGGTCCAGAGACATGAGGGGTGGGATAGGGAGAGGCACCAGGGAGCGTTTTGGCAAATAGTTGCTGGTGGTCTGCAGTTCCTTCCAGCTCCTGCCTGAGAGCTGCTTATAGCACCAGGTTGAGGGGGGACTTGGTGCCCTGCAATGCTGCTTCTCCATCTTTGTGGCCATCAGTCACTGAGGAGCTTGTTAGAAGGCAAGTTCTCGTTGCATTCTGAGGTGCTCACAAGCTTCCGATGGTGTCTGGGCTGCTGTCCAGGGACCATACTCTGAGGAAAATTTTGAGGGTTTTGTTACTTCAATCCATATTTAAGGACTTTCCCAATGCCAGGTACCACAGCAGGCTCTGTTGGAGCAGGAAGTGGGGATCAGAAGGGTCAGGCAGTTGGGAATGACAGATGTTGAGCCAAGGACCACACAGGAGACCAATCACACTTGCAATGAGCCATACCAGGAGGAGGCATGGTCCCAGGAAGGCATATCCAGGGACGTGCCTAGTAAAGGGGTGAGTGGTGGAAACAGAAAAGGATTCCCTGTAGGAAGAGATATTTAAGGTCACAACTCTGTTATCAAAATCTTTCTCTCTCATCCTAGGAACTCACAAGGAATTTGTTTTCTGTATGTACATGAACTCTTTCCCATAAACACTTGGGAGGATCCATGGAGCTTCACCCTGACAATGAGTTCTCAGGCCATGAGACTGACCCAGGCACCTTCTGCAGAAAGCCTGTTAGGATTGACCCTGCCTGACACTGTTGGAACAAATCCTCTCACACGAAGCTTTCTTCAAGTGTATTGGCTAATAGATTCTAAGTATCTTTGAGGGTAGGGGCCTGACTCCCTCACTGCTCATGTGGGTGCCTAGAGCCCAGTCCACACAGATCAGGCTTGCCATAGGTGTCAACTGAGTGACTTTGACAGGAGGTGACATGGGGATTTAGCCTCAGAGAAGGCTGGTCATTCAGTCCTGGGTATGATGTGCCAGGTCCCCCCAAAAAAGACAAATAAGATGCACAGGACTTTGCTGATGACTCCTCATTGTGAAAAGAAGAGGCCCCATCCCCTTCCTCTGGCTTCCAGGGTCTGAACCTGGGGCCGAGCAACCCAGAGCTCTTCCCTCTGTGTGGTGACGCCATCTATGACTGTAGTGGCGGAGCTCGGTGAGGCCCAAGCTCAGAGTCATTTGTCTTTACTGCACTGTCTCTTCTGCATGATGGACCCATAGCTGTGGTCCATGTGGCCTGAATACAGGTGGCTGGGAAAGGCTTCAAATATTTCTTGGTTGTTCTGAGAAATATTTGGCAAGAGGAGGGATCAGTGTGCACCTGGATTAGAGAGTGTGGTTGAAATTCTTTAGTATTAAAGACACAAGCAAGGGCCCTTGGAGAGAGGCAGGTGTGGGACAGTTCTCTAGTGGCCCTGGGCCCAACCAAGTTCCTCCCCTTTCTTGAGGAGGACCACAGAATGGGCTGAGGATGGAGCAGTATGCTGTGGGTTGGTCAGTTTTCCACAGCTATAATAAAATACCTGACAAAGTATTATCTTCCTTGAAGGAGGAAGGGTTTATTTGGCTCACAGTTGCAGGAGTTTTAGTCCATGGTCAGCTGGTTTCCTAATGTGCTCCTGAGTTGAGGCAGAACATCATGAGAGAAAGGTGTGGAGGACAAAAGCTGCTCACCTCATGGCAGCCAGCAAGCAGAAAGGGAGGGAAGGATCCAGACAGGAAGGGACCAGGGGCCCAGTATGGTGTCTAAGGTAACACTCTCGTGATCTACTCCCTTCCTCTGGGCCCCACCTCCTCTTTCCTCTTGTCTTAGTCACTTTCTTGTGACAAATTCCCAACACCCACAACTTGAAGGAGGTGAGGTTTCCTTTGGCTCATGGTTTGAGTCCATGGTCAGCTGGCTCCAAGGCAGAAATACATGGTAAAGGGGCCTGGCGGAGGAGAGTTGCTCACAGCATGGCGGCCAGGAAACAGAGAGAGAGGGAGAGAAGAGACCAAGGACAAGAATGCAGCCTTCCAGGTCACACCTTCAGCCAGGCCCCACCTTCTCCCAGGACATTCACCTACTGAACTCACTGCTGGATGAATCCACTGATGAGTACAGGGCCTTGTGATCCAGTCACTTTCCACACACACAAGAGTGATGGGAGACATTTTAGATATAAACCATAATACCCTCCTACAATACCGTAACAGCACAATTTACCAACAGATCAATGTGCTGATGATATTCGAGCCTCCACTATCCAATGACATCCCAAAAGTCCATGAGCAACCAAGCTTTCAACACAATGAACCTTTGTACATGTTGGATCCCAACCATGACCTCTTGCTATAAGTGGGAGCTGACCAGAACACCCCAGTTCCTCCAGGACAGAATGTATCCCAGAGAGTCCCGGGTACCTGGGGTGTAGAACCCAGGGTGTGCTGCTTCCCAGGGTCCCCAGCTTTGAGGCCATGGGGTGTTCTCAGATAAGACCCATCCACCCTGCAGCTCTGCTGAGCCCTGGAGGATCAGCTTGCAGTGACTCCCAGACTTCTGCTGTCCCTGGGTCCTGTCTGGGGACACAGTGGAACTTGGGGCATGTGAGGTGTTCTGTCTCACAGGAGATGGGCCAGGGGGTACCCAGCGCACTGTGAGCCTACTTCACAGCAGGGAATACACTCCGGTTCAATGCTGCAAAGGGCACCTGGGGAACCCTTTCTGGTCCTGTGGAGGGGACTGTTGGAAGGGATGGTACCCAGCAACAGGAGGCAGACAGAAGCAACTTCTGGGGAACATGAGCAGCAGCATTGGACAGATGGCAAGGACCTGGCTGGCTGGGCGGCAGGAGCCCTGTGTAGAAGAAGCATCCTTTCCTAACAGGTTTTAAAAGACTTTTTACTCTTATTTTATTAAGCATTTGTAAACTTTCACTTTATTATTTTGAAAAGAGTGAAAACTTCTTTGGTAGACTTGTCATAAACCCCAAGTATATTAGTGTTTTCGGGCTGCCGTAGCCCAGGATGGTGAACTGGGTGGCTCCCAACAACACAGATCCAGTCTTCCCCAGCCCTGGAAGCCACAAATCATGAGTCAAGGTTTCAGGAAGGATGTGGTGCTTCCTCCAGAGGCCACGTGGGGCAGACCTTCGCCTTTCCCAGATTCTGGTGGGTCCCAGCTACCCCACCCCAGTCCCTGCCACCATCTTCCCTCTGTCCCCTCTGCCTTGCTCTGCCTGCAAATGTCCCTGTCCTTCTAAGCACTCCCTAATGAGCTCCTCCTACACAGATTACACTTGCAAAGCCCCTGTTTCCAAATGGGGTGACATTCCCAGGTACCAGGAGATAGGGCTTCAACCTACCTGCTAGGGGGATGCAATTATGCCCATTCCACTGGGTGCCTATGGGCTTTGGGGTTGTGGTTGGAGCTGGTGTGATTCAGCTTACAACACCATACATGGCGATTGATTCTTCTTCAGATGATATTTTGTAGTATTATCTCTAAGCTCTATAGTTAAAATAGCCCATCAATTTTCTGTATACCTTTAAAATATAAATAGACATTTTCCTAACTAGGTCATTTTTTGGGGGGGAGGGGTACCAGGGATTGAACTTGGGACCTTGCGCTTGCAAAACAGGCAATGGAACCACTGAACTAAATCTCTGACCCCTGTAACTAGGTCATTTTAAAAAGCCTGTGGGCAAATACTATTGTTCTGGTACTGAAAGTCTAGGTCATGAAGAACTTTCCGAATAGTGAGGTTGGTAATCCACAGATATTTTGGGAGAAAGATATCTCTTTATTAGTATTCTGTAGGAGTGGGTCTAATGACATTACATAGGATTCAGTAATATATTTGCATCCTCTATATATTGTTATACATAAATGGGTGTAAGAATACTATTTTTATACACCTAACTAGGAGAAAATATAGGAAAACGCCCTGTAAGTAAAGCTTAAATTTTTTGTAATCATCAGTTTTCTTTTCCATCATAATTCTAAAACTCTGTAATTATTTTCATCTAATAATTTTACATTATAATTCTAAAATTCTATAATTTCATTCATCTTACAAGTACAGAAGAATTATCTATAACTATCAGTAAATTATTATAAAGAATTTAACTTGCTCTTCACCATGGGGAAAATTATATTAAGAAATAAAAACACAAACTGAGACAAGAAAATTGATTTCTCTAAGAATGGTCCATTTGTAGAAGTGTTACTCTTTACTCTGATTTTTACAACATGTTGAGAAAATAGAAATTGTCCATTATCAAACTGTGAAATGCCAAAGTCATGAGTGATATGGTCTTTGGACAAAATGCTTCTGATTTTGTATTTTAAAAATAAACCAGGTGTGGTGGTGCATGTCTGCAATGCCAGCACTCTGGGAGGCTGAGGCGGGAAGATCATGAATTTGAGGCAGGGTTGGGAAACTCAGTGAGACCCTGTCTCACAGAAAGAAGATATAAAAAAGAGAGGGGGATGTAGCTCAGTGCAAAGGCCCTGGCTTCAATCCCCAGTGACACACACGCACACATGTGCACACACACAAAGCACACACACAAATTTTCTCCATCGGCTCCTGAAAGAATCTACTGGTATCAGAATCACCTGGTGTGTGAGAGCATGCTTATTAAAAAGGTAGAACCCCGGGTGCACCTGACATCTATGGACTCCCGGGTCCTCGGGTCCACCCAGGTCTCTGGGCTCCTGGCAGGTTTTCAGGTGGGTTCCAGTGTATATTGAAATTTGATAATCTCACACCTGGGCCATGTTCGAACTCTGTTACTCACCTGGCAGCAGGTGCCTGATAAAGAACAGGAAATGCACAGGCTCAGCCTCTAGAGCTGTGTGCAGTCCCACCCTCATAGGCAGTACCATCACCTGACTGCCAACAGGGACCCTAAGGGTTTCACAGGTAGGCACAGAGGTCGGGCCTTCAGGCTGAGCCCTTGGAAATGGGTCCTGTCCTCCCCATCTGCTTCCTCCTGCTGAGACCCCAGCCAGCCTGGGTCTTCTTGAGGGTCTCAGGGGCCTAGTGTTGGGGACCTGGGGAACAAATGCAGGGAGGAGATGGCGAGGCTGACATACAGCTTGCCTCCTGCCTAGGGCTGCCGAATAAAATCTAGGACATCCAGGAAGATTTGAATTTCATAGAAACAACAAATAATATTCAGGCATACTGCATGTGTCAAATATTGCACTGGCCAAACTTATACTAAAGGCTTATTTGTTTTTCCCCAATTCCAGTGTAACTGGGCTGGCTGGATTTATACTAAACCTGGGAGCCCTGTTTCCTCCCACTTCTCCAGTGAGGTGGCCGGGAAAAGCCCCAGATTAAAGTCCCCACTGTCACAGCCCCGGGATAGCAGTCACTCCAGAGCCTTGCTGCTGAGTGATGAGGCGACACCAAGGCCACGTGCAATTGGGGCTGAGTTGGTTTTCATTTTCCAAGCCATGTCTGGGTTCTAATTTCAGTAGGCTTCTGCAGCCTGGAGGTAGGGCTTGGAACGATTTTGACAGAGATCATTTTCAGAGCTTCTTTTTCTTCTCTTTCTTTTCAACAAGTCTCAAGCTCCACGAATAAAAGGCTCATTTGCAATTGATCCTTTTTCCGTTGGGTGGCGATGTGGACAGCCCGAGGGCTGCAGTTGGTCATGCAGGTCAGGCCATGGTTTGAGCCCCAGCCAGCTCTGCAATTAGAAGGGGGAAATAAGTGAGCTATTACCCAGGAGTTCTTGCTCTCTCATTCTCTTTCCCTGTCTTTGTCTCTCCTTTAAAAGGTGTTTCTTCGGCATTTGTCTCATCTCTCAAGATGACCTTCTCATTGCATCGAAGACCCTTGCTGCACTTCTCCATAGTATCCCTCTGTCTAGATCCACGCTGACCCTTACAATGCCCAGCCTTCTGAGAAGTTTCCTTAAGTTCAGTATCACTTGCAAAGCTCAGAAGAGAGGGGATGAAACAGACAAATGATCAGAATAGCAATCATCACCATCGTCATCACCATCGTCATCATCATCATCATCATCGTCATCATCATCATCATCATCATCATCATCGTCGTCGTCATCATCATCATCACCATCATCGTCATCATCATCGTCATCTCAGAAGGAGACAGGCCAGGGAGGGAGCTAAAATATTATAATCCAAACAAAGTTATGGGTAATTTTCCCCTGGTAACCCAAGGACAAAAAACTTTATTACTATTTAAACTTCAATATTGCGCCAATTAAATTTCAGCTTAGGATTCAGAACTTCTACTCTGTGTTCCATTTAAAAAGTGTAGGTTCCCTGAAGAATCATAGGAATAACTTTTGATTCATTCTAATCACTCTTATTTTTAGCAATTAAGGGGAGAGGAGAATATTAACTACAGATGCTAGCTCATGTGTTGTTGATGTGCCGACGCACACATTTTAAATAATACCATTTTCTTACAAAAAAGTGGGAATGGCAGCAAACTCGCAGGACTTTTTTTTCCTTGTCGCATTTAACTTTTCTACCTCACAGCCCAGATAGCTTTTTTTAATCAAAGCAGGTAATGGAAGAACAGTCTGTGCCCCCAAATGCAATCATATTTAATCATATTTAATGTCCTTATTTCTCAGCTGATCAAACTTTAAAAATTTGAATGCTTTGGTTTGATTTAGAACTCTGTGGAAGTCTAACTAATGAAGAAATGCATTCCTTTGTTGTAAGGAGAGAGGAATGCGTGGGAGAGGCTTGGGCCCTGGCCTGGGGTCCGGGGACAGACAGGGGTGTTCTGGGGACTCAAAGGTGGACATGCAGGGTGTCCCACAGAGGGTCTGTGTCCCAGGGGGTGCATTAGGCCGTGTGCTGCCTCCGTTTCATGAGCGCTGCACCCCCGAATGCTGGTGTGTTGAGCAGGATGCTCATGGCATCTCTTGGGTTTCTTTGGTCCTGGCACAGTGCCTGCCTCCAGCAGCTACCCCACAAACACACGTGGAGTGGGAATCAGATTGACTATTACACAGCCACTAAAAATGTGTGGTTGATCATGTTGAAAACAGAGGACGATAGACAGAATGTCGAGCCAGAAGCTGACCACAAAAAATGTTGAAAGCCATGATTCCAGGTGGTTTAAACTCTTCTTTAGTCACTGCTCCAGCTCCCAGCCATGTCGCCTGCCAGCAGCTACAGGAAGGCAGGGCAGGAGAGAGGAGACAGTGAACCAAAGTGCATGTGAGAGGCTGGGGGAGCTGTGGGAATCTCCCAAATGGATGCGGGGCACTGCCAGGGGGACTTTCCAAGGATGTGCAAAAAGGTCCCTCAGGGAGGAGGGAGGAAGGGAGAAAGGGTGCAAGGAAAATGGAAATGGCTTTTGTGGTGGGGAGAAAGGGTCAGCAGGAAAAGAAGTTTCTGAGCAAAAGTAATGAGCCTGGGAGGGGTACGCTCTTTGTTGTGCTGGCGTAGGGGGCAGCTCTGACTGCGGGGTTTGGAAGGGGAAATGAAACTCGAAGATCCTGTACAGGATTCCACCTTCCTTCCTGGGCGCTTGGGTGTGGCCTGGCCCCTGTCTGGCTGAGGCTGCCCCTCTGTCCCTCTGGGGAGTGGGCATGGGAGGGGGCTCCCTAGGGCTGGGCTGGGGAGGCATCCACTCCGTCTGTGCCAGGCCTGACCAGCGACAGCAATTTGTTCATCTGCTTCCAAACTTTGTGCCTGTCCTCTTCTTTTTGTTTGTTTTCTTTTAAAGAATCGTTTTTATTACTTCTCCTCTACAAAGTCAGCCCAGTGCAGGGGCTTGGGAGCAGGCAGTCCTTGACTTGCCAAGTAGTCTGATGACCTTGGGCCGCTGAGTTTCTGGCTAATCCTTTTTCCTCCTGGGTAAGACACAATGAGATTACATGCCCCGGGGAGCTCTCGCAGGATTAAATGAGAGCCCACGGCTCACTTTCCATTAGTGCTCCCTCCCCGCCCTTGAGGGCAGAGGCTATTTGTGTAGCTCTCTTAGTCCACAGGGCCATTCTGAGCTGGGGACTCAAAATTTGGTTGAAGGACTGAATGGGACTAATGAAGAGAAAGGGGGGACACCATCACCCAGGGTTTCCTGAGCACCTGTTTCACGCTAGAGAGCAGAGCGGTCCGAAGCAGATGCACAGTCTGTCTGCGAAGGATGTACCTCCTGTGTGCACCCCACACTTCAGGGAGGAAGGACAGTGTAAGGGCCAAGGACAAGGGCTGTGTAGATTTCACCCTAAAATCTACTCTGCCAGGCACTGTGCTAAAATTTGGGAAGCCAGAAATGAGCCTGTCTTGGTCCCTTCTTTCATGTGACTTCTAAGTGTTGAAGGATGCATAGGGTTCGGTCATTCAACTAATCCCCCAATATCTTCGTGTGCACCTGGTATTTGCCACGCTTGGTTTGCTGGGTGGTGACAGCCAAAGGTAGAAGCTCTGGCTCTCATTCCCTGGGATCTTCCTCAGGAGGGGTCTCAAGACCTTGCAAAAGAACTGCTTGGGCAGGACAACACAGGTGAGGGGTGCGAGGGGTGTGTTGTAGGAAAGATTGTGTTGGTCTGCAGCCAGTCAGGAGGGCTTCCCGGGGAGGTGACACTGCCTGGAGGTCAGAATGAAAGGAGCCAGAATGAGTCATCTGACTAGTTTGGAGGGAGTGGGGACCCCAGGAGACTGCGGTATGTCACTGTTTCCTGATTTCTCTCCATAGGCGCAGGGACCATTGCAGAGTCCTGCTCCCCACTTTTCTGGGAGGGGATCCCCGATTCCTTGTAGCTGGCTGGGCATCTCCATTAGCGTCCTTCTCTGATCAACCCAGAGGGGTTCAGGAACTGCCATAGAAGCTCCAGAGTTTCACAGGATGGCCAGACACTGAGTGATGTGGGATGAAATGATGCCTCTGCTGCCTGATCAGTTCCAGAGCCAGGCAGACACCTGCGGCTGGTGACCAATGCCTGTGTATCGAGGCCTAAATCCGGACAAGACCTGGGCTTCAGTTTCCTCTTCTGCCTCTATGAAAGCCCAATTCTACCAGTTCAGCTATGATCCCACGGCAAGGTAAACCTAGTGAGACAGACCGCAAGGCTGGGTTTCGACCACAGCCCCCTGATGCTCCTGGGAGTTCAGGGAGGGACTCCAGTGGTGAGAGATGGGCGAACGTCAGCCTGTGATTGGAGTTCAAAGCCCACCATGGCAGCACTGGAACCTCAGTGCTTCAATTTCTCCCTCCATAAAATGGGAGAATCTACTGAATTTGTAGGTTTGCTGTGATATATTATTATGGCTACAAATATGGATGAATGAAATGTAAATAATGATGAAAGCTAAAATTCCTTGGCTGCTGCCTCAAAGCCAGGTGCTGGAGAATAGAGGACCCTTGCAGACTTCTTTCACTGAACATGCTTTGTGGATATGGCTGGGTAGGTGCAGAGAGGGTCTGGGGCCCACAGTTTGAGTTTCTGTTGGCCCCAGAGAAGGTGGGGAAAGCAAATTCCTTCACTCAGGGGAGGGCATCTGAGCACCAAGCGGAGACCAAACTCCTGGCTTCCCTTGCAGCTAGCAATGGCTGTGAGAGCAGGCCTATTGTGTCCTCTGGCGGCTGTAACTAATTACCATAGGTGCTCTGGCTTAAAGCACTGCCATTTCCCTTTCCTACAGCACTAGAGGTAAGAATTCAGCGGGGGACACAGGCCTCTCTGGGGTAAAATCAAGGTGTCTGCTGGGGTGTGTTCCTTCCTGGGCACATCCTTTCTTACCCCTCCTTGGTTTCAGAGGATGTTTACATCTCCTGGCTCCATCTTCAAAGCTGGCATCTCTGAGATTTTCTGCTGTCACTTGTCTCTCAGACTCACTATATCCGGAACAGTTTTGCCACTTTTAAGGGTTCACGCTCTACATAGAGCCCTTATGGTTGGCCTATGGTGGCTGCCCCATCTCAAGAACCTTAACCTAAGGGGACATAAACATCAGGTTCAGGGATTAAGGACACGAGCATCTTTGGGGCCATCCATTGGCCCTCCATGCTCTGGCTGATGGGATTTGTGAACAAGTGTCGAGTGTAACTCCTGCTTCTTGTACTTAGAGATGAAGGGTCGTGTCCTCCAATTCTCCCTTTCTCCAAGGTCTGTAATTTGAGACCCAAGCCTGGAAGACTGCACTTGGCCACATGCAAGAGAACAAAAGGGATCCCCATTTTAGGCTCAGAAGTGGAAGCCACCCCACCGGCTTGGGCACCCTGTGGGGAGAAGCAGAGCTCGTCTGCTTGCTTTAGACCAGTGGTGGTGAACTTATGGCACGTGTGCCACAGCAGGCTGATTGTATCACTGAAAGCCCTAAAAGGTTCATGATCACTGCTCTAGATTATTATGTGCAAGCAGAATAAACCACTCTGAATGTGCACTTCTAATATAGATCCAAACTAGAGATTCAGTTGAGCTACAGAAAGAAGAGGAGAAATTGGTGATTTCTTGCTCCCTTGAATATGTGCTGGCTTTGGAAAATGATGTCTGTTATAGAGAGAGCTGTGATGCTGAGTGGTGGGTGCTAGGAGGGATAATAGGCTGGGGAGGGCAAGGAGACCTCGGTGACCTATCGGGGCCTGCCTGCGACAGAAGAAGGATGGAGAGAGAGGCTGTGACTGCTCGAACCCCATCCATGGAAGAGCTGGCCCATGCCCCTCGCTGTGCCACTTGCTAGGCTATGGCTCGGTCTTTCTCCTGGGTGGCTTCTGCTCTTCTCTCAGGCCTACATTCCTCATGCCCACAGTATTGGCACTGCATTTGGACTCTCTGCAGGCTGGCAAAGACAGGTTAATTTTTAGGGCCATCGTGGAATGCATATCCAGGGAGGATGTTGGAAGGGTCCCAAGCTGGGCACCACGTCTTTGCTCAAGTTTCTGGCTCCAGAGCCTCAGTGTGAGGTTGGCTCTAACTCAGGGACCCACATGGCCCCCTTGCTGGAGTCCACATTCCCTTAGTGATGCACATTCTATTAGGTCACACATTCCGTTAGTGACCCTCTGGCATTTTCCTGCACACCACCGGTGGCGGAGAGCTTGTTATTCCATTTATTGACCCTTTTATGCAGCTCTAACATCTTGGCAAAGGGGACCGGGTGCCAAGGGGCCACAGAGGCCAAGCTCCAAGGTCAGGGGCAGCTGGAGCTGGGATCAGAGAGATCTACTAGCTTCCTGGAGCAGGAACACTTCCAGGGGTGGACCAAAGGGGCCCTGAGTATGTCAGGCAAGAAGAGACTCAATGCCAGGCAGCAGAGACTTTCCAAAGCATGGGGAGACCTGAGGTTGCATATAGCTCGGAAGCTAGTGCTGTGGCTTAGGGACTCAGGAACTGCCGATATCACGGGGCTGTTGGCAGCAACCTCAGCTCCTGCAGCAAGGAAGTTGGCAGTTCAGTGGGGCTGCCCAGGGCAGCCGTGCAGAAACCCTGGAGAGCACTGTGGCTCAGGCTCACCTTCCAGGTCCTCAGGTGCGCCCTGACAGGAAGAACCTGTGGGTCACTGAGGCAGAGGGCAGGGTCCACATTCCAGCCCATGCAGAGGAGATGGTGAGGGAGAGAGTCAGAGGCCCCAGCACGCACCGTCCACTCCGAAAGCCACAGCTACATTTTTCCTACACAGTTTCCCTGAACGCTCTGGCTTAGAAACAGCCACACTGGTGAGATTTCATGTTTGCTGCACATAGCTCAGTGAATAGACCCAAATGGAAGACGGTCCCTTACTTTCCCTATGGAAAGATCCCCCCTGGATGTTTTGACTATTTGAAAAATAAACTCAATCATCACCAATTTATTAATTTACTAATACATACTGAAGGTCACATGCCATATATAAAACAGGAGTTTTAAAAGTTTTGTTTTGTTATGTATCACATGTATTTATTTAGTATAAATGTTTCTCATTGCATCACACAAAAAACCCAACATTTATAACAATGATACAATTGTTGCAGGAAAGACCTAAGGGCAACTGGGTAGAAGTGTTTCACTCATTATTAAAGTCTTGTCTAATGAGTGAATCTGCAGAGCTTTAAACATTCTGAAGTGCACTTTCAAGGATGCAAACAGAACGCAATATCAGCTTTGTTTATTGTGGCACCTTTAATGAGACTTTGGTAGACATAAACTTTTTATACAATAATACTTCAGGAAGAGTAGTATCATCTAAAGCATACTTGGGAAGACAAGGACTGGACTCGATTCTATGATCCTTAACGTGTCTCTCAGTACTCTTTTCTACTGAAGCATTTGTCTGTAATTCTACCCTCCTCTGTATTTTTTTGATCTTTCTCAGGCTGAATCCCCATGACTCTTGAATCTGTCCTCTGTGGTCCGGTCTTTCTCTATTTCGCCGTTTATTCACCAGAGAAAAATAATTTGTCATTTGATTTTATAACGGCCACAGTGTACTCCCACCTTCATTATGGTGCCTATTGTGAGGCGCTTGATCTATGTTCAATGCCTTTGCATTGAAATATTAAGAATAAATAAATAATCTGTCTTATTTCTATCACTCATTAAAACTTTCTAAGGTCCTAACACGGGGAGTATTGTAGATTAAATCCTTGAGGGCTGTATCCAAGTTAATAGGAATGTACAATACTGCAGAGCAAAATGATTTCACTTGATCGAGCATGATGTAATATATGCTACATGGCCTGTATGCAACCTCCCTTAATGTGTTCACATCCTGAATATCCTACAATCTGAAAACTGAGGTACAGCAAAAATGTCACTGTCCAAATGCACCAAGCTCTCTCGGATTCATGCTGATGTCCATAGATGAGGAGACTATGGTTAAAGTTTTGTTTTGCTCTTTTGCATTTCACCAATGTTAACATAATATTCACATGCTTTGATAAATTCTCCCAGGGCCCCACCCATTCATTCATTCATTCACTCATTCATTCATATCCATTTCTTCACTAATTAATGTTCTTTCTTTCCATTCTTTAACCTTACAGCGGCTTCCCAGTACCCTTAGAATGAAGTCAGTCTCCGCTCCGAGGCCCACAGAGCTCAGCATCAACCAGGTTCCTGCTCTTGACCTCTCTCCCCTTGCTGGCCGATGGATGTCACCTGCTGGCTCCCTGCAGGTCGCTGCCCTTCAGCCTGCCCAGGACCCTGACACCTGATCTTGCTGTCCCTGTCCCTGTTCTGAGTCTGGCCAGGCTCCTCTCCACCTTCAGGTCTGTGCTCGTTCTCCGGCCACTCGAATGAAGCAGCCCTGGCCTCATTGCTCCTGCGGGGTCTTCCATCTGGTTTTGCTGTGGCCCCTCCCACCTGGCAGTGGCTGTCTCAGGTGTCTGTGGTTGTCCCTGTGGCCTGGTTCTCCCAAACACCGAGCTCTGCTGGGAGGGCTCCAAAACAGGACTCCCAGAGCTCCTTGAGGACACGGCTGGGTGTCCTTGTCACTCTGGTGCCAGGAGAGCCTGGTGCATGACCTTACAGAGCAAGGCTCTAGCACTGGCCCAAGTTCACCTCAGAGAAAGGCAAGCCCGGAGAGGTTGAGCAACAAAGCCAAGCTCACACAGACGATAAGCTGTGGATCGGGGAGTGGCTAAGGCGGCGGCATATTCACAGCACGAACTCGAGTGGCACTTGTGTCCTCTCCTCACCCCGTGACCCTGTGTGCAGCGACATGCTTTACACCGGGAAAGATGACTTACATTAGGAAAATGGATGGTTTAAGAGTCTAATCTTTTCTGATCCCCCAAAGACATTAGCTTAGGCAAACCTTGTCTGGGCCTCCTGTAATTTGATGGAAATAGGTCAGGTGACAGCACCGTTTCTCTTGTCAAGAGAGGCAGAGAGATTTCATCTTCTTGGAGTCATGGGTCCAGCAGGTGGGCTACAGAATCCATCTCAGCCCAGGAAGCCTGGGTGGGCGTGCAGTTGCCGGCCTGCTGCTCCTTTTACAATGAAATATTTAAATAAGTAGAAACTCGTGCGGGTGATGTATTAAGTTCTCCAGAGATGGAAATTGCATGATTCCTAAATGTCCTTCAGCAGAGTCAGTTACACGACACCAGCCTCCCAGAGACCAAGGTCTCCTGGCCTCAGAACCATCCATTTCTCTCCATGACATTTGTCAGGCTGGAGACTTCCCTACACAAGTACGATATTATTTAAAACCCTTCAACATTGTCCTATAAATTGGATGAAATTAAAAAAAATTCAAACAAAACCCATGCTTTATTAATGTCATTGGTGAGGAGCAGGACTCTGGTGGCACATTGCGGGGAGCATCTCTCATATTCCTGAAATCATCTCTATTAGATTATGTAGATATGATCTATGAAAATACTTCCAAACTTAATCTGTTGAGACTTCAGAGAGCGTATAAGCAAATACTTAGATTTGCATTAGATTCTTGACTTTGAAATCCATTACTGGAAGTTACTTACTGACATTGAGGGCTGACCTCTAGCACGGGGGAGGCCGGGAGGGGCCACATTTGTATTTAGAGGCCAACGTGGCCGGGTGTGTTGTAAGAGCCATTTAAATCACTTGGCGAAGGTCAGCGCCACCTTTTCCAGTGGAGAATTAGTACCAAGTGAGGAGGCCAAACTTTTGTCACAAACGATTTCAGCCCGGTAGCTCTGTGGGAATTTTTTTAGGATACACACTTTATTGTATTTTTGCTTTGTTTTGCTTGTTAAGAGTTTTGAATTTGCAACATACCACTGTCGATCTCTGAACCATTTCACTTGCCCCCTCTGGTACCTAAATGTTTTTAAAATTCCAGTGTAGATTAAAACTCAAGGAAGTGGAAGTCTGATAGCTTTTTAATGATGACTTCCTTATCTCCTCAGGGGTACAGGGGGCTCGGGCCATTCTTGCTTATGTATCAGATACTTTAAACAAGACAAGTTCTCTATGCAAGAGTTAGCAAACTCTTCTGTAAAGGGTCAGATGCTAAATATCGTGATTTTTGCAGGCCATACAATCTCTGTTTTCCCACTTGAGTTGGCCCTTGTAGAGGGGACACAGCTGGTGAGAATACTGCCACAGCTGATGGGACTCTGTCCGGATCCACTTCAGTCACACACACTGAATTTGAATCCCATACAGTTTTCAGGTGTTACAGTACTATTATATTGATTTTTTTTCCCAACTATTTAAACACATGACGGTCATCCTTGGCTCTCGGCATATTCAGAAACAGGACTGAAAGGGGCTGTTAGCGACAATCCCTGTTCTGTAGGAGCAGCTAAAAGTATTTCCTTTCTTTAAATACTTAAGGTTAAGACTGGGGCGCTCCGGTAATTCTGTTTCAGAATGAAAAAATGGGGGGAAATTTGGTAAGGAAAGGCTGGGGATGTGGGGAATATTCGGACTCAGATGGGAATTGAATCTGTCAAATATTTACCCAGTTCCTGCTCTGCGCCCACAGCTGTGCCTGGAGAGCAGCCATAGCCACAGGGGACGCTACAGTACGACCTTGACATGCAGGAAGGGACTCCCAGAGCAGCTTTTGTCACCCTGGAGACATTCTGTAACTGATGCTACTGTGAGGTAAGAAGGTCTGCTTTTTCTTAGAGCGGTGACCTGCTGGTTTCCATGTCATGGTCCTAGAAGGAGAGGGGAACACACTGTCCCTGAAGAGCCCGCCTGGGACTCTGTCATCTTTGGAGCACATCACGCATGGCATAGGGTCACCTGTGAAGTCTGCCAGCACACTGCTGACAAGGACCTGGCCACAGGGACTCCCTGGAGGGGATACGTGCTCCCTTACATTCCTTCAAGTGACCCTCTAGAAAGAGTGCACCACGATACCAGTAATCACCATTTCTCAGAGGAGGCCACGCCCAGAGCTAGAGCCAGGAGCAACACCCCAGAAGGTCCGGCTCTATCACTGCCTGGGTTAACCCATGCTGCCCCCGTGGTCCCCACCGGACCGAGCTGGGCATGCTCAGTGCCCACTGTGGGACAACAACATGATGTGCAGCTCACTGGGACTCCTTGAAAGGTGCCTGTCTTCGACTGTAATTAAATTTCTGGGTATCTTTTCTACTTAGGCAACTGTCATCAAAGGTTCTGTATCAATATGTAAAATACAATATAGTATTTATAAAGTAAAATTTGTGAAAGCCACACATATTTCTAGTGAAAATGACAAATTATAATATACTCATGTTTTAGGGCTTACAAGTGCTTTTTTTTTTATCGGAGGGTTTAAATAAAATCAGGAGCCTAATTAGTTTAAGGACAGATACATAAAAGACAGAAAGGAACCCATGCGCACATTGGCAGTTGCTTTCTTTGACAGGCGAAGTCGTGGATGATGTTTTGAGGCGCTGACCCTCTGGAGCCTCTCTCCTGCCCTTCCTCTTTCTCTCCTTTCTTCCCTTCCTCTCTCCTTCCCTCCCTCCCTCCTCTCCCTCCTTTTCTTCCTTCTCTTTTCTTTCCTTCCCCCCACCTTTGTGCAGTGCCAAGGATGGAGACTAGGGCCTTATGCGTACTATCCAAGCACTCTACTACTGAGCTATACCCGCAGTCCCATTGTTTCTTTTTAATAAATTAAGTTGAATATGATTTTTTAAATTAGTAATGCCCCAATTTTCTTATTTACATTTGAAAATTCTGTAACATATGTGTTAGTTTCTGTTTTGTTTATTTAAGAGCTTTGAACTGGGTGTGTGTGGTATATTTAATATCCAAGAATTTCTTCCATGTCAGTTTGTGATGCAGGACACAGTTTTAAAATACTATTAATGAAGCAGTTGGGTGCTTTCATATGCTTCAGGTGCACACAGCAATTGCTGCTTGGGTTACGTGCTTTGTCGTTAACTTCCGGCAACTCCTCAGCAGGAGACCAGCCCCATCCCAAGGATGCAGAAGCTGTGAAGCCAGGAGACAACTGGGGCCCAGGGAACCAGAGGTAATTTCCTGGGTCTTTTGGGAAATAAACTTTCTTGCTCTTAGGAGAGAGCCCAGGAAGCCAGTTGCTGTTGTTTGGCCTGAGTCTGAATGAGACAGTGCTGCTGGCAGCTCCTGAGTGGACACTAAAACACAAGGGGACCAAGCCAAGGGGGTGAAGGAGAGGAAGCCGGCCATAGTGCACTGTGTTCCTCACAGCCCCAAACACTCCAACTGATTCATCCTTCATGTGTCACCTGGCAAAACAGGGTCATGTGACCTTATCTGGTAAAGTGTGTCCCATGGGCTACTTTTAGTCCATTGGGATGCTATCTTTTTATCCCTTTCACCACCTGCCCAAGATGCAGTGGCCAGATAGGGCAGAGAATGGCAGTCAAGGGTGACAGTCACTTCTGGCTTGGGGCTGTAGCTCAGCAGCACAGTGCTTGCTTAGCATGTGCGAGGATCTAGATTCTATCCCTGGTATCAAAAGGAAAGATAAGCAAGGTGTCAGAGTGGCACTTGGGGTCTGCCTCCAGCTGGCCACTTCTGCTGGTGTTAGTCCCTGTCACACACTTCTGCTGGTAACTCCTTCCCAGCAGCCCTCTTTCCTGGGGCACAGGGACTTCCCTTCCGACCACATGGTCATCAGTCTCTGTCCCTAGGACTGTCCATAGGTCCATGACCTCGGCCAGCAGCCCCCTGAAGACAGAGTCTGTTTGATTTCTGGATCCATATGAAAAGCATCCCAAACACTTGAACAACCTAAACAACTCAAGTCATGAAGAAGGACTCTGTTAGCTTTCTGTAGCTGTGACAAAATACCTGGAAAAGAGCAACTTAAAGGAGGAAAGATGTATCACAGTTTCAGAGAGTTCAGTCCATGGTCTGCTGGGTTCATCGCCTTGGGCCTGGGAACATCGTGGGCTCAGTTTTCCTTCCTCACCCACTCACCTCCCTCCACACATTGCTCTGCAGTGAGCTGAAACCTGGTAAACAGTAGGCGCCTACTAACTAACTGTTAGCTTCTCTCCTACAGCCCCTCCAGGTTCTGGGTAGTGTGCAAAGTGGCAAAAGCAGTGATATCAAAGAGATGGTGAAGGAATCGTCTGTTTATAGGGCATGATGACATTTTTAGATCAACCATGCTGGCCAGAAAGAAGACACAGAAAAGGAGAGCGGAGGGACCCAAGAAAGGGTCCTCAGTGGCCCCTGTGAATGAACTTTGGCTCCAGTCTCATCCTCATTTTGCACGGCAAACACTCGAGAAAGAAGACTCAAGTGAGTGTGGGGTGTGGAGGTGGCTAGGTCAGGGGCTGCTTGTGTCTGTGCCAAAGTCCCCTGGTGCCCAGTTCGGAGGGGTGACCTGGCCTCCCTGCCTGCTGCTCAGTGAGGTAGAAAGGATGGGAGACTTGGTGTCAGGATCCCCAGGTCCCAGGGCAGATTCTCACCTCAGTGAAACCCCATAGAGGTGCTAAGCCTTGTGATCTCGTGCTGAGAGAAGTGAGGGAGAGAGGCCAGGGGCCTGGACCACAGCATCAGGGCACAGCCCCTCCCACTGGGCAGAGCACCTGGTGTGGAGGATGCACTTACAAAGTGTCCGTCGAGCGGCCAGGTAAATGCTTAATTCTTTTCCTGAAACATACATTGCGGTTTCACAGGAAATTTTAAACCCTCACCTCCATGGCCACATTGTAAGATATAATTTCCACATCAGCTACAGTGGAGGGGGAATCTAGGTTATCTGTGACCTTTCCTTCCACTCTGTGGCTCCCTAGCAGGTCTGCTGTCCCCTCCCTACAGACGTGACAGCAGCAATCCATTCCCCACCAGACCAGATCACCAGGAAATGTCATTCATAATCGTCCCTTCTATTGATTCTGGTCAGTGGGTATTGGCAGTTTAAAAAGATTATGTTTTAATTGGGGACCAGATAAATGGAATTTTAAGGTTTTGAGTTTCACTTCGTGCCGTGCTATGGATTATTTGAGAGGTTGTTCAACACAAGGAGGACAAAGATTAATGTGTTGTCCTTTTCTTTGGGTGACCCTGGGTGCGCATGTAGCTTGGGCTAAAGTGACTGAAAATCTTTTCTTATCACAGGGCTGAAAACGTTGGCTGTGAATTCATTAATGTTATCTTTATTTAGGGTATAAACTCTACATGGTAGATGGCTAACGTGGAGCACGTGTTTTCTATCTCAAGGGTCATGAAAAAAGTGGGAGACTCCAAGCTGAGCCTGGTGGACAATTCAGGAGAGGTCAGCCCAGGGCTCTCCGAGCTGCTGTTTCTAAGATTTTGCAGTGGGGAGGGTGATGCTGATAGTAGCTGGCTGGGGACTAGAGGTGGGGAGGATTAGATAGTGTCCTGAAAAGGGTTTATAAATGGGAACTCTAGAACAGAAACAACATGCTAGTTTTAGAGTATTTCCTGGAAACCAGACACTCATGTCCATGATCTCATATAGTTGTTGGAGCAAGGGGCACGCCTGTGAGTTGTCATGTCACCCCTGTTCTGGAGATGAGAAAATGAGGCCCAGAGAAGTTGGACCACTTGCCGGAGTGACGTGGATCGTGGTGGCAGAGTCACGGCTGAGTCAGTCTCTCCCGGAAGCCTGGCTCTCTTCTTTGCCTCCTTTGATCCTTCATAAGAGGAGCCATCCTTTGGCTGGTGTTCTCTTGGCAGTGGTCTGGTCATTATCATTGTCACCGTATTAGTTGCTCCAGCTACTGTAACAAAGTGTCACCCACTGGGTGGGTGGCTGAGACAGCAGAAAGTCATTACTTCACTGTGCTGGAGGCTGAATGTTTGAAGTCAAGGCATTGGCAGGGTTGGTTCCTTCCACAGCGGGGAGGGCGAACCTGGTCCTCTCCTGTGGCCTGGCTTCTAGTGGCTTCAGCGATGTTTGGTAGACACCTCATCCCATCCTTGTCTTCCTGCTCCCTGTTTCTCCCCATCCAAATTTGCCCTCTGTGCCAGGACGTTAATGATTTTGGATTGAGGCCCACACCGATGACCTCACCATAACTTTATAATCTTCAAAGACCCTATTCTCAAATAAGAGGACATCTAAAAGTACTAGGGGACATAATTAACCATAACAATCATCACCTTAATCATTGTAATCATCATCACTACTTAGTTGATAAGAAATGAATCCTGCATCCAGAAAGGATAATCAAAATATATAGTGAAATAAATCAGACGCACAGACTTAAACATCACATGGTTTCTCTTATATGAGAAACCCAAATTATAAATAAAGAGCAAAATAAAAGGCAGATAATAAGAAGTAGGGCGATAGATGTTTCTCAAATGGGAAGGGATCAAGAGACAGAGGGAGGGGGAGAGTGGAGGAAAAGGGGGAAAAAAAAGGAACTAAGATGTGTTCAGAACAAGTCCCAACACCACGTACAGATTGTAAGCATTATGTACTGCAAACATATACTAATAAAAAACTTAAAAATGGTGAATGTTGAAATTAAAAATTGATTACAATAAAAGACACATTGCCATTAATTCCCTTCAAAATACCCCCTCCCTTTGAGCACACTTATCCCATTGTTCTTGCCACTTTTAAAAATTTTTATTTCAATGTAATACAAGTAGATACTAATAAAGAAAATGTTTTTTTAAAAACAGTCTTCTAACTTCAATGCAAAATAAAGCAAAATTTCATAACAAATTGATTAAAGAATAACATTAGTTAATACACTGTGTACCATAATCTTAAAAGAATGGCCAAAATGTTAGAGTACAAGTCAGAGACAAAAAAAGGCTCTTACAAAAAGGAAACAAATAGAACAAATAGATCAAAACTTTCTTTTCAATGAACTAAGAAGACCTATCAGTGCAAATGAAACAAATTAGCATATATATTGAAATATTTTTGAAATCGTGGAATACTTAATTTTGGGGAATTATTAGAACTTCTTTCTACTTTCTAATTCTCTATCTTCTTTTCTTATGTTTTCTTTAACATTTAATAGAAACTGTGTACAACAAATTTTTACTGTATTTGCCATAAGATAGCCACTGCAGGAATTTACATTGATTAGAAGGAAGATAAGACCGTTAAGGAGGGCCTAGTCCTGTGGGATATTTTCTCGGAGCATGAGAGTCAGAGCTCAGTTGGGAAAAAGGGTTCAGACTGGTAGATTAAGTGGATGTTGAAAAAAGCTAACATGCAGGCCTTTGGGCAGATAACCAGATGCTGGGACCACCAATATTTCAAAGGTACCATTCTTAAACACAGTCTCCGTCTAGTCGTCCATGTGGATTCTTGCCTGTGACTTCAGACATGCCATTCCAAAGATGTCTTTCACATTATGTTCTTGCCATTTTCTGAAGCAGCTCTGGAAATCTTCTTTTGTGAGTATCTTTATGAGAAGTGATCAAACATACCCTGAGTGCTCCTGCCAAGGGTCATTCATCGGAAAGGCAGGTTGATAAAAATGTGATGCTGTATCCTCACCCATCTTAGTCATTGCATCTGGCATTGTGAGATTTCTGGCTCCTCCCTAAAGTCAAAGCGATCATGAAAGTGAAACACTTTGAATTGATTCGGGACATCGAGGCAGCCGTGGCAGTGCAAGTAAAGACTCTTAGAAAAGAAGACTTCCAGAAGTGCTTCAGAAAGTGACAAGAATGACGGGATAATTATGTTCGAAGCAAGAGAGGGTATTTTGAAAAGGATTAGTGGAATTGAGCCTTTTACTCTAATAAATTAAAAATAATTAAACATTCACCATAGTTTTGGATCACCCTTTGTACCTCTCCTAGGCCTTCTCTCCAAATACCAACCATCTCCCATACCAGGGGGTCAGGGCTTCAACATTAGAATTTTTGGGGACACAAACATTCAGTCCCTATTAACCCCCTCTAGAGATTTCCCTTTACCTTCATAGAGAGCCAGGTACATTTGCGTATCAGGATGGAAGTTTTGGCATGGTACATCCAGAGGCCAGGTGAGGTTAGGTTCTCATCTGACCAGAGGTCACCCACAAACCCAGCACAAAGCTCCATGCAGGGGTTGATCCTCTCTGGCTGGTGGTGGACCTTCCCTAAATTTTGTGAGCGGAAGTACCACTTTCCCACATCATGTTGAGATGTGAAAAAAATAGAAAATGGCAAACTTTGAGTGTGCAGACTGATAATTTGTGGTCACCTCTGCATGTAAACCCATCCATCATTCGATTGTCAGTGTTCTATTTCTTGCCCCAAGGGCTCCTGCAAGACCTAGAGGTGCATCTGCCTGCTTTGGCTTCCCCATTTCCCCAAGTTTTCTTGGCATATCCTGAATCTTGCAAGAGTGGGGAGAATTCTCATCTTAGCCCTGGCCTACATCCCCACACAGCCCATGGTGGCTCCCAATTCCTGCTTAACAGGGAGCCTCAGGGAGGACCATGGTTTATCAAGTTCCTCTGTTGGTCACTGGACCCTCTGTAATGACACCAGAGGACATTGACCTCCACTACTGCACAAATGGTCACCATCTTGCTTTACCCTCCTGGGACTTGGGGTCCTCTAAGTTTCCTCTGCTACTTCTGTTCTTTCCCTGGTCCAATCTTGTTATAGTGGCATGCTATTTGGACACATTCTATGAATCCAAAAGCCCTGAAACTTTGGTATTTTCTAAAATATACAGTTGAAATTACTGCTGCATTGCCACTGTTGAGTTCCTATGGTGGATAAGACCTATACCAAGACCAACAGAGACGAGGCAACGAGAGAAGTCATTTTCCATAATGCAAACCTTGTGGTTCAAGACACAGCTAAGCACTGCGAGGTATTTATTCAGGATTATCTGTAGTCATGGTTGGTTTCTACCCTCTCAGAGTTTATATGACATTTACGTAATGTGCATAATATAATTATATATTTACATGAATTTTTCTTGTTTGTATTCATATATTTATTGTGAGCACTGCAAACCTGCATCCGATTAATTTAAAAATAACATTCATGGAAATCCTTTTGCAACAGGATGCCTGTTAGACAGTCATTGTGGGAGTGTGCCTATCTTTTAGAACTTAGGAGGGGCTGACAAGGCTCAGTCCATTTGGAAACTGTCAGAGCCGAAAGGCTGCTGAGAGAATTGTCAGGGCAGACTTTTCACAGACAGGGAAAGTGTGGCTTCCAGAGAAGAAGTGATTGGCTCAAGGAGTTGGGGCTCAGGTGTCATGGGGCCCTCTTCTTCTAAATGTCCACCTCCACCCCAAATTCATGGCCAGCTGCCTTGTTAGCAGCGATTTCAGTTTTCACCTTCATGTTTCAGCGTTAGCTTTGTGCTGTTGAATTCTTTATAATTTATATTAATTTATGTCATCTAATAATTGCACGGTCGAATTATATCATCGTCACCACCATCACCACCATCACCACCATCACCACCATCACCACCATGACTGCAGCAGCCCTCATTGTCTCTGCCCATCACCAGGGCTTGGTGTCTAAAGAGCTCTGTGTCCTATACCAGGAACCTCTAGAAGCCCACGATCACAGCCCTGCTGTCGGTCTCTTTCAGATCTATATGTCCTTTGTCTCTGTTAGGTATTCCTTTTCATCTTACTTTCTAAAAGATTCTTAAAAGAAGATGTGAAAATACAAATAAATTTTAAAAGCAACAGAATGCTAATAATTCCACCACCGCCATGGAATGCCTTTCCCTCTGTTCCTGTCCATGTGCCTGTGTGCACTTGTTGTATAGGTCATTCTTCATTCTGTCATTTGCACTGAACAAACACATTGAATTTTCCCACTTAGTCAAAAGTTCCAATGTTAAATTTTAATTGTGGTAGCACACACGTAAAAATTACCATCTTAATCATGTTTACACATATATCTTGGTAGCACAAAATAAAGCCGAAACTCTGTAACCCCTTTCCCCTTGCCCCAGCCTCTGGGACCCACCCTTTATACTTTCTGTCTTTATGAATTTGGTTACTCTGTGTAGCCCCTGTATGGATTATACAATATTTACTCCATTATGGCTGGCTTACTTCACTTAGCATGACCTCCTCAGGGGTTACCTATGTTGCAGCATGAGTCAGAATCTCTGGCCTTTTAAAACTTGAGATCTATCTATCATCTATCTATCTATCTATTTCCCTCCCTCCATCCCTCCATCCATCCATCAGTAGATCCACTGCCATAGTGGCCACACAATGTTGCATTATACTGTTGTGTTATAATGAACATGGACTGTTTCATTCATTTATTTCCCCCCTATTTAAAACAATGTGTCTAGTTTTCATTTCCCTAAAATTGGAATCAAGCAACGTCCCATCATTCATGCGCTCATCAGCTCTTAGAGTGCTTACTATGTGTCAGTGCTGTCATGGGATTGGGAAAACAGAAGGGCATAGGACATAGTTCTTACTCTTAAGGATCTTGTATTTGAGGGGCAAACAGATATGATTAATTGACCAATGTGACCCATTGCCTGGGATACAACAAGCAGTTTCCCCAATCCACCCACTGTTATTTCTCACTTTCTGTTACACTTCCCAGCAGCATCTACATCTCCTTCAGAGGCACAACCCTGAGCTTGCGTTTGACAGAGTGGTGAGCCCAATCTGCTCAGGACTCTGGGGCTGGGAGGCTGGCAGGAAACCGGCTTGGAGCGTGCAAGGCTCTGACCCTCTGTACACCTTCACAAAACAGCACGATCAAATCCAGGCCCGAATTCATCACTGGGGAAAGATCACTTCCTGCTGTCCTTATTGTCTGTAGCAGCTCCAGTGACATGTGCTGGCATGATGAGCCCCATTTAATCTCACTAATGCATCCTTTTCCATGGGCAAACAGACCCAGGCCCTTTCCAAATGAGTGGAACTCAGCCACCACTTACCATAAAGAATCGCATTAAATGCTAATGGGCACCTGCAGACCCTCGCTCGGCCTGCTGAGTGATGGGCCTTGCTCTGAGGGCGCTGGTGATGGATGTTGCCCAGATTCAAGTGCTCTTGACTTGAGGTCCAAAGGTTTCAGTAGATTTGTTGTCAGTTCCAAGTACAAAGTTCTATCTACCATATGCCTGCAGGAGTGGACTTCCATCTACATAATTTTTTCTTCTAGAGCATTCCAGAGTCTTCTAGAACATTATAGAATATTCTAGAGTCTCCTAGAATATTCTAGAGGGGTTCAAATTTTCTCATCACTGCTTTCTAATGTCAAGGGCAAAGCAGAGACCTTGAAAACACTGAATGAGGCCACTCTAACAGGGAACAGAGCTTTCGATGAAAGTAGAGCAAGGAGCACAGGGCAGCACCTACCTCCCAGTAAACCTACTTCTCTTCACATGCTCTTCTGCCCCACAGGGAGGGCAACAGTCCTGCTTGGCAAGTGGCTTCTCCCCTGGAAAACCAAACTGGGTGAGGTCATGGGAAAGGAGTCAGTGGGCCTTTCAGAAGGCCTTTTAGGGGAGTTCTGACATGAGGTTTTTTGGGCTCTTTCTTTCCTGAGGAGGCAAGAAGGGTCCTTGAGGCTTGGATGGGGCCTGTAGGGTTTCCCAGGGGAGGAACCAGCTGGTCATTGAGCTAGAAGCCCTTGCCAGCAGCAGGGCATGCCCTATTTTGTACCTCTCTGTAAAAGTGATTCTAATTATCAGTGGATAGTGGGGCAGAGCTGATTAATGCCCAGATGTTCTGCAGACCCGCCCTCCTCAGGAAGGATATCATCTCCTGGCATGTCCTGCGGCCTCATGGATTGGGCAGGACACTGAGAAGAAGCAATGGAGAAAGGGAAGGGCCACATCAGGAATGGAGTGGGCCATGAGAATGGGCATGGCAGGGCCAGGAGTCAGGGTAGGGCAGGAAAGAGATCAGATGCTGTGTTGGGGGCTTTAGTGCTGGTGAAAGGTGGAAGGTGGAGCAGAGCAGGGAGAGTCTGGCCATGGAGTTGGAGTTGGGCCTCCTTCCATGTTCCTTAAGAGATTTCAGAAAAAATTGAAATGATTTCTGGCTGCCAAACTGTTGTTATTCAAAAGCTACTTTGCTCGGAGCTGGACTCTATCCTGATTTTAGTTTGGTTGTATGTCCTTGAAGAAGCTGTGACCTGAAAGGCAACAATAGCAATGACTACTTGCCTTTCCTAGGGACTACGTATGAGGAGGGTTTTCTAATTCCATTCTCACCACAGCTTCTTTGCGCATCAGGTTTTATAGATGAGGAACCTAAGCTTCAGGGAGAGAAAGTGATGAACCCAAGCTGCACAGGTGGGGAGCACACATAAGCTCCTTGGTGAGAGCCACATACTCTCTGGGGGAGCTGCATTGGGAAGATGGGGGTGGTTGGTCCAGAAGAGATCTGGAGCCAGGTGCCATGGTGCACACCTGTAATCACCGCTGCTTGGGAGGCTGAGGCAGAAGGATTGTGAGTTCCAGGCCAGCCTGCCTGGTGACTTAGCAAGACCTTGGAGGAGGTGGGAGAGAAGAAGGAGGAAGAGAAAGAGAAGGAAGAGGAGAAGGAGAAGAAGAGGAAGGGGAAGAAGAGGAAGAAGAAGAGGAAGGAGAAGAAGAGGAAGAGGAAGAGGAAGGAGAAGAAGAAGAAGAAGAGGAAGAGGAAGAGGAAGGAGAAGAAGAGGAAGGAGAAGGAGAAGGAGGAGGAGGAGGAGAAGAATAAGAAGAAGAAGAAGAAGAGGAAGAAGAAGAAGAAGAAATAATAATAATAATTTGGGGTCCCCAAGGAATGTGGCTGGCAGGGTACAAGTGGCAAGAGACTCGGGAATGGAGGATCTCATGTCCCTCTTGTCTTGCTCATTCGGGGTCCATGTTTTAGGCACCTGCCTCACTCTGGTCAGAGCAGACCCCAAGTTTCTTTCAAGCTGTCCCCTGTGTTCGCGCCTCCCCTTGTGACCCAGCAGAGCTCTGCAGAGCCCTGGTGCAGTGAAGAGCTAAGTGTGTGAGTGCCACCCTCCACGCCGACTTGTGCACTGAGTGTGGGTCTCCTGCTGCAGCAAGACATTCAGTCAGAGCTGGGCATCCCCAAAGCTGTGAGGTAACTGAAAGAATTCCCACTACCTCGTGACACCCTAGTGCAGCACACTAGCTTTGTGTGTGTGGTGATGCTGTTGTAAACCCACCTACGGTGCTGCCAGTTGTGCAAAAGTACAGCACAGCTGGGGGTGGTGGCGTAAGTCTATGATCCCAGTGCTCTGGGAGGCTGGGGCAGGAGGACAGCCATTTCCAGCCCAGCCTGGGCAACTTAGTAACTTAGCAAGACCCTGTCTCAAAATGAAAAATAAAAAAGGGTTGGGGGGGATGTAGCTCAGCACAAAGACCTTCAGTTCAATCCTCAGTGCTAAGAAAAAAAAAAGGAAGGAAAGAAGAAAGAAAGAACGAATACAGCATACACATAATAAAACATTGCTCCTGGTTTTGTATTTCCGCTGCGATGCTTATCATGCAGCCTGGCCACCACAGCAGCTAGGAGACCTGGGGTTCCTAGAGCCATATTGCATGGCACTTGGTGGGGGGGGGGTGCGTGGACCAGGATGGGACAGCATGGACCGTGCCAGAAGGAACCTGTGCACGGCGGGTAGCGGAGCCACGCACCTCTCTCCTTTCTTCCTGCCTTTTCCTATCTTTTTTCCTTTCTCTCTCCCCTTCCTGTCCCTCCTTTTTTTTGGCAACTCACTCTTACCTGTTTGGCTACTGAATAGCTTGCTGCATGCGCCAGCGCCAGAGCAGGGCAGACTCAGCCCGGCTTCCCAGCTGCTGCACTGTGGGGTTAGCAGGGCATCCTCCTCCCTAGGGTGTTGTAAGAGTGACAGCTAAGATCAGACCTCTGAAAACGAAGGAAAAAATTGGGAAACTGGGGAACTTGCATAATGAAAACAACAGCAGTGGTAACAGAAACTAACTTCAGCAGTGACTATTGCTCGATGTCTGTTAAAAAGTTAGTATCTATCTTTGGATACTATTGTCGGATGCGACATCCTGAGTACCACATCTCAAGGCAGATTATCACCTAGGAGGTGCCACAGAAAAGAGCCAATTTCCCATTTTAAAATGGGAAAATAAAAAATTTGTTCCCTCTCTCTCCACTTTTTGGGTTTGTTTTTGCACTATGGGGGATTAAACTCAGGTCCTTCACACTGAGATACCTTCCCAGCCTTTTAAAATATTTTATGTTGGGACAGGGTCTTGTTAAATGCCTAAATTGCCCAGGCTAGCCTTGAACCTGTGACCCTCCTGCCTCAGCCTCCCAGAGTGCTGGGATTCTAGGTGTGGGGACCACACCTGGCTCCTCTCTTCTGTGAAGATGATTCAAGATCTGAATCCCTTCATCTAAAATTTGGACCTGGTACCCTTCTCTTAGGAGTCCGCCTTCCGATCAGGTGTGGCCCAGATGAGCTCGGTCGGGTGCACTTGCAGAGTCGGCAGCCAGCCCCGGCTGCTGTGCGCCAGGAGGACCAACCTGCAGCCAGCCTGGGGCTGGGCCAGGCAGGGACACCATGCTCAGCTGTCCTTTGTCCTTTTTTCTCACCCCAAGTTCCTTTGTTATTGGACACAACTGGCCCTTCCAGAGTCCTTTATCCCCAGCTTGTCCCTCCCCAGGGGCACAGAAGGGAGTTACACACCTGTGTCGGGGGTTCCTCATTCTCCTGCCCATCAGGATCCCTGTCACAGCCTCCGGGGACAGGAAGGACCCTGCAGTGAGCCTGGGAGAACTCAGGAAAAGCAAACTGGCCTGGGGCCCTGCAAATCTTTCTCTCTTTGCTCCAAGCACTTGGGGAAGAGAGAAGATACAGTTTCCACTCAGACTCTTAATAATCCGTAGAACAAATCCAGCATAACTAGTGTTATCGAGCTCCCACTGGAATCAGGAGCTGCATCTAAGCACTTGACGCTGCTGTATCTGTTATTTCTCACAATGGTCTTCTAATTCGGTGTTGTCACTTTGCCCATTTCACAGCTGAGAAATCGAGGCTCCGAGATGTCAAGTGATTTACTGGAGGTCACACAGCTTGAAATGGGCAGAGCACTGGTTCCACTCTCGAGAGCCCAGGACACTGAGGTGGAGGCTGAGTTGACCTGGCCACCCTGGGGGTCTTTTCATCCAGCCTAGGAGGGGGTGGCCAGGAAGAATTGTGACTTCATTTCTGGTTGCTTCTTGCAGGATCTAAGGGCAGGAAGTAGCACCACTGTAGACTTCATGGCAGAGGTGGGTGGCGGGGGAGGTCCCATGTCACCTGAGTCTGGGAGGAACTGCAAAAGGCTCAGTGCCATCTTTTTCACTATGGAAAGCAAACATTTACTGGTGCAGATTTTTACACATAGCAGATTAAAGTATACAAAGATTATAAGCATCCATAATAAGGCAAGTAGATAAAAAACACCCCACCAAGTCTAGAAATGAAAAGAAATGGTGTTGTCAAGGAATATTCTACAGGTGATGGAAAATTTGAGTTAGGGTTTGAAGGGATGGATAGGAGTTTGCCAAGCAGAAAATGGAGGAAGAGGAATCGTCTTTAATCTGGCAGAATGCCTGAGGTGATGCTGTTGAGCATTCTCTAATGCACTGAGAGTCTCTGCTGCTTTATTCTTACCATTCCTTTTAATCAAGTGTTTTGATAGGACAGCATGTAGAAGTTAAGACAAATACATGGAAAATCTCAAATAATCCTCTCCCTCAATTTCCTATGTGGTCTTTGAGGCAGAATCTTTTCTTAGAAACTCAAACAAGCCAATTCTAAGTGACTCAGAATTCCTCAGCTGCAGATTGTGGCTGGAGATGAAAGTGTGGAAATGGAAATATAAAGTCTCCAAACATCTTCTGCACATTTCTCCCAGAGGGGCAGCATGGGAGAGTTTGTCCACAAGACCTAGGCAGAGTCACAGGTAGCACTTGATTCTCTGTATCAGGCCCTGCCCAGAGGTAAGAATCCCAGAGGATTTTGTTCTGCTTATTGCAGTCCCCTGAAGTCTGGAAAGAGAGAGTCGTGAAGAGTTGTGCGCCTAACTGAAAGCCTCTGAGTGTAGCAACACTGGGAAAGTGTTGAGGATGAACATTCCAGAACATTCCAGAACATTCTAGAACATTCCTTATGCTCGGGGATCAGAAGCCTGCTTTTGCTGTTGGCACTGTAAATGGCATCTCCGACCACTGCTGCTCAGTATAAGGAGTACTGTGCATTGTTTCTGGGCTGGATTCTGCTGTAGGTCCAGGCTAGCTCCAGGTCTCTCTGTCCTGGGTCACACTTCCCCAGCATCTGGCCAGGTGACACCAGGCCGGAGGGAGGGCCAGCCTGAGCACCCAGGCAGGTGCCTCCTTCTGACTGTCACACTGGACCTTCTGAGATGTTCCAACTGGAGGCCGAGGCTCTTGTTGCCACTGGTTACTCATCTGGCTGGTCTCCAGGCGGCCTGAAAGGTAGCTCCCGCCAAACGATCTTGGCGTCTTCCATGTTTGCATCAGTTCTGCCAAATTCCTGTGGTTCTTGATTATCACGTCAAGCCCCAGGCATCAGATAGCCTTTCTGAGATGGAGGATGAGCACGGAAGGCCCAGCTCAGCTTGGCCAGGAGCACTGACCTTGGGCTCAGTTAGGAGGACACCATTCTGCATCCTCAGGAACCCACAAAAAGGCCCCAATCCAGACTCCCCAAAGCATGGCAGGTGAGTGTGGTACAAGTGGGCCTGGGATGTCCGTGTGAGGACTGCAGAAATCTCATGACCACTGGTGTTCCTCATGTGTAACTTTCCTTCAGCTTGGCCCCGAGGGTGTCCCCATCTGTCTCTGTGGCCATTATAGCCCCTCCCCCAAATAAGTCCCCAGCCCCAGGAGGGTAAGATGGTGGCATTGACACAGAAGGAGGTTGGACGTTAAAGCAGCCAGTGTGCTCTCTACACACAATCCCCTGGTTCACTGACATGGGCACTGCTGATCTTTCTGCAGGTCTGTCCACTGCAGTATTAGTGGCTCTCCCAGCCCACCATGAGGCTCACACTGTCTCTTAGCTACCTTTCTCATCACTGGGACAAAATGCCTGAATCCACAATTAAAAGGAGGAAAGGTTTATTTGGGCTCATGGTTCAGTCTGTGGTCAGCTGGCTCCAAGGCAGGCAACATGGCACAGAGGCCTGGTGGAGGAGAGCTGCTCACGGCATGGCGGACAGGAATCAGAGAGAGAAGAGAGGTACCTTGGGTTCACATCCACAATGACCTGGCTCTCCAACCAGACCCCACTTCTTAACAGCAAGTCAGCTACGGCACCCCTAAAATCTAATCACCTTCTAAAGATCCTGCTTAGGACTGCATGAGCCTTTAGGGGGAGATCTAAAGCCATAAAACATCAGGGGTTCTGTTCTGGAGCCTTCTCTCCCCTGTATTCTCCTCTATGGACACTTCTGGTCTCCACACAAGATCTTCCTCCTAGAATGCTGGAGGAGGAACGAGGCTCCACTGCAAGGGAAGAGCTGAGGGTGCCCCACGGTAGTGACCCTGGGACAGCACCCAGGGCCTGGCCAACAGGGGCCCTGAGCAGAATGTCCCCAGGCACAGTATGGAGAAGAAATGAGAAAGCCTCCTGCCTTCTCCCCAGCCCCAGGCTCCCTCGGGGAGAGGTGGTGAGACTGTAGAGCTGCTGCCCAGCAGGAGGTGGCACTGGGGATTCCAAGGAAGGAGCCCAGATGGGGTGCTCCAGCATAGGGCTCCCCACCAGCTCTGCACCCTGCTCTGTGCATACGTGGCCAAGGGTCACAGGCAGTGGGATGCCATAGGGACACTGGCCCACGGAGAGGGCATCACCGCCAGCACCATGCTCTGCCGCTGCCCTTGGCCTCTGGTGGTCACTGCCAGTCTGGTGTCCGGGAGACTACTCCCAAGTGCTTCTGCAAACCAAAATGATCCCCATGCTTTAATCACAGACATCAGAAACCCCTCACGATCCCACTGGAATGAACATGCCAGGATCTTTCTGGTCAACCTTCTTTCTCTGTCTTTTTCTTTTATTCCTACTATGAGTGATCAGAAACTACTCTCAATTGTGAACATACCATCAGCAGTTTCCAGCACCACTGCATGTCCCCCACACTCTGATTTGCTAAAACAGTAGCATGTTATCTCATTATATGTTGCTCTATCAGACACTTCTATAATATGTTTTTCAAAATTGCTTAGATAACACAGGCTTGTGACACTTGGAAAAATAGACAAGAAAAATAGAAAGAAAAAGCTGTCTGTAGGCTTGCTAACCCAATGATTTTGGCTGCTGTTTGGTATAAATAGATGCATCAAAGACACAGGTAGTTTTTCAAAGATTGTGCCTTACTCTACACGCTGTTTCATAGACCACCTTCAAACCAACATATCACAGACACTGTCCTATGAAAATAAATTGTCTTCTACAAATTGATTTTAATGGCTGTGTAGTATTCCACATCCTGGATGCATGTTATTTATCCACCACTGCACATCATGTGAAATTGATTCCAAGATCTCATTTTTATAAATGACTTTGTTTTCCTTTTTCGCAAATTTTTACTTTTATATATCATGCCGTTATAAGCGTGATTGAATATATAATTTCAGTCACATTTCTGATTATCACTAATAGGGTAAATTGTTAAAAATTTATTTTTTTAGGGAGAAAGGGGTATTGGTCAGCTTTGTATTCACCAAGATGCAGTGCCTGATACCCACAACTTAGAGTAGGCAAGGTGTCATTTGCTGGAGGTTTCAGTCCATTGTTGGCTGCTCCAAGACAGAAGTAGCATGGTGGGAGGGAGCAGAGGAACAAAGCCCTTCAGTTTGTGGAGGCTGGGAAGCAGAGCAGGAGGACAGCACCAGAGAGGAAGGGGGAGGGACCATATATGGCACCTGAGGCCACACCTCTGTGCCCCCCCCCCCCCGAGATCCCCGGAGTTTGCTCTAGCAACCTGCTAGGTGTTTCTTAATCCCATGAAGTTGGCAGATCAGGGTTAATGGTCGCAAAAGGCCATTGTATTAGTTTTATGGCTGTGTTAACTACCACAAATCTGGTGGCTTCAACAACACATATGTTCCCTTTAAAGACAGTCAAGTGTCCATAATGGATCTGACTGGGCTAAAATCAACATGTGTTTGGGCTGTGTTCCCTTTGGAGGTCCTGGGGAGAATCTTTTCCTTGCTTTCCCTGGGTCCTAGAGGCCACCTGGGTTCCTTGGCTTGTGGCTCCTCCATCTTCAAAGCCAGCTGAAGCTGGTCCAGTCCACTTCTGCCACATCATTCTGACACTGGCTTTTCCATCTCCCTTTTCCAATGTCAAGGATTTGGGGTCACACTGGGCCCACTCAGATAATCCAGGATCATCTTATCTTGAGGTTAGCTGATTAGCAGCTTTAATTCCAACTGCTCCTCTAAGTGATGTAACACATTTGTGGATTTTGGAGATTGCAATGTGGCCATCTTTGGGAGGCTGGACATCTGTCTGCCACAGGCAGGGTCATAAAAATTAGGGTTTAAGTAAAAATTGGCCTCCTCAAATGGTGTGACCATTAACAACTTCTAGAAGCACATGTGATGACGGTCCACTCTTTATGATACAATATTGAAGACCAGCATTCAAAAAGAAATCATAGCCCATTCGAGTAGCTGAAACATGATATCTCACTGTGTCTAACCTCTGTTTCTTAATTACATGTTATGTAGATTTTTTTTTTCCCCCACTAAGATTTATCCATGGTGAATTCCCTGTTCACATCACTTTCTCATTCTTCAATGGTGGTGGGAGGGGGGTGGTGATCATCTTTTTAAAGAAAATTTACAAGAGAGCTTTTCATGGTAAAGCACGAATTCTTTATTAGTGTGTGTGTCAAAAACATTTTGTTCTGGTGTGAAGCTTACTCTTTCTCTTATATTTGATATACAGACTTTTAAAATATTTCTCAAAATCAGTATTTTCTTGTCTTCTTTTTTTCGTTTGTTGTTGTTGTTGTTTCTGTGTGTGTGGTACTGGGGATTGAACCCAGGGCCTAATTGAACTACACTTCTTACCATTTTTAATTTTTTATTTTGAGACAGGGTCTGACTAAGTCACTGAGTTGCCAAAGCTGGGCTCAAACTTGCAATTTTGCTGCCTCAGCCGCTCAGAGTGCTGGGATCACAGGTGTGCTCCCTTCTTGAGTTTTGTGGCTTATTATACTTAAAATAAATTTCCTTACCCCTTGTTACATAAATGTTTACTCATGTTTTTTTAGTTTCCAAGTCTACATTTAATTCTTTGGCTCATTTTAGAATTTGTTTTCGTTTCCGTGTGAAGCTCGGTATCATTCACCCTCCTTCCCCGTTCTGGTGTTATGCATGGAGCCTGGGGCACTTTACTCTCTGGATTGTACGAATGGGGTTGAGGAGCTCACAGGTTTTTCTCTTTAATCACAAAGGTGAGGCTTTTGCTGCCAAGATCTTACTTCTATTGTAACACAGATGTCGGCATCCCCCAGTCTTTTGGGGCCAAGAAGTGGAATGCGTACAATGAGAAGCCGGGCAGAGCCTTGCAGATACTGCTGTGTAGGAAGATAATAGATGCTCTGGGACCATTAAACTCTTTCGGAAGCCGCCAGGTGTTTATTTCTGGTTTCTACCCTTGCAGGGGCCGCCAGGGAAGCAGCCATTTTCTTGGTGAGCTCTTCCGCCCGTAACGCACAATACGCAGGCGCAGGAGCGACGTGCTAGTTCCCATGATGGCTGTGGCCTATGTTTCCCCTGTTGACTCTGCTTTAGTTTTCGGTAATGCGCAATATGGTGAGAAAGGAGAGATCCCCCTGGGGTCCAGCTGGCACCTAGCACCCTGCACCTGGAGGGATGGAAATGCCTGCCTCAACCAAGCCAGCACCCCTGGTGCCTAGGCTGTCCCTAGACGGGGTACTTCCCCATCAGCTCCTCCTCCCTTCTGTGCATTTCTGCAGGCAGAGGGACATTATGGGGAGCAAGATGGAGCGACTCCGTGGAACTCAGAAGAACTTCAAGGAGGAAATAGACGCCTAAAAATAAAACAATGGGAAAATGCAAATGGTAAGAAATGCATGTATTTTGGTTTAAGACCTAAACTGCCCCCAAAGTCCCATGTGCGTGGAAGGTGACCGGACCATGCGGCCGCCGTGTTCTCAGTGGATTCATCCGTGGAGGGGCTCAGTAGCTGAGTGTCCTGTTAGGAGGTGGGGTCTGCTTGGAGGTTGGTCCCAGGGGGTCTGACCTGACCCGAAAGGGGGTGTCCTTGTCCCTGGCTCCTCCCTTCTTTCTCTGCTCCCTGGCTGCCATGAGGTGAGCAGCTTTTCCTCTGCTAGGCCCCTCTGCCAGGCCCCTCTGCCATCTTGTTGCTGCCTTGGAGTCAGCCGGCCATGCACTAAATTGTGAGCCCCAACAAAGCTGTCCTTCTTCAAGCTGTGGGTTTCGAGTCTCGTGTGCTAGCGATGGAAAAGCAGCTGACGCAGCCCGGAAGGATTCAGCGGGGTGCTGAGACGGAGAATCCTGAAGAGCCTTCTGTACCCAAGGGTCTAGGGGAGCCTCTCGCCCTCACAAACGGCTCCGCCCACCCCGTGCACCCTCTTGCTCCCAGACAGCCAGGTGTTCTCTGCCTGCCCTGGTGGCCTGGCCGCCTGCGGGTCCCAGGGTGGGGCTCAGTGCAAATGTGAGTTCTTGGAGGAAACCTCATGATGTCCGTTCCACAGGAGGCAGCTCTGCTCTGTCCCTCTGTCCCTCGCTGTGAGCAGTTACCTTCCAGCTGGGCACCTGTTCGCTCCATTCCAAAGCCTTCCCCACGTGGGTCTCTGTGCAGTCACTTGTGTGCGGGTTTATAATGCCCCTGGGGAGGCCTGGCCCACAGAGGGTGCTCGGTGAGTGTTTATTGAGTGAATGAGCAAGAGGTGGCATGGACTCTTGGGCGATTTCGGAACTGCACACAGCGGGAGAAGGATGCTGCGGCCCGGCCATCGCTGGTGGGAGGGCTCCGCTTCCTGCTGTCAGCCCTGTTTGCACCGCCTCAGCCTGCCCATGGTGCTATGGCAGGCCCAGGCCCAGGGTGACCCTGGCATCCTCACCACCTGCACCTGGAAGCCCAGCTGTCTGCTGTGTGGACCTCCAGGCCAGGAGCCAGGGTCCTGCTTCAGGGAAGCCCTGGGCTGTGCCAGCGCAGTGACATTCCCTCTGCTCCAAGGGGAGCAGCCTGCTGTGGTCTGAATGAACCCCCAAAGTTCCTGTGTTGGGAAGCTGGTTCCCAGTGCCCTGTGCTCAGAGGTGAGACACCTGTGTGGGTGGTCGATGGCGTTGCCTTGGGCCCGGTTGGTGATGGCGGAAGTGGGCTCTCGAGGAAGGGAAGAGTCGGCCCCCTTCGATCCCGGTCTCTTGTCAGCTCCCTTCCTCATGGGATGGCTCCACATGGAGGCCCTGGGTAGATGGTGGCCCCTCCACCTGGAGCAATCCAGACTCTGGAGCTGCAAGTAGCAAACCTGCTCTTTATAGAGGGTCCAGTGTCTGGGATTCTGCTATGGTGACATAAGGGGCTAAGACACGGCTTTGTCCAGCATCTTAGCCTTTTAAAGATTGAGAGGAGGGAGAGAGCGAGAGAGAGAGAGCGAGAGAGAGAGAGAGAGAGAGAGAGAGAGAGAGAATGAGTATGAGGATAGAGGGTAAAAGGCTGGAGCTGAGACGCTTGCCTACTTTAGATCCCCTTGCTTGGCTGATGTTGGCCCAGGCTAAATGCAGCTGGACTGGACAGCCTGGTCCATGTTCTGTCACTGGTGGCCTTGGGGTGGTGGCATTCGGCTTCCCATAGAGAGCAAAGGGACGGGTCTCAGGGTCTCAGGGGACCTCACAAGGACCCCCGTCCCTGTGGAAGGATCTTCTTTACCCGGCACCAGAGTCTCCCCCTCAAATGCCAACCGCTCTGAGTCTCCCCCAACAGCTTCCTCGGCCCCGCCCCTGTGTCCTGTGGGCTGGGGGGACACCTGGCTTGTGTCTGTGCAGTGCCCACCTGGGCGACCAGAGGCACAGCAGGCAGCAGAGATGAAGGGGACCCTCCCGCCCTTGGCAGCTGCGGATCTTTCTGTGTCACTTTTACTCTGAGATCCAGGAGAGGGAGAGGCCTGAACCCGAGACTCCCTGGGCTTGCTCTTTTTTTTTTGATAGGGTCTCACTGTGCAGTTCAGGCTGGTCTTGAACTCACTGTGTAACCCAGAGTGGCCTCAAACTGCAGTGATCCTCCTGCCTCAGCCTCCTGAGTGCTAGGATTACAGGTGTCAGCCACCACGCCCAGCTTCCTGGGCTTGCTCTTGAACTTGAGTCCAGAATGGCTGAGGCCAGTGCCCTGCCCTGGGCCAAACACAGCAGCTGGGTCTCCCGCGGGGGGGGGGGGGTGGTGGTCTTGTGTCCTCTACTGCTTGTTCCTGTAGGGACTCAGGGCCGAGGCAGGCCCTGCAGTTAGAGCTGAGTTACACTGCTGAGCTGTGTCAGGTGTGGTCGGTCCTGTGGTGCCGCTGTGTCTGTCTCTGCTCCTGCTGGACCCGCAGATGACACCGAAGGCTCCAGGACGTCATTCTCCGGGCTGGAACTCACTCAGGTCTTGGGTATGAGTCACTCCCCCCAGAAGTCCTCCTGTCATTGGTGAAACTCCTGGTCATTCCTCTTTTTGGCTGGACGGAATATTCTCTAGGAAGAGGAACAGTGCAGGTCTGTAATCCCAGCACGCTGGGAGGCTGAGGCAGGAGGATGCCAAGTTCTAGCCCAGCTTAGACAACTTAGTGAGACCTTGTCTTAGAATGAAAAACCAAAGAAGGGCTGAGGATGTAGCTCAGTGTGAAGGCCCTGGGTTCCATCCCTAGGACCGCAGAGGAAGACGGGGAACCAGTAACTCTGCTTGTGAGTGTCATCCTTGCCCCTGACCCAACACATTGAAGACATTCAGTAAATAGTGATGGGATGAACAAATAGCCAAAGCAACTTTGTCACGGGGTATAACTTTCCTAGGAGCTTTTTGTCTTTTAAATCAAAACCAGGTGCTTCAGTGTCTGTCCCTAAACTCGGTACCCTGTTGGGCTTGCCTGTCCTACTGATTACTTCAGTCCCCTAGACTAGAATTCACCCAGACCTGGCAAGATGAAAAACACACTTGTATGCATGGGTACACACACACACACACACACATACACACGCACACTCCAAAGCTGCTTCCAGGCATTTTTTTCCCTTTTATTGTACGCAAAACTCCCATGTGCTTTTCTTTTATGAATTGGACCCTTCTGTTTTATAGCCAGCACTGTTGCACTTACTACAAAGCCATGTTATGGCCAAAGAGTCTTTCTTTTTCTTTTTCCTTTTTTTCATTTTTATAGTCCTGGAACACGGCCCCCTCGAGAGTGCCACTTCACAGAGCAGCGGCCAGTAAACTTGGCTCGCGAGTCAGCAAAATACTTCCTCCAAATGGACTGTTATCCTTCACCTTAACGAGCACACCCCCAAAAAGCCCTCTGTTTCTACGGCTTGTTAGGTCTATCATCTTTTTAATTAATAGTGTTTTTACGAAGCCATCTGAACTGTGTCATTTCCATTATCAGAAACGCATTGCCATTAATGAATAATTTTCATTTCTGATCCCTAGTATCATGCTAGTTGATCTCCTGTTTCCATGCCTTCGAATGATAGCATCGTTTTCTGCCCACGATCAAATTTAATTTGGACTCTGATTATATTATGCTGTTGAGACTGAAGTGTCAATTTTTGTCAGGCAATTAGGAGCTATAACCTGTGAAGTTAAGTTTGATAGGCATTGTAATTGGATTGTTACAGTAATAGCCTGGAACGTTCCTTTTCCTCCTGCTTCTTTGATTCTTGATGCATACTCTCATTGTGAGAACAAAGACATTTGGTTATTATACAACCTTGGGAGGTTTCAGACAACAAGATTGCAAGTTGAAGTTTGTGCGGTGAGCGTGCTTGGCTGGAACTTGAAATGTGGGACGTGCGAAGTTTGAGGGATTTGGGAAAAAAATCACAACAAAGGGAACGGGCTGCAGAGAGCATTGTGTGAGAAGGGAAAGTTAACATGGCTCAGAAGTTAGTTTCAAGGTTTTAGATCAGTTGCAAAGAAAGCAACTGCGGACGGCTTGGAAGTCCTGTCTGTTTTAATTTTCCCTTCCTTCCTTCCTCCCTCCCTCCCTTCTTTCCTTCTTTCCTTCTTCCCTTCCTCCCTCCTCCCCTCCCTTTCTCTTTTTCTCAGCACATATTCACCTCCCACCCCTGGCCCACAGTAATAGCAGTAACCACACCACTTCCTGTCCGTGGGACAGCTCCACCCCAGGAAGGGGGAGGCTGGTAAGGAACAGGTTGGCATATTTGTAACAGGACAGACTCTGAAGCAGGGGAGGAAGTAAGGCTGGGGAGGAGACCAGGGCGTGGGTGGGGTGTGGAGGTGGCTCTTCCCTGCAGGCTTCTTTGATAGGTGGTTTCGGAAGGGTCCAGGGGACACCACGGGACCTGCTGTGTGGATGTTTGGGACTCGCATTGCAGGCAGAGGGACCAGAGAGTGCCAAGACTCCCAGGCAGAGTGTGTGGTGTGTTCACGAGGCTAGAGGGGCCGGAGTGGGCAGGGCGAAGGGCGGGGCGAGAGGGCTGGGCGTGGCTGCAGGGTGGAGGCAGGGCGAAGGCTGCAGGGTGACCGGATGCGGATCCTGCGAGGAAGGTGACCCACGGTTCCTGCCGAAGGGCGGCCAGGCTGTGTCCCTGTTGTCTGTAGGGTTTGGGGTCAGGACTCTGCTTTACTTTATGAAGCCAGAGCTTCCTTAAGGGTGCCAGCGTGGGACGGAAGGATCTGAAGTCGCAGGAGGTGTGTGATTGGAGAGATCAGCTGGGAAGAGAACACCGTGGACAGCGAGTGGATCCCAAGGCCATTTAATGCAGCCGGAGTGGCTGGTGACTGGGGACAGCGCTCACCCGTATTCCCCTCCTCTGGACTCTGAATTTTCCGGGTTCACCAGGGACTGCGACTCTTATTAAAAACCGCATCTCCAGGTCTCATCCTGACATCCAGTGCCCAAGCCCGGAGTGGACGCTCGGTTGTAGCAAGGATCAACTGACGAATCCTCGATTCTAGAAAAGCATGGCTGAGGCGTGGCTGACTTCCTGTGCCGCCATCACACTGGAGGAGGACAGTGGGAAGGTCACGGCTCAGGTGGCTCCAGCCCCAGACCAGAAGGAAGCACCATCTGGGGAAGGGGGACCTGGTTTCCCATCCCTTCACTGCTACTTCCTGGCCGGGCTGCTCACGACAACTGGGTCACTGTGCCAAGCACATATTGGGGCTCCCAGGTGCCACCCCCACCCCACATCTCATGGGGTTGAGCACAGATGAGAAGCTGGTTAATAAGGACTTATCCTCGGTAATAGGAAGGACGCAAGTTTTCTCTGCCATATTCTACTTCCTAAAGCTCCTTTGCATGTGCTGCTCTCTTGATGACGCAGTGAGAGCAACTCCCGGACAGGTGACTGAGGGTGATGGTGACAATGACGGTGACCATGGTGGACTGCGATGGTAACGATGCTGATGGTGAATGAGGCTGGAAGGTGCTGGCTGGGACGGAGAGGTGACGGGGATGTACGCGGGTGGGGTGGGTCGGAAGCCGAGGACCTCACCCAGGTAATTTGGCCTGGTTTTCCTGGTCTGTGCAATGGTGAGACAGTAGCGCCTCTTGTGTCTCAGTGAGAGCCAGCTGCAAAGGGCTGAGCTCCGCAGCGTGCAGGGTCCTCGTGCCGGCTGGGCCCAGACCGAATCCCTCTCTGCTCTGTTCCCCAAGCGCATGGGCTGAGCTCAGCGAGTTCCGGGCTCCACTTCCTGAATCAGCTGGGTGAGAAATCTCAGGCCTTGCCTCAAGGGCTTCCTGGCTCCCTGCAGGGTCTTACAGGGTGCCTGTCAAGGGCAGCTGGTGTTAGTCACTTTGGGAAGCAAGAAGAAATCAGGGAAGGCTTCCCAGAAGAAGTGACGAGGAGCAAGGAGGGGCTTGCTGGGAGAGATGACTGTGTCAGTGCAGGCTGCTGTAACAAAAGGACCATGGGCCGGTATTTTACCAATACGGATTTGCTTCATGTGGTTCTGCGGGCTGGAAGTCTGAGGCCAAGGCATAGGGAGGTGCAGTGTCTGGTAAGGCTTGATCTGGCTCAAACACAAGGTGCTTTTTCCTGCATCTTCAGGTGGCCAAGGGGGAAAACAAGCTCCCTGGGGCCATTTTGCTCACTATGTATTTTGTTGATTAAAGCCAGGGCTTTTTTTTTTTTTTGATACCAGGGATTGAACTCAGGACCTCGTGCTTGTGAGGCAGGTAGCAGAACCACTGAACTAAATCCCCAGCCCAAACCCAGGACTTTGACACTGAGCTGCATCCCCAGCCCTTTTTTACTTTTTATTGAGCCAGGGTCTTGCTAAGTTGCCCAGGCTGGGCTCAAACTTGCAATCCTCCTGCCTCAGCTTCCCAGAGTCCTGGGATGACAGGACTGTACCACAATGTCTGGCTTCCCTCAGGCCACTTTTATATGGACACCAAGCCTATCTTGAGGCCTTCAACCCCAGGACTAAGTCATCCCTCCCTAAGTCCTGGCCTTTTATTATACTTTTAATTTCATTATTTGCAGAAAAAATTTTATAAGTATTTTATCTACACGATGAATTGGATTTTGCCTGTTGGCCTGCAAAGCCTAAAGTATTTCTTATGTCTGGCCCTTTACAGAAAAGCTTGGCAAAGGCTCCCTGAAGGCCCTGGGGCAGAAAAAGCATCTCCACTCATGGAGTGGCCCCCTCGTGGCCCAGACCCTGCCCACATTCTCAGATGCCCTGGGTCTCCTAGCTCTTGACCTTGATTTTGCAAACTCACACATGCTGCCTGGAGGCCTGGTGAAGTCCAACAGCCCTGTAAATTCCCGGGGCGGGAGTGGACAGGGGAGGGATTCGCATGGCACTGCCTTGTTCCAGAGCCCAGGTCCTGTCCACCCCAGCCTGCTAGATCTCCCTCTCTTTAGGGCACACAGTTGCAGGGCCACCGTGCTGCTGTCCCAATAGATCTTTTGCAAAAGGGAAAGGCACAAGAGGAGGAGGGAGGGAGAGAGGCGAGGGGAAGAAGATGCAAAAGGAATTAAGATGTATTATGCATGTGTACCAACTCCCCATAAACAACGGGATCATTACCTACTGCAAAAGTGTACCAGTGAAAATAAAAGTAAATAAAGATAAACAGAGAATTGGCAAAAAGAAGAAGGGTGGGGGCTGGGGCTGTAGCTCAGCGTGAAGGCCCTGGGTCCACATCCCAGTGCTGGCTAAATAAAAAGTAAAAATAAATAAAACCTTGCAGCAACCCTTCTGAGTGAAACTCCCTGTGGGCTCCAGGGCCTCCCCCAGAGCTGGGGTAGCGCAACTTCGACACGAATGCCATTTCCTGGGTTCGTTCGGCCAGGGAGCTCCGTCCCCTCCATCCGTCCTCCAGGCCACAGAGACGCGGCTGGTGCCTTTAAGGCGCCCATGCTGGGTGCCAGGATGGGCGGGGACCTTGGCTTTGGCCTCCTACCCGGCTCCTCTGGGCAGGAAGAAACCCAGGGCTCAGAGAGAGCCCCCGAAGCCCTGGAGGTGCACTCCCGCTGCTCCCCCGGTGACCTTGCCGGCCAGAATACATTTTCGAAAACTTAATGCAAAAGGTGAAAATGCGCACATTAAGAAGACAAACCCGGTGGTGGTGGCTTGCGTGGCTGGGATGGTCCTGGTCGGTCCTCTGTATCAACTTTCCATCCCCGCTGATCTCCAGCGATGGCATAATTATCGCAGCCAGGCGATGGATACCTCATTAATGGGAGGCTCTTGGGCAGGAGTCGCCACTAGCTCTGGGTGAGACACTTCCCCCTCAGTCTGGGTGTCCTTGATTACAGAAAGAGAAATACTGCGCGCTTGCATCCCACCAACAAACACAGCCCCCGGAGCCGGGGGACCTGTTCCCCACTGCAGCTGTTGGCTCTGCAAACTTCCCTCCCTCATCCTCTCCCTAAAGCTGGAGACCTTTAGAAGGTTTCCCATTTCTCTCTGTCAGAGATGTTTTAGCCAGCTGGGGGCAGAGTTACATTCTAGAAATTACAGGGGATGAAGGAAAAAAAAATAAAGTGAATATTACAAATACAGTAGTCTTTCGGATTCTGATCTTCACTATTAATGCATTATAAAACAACTTAAAAAATCCTATCAGGAGAAGTGATGTTTGAAGCCACGTTATATTTTAAAGTGTCAGGACACGGGCAAGTTTACATTTGACAAGCAATTTAAATATTTCAATATATTTTATATCTTTAAAAAAATTGCCCAGGATCAAAACCTAGATGAAACTCTTTCATTTGGTACCTGGATAGGAAAACATTGAGTTACAAATCTTTTTGACAATGTGGATTCTGGGAGTTACATAACCATTTTTAATCTTCTGAAATATTTCATTGCCCGGGAGAGTGAATCAGGGACTGGTATTGTGTGCTTTCAGATTCATTTGTCTTAACACCCTTTCACTTTCTCCTTCCGCTTTGATGGTCTGATTAGTTCTCTACCTAAATACGAGCCTGAATTCATTCCGGGCCTAAGCCTTATCTCTTTCCTCAGTGGAGGCTTTTTTCTCCCCCCGCCACGCTTCAGAGTGAATTTAGTAGTGAATGGTGTCTGCTGCCTCCAAAAAGCCCGTTTCTTTCTCCCTAAAATCAGAACAGCAGAAACTGCAGGGCCTAGTGCTTCCTCGCTTCCCGTTCAGACTTGGCGGAGATTTACTGAGCACCTACTGTGTGCCGGACACCTTGCTAAGGGCAGCCCTGCTAGGAGGCAGTACGTGCGCAGCACCGCCCTCTTGGCTCCTGTGAGCTCTCTTAGCCTGTTTGTCTCTGCCCTGGGAGCAATGATGTGGACCCCAGCACAGGGCAGGAGAGGAGTCGGACTTTGGTGGTCTGGTCCAGTCCGGCCTCGTCTGGTGCCTTGTAGGCAGCAAGGAGAGGGCCGGGGAGGAGAGGCGGCATCAGGGCGGGCCGGATCTCTGGAGCCTGGGAGGCGGGTGGCCCCGGGTGGCCTGTCCTTGTCCCGTCTCCGGCCTACTGGTGGCTGTGCAGCAGGCCGCTCTGAGTCAGCCCCTGGGAGATTCCAGATCTCCGTGGAAACCTCCCCTGGCTGACATTTATCGCTTCCAAAATTTCCTTTGCAAATTCTTTCCTTCTCTTGTTTCTTGGCTCTGTCAGCCAAACAGTCTCAGGAGCCATGGGAGGCCCTGCTGCCCAGCTCCCCGGGGTGGTGGCGGAGCCCAGGCCCCTCGGAAGTGCTGCCCAGTGAGGGTCACCCCAGGTGCAGAGCTGAGCTGCCCCAGCTGCTGTGGGTGTCCACGCTGGGGCTGCAGGGATGAGGAGCTGTGGCACCCAGAGGCGGTGGGTAGGTAGGGTGTAATCCGATATTCGGAACATACGACTACTAAACATTTTGGTTTGTGCATCTGACACTCAAATTGCAGGGCGCCTCTTTCTTTGCCAGGGTGACCCCCCAAAAGGGGTGCTCCGAGGGGGCCTATTCCGATGCAGAGGGGCCGGGTCACTGCTTCTGTTGATGTTGGGGCTGTAGTGGCTGCTTAGAAGGCGCGGCTTAGAGGGCCTTCACTACCCCAGCCCGAACCCTTGGCCCAGAAAAGGGTGAGGTCACGCTGTGTGCTGACTGGTGACTCTTCACATCGGAGCCCAGGGACCATGCCAAGCAGAGGGCCGTGCCCACGTTGTCCCATGGGGGAGTCTGGAGTCCAGGGTGCTTTGGGAAGTCTCGCTCAGACCACAGAATCCCCAGGGAGGGCCCAGGGCTCGGGTGGACTCAGCACCACGGTAGCAGACAGGCCAAGGACTCTTCACTCTCCCTCTCGCCCCCCTTCCTGCTTTCCTTCCCTTTTTCCCCTCTCTTCCTCTCTTCCTTTCTCTTTCTTGTTTTCTTTTCCTTTTAATATTTTTTGGGGTACTAGAGATTGAACCCAGAGCCTTCACCCTGAACTTCATCCTCAGCTCTTTTTAAATAATTTTTTATTTGGAGACAGGGTCTCACTAAGTCACTAAGTTGCCCAGGCTGGGCTTGACCTTGAGATCCTCCTGCCTCAGCCTCCCAGAGTGCTGCAATTACAAGTATGCAGGACCACACTTGGCTCATGAGGCCATCGTTACATGAGGCCACGTGGAGTGTGTCATTCTTCTGGTCCCAAACCCTGGACAGAGGACTCACCTGGCTGCTCCCTCCCATCCTTCAGGTCCCAGTTTTTCTCTCCTGATCCATCCTTGTCCCCTGGGCCCCCTGCTCCTTCTGGTATTCGTCTTACACGTGTCACTTTGCTGCTGTGTTCCAGCACATCCGTGAAGCCACTGGAGCCCATGTCCCCTGCAGGAGCCTTGGGGCCTGCTTCTGTCCTACAAGTTTCTAGTGAGGGGGCGCTCTGGCCCCGGAGTGAGGGACTTGAATGTTTAGGGTCACGGCGATGCATCTGTTGTCTCTTCCAGGCATCAAAAGCACCAGGGCCTGGAAATGTGTCCTAGGCATCTGGAGAGTGTCACTGCAGCCTGGGGACAGAGTGGCCACTCTGCAAAAGGTGCGATGGGCACTGCCCAGGCCCCATGGAGCTGCAGGCTGAGCGGGAGGAGTCCAGGGCCGTGGCTGCAGCCCTGGAGACTTCAGGCTTTCAGAGCCATGTCGCCTTGGAGATCTCTGGTCCTCATTTTATACAAAGGAGGAGAGACCCATCTTTTGCATAGGGGAAGGGGACCAAGAGAGGAGGGAGGGGCAGGGAAAGGGATGAAAATAGAATTAGGATGTGTTTTGTGTGTGCACCAACTCCCCACAGTGATTGCTATCAGTGTGCACAGCAAGCATGGACTCATAAAAAAGAAAAAAGAAGTTAGACCACCACACACCAGAGACACTGACCATAACAGTGATCAGGACAGAGTGCCGATTACCGAGCACCCACTAGGTGCCAGGAGCTTCGTCCCCATCTCACTGAGAGAAGTGGCTCCTCCACCCAGGTGACACGGAGGCCAGCACAACTGTACCCAAATACAGGATGACTCTGCTGGGTGAGGAAAGGCCCAGGTGATCCAGAGCCAGGGTCCTGGCCGTGTTCATCCTCTGCTCTCCAGGTCACTTAGTCCCAAAATGAACAACTGAAAAGTACTAATTGATACTTCATCAAATTAGCCTGTTAGGAAGATCGATGGTACAATCGCTGCAAGGAAAATCAGCCCAGCACTGAACAATGTAATTGTATGTGGTTTCAGTGCAATATTAAGTTTCCCTGTGATCATGTGAAATTTATATTTTGGCTCCTGGATTTCTCTCTTTAAGGATTTGGTTGTGGGGTGTTAACATCTAATGGGAGAAGAGGGCAAATGCCCCACAAAGGTGGTTACAGGGCTTGAGGGTAGGGGGAGGACTTGAGCAATCCCCAGACTCCGGGGATCAACACCTTCGTCCCTGTTAAATGTGGAAGATGTGTTTGTTTATCGCTGATGCCGAAACTCCAGCCCTCTGGATGCATACACGCCATCGGAGTCCATTTCCAGATGAGAGAGAGAGGGGTGTGCCAAAGGGGACCCTGCTTTCTTGTGATGCAGGGAAGGCAGTGCGGGGGGCTGGAGAGGAGACCCTGAAGGTTGGGGCAGAGTCCAGCTGGGGTCCCCTGCCACATCTGCTCTGTGGGGACTCTCCTGTGAGAGACCTGAGTGGTGGCCAGTGCCTGCCCCTGCATCTGGGCATTGGAATGGGCCCTAGCACCACCCCGAGGTGTGCCGAGCTTATGCACACCTCCTGGCTTTGTCCTCGAGTCTTCTGCCTGGTATTGGTTATGTATTTTGCAAGATCAGCTCTGGAGTTCCTTCTTTCCCCATGACTTCCTGGCTCATCAACCTTCCTGGGGTCTAGAAGACAAGTGGGCATTGAAAGGCATGAACCACTCCAGCAGATGGATGACCAAAGAATGAGCCCAGGCAGGGGAACCCGGGGGTCACGGGGAATTTCCTTGTGTGCACCACACCCTTCCTCCTGAGAACTGCTGTGACTGTCATGTCCCTGTATTTTATGTAAGCCCTCTATGAGCTCTCTGATGCTACTCCCGTGTTCCCTGCTAAACATTGGACTTGCAATGTTTCACTCAGATTTCAGAACAAGGAAAACGTCTGTCTCCTGTGGAGAAATGACACCCTTGGTTGTTTTGGGGCAACACATGTTGTATAGCATTAAGTTTCTCTTTTTGCTTTGGCCACTAGGAAACCCAGAACATGGTTCTGAACTCAATTACCGGAACTGTGCTCATGCTTATTTGTCAAAAATCACTCTTTCTTATTTTAGGTTCTCTTTTATCAATCTTATTTCATGTTGGCTATTTTAGCTGCTTCAAATCCCTTTTTTTTTTTCCTTTAAATTGAGCAACGTGGGGTATAAATACATCTGATGAGTACATTTTAAAAATAATCTCTTGGAAAAATAACACTCTGCTATTTCAGGACCCAGGATCTGGGTTACAGATTATCTGAGCATCTGGGGTTTCCTGGTGACCAACAACGGGAGACTCAGCCCATGTGTGGGAAGCCACTTTGTCCCCCTACAGGCCACCCCCGAAGGCTGTGGCCTCCCCAAGGCCGCCCGGGCCTTCTGCCCCTTCAGCCCACAGTGCGGATGTGCTGAGCACTCTGGCCAAGGCTGACAGCCTTCCTGAGCTTGCTCTTCAGATCTTACAGGAGCTGTGTGGGAAGTGGGCGGCAGAGGAAGGGAAATGAGGTGAGACTGCAAACCAGCCCCATTGTTTCTTACGAAGACAGCAGGAGAAGGGGATTTTTAACCTTGTATCGGGGCCCTTCCCAGTCTGGCCACAGTGAGTTCCTTTGCCTCTGCTGCCTGTCCTATTCCTGGCCCTTCCATCTCCGCTCAGGGGTCACCTAAGATATGAGATTCTCTTTCCTCCACCTCTTGCCCTGGCCAATTCCAATGTAACCCTTAGTACCCCAATGACACAGCTACTCCTTTCGGAGCAAACTTTCTGATCTCCCTACTCCTACATAGGGTAGATTACTCATGATGATGATGATTATTAGTATTGTACCTGCAGAATCAATGTTGATGATACTTTCACAGAGAAACTTGTCCCCCGGCTGTGATGGACAACAGATTTACTTAGAGCAGTTAAGAACCTGGCTACTACTCTGACTTAAATGGCAACCATGCCACTTAGGAGTGATCGATTCCTCTGTGCCTTGGTCTCCAAATTTGCAGAGTGAGGTAAAGAGTCCCCACGCTGGGTGGATGGGGTGCACATAACAGTGCCTGGTATGCAACCATCCGGGTCTGGGTCAGCTCTGATCGTAGCACCATCTCCACCTCAGCTTCTCTCGGTGAGGCCTCCACTGTATTCCTCTCTTACCTTTCTCTGAAGGTCACTGATGCAGTTTCAGCAAGGGACTCTGGGGTGGATAACAGAGAGGGCACTGGATTCTGCGAGGTGTGATTTTACCTCCCAGGAACTCTTGTTGACTTTAGAGGGCAAGGTTCTCCCCGTTTCCATCCAGGGACAAGCTCACCTACAGCCCTGCCCCAGGCCTCAGATGAGCTGTTTCTGGAGAGGACAGCGGGGTGGAGGCCCCAGGTGACCCATCCTCCCTTCCTTCCTAGTCCTCCCTCCCCATCCAGGAAGGAGGCCAATTCTACACCATGTGCCCCTGACAGGGGAAGTGGCCTCCCAGGCACAAGCAGGCCCTAGGGAAGGGAGAGAAGCCGCTTCTTCCCAAGGGGCTGTGAGAGACACAAGGCACAGACTGTGGGCTTGAGCTACATGGTGCTAGTGGGTTCCAATTGCTCCACCACCCAGTGGCATTGGGCTGCAGCCCAGCCTCTGTAGTGGGATGCACCTGTGTAGCATGGTCAGACTCACACCATCGAGGCCCTGGTGCAGGAATCAGGCCCACAGGATGGCTACAGCCCACAGTGGGAAAGACACTCTGGCCTGCTACCAGCTAGGCTGCTCAGGAGGAGCTCACTGGCACACCAGCCAGCATGCCCAACCCTCAACTCTGGTGCCCAGAAGGTTTTCTGGAGGAAATGATGTGCTCACAAGACCTCCAGGGATTGAGCTCTGACATTAACCCTAACCCTAATTCCAACCCTATCCCTAACCCCTAATCCTAACCCTAACACTAACAGCTAACTCCTAACCCTAACCCTAACCAAGTGGGCCTGGTTGAGTTGTTTTGAACAGGTGAATCAATCAAGGTTTGAAGACATTTTTCAAATTTCCTGGACTTCCTCTTTCGGCCTCTCGGTGAGCTCCCATGCTGGCTTTGCCTAGGTGGGGACCGGGTCAAAACTGAGAGACAGAAAGCTGCTGCTGTGGCCTGGTGTAGGCCACCTTTGTCTGTGCTGCTTCACAACCCACGATATCACGGTAATGACACCAGGCTCACTTGATGCTTTGCAGGCCCTGATTGTCCCCATTCATGACGACAACCAAGAAAGCATCAGTTCTGCTCAAATGTCTTGCAAAACGTTAGCAAAAAAGCTCCTCCTTGAAATGATGTTCTCCACCACTCCAAACAACATGCCATCCCCACAAGGCTTCCCTGGGCTGCAGAGGATTTTTTTCTTTATTCTGCAAGATTATGATTTGTGACTCAAAACTGTTACAATAAGCAGTCCCTAACCACTGTTCAAATGGTGGCGTTTGAAGAGATGTCTCAACTGTGGATAATTCACAGCTGGAATGAATCTCTTTGGAGGAAACGACACTTCTTTCTGGTGTTCGGCAAAGTATGATCGAATGAGTTAAAGTATAATAAAGTGTGGGGGGAATGTCGAGATATAAAAACCGAAAATAAAGATAATTTAATCATTAAAATTGGCGCTGGTTTTGAGGACATTCATTGCTATGGAGATGGTAGAACAGGTTCCAGCTTGCATTTTAATGGTGAACTTAAATAAATCCAAGTCCTGGAGAGAAACTGCTCGCGAAGGGAATCTGAGCTAATCAGTGGAATAGCTCCGACTTGGAGTTGAAGCCTGGTAGTCGTTTACAGTGAAGAACTGGAATTATCCAAGCCCTGTCTGGCTTTCGAATTTATTTTCAAGTTCTTTGATTTTTGGAGTCAAGCCCAAACTCCCTCACCAGGAAGGTGGGGCCTTCCTGATCCAGGGCTCCACTTCCTTTCCAGCTCCCCAGGGCCTGGAGCATCCCTCTCCTTGGCATCCGGTGACCCAGCCTGCATGTCCTTCAAGGGCAGTCTCAGAAGCTCCCCCACACCTGTCCCATCTCTTCATGACCTTGCGCTTTGTAGGAACCAGCACAGGAAGTGATGTCAGGAGATGACTAAGAGCATCTGGCCTGGGGCCAGACTACTTGGGTGCTCATCCTAGTTTTGACATTACAGAGACTCAGTTTCTCTTTCTGTAAGGTGGGGATAATAATAAAACCAGCCCTTTAAGGTGTTTAAGGAGTTTCCCCAGTGCTTGGAAGCTTTGAAGTGTCCCCCATAAACTGCCCATGCGCACCTCCCTATCATTTTTGAATAAGGGCCTAGGTATACAAAGCTCCTCTCTATCTCCCCACCAGAGTTCGGCTGCCTTGTGGAAGGAAAAGATGACTTACTTATCTTTGCAAATGGTATGATGTTCAGTAAATGTGCTTAATCAATAAATAGATATCTATACACAGCAGCCTGTTCACACCTGAGGGAAGGAGCCGTTGTCTTCCTGCACAGTAATGAGTGGCTCTACCTTTGCTATTTCTGGTGCATGTATCAGGGAGGGGACATCCAGTACCCTGCGTGCCTGCTTCTGAGTTAAGTGCTTTGTGAAGAGCCCTATCAGACAATCAGTATGCCTTGCATACCTGCTTCATTAAGGTAAGGCTACCAGTGTCTCTGAAGGCTGTTTCCAAATCTGCTCGCAGTTTAAGGTGGATGATGCGGTCCAGGGCAGATTCTTCCAGGCAGGTGCCTTTCATCCTGGGGCTCTGCAGGAAAGGTAAGGTTGGGCATGGAGGAGGCAGCCCCACCTCTCAAATGCTTGCCCTGGAAGCAGCGTAGAGCAATGAGAAAACCAGACCGCAGCTGGCTACTGGGGAGCTGGGGGGCTGGGGGACATGGTGGGGGCTGGACAAACCCTCAGGCTATGCCGGCCCTTGCTCCTCCAGAGACCAAGGCCGGCCTCTGCCCGACTCCATGCCCCGTGTTGTTATCTGTGTGGCCTTAGTGGCTGGAAGTCAGCCTTGATGTGAGCATTTACACCTCAGCTTTTGGCAAATGCTGCAAACATGAGGCTTCAGTTTGCTTTGGTTTTGGATAGAGCTGCTTTCACAGCACGCTTCTAGCCACTTTCCGGAGATGGCAGGGAGGACGTCAGTTTTGAAGGCCAATTTCTCCTCTCTGTGAAGCACAGTAAGAGCCCTATTTTAAGTTGAGTTAACTGAGTTACTGAGTTGTAACCACCGACCTCTCCCCGGACTGCGGAGTGGGTGGGCTTGGGTTGAGAGGGCCCTGCCATCTGGCCTCCCAAATCCAAAGCACCAGAGCGAGAGATTATTAGCAATTCTATTTTTAAAGTACACATGTGTTTATCCCTTCCAACCCCCAGCTCTTTTAGAATGATAGGGAAAAAAGGATGATCGCTCCCCGCCTCGTAACTAGGTTTGAATAGCACTGAGGCCACTTTTTTCCCCCTTTTATCATTATTAAAAATAAACTTTTCTTCCTTTGTCCAAGAAATGTTATAGGAAACATTATTGAATAGGATCCCATGGCTATGAGCATTGTTCTTTGACTATTAAGATCCAAATAGCATTTTTATTTCCTCTGCCCAAAAATGTGGTTGCTGACTATTTTTTACTGAGTATTTTCCTACTAAATCTCACTGCTAAATTGGCCACTTTATTCATGATGATTTCTTCAAATATATCATTCTTGTGGCACAATATGAATAATGAAGAGGAATATTTTCAAACACGTAAAGGCTCCGAGTAAAACTAATGGGCAAGGCTTTCTCGGAGTGGAGGGGGGCTCGATCTGTCCTCAGCACGCCCGGAGACAGACTGCTATGGCACAGCTCGGGGCGGGGCCCTCAGTCCCTCCCCATCTTTGGCCTCCGTCCCCAAGTGCAGGACTGGCCTGAGCATCTCCCACCACATCTCCATGCTGTCTTGACCTTGCCCACAAGGCCTCAGCACACCTGTCCTCAGCCTCTGTTGATGGGTAGGAGGGTGCTCTGTTAGACCTCAGCCATGGAAGCCAAGGCCAGGATTTGAACCCACATCCACCGATGAGGCCCTGGGAAAGCTCATGACTCCTCCAAAGCTCTGTGTCCGCATCTTGACAACAGGGCTCATTATAACTCGCAGAGTGCTTAAGCCACCTCTGAGAGGTCCTAGGGGCTCCCGTCATGACAGTTGTCATCACCACCATCCCTAGGATCTTCACCTGCCCATTTGGGGCCTCTGTCGGGTGCAGGGACGCTGGACTCTGGCCCCCTGGGCCTGGCCTGGCCAGGGCAAGCTGTGGCTGTGGCTGATGAAGGTCTAAATTCCCCACATTAAAAAACCTGGGCACTTTGGAAAAGGCCTACCTGTGTACATGTGTGCATGCATGTGTACACATGTGCAAATGTGTTTGTGCATGCACACTTGTGTTGCACACATGTGCACATACATGAATTGACTTCCCGTGACACGCTCCCTTCATGACACACTGCAGCCCGAGCTGGGAGGCCTGGGCTGCAGGAGCCCACGGTGCCCCTTCCCCCGCCACCCTGGGGACTCTGCTCTGGCTGAGGGCCCAGCCAGGCACAGCTGAGATGCAGCAGGAGAGCTGCCCACCTGCCCCCGACACCCCGACCTCACCCTACAGACCCTGCTTTTTGAAGGAGAAGCCCATTTTCCTGACCTGGCTGTCGAGGCACAGAGGAAAGGCCAGTTGCGGTGGCACCAGTTGTCGTGTATGGCAGCAGCCAGACTGGGCAAACCCTGGAGCCACCCGGGAGTCAAGTGGCAGAGCTCCTGGCTCTGTGCACATGTGGGCGTCGATGAGTGCCCAGGGGCCCCTGGGGGACCTGCCCTTTCCATCTCGCCCCAAAGGGGAGCAGCAGAGGTGCCAGCAGGGCCAGCCAAGCCTTGCTCTGAGCCTCGGGATGGCAGAGGCTCTGGCATCACAGTGCAGCCTACGAAAGGCGGCCAGTGTCAGATTTCCTGTTCCCAACCTCGACATCCAGACTCCTGGGGGCTCTGGCGTAGATGCCCAGCTCTTCGAGAGGCCGCTTCAGGGATGTGCCCAGCTCAGCGCCCACAGGAGTGACGGTGAGGAATGCAGCGTCCAGAAAGTGAGCACTGCCAGGCAGGACACAGAAACCTACATGCCTTCCTCTTCTCTGGAAAGTCATTTAGTGATGCCGCATTGCCCCATTCCACAACACACACATGTGCACACACATAGTAACACACATGTACAGCCACACACATATGTGCACACACAGTAGCATAGAGGCACGTGTCTACACATGCATGTGCACATCTACACACATGCACACACGTGCACACAGATACACAATGCATACACATATAGTTACAAACATACACACATGGACACACAGAGCTATGCATACATATCCACATGCATGCACACACATGCTTGTGTTCACATGCATAATGCATATGAAACACACACATGTCCACACCCACACAATGCACTTGCATATGTACATACCCACACACAGGCTCACACACGTACATGTGTGCACACACTGCTACATCTGGGCAGAAGACACTACAGTTGTTCCTCTTTGTCAGCTCAGGGCACCCAAGAAAATGATCTTGTTTCCTGAAGGCTTTTTAAATTTAAAATCTTTAATAGCATAGGAAAGACAAAGTCTGGGGAAAGAAAGAGCAAAACGCCTCAAAAGCTTGAAGGAAAAACAAAAGCAGGCTGATGGGATGGCAAAGAGGCAAAAATAGAGAGCTAAAATAAGAAAACAAAGTAAGGAAAGAAAACAGAGTAGGGAAATACTTCTACACGGATTTCAGGGTAGAGAATAGCAAAATCGACACAAAAGAAGTCTGAATCAGTGATGTGGAAGAAAACTTAAGACTCGTCCTAAAATGAAGATGCAAATAAAAAGGTAAAATGAGGAGAGAGAACGTCATCAATATGGATAGTGGATAAAAAGATCAATTATTACACCTTTTAAGGTAGAACCAGAATGATAGAAGTTATCATTTATCACAAAGGTGCTTGGTAAAAAAACCAAACTTGTTTTGTGAAGTGGTGTAGGAACCCAGGGCCTCACCAACACTTGGCACACATGCTCCACTAAGCTGTTCGCCAAGCTTGACATCTCTTTCCTTTTTCTCTTTCTTGGTGCTGCATGTGGAACTGAGGGCCTTGCTCATGGCAGGCAAGTGCTCTTCCACTGAGCTACATCCCCAGCCCTTTTTACGTTGAGACAAAGCCTCACTAAGTTGCTCAGGCTGGTCTCAAACTTTAAATCTTCCTTCCCCTGCCTCCTGAGTAGCTGGGATTGGAGGCATGTGCTACTCAGAGAAAATTTTCCTAAACTGAGAAAAGAACTAAGAAACGGGGTCTAAAGGGAGACATGGTGGGGTTATTTTAGACATGTGGACATTGAGAGTTAAGATCAAGAAAGGGAAAGTGGCTTAGTCAAGTTGGCAAGAGAGGTTGGGTGGCAGTGTCTTCTACCTTCTTATCAGCTCAGGTGTATGTGTGTGATGCACATGTGTGTGTGTTTGTGTAAAGAGAGTCAGAGGTGGAAAGAGACACAGAGGGAGAGAATCAATGGGAGGAAACAGTGTTAAATGTGGCAGTGGCCCGGGTTCACTGTCAAGATCTGGGGTCCAGCAGGCTGGCTCAGCTCTGTCTACCAGCCTGCCGTTCCAACCAGGTGACTCCGAAAGTCACTTCCCTTTGCAGTGGTTATTGTGAGATGCAGATGAGTGGCAGCAGGATCCTCATGGTCACACTCTTACGAGAGCCCAGTGGGGACAGGCATGTAGGGCTCCTACAAAGGCAGGTGCTCCACAGGGGTTATCTCTGTTACTGGTACTGAAAATGAGAGGGGAAAAAGCAGAGAGAGAGAGGGAGAGAGAGAGAGAGAGAGAGGAGGAGGAGGAGGAGGAGGAGGAGGAGGAAGAGAGAGGAGGAGGAGGAGGAAAGAGGAGAAGGAGGAGGAGGAGGGAGAGGAAAGGAGAAGAGGGGAGGGGAGGGACACAGAATAGTCTTGGCCACCCAGGTTAGGGGATCAGCCAGGCCCCAGGGAGACTGTCATGCCCAGGCTCCATGACTCAGGGCGGAGAAGCACGAGGACAGGGCTGAGCTAAGCAGTCAGCATTTCTAGGCAGAGCATTCTGGACCTCCAGCAGGACCATCCTGTCTTCAGCCAGGCATGGGCATCAGCACGGCTCTTGGCCACGAGGACAATGCCAGTCCGTCTCCAGTCTTCTGGCCGCCCTCCTTCCTGTTTTCCCTCCTGATGCTGCAGGCATTGTAGCTGGAAGTGGGGTGCGGGTGCTGAGGCTGTGGTGACCCCATCAGATCATGAGGGCAGAGAGATCCCATAGCCCCCCAGCCCGTTGGGGTGCAGAGGAATAGCGGTGGCTTCAGTCTTTCTGACCACACTCAAATGCAGACAGATGTGAGGGCTCCAAACAGGCTAAGCAGCTGGTTCTCACCACCCATCAGTTGCAGTGTTGGCTCTTGGATACACATCTCGGTTCATCCAGACCCACACTTGTTTGTGTGTATTGGGATGGAACCCACAGCCTTCACACTGAGCTACATCCCCAGCCCCCTTCTTTTTTTTTAAATTTTGAAGCAAGATCTCATTAAATTCCTAAGTTCTCCGGGCCAGGCTCCAACTTGAAATCCTCCTGCCAGCCTCCTGGGAGGCTGGCATTACAGGTGTGCACCATCATGCCTACCTTAACATTTTGTACTTAGAATAGCCATTTCTTTGGACTTCCAGAGATAAAATTCCAGAGATAATGCTTTTTATTATGTTTATATAACGTGACTCTCTTGTAAATGAATAAATCTTTAAAGGGTACAATAAACGATGAAGGAGTTGATTGATAAATGAGCAAGTGGAAGCCTAAATGACAGGATGGACAAAGTCTGAGAGAGACAGCATAGATATTTGTTATGATAATTTCCATGACCCATTAAAGGCAGGATCCCCAGGGCCTCTCCTTACACCTGACCTACAAAGCAATAAGGACACAGCACTGAAGAAAAGCCAAGTATTGGCCTCATTCTCCATTTCTTTTCATTTATTCTGGTCATTTTAAGGGAAACTCTCAAGGGCGAGCCAACCAAGAGTCTCCCTGTGCCCTTCATCATTATATGAGACATTCATGGAATTATGGGATCTCTTTGTTCGAACGAACCAGTGGGAGGTTTTCTTCTGAGAAGAGCAGGCAGGCAGCTGGCATGAAATCCCAGCACCTAGAGCTTGAAAGTCTCTGTCTGAGTGACCCTAGGCAGAGCTGAGTAGATTTAGGAAAACAGCATGGATGTGATCCAGATGCCTCCAGCAGAAGACATGCAGGGTGGACATTCACCAGGCAGTGGCAGTCATCCTTGTGGCCACACAACTTTGGCCTTGAAAAAGGTGTCTGAAGCTCATCTTGTCCATTCCTGTCCTTAAGGAGTCTTGGACTTCACCTTCTCCAAGGAGCCTTCTTTGATGGTTTCCTCCTCCCATTGTCCAGACAAAATTTATCACTGCCTGCTCTACTATTCTCTAATAATGGCAGGGCTTTCCAGAGGACATCATAGAGGTAGCTCTGCGGCAATCAATTGGAACAGGCTTTGCACGACCTTTATGGAAAAGCGTTTATTGGAACATCGTGGTGTGGCTCTGAGGTCAGAAGGGCTGGGTAACCAGGGTCTGGAAGTCATGAACTGGAGCAAGTCCAGGGGACTCAAAGTTGGAAACCATGGCTGCTGGGATGCATCAGTTTTGACCATTTCTTAGAGGTCACTCGCTCCATGGAGTGTCTGAATCTGCTTGCATCATCTCTCTTTCCTCGGGAGAAGATGGCAAAGTCCTCAGTTGACCCGACTTACCTTCCAAATCTCCACTGGAAGCTCATTTGTTGTTGGACAGTCAGAGAGAAGTCTATGACACCACTCCATAGTGCAATTGTTGACATGCACATCTGGACGAACCCTGGCCCCATAGGATTGTGGATGTCTCAGGAGGAGGGACTGTGCCTTCCTCAGATGCCTCATGAAAGAAGTTCAACAACTTCTTGGAGTTCAGGCAGCAGAGTGGGTGTGGCCAAGGAGGATGGACAGAGATGCTACCCAATCAGCAGCAAGCATCCTTTGCAGTGCTCTTCAAAGTTTCTTCATTACATGGATCAGACACCCTCAAAAGGATGGAAAAGAGCAGCATCAACCCCATAGAAGTCATCCCCTTTAATTCTTCCTAAAGTGGAGATGTTGGGTTGGGACACCCTAGCATGACACCTTCTGTTTCAGAAGAACTCTAAGAAGCCAGGAGTGGATGTTGGGGTTTCCCAATATTTCCTGAACTAGGATTTCTTTTCTTTTCTTTTTCCTGCTGCTGGAAATTTATTTCTGGTAGTCATTAAAATTCTGCTCCTGCCATTTGTAACAAATGACAGAAATCACTAGGTACAGTATGTGGAGTCTATGTTTGTGAAAGCCAGGGATGAGTACCTTCCAACACTTGGGGATTTTATGAATGATTTACATCTGGTGCTAAAGTTCACAAATGAAACGTAGGGGAAGCAGATGCTGCTTTTCTAGCCCACATCGTGCCTGCCCATACTGATGGGGAATTGGAAACAGCGAGGACTCATAAATCAACAAAATCTATTTTTGTGCTTCTTGATCTCCATTCTGAACATCCATACAACATCCAAACAAACGTGGTGGAATTAGTTCCCCAAGAAGCCAGAGCGGACGGACATGTTAATAAAAAGAAGAGGGGTGTAAGAGAGTTGATGGAGGCAGCAGGGGTGCAGGTGGGGGCCGGGTGGGGCCTTCACACCCCCTGTTCTGAAGGGGGGGACAGCAGCAGGTGCAGAGCGGGGCCAGCCCAGGGAGACCGTGCCCACCCTCCGGGGTGGCTGGAAGGAGAGTGGACCCGGGACAGGGAGGGAGGCTGAGTGCAGATGGAAAAGCACAGCATCTGGAAGTGGACTGGAGCCGCTAATGGGAAAATCATGGAAAGATCCTCATAAAGAAGCTAGGGGTCTGATGTCTTTGCACTTTTCATTTTTGTCTTTCTCTCTCTCTTTCTCTGTCTCTTTGTTGATCTTTCCTTCCTCTTTCTTACTTACCTAATACATTCATTTTCCTTCCTTCTGCCTTTTCCCTTTCTCTTCCCTTTTGTCTCTTCCCTTCTGCTCTCCTTCCCTTCCTTTCCTCCCTCCCTGTCTTTTTTCCTTTTTCTTTCCTTTCACCTTCCCTCCTTTCTTTCCTCTTTTACTTCTCTCTTTCCTTACATGTGCTGTACAGTGACTCATTCAGGAAAGCACAGCTTTCTTCAGAACTGTTTATGGGGCCCAGCCCTACAGAGTAAGCACAGGATTGTTTTTTCTCGTCTTAGAATTCCTCCCCTATTCTAGTCCAGTCCTTTGAGCTTCTCTTCTGAAGTCCATAAAAAGTCCAATCCATCACATGTATCTTCACTTTACCATTTTATGCATTTCACTCTTTTGTGCCTTATTTAATCAACAGAATTTCAAATTTTGTAAGGGCAGGGAATTTGGGGCTGATAACCTGTCCTTTTTTAAGGGGAGAAAGTATCCTTTTGTATGAGATGTGATGCCTGGATCCCCAAGCACCCTGTCAGGGATGCTGCAGTCCTTTTCCTGCCGCCTCACTGAATTTAGGCCCTAGCAAGAGCAGGAAGTGTAGTAGATGCTGTGGGTACAAAGGCAGTCAGAGGGCTGGGGATTTAGCTCAGTGGTGCGGCCACCTGCCTCGCAAGCGCAAGGACCTGAGTTCGATCCCTGGTACCAAGAAAAAAAAAAAGAGAGGTCACTGTTGGTGGGTAGACAGGGCTGCCCGTCACGGGAAGGGCTGGAGCCTCATGCTGGTTTGAGATTCAGAACACATAGGCAGGGAACCAAGATGGAAAGAGGGCAGTTATTTCCCAGTGTGAAAGCCCAGTGGCTTCACAGAGGAGGCAACTTTGGGATGAGTAGGAAGAAGAGGTGTTTTAGGGAGTGTGGTGCCAGCTCGGAACCCTTACCAGGCACTGGCCAGGAAGAAATGCCTGTTGCTTCTGCCTTTTCTTCTTCCTCCAGGAGAACCCCTTTTGTTATAATGAAGCAATTATTTTCTAAATTAATTGCCTTGGGAACAGTAAGAGTTAAGGTATACCTCACACTTTGTCGAACTTGTATCCAGAGAGGAGTTTATTCATTCACAGTTCCTAGCTGGTTGACTTTTATAAATGAAGCAATAAACACAACAATATTAAATATGCATCTCTAATATTTCTTCACATTTATTTCCATTGCCATCGTTCTCAAGTACCCACCGAATCCTTTGTTGGGATTTTTCCCTTTTGTATTTGAGTTTCTAGATGCAAGAGGCTTTTTGATTTTTACAGATTCTACTATACTTGGTTTAAAAAAAAGGAAACGAAGGAAAAAACACCAAACAACGCAACAACAAGGGAAACCATTTCCAGCTCTGTATCGAAGCCCTTGCTATATCTCTTTGAACACAAGTTATTGGTTTCTTTTGAAAACTCCAGGCTGGAAAGATCACAACCTTCTAAAAGGAGCCAGAGCGGGACACAATTTGTTCAGTTTGCTACATGTGAGATTAACTATTGAGTTAAAAAAAATGAATGCAGGTACTGCATTAATAGAGGAAATGTAATATCATAATTTAACACTTAATTTTCTGACAGTTCTGTAATTCACAGACCACGTCCAAATTTTCTAGAAGAAAAATCTCAGATTAAAATTATATATATAATTTGCATTTTACTATAATTAGATGCCTCTTTTATAGGGGAGTTTTGCTTGATCCATGGAACACTCTACACCCTTCTTTAGCAAGGAAGTTAGTAAAAGGAGGGGAAAAAAGAGGTTCAAAGTCTCCCTTAGTTACCATTCTGTTCAAAGTGTGTCCCCACCTAATATAACTTGCTCATGTCATAAAATACAAAGGAAGGTACTTTTCATGCCAAATATCAGAGAAGTGCTCTCTTTTCTATACTGCACGAGTTCAGAAATGATGTGTTCATTTTAAATTCCATTCATGTGGGTTCTAATAAAAGCTATTATAAAATACAGTTGTGTGGAGACAAAAGAGAGATAATATCACTATAGCTCAATATAAAATTTAAGTAATTAAGACATGAAAACTATTACACAATTTACTACAAATGTGGTGAGAATAATAAAATGTTTAACACTTCCCCTCCCAAGTCCTCTCTGGATTTCTTTAACACCTAAAAAAAAAAAAGGTTTCTGAAGGGATGCATGGCGATATTACAAAACAGATGGTTGGGGACACATGAGGATGGTAAAGAGGGGACAACGACGTTTTCTTCCTTTCAGGGATGACAGCACCATTTCCAGAGCGATGTGCCTGCCACTGTATGACCAGCTGATTCTACCTGGAGAAAATATGGAATTGCCTGCTGTCAACCTCTCCGCGACCCGATCAGCCCATTATAGGCTGTGTGACAGACAGTGACAGGGACCGTGGGCTGAGCCCGACTGGGGTCAGACAGGTCTGGGGCCACACGTTGACTGTCCTGCCTGCCCGGTTTGTGACATGAGGAGCCGTGAAGATGCACGGTTTTCCAATGTGGTCGGACCGAGTCCTATTTTCTTCCCCGACCTTCTAAGGTCACCGTCTTCTCAGGGTACGCGGGCGTGAAGTCTCTGATGAGTCAGTGGCCAGTTGTGCTTCAGGGTTAGCACTGAACATGCAGGACCTAGGTTCTGTGGGACAGTCTTCTCCCAGGGACAGGGTGTGGGTGCCAACACCATGACGGGCAGGGATGTGGCTCTTCTCGGTCAACTCTTTCCTCACTTTTCCCTAGAGAGCAAGGACCCGTGTGGTCCTGGTAAGTTTCTACTGCTCTGCCACACCATGAGCTTGCTGAATTTCATTTACTAATAAAGAGGGTGAGGTCTCAGATTTGGAGCCTACTTCCGGCCATAGTATCTTCTGAAAAATACAATGATTTTGACTTTTTAATTTTATTTTTCTGGGATTACCTTCTTTATCTCCTCCTCCTCCTCCTCCTCCTCCTCTTTTTTTTTCCAGTACTGGAGATTGAACTCACTCAGCAACATCCCCAGATCTTTTAAATTATTTATTTGCGTTTATGGTACTGGAGATTGTTTGAACCCGGGGCCTTCAGGCTGAGCTACATCCCCAGCACTTGTATTTTTTACTGAGATAGGGTCTTGTTAATTTGCTAAGTTGCCCAGGCTGGGCTTGACCTTGTGATCCTCCTGCCTCAGCCTCTCAGAGTGCTGGGATCACAGATGCCCACCACCACCCCCAGCTTGTCTTTTTAAAAGTTTTAATTTTGAAATCTTTGAGACAGAGTTTCCCCAAGTTGTCCAGGCTGGGTTCAAACTTGCAATCCTCCCTCTTCCGCCTCCAAATGTGCTAGGGCTTCAGGCACGTGCCCCCCCCCCCCCCGTTCATGATTACTTTCTATAAATGACAAAGATGTAGCTTTTCTTCTAGGGAAGTGACATAAATTTTCCTTGCAAAATACATTTATTTCAGATAAACTAAAAGGGGAGGACAGAAGAGCAGTTGGCTGATGCGTCCCAAATGCCACTGCACTGCCTGGCATGTTGGAGGTGCCCAAGAAATATCTGTGAAGAAGAGAAGTAATTAATAGGACGTAGGTTTGGATGATCGCCCAGTGACTGGTATAGATAATTGCTTTCTATCACAGGCATGAGATGGAACAAACTGTTTCTATTAAGATCAATGGCTCTTGTGGATAGGATTTTGCTTTTTCTTAAATGTTTGTCCACTCGGTTTCTTCTGCCTGGTATTTCTACAAGCCCTGAATCCTCTTGTTCATGCTCTCTCCACCACTGGTGCCCTTGCCTGCTCCTCTGTAATTCCTTATTCTCTGGGCTCCACTTGGAGATCTAGGTGTTTGTCTCTGGAGGCTGGGGTTCCTGCGGAACCCACAAAACTCAGGGCAGAGCTCCGAGAGTTACAGGCAGAGTCTAGATTTGAACCAAGTCCACCTACTTCTACCCTCCCATATCCCCCGTCTATCTCAGGGCCACCACCCATTTAAACAGCAGCAGGCACCAAGACTGGCATCCCAAGGGGAATGCATGACAGACTGGAAGGTGCTGAGGTTGGCTAATTCGGTGCACAGGAAGACGACAGTGGGCAGGGTCCCAAACATGCGCCATATTGCAGATGGCCACATGAACTCTAGTGCCCTAGTCGGGAGACCCAAAGCCCTGTTGGGTAAAATGGAAGTTCAGGAAAGGACTGAGGGATACCTTGGTGTTCACATTCTTTGCCTCCATGCACAATTGTGCTAATCTAGAAGAATATACTGTTCCTTCAAATGAATTGGGGATTATTTAAATCTTTTGTGTAGGCTTTACAGATACTCACAAGCTCCACCCAACTGTCAGACCCCACCTCTGTGCTGCTGTTGCGTACCCATGCAGGCCAGGCCCCCCACATCCTTCGCCCTCAGCACCCTAGGCCAGCCCCCTGCTGCAGGGGAAGACCCGGAAGCGGAAGTACACTGTGGACCCGGGGGATCCACCAACTCCCCTGAAAGGAGTCTGACAGTCATGCCACGCAGTCTCATTTCATTTATAATGTTGATTTGATCATTTTTTTCTACTGAAAAACAATGTTCATTATTGACCATTGGGAAAAGGTGAAAGAAAAAGGAAATCGATTCACTGGTTCTATCTGAAGACAATCAAATCAGTGACAAAAAAATGCTGATGTCAGTGGGTGAAATCCATATGCATTTATTTCTCCTTGTGCCCTGCCTGTGTGGATCCGAGTCTGGCATTCGGGCTGTAGCCCTGGTGACCACTGAAGGGTGCGGGGCTGAGGGAGTCAGGTGACTCTGACAAGGGGACCTGATTGTGCCATGGGGGAGAGGAGCTCTGGAGAGCCTCACCTGGCCACCCAGTGCACAGTCAGAGGTGTCGACATCACTGCTCTCACCGTTCACTGGCTGCAGCTGGTCATGTGACTCCGGTCCACCCTGGGCACCAGGAAGTGCCAACCTGTTGTGTCAGTGAAGTGGAGGAATCAGAAACACCCGGCGAACAGCATGAACAACAGCACATCATTACTGGAATATTTTTTTCTGATTCCAAAGAAATATACAGCTGACAGAAGAAGATCTGAGAACTTGGCAAAGCATGAGGAGCATAAAAATCACTTTTAGTCCTGCCACTCACCTATCACCTTTTAAGGCATTTGGGGCGTTATCCATTTTATATTCCTGTGCTTACATAAAAAAGAGGATGTTAAAAAAGTGTTTGGATCAATTGTATGTTCTATGTGTGCCCCATGATTCCTACTTTGTATACTGTGTGTAGTCTTTTGTAGTATTAAGCATTATATGCCATACCCACAATTATTTTTAACAAATTATCATTTCATAAGTGTATTATTTTTTCCTATTACATTTTAAGCCGACAACTCTTACCCACACCTTGCCTTCCCTCCACCCACTCCCCCTCCACTGACCTGACACTGCCATATCATTGGCTCCCTATCGAGTCACCAGAGGTGGTGGCACTACTGGGGGACATCTGTCCTTATCTGGTGTTAGGCTTGTCTCAAGCCAGGGTCTGGAGAGATCTCTCCTGTCTTGGCCAAGCAGTAGGTTAGGGTGCCTGCGACACATCCCCATGGGCATGCTTACTAGGGACAGGCCTTGAGCAGGTCACTTGAGGTCTCTGACAGACACTGTGACAGATCCTGTTCTCATTTCCAATAGAAGACGAATATTGCTGCCTTGCCTCGGCGAAATCATCTAAAACTCTTTATAAAGGCAATGTAAACGTCACTTGTTGGAAGATCTCTGTTTTTAAATTTCAAGTTAGTGGTAAGTTTGGACTTGCTGGTGTTTGTGGGGTTTTGCTTTTGTTTTTCTACTCTGAGCAGGTTGGTTTTCTCCTTTAGATAAACCCACATTTTCCAAGGTTTTCTCTTCCATCTTTCACCCACCCCTTGCCCTGGCACTAGTCAGCTTTGTCTTCCCGGAGAATCACCCTCCACTTCCCATTCGTGTCCTCAACCTCAACTTCAGGGCTTATGGGGCCACCCAGGCCGATGACGAGCCTGATGACAAACTCTTCACCCAAGTTCAGGTTTCCCTCCTCCATGCAGTCTGCAGCCGTAAGTGCTGTGCCAGTACCGCTCCTCCGTGCCCTCCCGACACTGCAGGAGAAAGGCCTGGGTCTGGTGGCCAGAGGGAGGTAATAACTCAGTGACATAGCAGGCTGCATTTCATATTGAGCTGAAAACTCCTTACAACTTTATCGGGACCCCAAACAGTCATTACATGGGGGACAAGGAACTGGCATCAAGCCATGCCTGACCATCCCTGCTCTCCAGCCCTGAGTCCTGGTACTCTTTGCTGTTGGATTTGTTTTACTTGGAAAATGGGAATATTAGCAAGTGGGGAGGACCAGTTCCTGAGACATTCTTTACACAGAGTCAATGCAGGTTAGAAGCATCTGATGACAATGATAATTACATCTCAGGCTATGGGGCGTGCAGCACCCCGGAATGTCCATCCAAATCTCTTTGCCCCTTCCTGTCCACCAGGGAGGCTGAGGAGAGTAGCACAGGGCTGGGTACACTGCCGTCCTCGCTAATGCCCGAGGTCACTTAGGGAGGGTGAAGAGAAGGTGGGTAGTGGGTGGGTAACACCCCGCTGGCTCAGGAAGGTGCAGTTTTACAGAGGGAGAAACTGAGACAAGCAGCTTGCTGAGGCCACATGAGTAGAAGTTTCCAGAGTTAAGAGTGAAACTCAGGCTGATTCCAGAGCCCAGGCACCTGATCTACCTGGAGGCAGAGCCACACCGGCTCCCACCGGGTTGCCTGAGCTCCCACACCCACCCACTGAAGGCCCTGGGTCCCCCTTCCTTGAGCTCCCACACTGCTGGGTGCCAGAGTCCTGTTGCTCCCTTTCTGTCCACATCTGTGCCCAGTGCAGGGCCTCCAGACCCTTCCTCAGGGACACAGTGGTTCTCTGCTTCAGTCGAATCTCTCTCTCCCCATTGTCCCCCAGATCCGCACCTCTCTCTCCTTAGCCTGTTGTACAGATGATATGAACGCATATGTCCATAAAATGTGTACACAGCCAGCCACGTCACTTAGCGACAAGCGACTTTCTGAGAAATGCACACTTAGGTGACTTTGTCACTGTGCAGGCCTCTCAGGGCGCAGTGACACAAACCCAGCAGCCAGGACCCAGATGTGGCTTCTCGATGCAGCACCAAAGCAGCCATCATGAAGGGTGCAAGGCTGCTGCCTGCGTAACGCCAGCCTGCCTTACAGTAATGTTTTTAGGAGTAGAAGAAGCATGCTCTCAGATAATGGCAGAAAGTCGAATACACAGACCAGTTATGGAGTGGCTGTATTTTTTTTTTTTTTTTGAGACAGAGGTCTCACTATGCAGTCAAGGTTAGCCTCGAACTTGTGGTGATCCTCCTGCCTCAGCCTCCAGAGTGCTGGGATTACAGGTGTGCAGCACCACACCAAGCCAGAGAGGTTTATTATCAATGCCCAGAGTCAGACACCATAGCTAACTGCACAAGCTGTACCGTTACACAACTGGCAGTGTTGTGGGTTTGTCTGGACCATGAGTAACCTGTCGTGCTGTGATGTGACAATGGCGACTGTGTCACTAGGAGGTGGAAATTTTTCAGCTCTGTCACAATCTTCTTGGACCGTCACGACAGTGTGTGACCGCCCCCTCCACTTTTCTGTCTCACCAACTTGAATGTAAACTGCTAGGTTTTGTTGCAGTTACTACCAATGCTACTGGAACAGAGGAGTCTGGTCAATAAGCATTTGCTGATGGCTACATGACTATTTTAATAAGCATAATTCCCAGACAGAATTAAACTGACTGCAGCAAACTAATTTTACAGCACTTTAGGACTAAACAGGCATATCCTGCTGATCTCTCAAACCCTGTTCAGGGTTCACCTGTTTCTCAGTCAGGGGTACCTGATCCATCTGAAGGAAGCCCTCGAATGGCGAAATATGACCTGTGCTATGGATGTCAGCTACGCACCTGTCCTGCCTCTTCCACACTGGACTATCCTGCGCTGGCTTCCTGGAGGGAAGCCTCCCACAGCTGGTCCCTGATTTCTGGCACATGGTGCATCCTTGTGGACACAGCCTATTCCAGCCCAGCCTCTTTGTGCCTGGTGCAGTGGTTGCTCTGTGTAAGCTGGGTGTGATGGTGCACACCTGTAATCTCAGCACTTGGGAGGCTGAGGCAGGACAAGCTCAGTGAGTTTGAGGCCAGCCTGAACTACACGGCCAGACCTTCTCTGAAAAAAACAAACAACCCCCCCCCCCACAGGTATTCACATATTGCTTTCGTGGTGTTTTTTTTAAATCAAAAAGTATAGAAAACTACGTCTTACCTTTCACCTCAATAAATGGTGTGTGTGTGTAGCCATTGCCATATATATTACTGCTGAAGTCAAAATTTCACTACACCACACTGACCTTCTCTATGTGCACAGCACATTTACATTTTCAGTGTTACTTAATGTAGTCTTCTGTTGCTAGTCACAATCTATGGACCCTCAGGTCGGTAAACTATGGCCCTTGGACCTGATCCAGCCTGCCACCTGTTTTTGTTAATAAAGTTTTTATTGGAACCCAGCCATGCATTTGTGTATGTAGCATCAGTGGCAGCTTTCCCACTACGAAAGCACACTTTCAAAAGACAGACTCCATTACACCTGCAATGTGTAAAGTGTTAAGATCCTCTTACAGTGAAAAAGGTTTGTCGACAACGGCATCAAACCGACTTCAGACTCACCAGTTGGCTGTGACCCATGGTCTGAAAAACATGATATTCGATCATGATGTTCTGATGATGGCCCTTTAAGGAAGGTGCTGTTGTTACCCTCATTTCCAGGTAAGATCTTTACCCACAATGCCTGACTAGTCCAGAGCCAGGCAGGTGTGACCTAGCTTATCCCACAAGTGAAGTTGGGGTAGTTGATGGCACGGAATGCTCCTCTTCCCTGGCAGGATGATATGCAAATAATATGCAAATATGCAAAAATAACAAGCAAACTTTTCAAAGCTTCTTATTGGTGGACTTTGGAAGGAATGTTGGTCTTGGTCATTGCATCTCTATGTACAACAAATAAAGGCACGCATGTATTCCAACGGGTATGTCCAGTGGTCTACAATTATGATTTAGTGTAAGCAGCAAATTGTTTTAATTTAATTTCTTTTTACCAACATTGACTCAGCAGTCCTGCTGGGGTCATTAGGGACCTGATGTTTTGGATTGAAAGAGACACATGTGATAGATGGCAGCCTTGAACGTGGCTCCTGAGCCTCCCACCTGAGGATAATGGACCCCTCCCCCCACATTGAGTGTGGGCTGGGTGCCCTCACTGGTTCCTAGCCACAGAGGATGGCGAAGGTGCTGGGATGTCATGTCTGTGGTTAGGTGACACAGGACCTCTGCACTCTGTCTTAGCCACACAGGCCATGGTGAGTCACTGCCCTCTATCCAAGATGGTGCCCAGTGGAGTTGTTTACTTACAGCGTCAGCTTTGTGTCCCTGTGACAAAATACCCGAGGAAGTCAATGTGAAGGAGGAAAGGTTTATTTTGGCTCACAGTTTCAGAGGTTTCAGTCCATGGATACTTGGCTCTGTTGTTTCTAGGCCCATGGTACAGCAGAAATATCATGGTGGAAGGGAATGGAGAAGGAAAGCTGTTTACCTCATGGCATTCAGGAAGAGGAGGGGGGGGGAGAGAGAGAGAGAGAGAGAGAGAGAGAGAGAGAGAGAGAGAGAGAGAGAAAGAGAGGAAGGTGCATGGAGGAGGTGCCAAAATCATGCCTCCATGGTCCACACCCTTTAGCTAGGCCCTGGCTCTTAATAGCCCATGGAACTATGAACTTTTCAGTGAATTAATCTATTGAGTTAGCACCCAATGATCCAGTCACTTCCCAAAAGCCATCAATTGGCCTTTGGGGGACATTTTAACTCTAAATCATTTCTTTCCAGTTGGATGTGGCTTCTTGTGGTCCTTACAGGTCTTCATGGCATGGATCCATCTCAGTTGCTCAGCCTAGAAACCCACGGTGAAAGTGGGGATGAAGGAGGCCTCTCCAAAAGGCCCTTGGTCCGACACCCTAAAGTCACACGTTGGCTCAAAAGGAGGCATGAACAAGGCCCAATATTACCACAAATAATTTGGTTTCTGAAAGTCAAAAATGAACCAGATGGCTTTTAAGGAAAACAGGACACACATCAGATTCCAATTATATTAAAATGATGACCCAATTTAGGGAAACACAAAGTGTCATAAAAATGTTTAAGTAAACAAAATCTGCATATTTATGAAACTATAATATTTGCCGGGCTCTTCACTTTGGAAAATGGATTTCTAAACTAGACGAATTGCATTCCAAACTTGCCAGTGAATCTGGGCTTGGAGAAGCCTGCGGTACTATTTGGAATTGCAGACTATTTGAAGAAGAAGAAGAAGAAGATGAAGGAGAAGAAAAAAAAAATTAGCAAGTGTATCAGCAGCCAATTCAGGAAGAGAAAAGGTCAGTTCTGCACGAATGTGATACATCCGGTTCTAATGCAACCAGGATCTGCAGCCCTGCCCTGCTCTGTGGGCTGAGCACTGACGCCTCTCTCTGGCGGGAGTCGCTGTCACCCCACAAAACTTCACAGCCACTGGCAGACCGGGCGCTGGGCTGGCTTGGCAGAGACAGCCTAGGATTTATCTATTTATTTTTTTCCAGAGAAATTAAAAACTCAGGGGGCACTTAAAATAAATTAGCAACTGCTCCTGACGGTGTCTTCCTCGCAGCGTCACACTCTCGCAGTTCTGGCAAGGACCGAGCTGCCTGCCGCACCATCTTTTCCCACCAAGCGCAAACTGCTAAGGAACAGTGTGCTCCTGCGAACAGGCTCGAGGAGGAGGAGGAGCAGGCACAGGGAGGGTGGGCAGGGAGGTGTCCGGATTGGCGGGGGGCTGGCGGGGTCACCTGGGCTCTGGGCATCTACGGGAGGCGAGGGAGGCAGCCAGGTTGTTCTCCATGCTACCAAATGGCTGCAGTGGCTTTCGCTTGGCACTTCCTGTCACCTCCGCCAGGGAGTGGCTCATTGAATTCCATGCGTAGCCTTTTAAGAAGGTTGTCTTTGCAGACAGGATGATGTATACAGCACCTCGCCTCTTTCTCCGCGAAGCATGCATTTGTGGAATGGGTGCTTATGTAGTGAGTGGCCCATGTGCCCAGCAGAGGAGGTGCAGCCGTGACCGAGGATGCACAAGGTGGTCTCCTGTGGTGGCGCCCTTGCTCTGGTCACCATCTGCAGTGTGCTGTGATGTCAGCGGTCACTTCCTCCGGGAAATACAAATCAGCGCCCTGGAGCCGGAAGTCAGAGAGAGGCTGCTCTGGACTCTAGTGGTGACAAAGGGTGGACATTCCATGTGCCATTCTGAAGGCCAAAGTGCTGGTCCCTTCCCTGGGTGCTTCTTCTGCAGTGACAAGCAGCGCCCCTGGGTCTGCTGCGTCAGAGGGGTGACGGTACCGGGCTTCAGAATTGCTCTCCTCACTGCCAAGTTTAAACAGCTGCTTTGAACGTTTCCTTCCTCTCCCCCTCAATAAAATCAAATGTTTCTTTACTTTTCCTTCCTTTCTTTTTTATTTGTTGCTTTTGGCTGTATGATAAAAAGCTACTAAATCTAGATAATATTAAATGAGAAAAGGTTTCCCCTCTCCTTCCCGATGAGATATTCATTTGTATTAATCTCTGCCTCCCAATAACTTTCCACATTCATCATCTATGTGAACAAAGAATTAGAAAGATAGAAATTTAAGAATCTAAAATGTCTTTTAAACGCACTGTATGATAGAACACTCTTTCTCTTATTGTATTCCACAATCATTCCTTTTAGGTGGCTAGCTTTTATTGAAAGGGCCTATCTTTTCTTAAAATTAATAAATTTACTGCCAGAAAAGTCCTTCATTACGGGAACCTGTGTAATTTCCTACCTGCAAATCTACAGATAATAAAAACCAGGGGCTCCTCAGTTCAAGACAATTTTGTTGGAAGCATCTAATTTTATCACAATGTCGCCTCCTCCAGCAGATTATTTTAAAAGTGCTTATTCCTCATAGTTTTTTTTCTTCTACTTTTTAAATTCTGGACTTTTTTTTTTTTTTAATTTTTGAGTAGAGGGAGGGTGGGGGAAGTACTAATTGTCTCTCTGCCAGAGTTTAAGTGCAACATTTTTCATTAGAATTTAACAAACGTTCATCTTAAAATAGACTGACAATGGTCACACTGCTCCCGCTTCTCCTCCTTTAACCTCAATGCATTAGAACGGAGGCTTTCTGTTCTCTGATCAATGTTGCTTCTTATTCTTGGACTTAATTTAGTAAAAGACTAATATGACTATCTCTCCATTTATTTCTCTCTGTCTCTCTCTCTCTCTGGCTTTAATAAAATTAGAATTAATTTAATAAAATGCAATCTCTAGATAGTTTCTTTATAACCATAGAAATGCCGAATACAACAATATACTTTGATTTTTTTTCCTGCCAGTGGTAAACTATTGTGCTAAATAATTATACAAATACACAAGAACATCTGGTCTTTTGAACTGTACTCGCTGCTGAGTTTAAACATTGTACGCATTTGGCAAACTTAAAGGAGTTTATTCTTTGTTTTTCTTGGGCTTTAAATAGTAAGCCACAAATAGTACTTAGAGTTATCATTTCTAGCTCATTTTGAAGATGATGTGAGGAACCTTATTCTGCATTCGGAAGGCTTTTGTACACCGGGGTTTGTGAAAACTGGGCTCATGTTATAATGTATCACAATACTTGATTAAAACAATGGCCCAAGTCAAATTAAAGGTGGGGGGCCCTACTGAATTCTTTTCCCGCATTTTATCCACAACAATTCCTAAATGCCACCAGACAATTAGGGCAATTTTGATATCTTTTGTAGGGTAAAGTAATTAAAATTATTACTGCCACTTTCGTAATAAACTCGTGTGACTTTAAAAGTCTGTCCCAGCCCTCCTTCATGATGGAGACATCATACAATCTGTAATTGTGCTATTAAGGAAAAGAGAGCTAATCTCTTTGCATTTGAAGTAAGCCTTCATCACCAGCCCAACAAAGCCAGACAGATCAAAAAAGAACCAGAGAGAGCATTTAAGGAAATTAGTACAAGTGTCAGTTAAAAGGTAAAAATTAATGCACTTATTATTGAAATATGGTTGAAACCTACGTTCTTTTCATTTCTTTGATATTTTGAAGGCATAAAACATTCAATTAACTTTCCATTGTGTTTAGGGGAGAAAAGGCAGAGGATTGTTAGAGAAATGTTCGGGGTGCAGTGGCGCTTGGTGAAAAATAGACTAGGATGAGCAGGTTAGAGACTGGGGCGTGTGGCCAGGGCCCCAGGATGGAGCTGCTTGGCCTCCCAGAGCCATCTGGGTAGGACTTCAAGCCGGCTTTAAGCTCTGCTTCTCCGTTCGTTCTGGAGATTTAAAAAATGAGTGTGTACGATTCTTTACTTAAAAATCACAGGCAACAGACAATGTGAGGCGTCTTGAGTCTTGGAGAGAATATCCACTCCTCCTTCTGCAGTGTAACAGCAACACGATGATAACAGTATAGATAAGAAAAACTGGACGGGGAAGTGACTATGCATTTGGGTTATGAGAGAACTCTTGCTTGTATTTAAAAAAATTTTTTTTACTTATGATCATACATTGACTGCTGCTGTGATTGTAACAAGAGAGATAAAATAAAGCTGATTTAACACAAAAAGACGGGGAAGAGAGCGCATTGGTATGTGCTGAGTAGACCTGTTGCTGAATGCTGTGTGACTTCACACAAGTGGTCCAATGTCTCTGTGTTAATATTCATTTCTTGTCTGTGGCGGGAATGTCCTTATCAGCTTGTTACACGGCTGATACACATGAAAATGTTCCATGCAAAATGCACATGGTAGAAACTCACCAATGTTAACTTTTTCACCCTGACACCACTTCTCCATCACAAGAAAGATAAATCAATTAATCTCATGTGGAATTAATGATGAGTGTGTTCAGTATGCAGTGCAACTCCACCCTGCTGAGTTGATATCAACTCTCTGTCTCAGGCAGCACTGTTCAGGGCCAAGTGCTCTATTTTGCTTGAAATTCTTACGAGTTTATTCAGTGGGGTAGATTTATAAGGCTACTCTCAGAACATCAAAACTCCTTAGCTGAACAATCATTATTTGACAATTGCAATTCAGGAATTTAAAAAATTGTATAATGAATCAATCTTCCTAAATTGTATGCGTGTCAAATTGTGATCAACTTGCTGTGAAAATGTTCAGCAAGAGAAGGCCTAATGTTTAAAGTGGAAATTACGGGGATCACACACACTCATTTGTCTCTATCATTAATGAAACATTGTTTTATTGCCCTGAGAAAAAGACTCTTGTACATATTATAAAACAAATTTTAATGGAGAAATATCTTGAAATGATTTCCTACCATCACACAATAGAAGCAAGTACTGTTCATCCCTTTATCTTAGCCTGGGTTGGGGTTATCCTGTAAGCATCGTGTATATATTTTAAATGAAAGGAAATAGGTTTATTTTCCAAGATGTAGCTTGTCATTAATGTGTGATTAATTACCCCCCATTTTTGCAGTGCTGGGGATTGAACCTAGGGCCTCATGCATGTTACACATGAGTTCATGAACTGATCTATACTCTTTGTTCATGCAAGGGAAAAAAAAAATCCTGTTTTTGGAGAAGGATGGATTTCAACCTACATAGATCTTTCTGGGCTCATAAATGCTATCAAAAGAGGGACGCAGCAACTGTTTTGTTAGCAGAAGCAATTTTGAGTTGAGAACAGGCAAGTTCTGTAAAACAAATACCCCGTCTACCTGAAAACAATATTTAGAAAGTTTAGAATTCCAAGAAAAAAAAATCCAAGAACAGAATCCTTTGCAATAGTCATGCTATTTCATAGCCAACTCAGCTCTGGAACTTAAGGAAAATAAGTTGTAAAGTCCCAAATCACTGATGTTGTGATTATTATTGTTGTTGTTGTTATTATGCATGTAATAGAAGTTAGTGGTCAAAGGACAGTTTTATGCTTCTGCAAAGATAATGAATCAAAGCAAGAAGGTAAAAGCCACTATTACTCTAAAACCTAAAAGCGATACATGTTTTTAAAATTCAAAAAAATGTTTTCTTCCCTGTGCAGTTGGCTGATGACACTCCTTTTCATGGAAACAGCACAATTGCAATCCGGAGTATGGAGCTAACCACCGGAGGAGGGCTTGCACTCCAGTCTTGTGTGGATTTTCCCATTTTCAGCTCTGGTTTGGAAGCCTGGACAGGAGGTGGTGGAAGCAGCGGGTTGAGATGGGAATGTGCCCAAGAGTGAGAATGGGAGAGGCAGTGTGGTACATGCCTGACACCATCAGTAGGGAGGGTATTAAAGGCCATGCCCAGGCAGGGCAGGGTGGTGCACACCTGCAATCCCAGCACTTTGCCAAGATGGGGAGGAAGACACCAAGTTCAAGCCTAGCCTGGGCTGCTTACCAACTTAGCAAGGTCCTGTCTCAAGAATATAAAGAAAGTGCTGGTGATGTAGCCCAGTGCTAAGGGCCTGGATTCAAACTCCACTTGAAAAAATACTCAGTTCAAATGCAGACCATACCTCTTGACATCTTCGTCTAAAGGAAAGAACCAACAGAAGGGGGATGACAGAAATGAGAAGACCCCAGGAGGGACTGAGAACAAATTCCGTGCACCGGCTCTTCCCAGGGTCCCCGTGCTTGCTGATTTGCCGAGTCCTCGTCCAGCTGGTACTGCTCTGAGACCTTCCTCCTGTCCCATGAGGTCAACAGGAAGGGCAGTTAGAGATTCCCAACATGGAGATGGGGGCAGGGCCTGAGGCAAGGGCAGAGAGGTGACCAGTCCTCGCTCAAGGTCTCAGTGCCTACAAGGGCCCAGGGCCCAGGAGGAGCACTCGAGTTTGGGGCCCTGGCGTTTGCTTCTTGCAGGCGAGTGAGGCATTGGAGCCACACAAGGGCTCCAATACAGTTAGTAAGCTTGAGCATGGAGTTCCCGATGGATCCTCTAAGGTCTAAAGAGAATCTCCCCTTCCCCAAGCCCTCATCCTGCCCTTGACCCGCTGACCAACTGCAACAGCACTGTTTGATTATTTAAAGGCCTAAAACATCAGAAGTGGCAGGGATGGTGGGGGTTGCATTTTCCCAGTCCTGAAAGGCACTTTTTCACGTGTTCTTGAATCTAATCCACAAAGGCTCAGCGTGAGGCCAACCCAGACTCAGGGCTCCGGCTTTTCCCTGTCCCAGCTCTGTGACTGGTGGGAAACTTGGCCTCTCCGTGCCTGTTTCCTCTTCACAGGCTGATGTTCTATGCTGCAGGGTATTGACGAGAATCCCCTGTAAGTGCCTAAAGACTGAGCTAGTGGAAATACACACCCAGTCTGTGCTGGCCACCCCTCGTGTGTGTGGGTGCCACTGCTGTGCATGCAGGCAGGGGAGGTAGGACACGTCCACATCACAGGGCAGGCAGTGCGGTTCTTGGCATTGAGACCTATGCTATATCAGCCCCTGAGGAAAGCCAGGTGAGTGTAAGAGGCTGGGTCCATCTGCACATCTAGTTCTAGTCCAGAGCTTGTTCTGCTTGCTTCACTAACACAAAGGCAAACCACTAATGACCATAATGGTGTGCTTGGGCATTTCATTTTTACTCAGCTTCTTCCTATTAGTGAGGAATCAGGAGCATTTCTTTTCTGTACCTCTGTACATGTAAGGCTGCGCGTGAATTGGAAGACCCGAGTCAAAGGGCCATGCACATTTTCATGGCCAGCGTGGAGGTGCGGAAGTCAGACTCAACAGCTTGGCATCGGTGCTGTGGGACAGGATCGAGCACCACTCCCCCGCAATGGAAGGGACTGGGAATTAGGAAGCCCAGAAGAGAACAGGCCTGGAACACATGCCTAGCAGGATGGGCAGGTCTAGGTTGCTGCTGGTGTTGTCCCAGGTTAGAGACGGGCATCTGTCCACGCCTCCCTCATTTTCCTTCCGGCATGAAGGCAGCATAAAATTTTAATCCGAGAAAAATGGAACTCGCCACTACTCTTTGTGCTCAGCAAAATGTGCTAGTGTTGACCTTGGACCTGAGGCCAGAACTCATGACTCTGAGCCTTCCTGGCTTCTATACTTGCTGTGGAATGATCCTGGACGACTCACTGCTTCTGGGTCTCAGTTTCTTCATCTGTCAAATGCAAGGGATGGGCAGAATGACCATGATGTCCTTGCTATCCTGTCTCTGTCCCCACATCCCTCCGTCCTGAAGTCCCTCTGCCTCTGCTAGTGAAATGTCAAAACTTTGCACAGACTAAGAGCCACAAGCTAGATATTTGTCCCTCTGCATGTGGAGAGAAACACTTACCTGTGGACAAATTAAGCCACCTGATTATTGTTTGCTTTATATTTGTTTCCCTAAAGGCCACGAGAACCAAAGTGTGGGAGTTGGCACCTGCTCATCACTGTTCCCCGTGCCTCAGTTTCCCTATTAGCCAATGCAGAGAACCCCATTCAGTGTTCCACGTTTGTCTACGGGATGAGTGACAAATAGGTGTGATGCTGCTAGTCACTGATGGTTTCCGGCCTAGGGAAGGGGTGGTGTGGATGCTATTAATTGTTTTGATCATTAGAAATTATACTTAAAGGCAGGCAGAGAAAAGCAAACTCTTTTTACCTACTAAGCACCTAGCGAGTGGCTATGAAGTAAATAACTGTGAGGAAAAAAATGAATGCTTGCCTCAGACTCTCTTACTCACTTAACCTAGGAATTGTTAAATTCACTGAAAAGGCACTAGGTGCCATTCACATAAGGTGAAGTTTTATTTCTCACACTTTCAATTTATAAAAAATAACACTGAATATTCTTTTGCATGTTTGCCATTGAGCCTGCGTGGTTGGCAAATAAACATCATTGTTACCAATGCTACATCATTTATAGCTCTATTTTTCTTTTGGTACCGGGGATCAAACTCGGGTCCTTCCACTTGCGAGGCAGGCAGGCGGCGGAACCACTGAGCTAAATCCCTGGCCCTATAGCTCTATTTTTATGCCTATAGCTTTTGCACACTTCTCTTTGGTCTGTAACTATAGCCATGTCTGCATTTCTGTATCTTTCCCATAGCTATATTAACAGTCCTTATACCTACACCTGTATCTTTTCTCAGATCCATATCCACATCTAGCTCTAAATTGGCTCTGAACTTTTTCCATGGCCATATCCAGATCCATCTCCAAATGAGGAAACAGCTCAGCAAGTGGACTAACTGGGGTCACAGGGCTGGGCATAAAGAACCACTGAGACTTGGGATCTCTTGACTCCAAACCTTGTTCTCTGTCACTTCTCTCATGCCACACTCAAATAAATAAGATTTTTAAATGGAAAAGAAAATAAAGAAAGGAGGGAGGACAGGAGGGAAGTGCAGATATTGTAATTTTTTTCCTGCTATTCACAAAGCTCAATATCTGGCCAGCCCTCTGTCAGCGGTGTTTCTGTGAGCTGCTGTTTTTTGGTGTGAAGAGTTAGCTCCCTGGGTAGAACACAAAGATGGTTTTTATCATCTGTGTCTTAATATTTAGAATTTGCAGAGAGGTTTCAAAATACCAGATTTATTTTTAAATTAGGAGATACGATGTAATGATTTTTGGGAGGAGGTTAGGGGCTATCACATTGTTAGCAACCATTTCTATGGGCTCATTCTAGGAAAGTTACTGTTTAGGAGATACCCCCGTGGAATTTTTTTTGTCTTTCTCCCCCTCCCATTTTCTCTCATAGTTTTTATGACAGGATTAAAAACTGCCAGTAAGATTTAAATTTATATCATTTTTTGCATCTGTTCTGAGAGGCAGATGACAAATCTCCAATTTTAAAACAAATTAGCAAATATTTTAAGAAGTGAGAGTGAAGATTGCTCTTTATTCTCTTAAAACTTTAAGAATGGAATACTGCGAATGATTTACTTTGAATGATTTTTTTAAAAAAATGAGTTTATCTGATTTAAACACACAGTCTCCTCCCTCTTCTGTTCATAAAACCTTCCATATCTGCTCAGTTTTACAACAGTTTTTAAGGTCCAGTTTCAAGCTCTGCTAAGCCCTTTTTCCAAATGTAACATTTAGAGAATGAAGAAAGTATATGATATTTTATTTTGAGAGCTGAATAACAATAATGTTCAAAAGAATATATTTTAGCAGTTATCTTTTAGGTTAGAGGTTTGGAAAACATCAGCTGTTTCTCTCTGCATGGAGTTTTGTTTATGCCTTTTTAAAAAAGCTATTTTTGGTCTCCCAAATTTAGCACAGGTTGCTTTAAAAAATCGAAAGCAAATGTAAAGTTCACCTGGAATCTGCTTTAGGACTTGTGATGCCATACTGTAATTTTGTTTTATGCGGCGGTGGCTTTTAGCTCTGAGAATGATCAGTGTGGTCTTGAAATTTAGGTCTCTTCAGTGGTGAAGGAATTCCTTTCTCTTACTGCACTGACTTTTTCTTCATTCGATTTTCTGTGCAGAATAATTCAACGTAAACGAGCACACAAGCACACAGGTGCAAAATGATGAAATTTTAGACAGGACATTTTGCTTTTAAGAAGCAAAAGTTTACTTCTTCATAGACCATTTCCCCTCTTAGCAAGAAATACATATTAAAAAATCGGAGGGAGTCTCTTATACAAGAAGAGAGTCTCTCTGGGTTTTTGCTCCATTTATTGAAAACTTCAACTTCTTTGGGGGTTCTAATTTATTTTGCAATTTACACAGTGCACTGTAAACACGATGTAAAGTTTTCGAAGCTTAATTAACAGCTACAGGATAATGGCGGGCCAAGATTTCAGAGGCATTTAAGTTCGGCTCCAAGAATGTGAAGAGGCTTCCACGCAGCAATCTGTGAACTTGCATCTCTGCAAACAAAACGCCTCTAGGACCCAGCTTTGGCCTCCAGAACCCCCAACCTGCCTGCTTACACCTCAGTCCAGGACACTTTCCCCAGGAGCCCTATTTTACAGTGCTTATTCTTTTAGAGAGATGAGACAGAAAAGAACCCATATCCACAGCATTTAATCAAAGGTTCCAAAAAGCGGCTTTCACATTGCTCGGGGGTGGAAGTGGGTTCTACTCTCCGGGTACAGAAAAAAATATCCACGGCATCCGGACCCAAGTCTCATGATGGTCACATGTGGGGATGTCTCCGACCCGCAGTGGGGCCCAAAGTGGGCAGCACGGGCTGGAGCACCCCAGTGGAGCCTGAGTGCCACCTCCCTCTCAACCTCTCTATTTGCACACACAGAATGGAATGACGATCTCCGTCCTGAGTGGGCCCTCCTCCAACGTGCTGTCTGGGGGACGGAGTCAGGCTCTGGCTGGGCCATGACTGCTACAGCCTCAGTTTCCCCACTTTGTAAATGACTGGGCTGCACTCCGGCCTCTTCTGTCTTTTCCAGTACCTGGGAAAGGAGCTTAAGACACCAGAAGGCCGTTTGTTCCCGGCTTCCGGTTCACAGGTTCACCGGTTAAGCCTCGGTTTGGGCTGCAGGCCTTCTCACCCCAGGGGACAAACTGTGGCGTGGAGACCTTCAGACTATCCTGTACCTCCACCTGTCATCTGCATTTACTTTCTATATGTCCTTTAGTTACTTGCTCAGCCGCACAATTTTATTCCATCGCAGTAACTGTTGGCAGGCTCTCGTTAAAAAAAGGAGTCTCATGTTGTTTTAAAAGCATTTGCGATGTTATGCATCTATCTGTAAATCCGAGCAGGGCTTTTGCGTCACTTCTGAACCTGGCTCACTCCCGTTATAAGCAAAATAGCCGGGGTCGCAGCAACCAGCAGAGTGAGGAGGATGAGGCCCAGAAGCAAGCGGGCCGGCGACCTTGGGAAAGCTCCCGGGGCAGGGCGGCGGCTGCGGGGGGCGCTTTCCGATCTGCAGACTAAACCAGCCCGGAGCCGGAACCGCTCTGGTCCAGTGAACAGCTTGGCTGCCATTGTAACCACAGTGACTTAAAGGCCGAGGGAGGCGAGCGCCGGCGAGGAGGCGGCCCACAGTTCAGCCCCCAGCCCCAGCCGCGCTGGCGGCGGTTTGGGCTCCGGACACTTCGGGGAGCCCTGGAGAGACCCGATCCCGCGGAGACACGGACCCCACCCACCGCGCACAGCCCTGGGTCCCCAGAGCCGTCCGGAGATCAGCTTCTCCAGCTAGCTTTGCTCTCCAAAGAGCAGCCTCGTTGGACAGGTCTGGGTTTTCTTCTCCACAGCGGATCCCTTCTCCCGCCTCGGTGCTGCAGGAGTCGGGGAGGGAGCTGGCGCGGGGCTGCAGGGCACCGGCGAGCCCCCTGGACCCCAACTTCAGGGCCAGGGCTCCGCAATGTCCCAGGCTCGGAGAGCTTTTCTTGGCTTTTGTAACCGTAACCGGGTTGTTTTCTTCTCCCCTTGTGTTTAGCTGAATTAACCGCCTCCCCTCTTTTTCGGTTCCTTTCGGAATCTGCCCTTAGGCCTCGCGCCCAGATCTCCCCAATCTCAGGTGCGCACGGGCGGTTTGGGGATCTGCTTGGGTGCTGCAGGAGCCCAGGGCCAAGGTGGAAGCCACCCGGGAGCTGGGTGCACTAGGGTGGGTTTCGTGTCGGGGTACAGGGAATTAAGCTCTTCCCAGTGAGCCTAGATGTGGGCGCAGGTGGGGCGGGTTGGGGTGTGGGGGGGCTCTTGCCCGGGCCCTTCTGCCTCCTCCCGGAAAAACCACGTGAGGAGAAATCGGGTCCCGGATCCCCAGCACACTCACCACGTCTACATAGGCCCCGTGTGCAAGCCTCAGGCCTCTGATCCCAGCACTCCGGACAGGTCGAGGCAGGAGGGTCACAAATTGGAGCACAACCTGGGTAATTCAGCAAATTAGCAAAACCCGGTCTCAGAATAAAAAATAAAAAAGGGCTGAACATTTAGCTCACTGTGAAGGCCCTGGGCTCAATCCTCCGATACCAAAGGAAGTAAAAGTGTGTGCATGTGTGTGTCCCAAACCCTGTGACATCAAAGACCTTCTTCCTGTGCTTCCGAGAACCTGGCCCCCTCCCTCCCCGTTTGGTTTCAGCAGTGGCTCCCACTTGCCTAGGGGACCAGGCTCCACAACAGGTCAGAAACAAGGGTTCTTGGGGCCCTCATAGATTGCAGGACAGAAAGAACTGGGGACTCCCTCCTCCAGCTTGCCTTGGGCTACATCTCCAATCCTTTATAGGATGCCCTCTCCCCAGGCTGTGCTCATGGACTCACTTTCTCCCTGGAGCCAAACATCCTAGACTGATATCTTCCTGAGGTGATATGGTTTTTTAGGCAAATTCTTCAAATTTTACTGTTTGGTCTTCATGAAACTGGAACAAAAGCCCCCAATAATGACATCTGGCCTTCGCTGAGATGGTCACCTATTTGTATTTGTCAGCGCTTAGAAAGCTCAGTGTCCCCCTCATTAAGTGGGCTGGATGGGGGTGCCAGTGAAGCCAGGCATGGGGAGAGGGTGGGGCCTGAAGGAGTCTTGCTGAGCCTAAGGCAGAGGCAGATGGAAAGCAGGAGCTCTGTTGCCAGCTCACTTGATTCCCAGAAGGCTTCTGACTCGGTTGTACTTTCTGGAAAGAAACTTGAAGTCTTGGAAACTGTACTGAGCCTTTAGCGGTACTAGGTGCTGGTACCTCATCCTGGTTCCTTGGCTCCCCGAGATCTTCCAAAGAAGGTGCAGGGGACAGGTGACTTGGTCAGCACACCCAAAGGGTGGCCAAATGGGCAAGCCCGGCCGAGGGAGGGTGTGACTGTGGGGGGAACCGAGGCCCTGGCTGCGATGCAGCTCGCACGTAAGTAGGAGAGCTGGGACTCCACGCAGGCCTGCTCCAGGACTTCTTGAGTCAGTGCAGACACCAGCCGACACCCGGTGACTGGAGGCACACTTGGCTGCCTTAAGGAAGATGCGCTTGTTCCAGCGCTACTGCCTGCTGGTGTCCTTCACTAGTTTACTCTAATTTGGAAGTTGCAGGGGAGGAGGGTTGTGGCATTCGTCATCAGAAGCACTTTTATTAGAACTGAAATCTTCCACGCTCCGATTCGCTACTTTTAAACTCTTTGGACAGTAATGAATATGGATGGGTGTAGTTTCCATGAATATGGAGGAGGGGCAGGGGGCGGCCGGTGGATGGCTACTTAACATTAACCTCAGTAACCTCGCCTCCTGTCTCACTGCCCTGCAGCTTGATCCCGGGAAGGGTCAGGCCCGGGTGCCTTTTTTGCAAAATACGATTAGTCACTTTTTGCCACATGTGCCTGCCCTGAACCTTATTTGCCATCCTATACAATTATTAGAAGAATCTTCTAATTTTATTTGAAATTCTAAGTGGACGCTTAAGTCAAAGTGCCAGGACGCAGCATTGTGTTTAATTCCTCTTTTGTTAGCCTCACTTGGACTCCTGAAGAACTCCACTCGAAGGGAGCTGCCACCCTGCTCAGGGCCTCGTGGCTGTCATTACCTGTTGGAGACACGCATTGCAGTTGGCAGGGTTTACTGCAAAAGGGAGGTAGGACCCTGGCCAGGCCTGCACAGTTGCACAGGAAAGCACTCCTGGACCGCTTCCCGGCCCCTGGCAAGTGCAGGCCGTGGGGTTCAGACCTCTCTTCCCACTTGCATCTCGGACGCTCTTCCCTCCTCTCCGCCTGTGTGGTACTCTCCTTTGGAGTCTCAGTTCATGCCTCCCAGAACACACAGCAGTTAGCCACTTCCTTGACTGTATCCCTGTGCCATCCCTGTCCTAGAATTTGCTGCCCTCTTTGGCAACCTTTCTTTTTTATTGTGGTGCTAGGAATCGAACCCAGAACCTCTGAGCTATACCCCTAGCCCCTCGACCCTATTTTTTATTTTATTTTATTTTATTAGTACATGTTGTACTAGTTCAGAAAAGGAGGGGGGAGAGGGGAGGAAAGAAGGAAGGGGATAAAAACAGGCTATATTACGTACATGTGACCCTATTTTTATGTTTTTGCTTAATATTGGTTTTCTATAAATATGGGTATTGCAGTCACACTTCCTGGCTTCATATTTCAGTCCTGTCATTTATTAGCTATGTGACCTCATTCATATAACAGTGGTCATACATAATGTTGCCTGTCTTTTGGATTGTTAAGGTTAAATGAGATATGTTATTCCAGTTATTTCAGCATACAGTAAATATGCAACGTGATTACCACGCTGCCTGTCTTTTCTTAAGAGCTACAGCTTCTCAAGAGCAGGGAAAGAGCCCTTTCTATTCCCATTTCCTTGATGTGTCATGGATGCCATGTCTGATGGTTGGAACATAATACATGCTTGGTTAATGTTTTCAGAAAGAGAGAGAGGTAGGGTGGGTTAATGGAGGTAGCAAGTGTCAGAGGCCAGATGTCGCTACAGCGCTTCTTGTGAAGCATCCTGCTGGGGTCCATTGTGGAAATAAAGGGCAATAACCGCTCCTGCACAGTGACCATGTAGTTGGGTGATAAACCAGCATGGCATCCCACTGGCTTGGTGATACAGAGAAGCACAGCTATGGAGAAGCACAGCTCGGAGCCTTTCTTTTCTATCTGCTCAGGTCCAACTGACTCCTTGGTCCCCAAGAGTCCTCCACATCCAGAGGCTATGGGAGCTAATGCAGTTGAGCCCTGGGGCCACATGCCTGCTGGCCCTTCTCTCGGTTTGCAGCTCATAGATTTTAAAATTTGTTTTCTTAAAGCAATGCTCAAAACTACTTTAAGCTCTAGGCACCATAACACCAGGATCTGTCTCCTTTGTATCACTGTGTGACTTAAACATAATAACTTTCCAGTGTCTTGGGCAGTGAGCAGCCACCGTGAGCCACATGATACGTGAGTGTATGTCACTAAAGCACCCTCTGTGAACCCTCCAGTTTATGGATGGCTATCAAGTAAAGCACACACTATGAGCTACAAGTCCATAGTGTGTACCAGGAAAACACCTACCATGAACTGTACCTTGTATATTGGGTACCAAACAAAGCACCTACAGTGAGCTACACAGTGTGGGCATTGGTAGCAGGCTGAGTCCAGTCCTTCAGCAAGGGGTGCAATCCCTTTCATAATCTGGCCGAATTCTACCTTTGGTTCCATTTCTCACTGGAGACCAGCTGAATACTTTCTCTTTGCCAAGTGCACCTTGTAGTGTTTTGTTTCCACTCCTTTACCAGAATCGCTTCTCTGTCCAGGGTGGCTTCTTTGTTTGGGGAAGGAGGGAGAGAAGAGAGAAAAAGAAGAAATAAAAAGGCAGGGGAAAAGGAAGGCTAGTGTTTTCACATTTTGTCCAATGAGTGTTGGAAATAACAGATCTTATCATTTCAAAGGAGGAAGAGGTTATTTGGGCTGGACAGAAAAGGATCCTAGGGTTGCCCTGGAAGCTAAAGAGGTAACTCGAATTAAAAGTGAGCACTAGAATTGAGGCAGTCACTATTTTGTATCCATAAAAAAGATCTGATTCTGGGTGCTTTTTAAATTTTGTGTCTACCTTGATTTAAGTAGCATTAAAATATGATGGAAAGCATTGTAGTTCACAGGCAATATCCAAGTATTTACTTTTTAGGCAACCACTCCTAGAAACAATGGCTCTTTGTTTTCCAAAATCATACATTGCTAACATCAAATAGCATTTTGAAAGAAGTCTTCAACATCATGTGAAAAATTAAAGTATTGGTACAGACCGGAAACTGGAAAATAATTCTTTTATGTTCTTTATGAGCCACTTATGCTGCAACCCTTTGAGAAGATGGCATATAAGTTAGATTTTCTTTGATTCCAGCATGTGACACTGCAAGAATCAAATGCATTGTTTTTTTTGACAAGGTTTGAGGACTAAAATTTAGAAAAGCACTTGGTATTGGAGGTGGCTGAATTAACACTATTGAAATCATGGTTGTAAAGATTGATAAGGAAGGTTCATTCACTAAAAAATATAATGGCAGATGTAATAATGTCGGCATTCATCACCCTTCAAAGGCATTTATTAAGCGCCCACAGGTACTTGGCAGTCTGTGAGGCTGCATGAAGTTAGATAGACACGGTTCCTATTCATGGACGAGCCCGCCATTGTGTGCCTCCTTTGTTGGGAGCAGAACTTTTCTCCTTGTCATTGGTTGCTGAAAGACGCTCCTTGACATTGTTTATGCTGTCTGGGATTTTGATTTTCAAGTGGGGGGAGGCATCATCTTTTAAGAATTTCTTCTAATTACCCTGCCCAGAGTGGTATTTTATCCTCTGGAGTCACTGCCAGCCGACTGGAGGGCAGGGTGACCTTACTGTCACAGCATCTGCAGGGTGACAGGAGGCTCCTCCTGAAACACCCTCTTTGCTTCTGCTATGTTTACCACAGTGTGTTTCCTGACCCCTTAGCAGAGATGGGTGGTTTGTTGACTGACCCAAGAATCTACAATATTTCATCATAGGAGGTCAATGATAAATCTTATCAAAAGCCTGGTAAATTCAACTCATGACCCACTTTATCACCAGACACATTGCCTGTTTATATCATGTTAGGTGCTGCTAATTGCCATGATTAAAAGTTGGCTCCTTGTACAGTAAATGGGGTGGGGGGCGATCCCTTTAGCCACCCTTCTGGGATGGAGTCAGGAAGAGGCTGTCAGCTGGTATTCAGTGGAGCAGCCTGTGACCACAGGCTCCAGAGTGGCAGGGAGAAATGAATCCATTTAATGATTCTTCCTTTTCAAATTGAACTACATTGAACTACTACATAAAAACATAATATTAATGAGGTACATGTAATGTTTCTGTACATTTGTACATTGCGTGAGGCTTAAATCTGGTTAAACATGCATCTCCTCAGACATGTATTATTTCTGCATGGTGAAAGCATTCAGAATCTTTCCTCTAACTTTTTGTCACGCAGTGTGCGTTCTTGTTATCAGTAGTCGCTCTGCAGTGCGACAGCCCACAGAGGGTGTTCCTCCTGTCTAACTGTGACTCAGCTCCTGCGCACCCTCTGCCTTCCTTCCCGGCCTCCATGACCACCATGCATGACGGGGATGAAATGCCCATGCCGAACCTTCATGTCATCTTGTACTGATTTTGAACACAGAGTGATATATACCAAAGACATCGGTTTACAGACCATTTTTGTCTTTTCTGAAACTGTTAATGTTGACATTGCTCCCCATTCTCCAAATGTGCCTCCCTGGAAGAGCTGAATTCTTAGTATCCCCAGACGTTTCTAGGCTAACATTTGTTCTTCTGTATTAACCTGTAGGTCTCTTCTGTCACCTTGGTCAGTAGGAAGGTCAGAAATAGGCACTGTCATGAAAAGGGGGGCTTCTTGTATATTGAGTTTTCCCCAAAGCAGAATCTTTATACTCTCTAAATTATAATGTCCTGCTCTAGGTGTATATTTTTCTTACAAACTGATTCAAATTCTTTTTAAAATTATATATATTGGAGTATGTATGGGTTATGTATAAATATTACATATATGCATATATGCATACTATATGTACACATTATATCTGTGTAATATATACTAGTTTTTAGGCTTTTGTGTATTCTAGCTATCTATATATGTAGTTAGATGTATATCTACATACTATAAAAATACATTTATGCATAAATGCACACAAACCTTTCCACACCATTCCTCCATTCATTCAACCACATTTTTTGAAGCTGCTACCCAGTGATAAGGACCCTGTCTGTGATGAGGACCCTGTCTGTGGACAAGGTCACTCCCTTTTTACACACATGTTCACCCCTCCCCAGGCTCCCAAAGCACCTACAGAACCACATGCCCCTATCTGCTGGGGGTCTTATGGGTTAGATGTCTGTTGCTTACCAGCACCAGAAGCCAGCTCAAGCTCCTCTAGTTGTCTCTGTGACACCCCTGGACCTGGGACAGCTTCATGGTCTATTCTGGTTGTACTTTCCTCCCACACAGGGACAGGCACTAGCACTATTTCCTTCCTACAGGCTTGAGAATCATGCGAATCCCAGAGATGTTCTCTAGACACCATAGCATGTTCTAGGCACTGTGTGTCCACCGGTGAAAAAAGGAAGCCCTATCTTTGTAAACCTTACATTCTTCAAGGGGAAAGAGACAATAAATATCACATAAATGAGAAATTGTGTGGTGAGTCAGACAAGAGAACATCAGATTGGAGCAAGGGATGGAAAACACAAAGCTATGGAATAGCGTAGGGGTAGGAGGTGACCAACTGAGTTATTCAGGAGCAAGGTAAGTGTGCATCTTATTGAGAAGGGGCAAAGACATAAATGGCCATGAGTAGGAGCCAAATGGGTATCTGAGGAGGGACATTCTAGAAGAATGGCTAGAACCAAAGTCCTGAGTCAGGGATGTCCCTGGTGTAGCTGAGAAATAGCAAGGAGGATGGTGTGGCTGGAGCCTGACACTTAATTTTGCCTTGAGTGTGGAAGGACAATTTCTTTTTGGGTGCACACATGTCAGGCTCTCTTCTTGACCAGTTTTGAGAGACTCGTCTGTCTTAGTTCATTTGAGCTGCTGTAACAAAAACACCTTGGGCTGTGGAATTCACGAGCAACAGGAGTTTCTTCTGCTCATGGTGCTGCAGGCTGGAAGGCCAAGACCAAATTGCTGGCAGATTCGGTGTCCGATGAAGTCTGCTGCCTGATTCAAAGATGGTGCCTTCTTCCTGAGTCCTCACATCCGGAAGAAGAAAGAAGCTCACAGCCTCCCTCAGGCCTCATTGGCAAGGAGGCCAAGCCCATTTGAGAGGGCAAAACCCTCATTTCCTGATAGCACCTTCCAGAGGCCACATCCACATTAGGAATTTGGTTTCAACGGGGGTGGAGGTGGGGAGTGGGCGGGGGAGGATCACGTGGTCCTGAAGCATCTGCTTCTTTTTTTTTTTAACTTGAGCAGTGAGCTCTGTTTTTCGGAGAGGTGGCCCAGCACAGTCCCGGCCATGTGCGTTCTGAGAGAGCCTCTCCTATTTGTACTTACATTTCAAAAACACCCCCTTCCAGATGCTGTGTCTGCACAGCGCATGTTAGATGCCTGCATTTAAAATCCTGGAAACGCAACCTCCAGTGTCTTGTCTCTTTTGGAAATGATGAATTTCAAATGAACTCCAGTTAATGTAGTGCTTGTGAAGGGCGCCAGACAAACCGTGTTCAAAACTGTAGACTCTCGACAGAACAGGTCCAGCAGGGCCATGCGTGGCAGATGGTGCTGCCCTCCCCACCACACTGTGAACCAGACACTGCCGCTGCCTCCCTGAGAAGGTGAATTCTGTTTTCTTCCCCTTCCCTGCCTCGCCTGTGGGTGATTGTGTTGTTTCCAACAAATTTTCTTGCTTCCCATGGGGTCATTGTTGGAGAGCTAATCAAGGTTCTGTTTCAGTTGAGATGTTCGAAGTCAAGTAGAAGCAGTCCGGGACCTGGAGAGGATCTGGTCCAGACCTACAACTTGTGAGGGACTTTTGGTTGCCATGGTGACCACATGACCATGGCGCATGAGCAAGTGCAGGCTGTGGTCCACTGATTCCCATGCTCAGCACTGTGGACAGCCTGGTTGGATTGGTCTTTGAATGGACACTTCCTTGTGCATTGTAGGATGCTTAGCCACATCCCTGGCCTTTACCCATCAGATGCCAGGATGTGGCTCCTTCTCCAATCATGACAACCAAGAGTCTTCAGGCAGTGTCATACGTTCCCATAATCACTGTAGACCATGTCAGTACCTGGTTGCCAGCGGTCAGAGACTGCATTTACAAACAATTCACAGCCAGAGTACATGGATTACTCAGGGAGTATGCTTCTCAACAACATGCACTACTTTTCTTTCCATTGTAGAAAACATGGGAACAAAGCTATAACATCAAACACGTATTCACCTGGGTTCTCATGAGCCATCCAAAACTTCTGTTGATATAGCTAATGTATCTAATATGCATACACCTGTGTGAGTCTCAACAGGGCACTCCTGATATGAAAATAAAGTCATGCCTTTGTTCTGTGTCCTAATTTATTTCCTTCTCTATGTGAAGCCTAAACATTTTTCATTCGAATATCAATAACCTCACATATGACTCTAGCATAGTATTGCACCATGGAGACGGGCTGTAATTTACTTATCAGTTCGCTACTATTGGCATGTAGTTGTTTCTAGTTTTTCTCCGTGGTTAATGGATCAGTTTTCATATTTAGATACACTGAGATGTATAGGGACGTCGAATGCTGAATTTGGGACTGGGATATAGGATCGAGTAGTAGGAACGAGGTGAGGCTGGTGGTGGGTGTTCAAGATTCAGTCACTTGGGAGGGTGGAGATGGCCTGGCTGACCAAGGCAGGATGGAGCAAAGAGGCTAGGTCTTTTGCTATGTGAGCTGTCAAGTCATTGGTGATGTCCATGGCCATGAAGAAATGGGGACCAGGCTCGAGAGAGCCAACTGGAGTGATCTTAGAGCAGAAGTATATGCAAGCCACATATGTAATTCTTAGATGTCTAGTAGCTATAGTTAAAAAAGTAAGTTAAAATAAATGGGTAAAATTAATGTTAATAACATTTTATTTAACCCAGTTATCCAGACTATGATGTCAATCTACAGCCTGAGCTACAGCTTAAGTGCTCATAAGTAGCTTGCGGCTAGTGTATCAGAAAGAACAGCTCTGGGACATCACATCACGATGTTGCTCACTCTGTCAGGTTGAGGACATGGGGCAATGCCTGGGAACATTTGATAACCACAACAGGAGAACATGCTACTGGCCACAAGGTGAAGGCCGGCAACTTGGCTACCCATCCTACGAGGCACAGAGAATTGCACGAATCGAAGATGGATCCAGCCGGGCCACCCACAGTGCTGAGAGTTGGAGTCTGTGGTCCACAGCCTTCATCAGCTCAGAGCTCCTGCTGTTCATGGTGTCTGACACCAGTGAGGGTCACCTCAGTGAATCCTTGGGGCAGCCCCTGAGATAAGAAGTTAGTGATCCCTTATCTCCGGTGATTCATTGGCATCTAGAGAAGGGGGGTGTATCTGTCCAGGGTCATGGAGCTAGACACCAGCTCTGCCCCCTGACTCATGAGCAGAGATAGATGGCAGCTCCATGGAAGCAGGCTTTGGCATTCACACTGATGGCCAAAGTACCCAACATGTTTGCTCAAATTCATATCTCATCCTTTGGTAGCTGGTGAGTAAACATAGCAATACTTTATGAAATGCATATTGGGATAGTCAAGTGCAAGGAAATCGAATCCCAAATGCCACTTGTGAGCTGTGTAGTCTTGAGCAAGTCAATTAAATCTCCTACATTCCGGGCATCTTCATCCACACAGTGGACCAGATGGCACCCACCTTGCAGGGTTGACGTGGGGACTCCATGCCTTACTATGTTTGTGGGCCCTGAACACCAGTTCACCTGGAGCTGGATAAACCTGGGCAAGAATGGTCTCCCCACACTCTCAGTTTCAACTTCCTATCATCAATACAAAAAAAGGTAATGCCGATTTGGGAAGTTCCGGACGATGTGTGCACCTTGTCCTCTGCAAGTTTACAATCACAGCGAGCGAGATACTGATCAACACAACTATGTTTCTTGAGAGTTTCAGGGAAGAGGGACTGCCAAAATTCTCCTGCATGCTGGTGCTTTGAAATATTTTGGGAGCCGTAGGATTTCTGAGACAGGGTAATGCTGGAGTGGTGACATCCAAAATAGCACATTAAAAAAAAAAATACTGAGCAAGGGCATTTGCGTATGGAAGCAGAATGCTAATTGAAATCGGACTCTGCCAACAGGAGTTTTGGAAAGAGCCCAATCAGGATTAGCCTAATTAAGACATCTTTAAAATGGAACAGGTTGTCATGTCTTAAAGAAGAATCGAACCAAATGCAAACTATATGCTAGGGAATGTGACTCTGGGGGTTTGGAAAAACAAAACAAATAAACACAAAAATCATTCTCATAAAGTCTAACAAAGGAAGAAGAGTTGTTAGCACTGTGGACCTGAGCAGGTTAGCGGAGCCCCAGGGCTGGGGACGAAACACTGCTGCAGGGCACGAGCAGAGCAGCTGGAGGGTTTGGGGCAGACGTGTCTGACACCACCCTGAAAGTGAACCCATTGGAGTTCTTTCTGAGGCTTCTAGGATGTTTTATCTGGTACACTTTCCCCACACTTGAACCACTAGTCCCAAAGCTAAAATATTTAAACAGAGCTCATTTAAATTTTTAATGTATAGCGTGTAATTTTAAAAAAATATTTCAGCATAGCTTTACTTTCTTTGTTTCCTTCTGAGCCAATCAAAAAGCCTTTATTTTAATGAGTTGCTAAATAAAGTAGTAGTTCTACAAAAAGCACAGATAAGATGTCTAATTTTTGAGGTTGTGCTAAGCACTGAACTAACCTGACAGCCTATATTTAGTATAATGATTTATTTGCTCTTCCGGAAAGCTAACAATTTACCGGAAAATTTTGGATACAAAAGGTGAGGTTATGTCGACAACATCATATAATCAATAGTGTGACTCAGTGCATTGGATGATTCTAGTCCTACCGAAAAATATTTTGACAGGATTTAAAACAGTTAAAACTTAATTGTATTTGCTCATTATTGGAAACAGTGGTATGTGTGCTGACTGCATTGCAATACATATTTCTGTGATTAGAAAACTTGTTATAGTCCAACAGCAAGTTTGTTCAAGCCTTAAATTATTTTTTGTAATCTGTAAATAATGTTGACATTACTTTGGCATTACAATAAATATTAAGGCTATTTGGAAGTGAGTATGCTAGTTTAGATGCCTGCTTAACAAAACAAACTTATTTATATTATTGGCACATAAGACGGGGAATATCACGATCTTCCGCATTTGGCTTACAAGGCTGACATATTTCACATTATCATTACATTTGTTTTGGGGTTCAAAAGTCATATAATTAATGTACTAATAAACTATTTGTAGAGCTGTTTTTCTGAAGCACATTACCAAATGCTTTTTCAGTAAAATAATAACTGAAGTCTTATTCACAATACACAGAAATTGATAATAAAACAGTCAACCGAATGGTTTAACTGTTTTTATTAACAATAAGTAAGGCAACCTTAGAACATGGGGAAGAATAAACAAGGGAGAAAATTGAAGTTTTTGGAGTAATTTTGCTAGCAAATGAACTGTGATTTGTGGGAAAGATTGGGAAAATGAAATCTAGATGTCAGTGGTACGGACAGGGATTTTCATAGTCAACTTCGATGCTATTTTTTTCTGCACTAAATAAGAAGAGGAAGGAAAGAGGTCACAGAAAAGGGAGTAAAAAGGTTTCTTTTGAACTGTGGATTTTAATATTAAAAGCACTGCCCCTGTTTTTTTGTTGCACTACCTTAAACTGATTGCATTATCTGCCACTTTGGGTGGGGGTCGAGCCATTCGAGTGATGGCCGTTATATACCTCCATGTTGGTGTCAGCAGGTTAAAGCTGACCCTGTCCCTTGATTTGACTTTCCACTTCTGGTCCTCCACTTCCCTCCACCGAACACAGTATCATTATGGTCATTCAGCACCACCTTACGGGGCCAGGTAACTTGTGTCCAGGTTTGAAGTACCAGCTCCCAAGCCAGGTGACTCGGTGGGGTGCGTAGCACTACTGACCATTCAGGGAAACGTTACCGAGCATTTACTATAGACAAAGCTCTTGGCTGGTAAGGCTTCCCCTACTTGGTACTTCACAGCTTGTGCATTATTTTCTCACTCATAGTCCAGGTGGATCTACTCCTCCACCTCGATAGCTTCCTTCCTCTCACCTGCCAGATCCAATTCATCAGCAAGTCTTTTTCATTCCGCCTTCAAGATACATCCCATCTTCTTCCCCTCCAGCCACCGCCTCCTCCTTTCTGCCCGGAGGTCCCAGCCACCCCAGTCTTTGGTCTTGGACTTTTCTGGTGACGCAAGGCACAGGTGTGCTGTGGCTCCCAGTCTCTGCTCTTGCCACTCCCGGGATTCGGAGCTCTCCACAGAGCATGTCTGCCCACTTCCCACTTAGTTGGAGTCTTCCCCAGCATCTTCTTCCAGAGGAGTCATTGCTGGTGCCCCGAGACAGCACTGCGCCATCCCTGTCCTGCTTTGTTTTCATCCTTGGCACCTTTCTCTACCTGTGCTGGCCCATGTGCCTCTGATTGTGTGTTTGTGTGTGAGCACAGGGACCTCACCCGTCCTGTCTCCCACCGAGGCTTGCGCTGCACTGTGAACAGGGCCTCAGTAAGTGTGACTTGGTGCCCCTGGGGAGAACCGGGAAGGTATGAATTCCACTCTATTCTGCATGAGACTGAGACCTAGGGAATCTGGTGGCCCACCCCGGGACCACAGAGAGGAGGTGGCAACCTCTTTGGATATGGATCCACCAGAAGGCCAGTGGTGGGTTAGTTCATTTTTCCTTCTGGGTCTGCGGTGCTGGAGGTGACCTGAGCTCGGACAAATCTTGTGGATCTGGAATGTGGTGGAGGGGTATGTCCTTTGACTGCTGAAGCCAGTGGTCAGTGAACTCATTGGTGGGCAGTGAGGGTCCCCAGGAACCTGCCACCCCCATGCTCCCAACAGTGCTCTGGGTTCTCCTGCAGGGTGGTACTTGGCTCAGAGATGGGAAAGACAGAGGCGTGTGGAAGAGAGAGACAGAGCAGTGAAGGAGAAGGCAGGTATGCGGGGGACAGGGCTGGGAGGTGGGGGTTCAGAGAGACAAAGTTGACCAGGAGCAGAAAGGGGGCACTGCATTAGGGTCCAAAGGGGAAGTTCAGGGACATGAGAGGACACTGGAGGGAATTCAGGAGTGAAACTCAGCTCTCTGCTGTTGGCAACAAGAGGACTGTTCAATGCTTATATTTAAAAAATAATATATTCTCTCCTTATTAAAAACTAGAAATGTTCACTATAGAATATTAGAAAAATATAGGAAAGCATAAGGAAAAATGAATATTTCTACCTGTAAACTCACAACTCTGAGATAATTATGAAAGTTCTGATACAGTCCATGTATTTTTTTCTTGCTTGCTCATATATAATTTTTATGAGTGGTCTGTTTGGCTTTTTGATTTAGTTTTACTAAGTCAAGAGTAGTTTCCTTTCTCAGTATGTAGCCACTAAAACCGAATTTTAACGACAGTGTGCTGGCCCCAGGTCAGGGGAGCTCTACGTGAATAAGCTGTCCCTTCGTATTCAGGTGGCTCCCCGACTTCTGTGATTGTAAGAAGATGCAGGTAGATGTTCTTGTTGAATCTGTGAGCCATGAACCACATTCCCACTCATTTTGGGGATGCAGTCCCTAAACACAGAACTCCAGGGTGGAAAGATCTGAGTATTTCAAAAGTCTTGGTGCTGCTACCAAAAGGCTTTGAATCCTTTCCCTCTGCATCTTTCTGCTGAGGTCGTTTTGAAAATGTAGTGATTCCTACCTAGGTCAGTTCTGGAAAGCATCCATAGCATCTTCAGATCCAGCGATGGTGACCGTGACAAACCTGGAATACATTCCCCTAGCTAAGGAAACTGGAAGCAGCTCTTCCCACCCCAACACACACACACACACACACACACACACACACACACACACACAACCCCCCCCCCCAACTTTCTTAAGAAACGTGCTCTGCTGGAGACTGACACTAGACACAATTTTAGAAAAGATTTTCATCTGCTTTGGGAAATAAAGTCTAAACACGTATTTTTGAAACTGCTGTAAATTTCACTAAGCTACAATGTTTTCCTTGGGCGTCTAGGACATATGGTTAGTCTTCCAGTGTTACTAGTAACACAATCCTGAAAATATTAACTATTTCATTCTTCAGAGGAGGGTGTAAAATTATCCTTTATTTTCCTTTTTGCCTCCAACACTTTGGTTTTAACAAAAAATGAGACATTCCTATTATAAGTAATTATGCCCTTCTGTTACAGTCTTTCAGCGCCATAAAATTAGCTATTGTACTAAATAATTAGCACATGCCATTCAGAATATCCTAAAAATTATACGCAACATCAAGCAGGAACTATACACTGACACTTGGCCACACTCTCCAGAAAATGCTCAATGAAAATTAGATATTGGCAACAGGTGCCTTGAAAACAATTTATTAATAGCTAAAAAAATATGAAGCATTTGAATAATGGCATGGAAAAACATTTTAAAGTTCGGAATTGTCTGAACTCTGACTTCTTAAACACAGTCTTGCATGCGAGCACACTAATTGTATCCTTGAAGAGAATTCCAGCACCCACTTCCCAGGCACTGATTTAAAATTCAGGCCCAGCTAGCAGAGTCTCCTGCAGGTCCAAGGAGATGGATGAATGGGGCCCAGGTCCCCCCTCCATAGGCAGAGAGGTGGCCACCAGGAAAGAGCCCATATTATTTTTCCCTCCTTGAATCAGTAAGGATTCTATTACCTTATCTTTTAAAATGCTGACCAAAACATTGCTGTTTTGACAGGTCTAGCGGCTTTGCAGTTGGTTAAGGACCTTTAGTGCTTCAACAAACTGGAGGTGGGAAGTCAAACTTCTATCACTGTATAAAGTAATGGTTATTTCCAGGTCCTCCTAGTAGGGCAGTGCAGTTCGTTGAGATCATGTGTTTTTGAAGTCTCATATTGAATGTCACATCACAATTTTAATTGGGACAATTTAGCTCCAATTAAGGAAGAGTCTGTCTTCTAGAACGTTCGTTTAAAGGAAGGTTAATTTTAGTACACACGGAGAAGCTGATACAAAACTGACATTCATGTTTGGTATGAAGTTGTTTGATCAGAATTGAAGAGATATTTATATGTTTAAAAGTAATATAAGGGCACAAGAGAAGAGAATAAAAGAATAAATTAACTCCCTCCAAAGACAACTGATACATTACTATCAGGCAAAATAGATTTACTAGAGTTAAAATATGGTTAATTCAAATAAACTTCAAGAATGATATAGCAATTTCAGATATAGCAATTTTAGATATAAAGTGCAACATGTGTGTAGTAACAAAGGCTTTAAATATAAAGAAAAAGTTTAGAATGCTACAAGAAGAAAGCAACAGATCCACAGGACCTCTCTGTCCTCCAATTACTGGTTGAAGAGGAAAAAAAGAGATGCGATTTATCTACAAGGGGCAGGGGCACATTTGGACCTCAGTTCCATTCCACACCTAACCTGAAGAAAGTAGACTGTTTTGAAGTATGCATGGAGGATTTTGAAAGCACACTGACATGTTTCAAACCTGAACTTACCTTGCAATTCACCTGGGGTGTTGTAAAAGTGAATAATGTCAAGCACTCTGCTTTCACTGGAATGGGATGTGGCTTGAACACCAGGAATTTTTAAAATATATCAAAGTTGTGCTGATGTGAAACCCTGTTTGGGAACCCCTGTGCCGCCCTTGTGCAGTCCGGGGAGGGTTCAGAGGGCTCCCCCTACAGGTCACCAAGTGTCAATCGCGTTGCAACTCAGCAATCAATGACAAAATATCACTAGGAAAAGACAGATATTTGAAATCTTAAAATTATTCTTCCAAACAATTTATAGAACAAAAGTAAACAAAAATAGAATTATTCACTGTTTAGAACTGTTGGATGACAGATCCATATGTATCCTAGTGTATAGAATGAAGCTAAAAATGTACATAGAAATCCACTTAGATTACAAAAGAAAAAGACAATATAAGGACAAATTAATTTAAGGAAACAGAAAAAGAATCACAGTTTTCATCCAAGGAAACTATCAAGAAGACAGTGAGAATATACATTAATGAAATGGAAACCAAACATACAATAAGAAAGATTCATCAGGGGCCAGGGATTTAGCTCAGTGGTTCCACCGCCTGCCTTGCAAGCGCAAGGTCCTGAGTTTGATTCCCAGTACACAAAAAAGAAGAAAAAAAAGAAAGATTCATCAAAGTCAAAGTACTCTAAGATCATTAATAAGGTAGACAAAACTCCCAAGTTAATTAAGAAAAGTAGAGAAAGAAGGCACAAAAAATGATTTTAGAAATAAAAGGGTGATGCAGAGGTTAAATTGATGAGGAGATTATGAATAAAACATGCATGCCAATAAATTTGAAGTCTTCAATTAAATGAATAAAATACAAGGAAAAATATAACATCACAATTGACTTCAGAGGAAGTGGTTCTAAAACCATTAAGGAAATTGAATCAATGGTTAAAACTCTTCACAAAGAAAGCAGTAGAACTAGATGATTTGAGAAGGGAGTTCTACCCAATATTTCAGCAACCAATAATTCCCTCTTGCACAAATGCTTAAGGAACAATTTTCAACACATTTTATGAAACTGCTCTCAGGTTACTACCAAAACCAGAACAAGAAGAACAAAAAAGGAAAAATTATATATTTTAGGTAATTATTATCTTTCTCATGGAGACAGATACAAAAATGTTGTAGAAAATATCATCAAAACAGACCCAAATAACACACAAAACGTTTAATACATTGTGACAAGCTGGGTTTCCTCCCAGAAAGGCAGGGTGGTCTTCCATTGGAAAAATCAATGGCATTTACTGCATTAATCAACTAAAAGCAAAAAACCTTGTGATGATCTCAAGAGATGTTGAATACAATTCTATGTCTACTCAAAAAACTATAAAAAACACTGTAACCAAATTTGAACCATGGGAATATTTCATAATGCAATAAAGGAATACTAAAATGTCCCAACATAAAGGTAAATGCTGAGAGCGATCTCTTTAAGTCTGGAGCAAGGGCATGATGATGCCCATCATAGCCATCTTGGTCAACATATTCCTGAAGGTGTTATCCATAAGAAGGAAAGGAATGGCAGTATAATGGTTATTAATGAGAAAATACCCTTGATAGTTCACTGATTGTGTCAACTTGGGTAAGAAACACTCAAATAAATTGGATCAGAGTAGTTCTGGGTGTGGCTGAAGGGCTTTACTGAAGACAGAAGACCCAGCCTGGGTGTGAGTGGCACCAACCAAAAGGCTTGTTGCCTGAGTGGAATAAACAGGAAACAAAGAAGAAAGACGGGCTTCTGTTTCTTTGGAAGAGCTCCAGTCTTCAACCTCACTCGGATGTCATCTCCTGGCTTTCAGCATAGATCCTTCAGCCTTCCATTGCAGACCTTGATACAGACTTGCACAGGGACACTACTGTGAGCTCCAGGCCTGTGACTGAGCACCAACCTTTTGCCCTCTTCCACACCTGACTCTGCAGGCAGCCCATTGTAAGCCAATCTTGTAAATTCTTACACACTTATATGTCTCAGATTTAATCTGTTTCCCTAGGAAACACTGACTGATACATTATTTGAAAGTGGCATCATAGTCTTCACAGAAACACCTGAAGAATCCACAACAAAATCATGAGCATGAGTTAGAAATTAGTACGATTGATAGGATCGAACCCAATATTTAAGAGCCAATTGCGTTTCCTCAAAGCAACAGAAGCATTTAGGAAATTTAAGCAAAAATCTATAAACTGTTAAGGACTCAACTTGATAAAAATGTAGATTTTGTGGGTGTGTGTGGTACTGGAGATAGAGTCCAGGACCTTCATACTGAGCTAGATCTCCAGCCCTTTTTTTATTTTTTACTTTTGAGACAGAGCCTTGCTAAGTCACTGTGTTGCTCAGAATGCTTCAGCCTCCCAAAGTGCTAGGATTACAGGCATGTGCCATCATGATTGTCTGATAGTGTTGGGAGGTGGAGCTGCATGGGAGGTTCTTGGGTCAGCTGGAGATGTGTCCTTGAACCCAAGTGTGGACCCTGGGCCCATTGGCTTCCTGCCTGGCACTGTGATCTCCCACTCCCCATACACCCCGCCATGATGCCATCCCATGGAGTGGATACCATCCATCGTTAAACCCTCACCAGAGGTCAGACTCATGAGCTACCTGATACTGGATTTTTAGCTTCCCAACCTGCAAGCTAAATAAGCCCTTTTTCTTTATAAAGTTAGCCTGGTTCAGCTATTTTGTTACCACAAAGAAAAGCAGACTAATACACCTGCTCTGGCCAGTGCTGTGCCCAAGTGTAGGGATGTGGGGTGTGGTCTCCTGTACATTCTTAGGGTTAAGGGTAGCATATCATAAACAGCTTGCCACCCTTGGTGTTAGCTGCCACAATTGCTAGGAAGGAGAGAAACTGAGGAAAGAGGCATCGAGTGTACATTGGAAGGGGGTCTCTGAAAGACAGAGTTAAGGGAAGCTCCAGGTAGGATGACAGATGGGGACCCTGAATTCAAGGAAGCATCCTGAATTCAAGTGCACAGGGATATTGAAAGGACTTAGGGAAGTGGGTGGGGCTGGAGGAGGAGCAGATGCCTGGGGGCTTGGGGGCTTCTGGCAGCAGAAGCCCTGGGAGAGTCGAGCAGGGGGAGGCAAGCGTCTGTCCAGCCGTCAGGTGGAGCAGCAGAGGTGAAGCTGGCAGTGGGGACAGCAGCCTGGCTCTGCAATGGCAGGGAGAGGCGATGGGTCCAGCTTCAAGGTGGAAACCAATGGAGTCGTGTCAGCCATCTTGTTCTGCATTGTAGTTTTACATTTAATTCTGCTTATTGTGCAGGGACAAGGCTCACTGCTATGCAAACAAAGAGAAGCCAGCATCCCTGACGCAGCAGTCCTCTGGATTCTTTACAGCACAGTCTCTTTGTGATGACGTGAGGCCTCAGAAGAGCTCTCCACATGCAAATCCAAGCCCAGCCGGCCATGACCAAAAACCGGTCACCAACTTGAGATGACTCCCAGCTAACTGGGCCCAGCGCCCCACTCGGCTTCTCTCCCCAGCCTCCTCCCACAGCCCTCTCTGCGGAGGAGCCAGGTGGGTCTCTGAGGTGCCTGAACACTCTGCTCAGTCTGAGCTTCACTCTCTGTAGAGCGACTGAGTCATTTCTTTGGGAGATGGTGATAGAGTCCACTAAGGTTAATGGCAGAACTCAAACGTCTTGGTGATATGCTCCAGGAATAGTGTCTGGCACCTAGGAACTCAATGAAGTTAGGCTCATATATTAGGAGAGATTTTGCTCTTCATTTATAAGCCCACCCAAGGTTCCCAGTCCATCTATTGCCCATCTTCGGTTTGGTGCTCTCCAGAGGCCTAGAGCCTTCTGAGGCAGACAGTTTTACATAGAAAGAGCTTGACATTGGACCTCCACATGCCTCCGGGTAGGATGCATCTCACTCCCAGCTGGACCTCAGGGATTACCCAGTGTTAGTCTCCTTGATGCTGTCAAATCTGAGGTTCAGTTTGAACCTGTAAGCTTTGTTTTTGTTTCCCAATTTGGACTCACACAATGAGTTTTTTTTTTTGAGTTGAATTCATCAATATATTTTTAATTGTATGAGGTATGAGCAAAAATATGACGAGTTTTTAAATTAAAAAATTGTTACAGTAAAAGACACACTGCCATAATTCGCTTTCAAAATACCCATCCTCACACATACCTCAAACACACTTCTCCCCCCATTCTTGTCACTTTTTGAAGCAATTCTGGAAGTCTTCTTTCGTGAGTGTCTTTGTGGCTGCCTCAATGTCCTGAATTGTTTCAAAATGTTTACCTTTTAGGATCCTTTTGACTTTGGAGAGAGACAGATATCATATGGTGCCAGATCTGATGAATAAGGTGGATGAAGAAGCATGAGCCTGGAGATCCACTGGATGGCACTTAGCAGCAGCATGTGTAGTAGTTTTTATCACACTCCATGAAGATGCTCATGAAAGAGGGCTGCCAGAACGGCTTCACAAAGGGACAAGAACAAGGGGATCAATGTGTTTGAAGTGAAGGGGAGGATTCTGAGTGGGATGAATGACAATATGCCTTTTACTGTAATAAGTATTTTAATTTAAAGATTCACTGTACATTTGGATCACACCTTGGGGATTTCACCTCTCATCTGGATTTCTGGCCTGCACTGGCCCTGGAGCCAGGAAGCAATCTGCCCTGTTTGTGTGAATGTGCCTTCTTCATGATGGTTTCCATCATACCTGGAAGCCCCCTAGCCTGACCCCCTCAAGCATTTGAGTTTGAGACCCCTCGATCCCTGTTCTACGTCAGACTTTCACTTGTTGAAAGTTGTTCTCTGTCCCCCAAAGTTTCCCACTACCCCCTCTTCTCCTTTGCCACAGAGGCAGCAAGTCTGCAGGCTCCTTCTTCGTGTACTTTTATGCAACACCATTTTGAGGAAGCAGGAATGGCAAAAACATGAACTGCAGGAAAGTAGCTGGGTTTGTGCAATTTTACCAACTTGGAATTCTAGCATTTGATCTTTAGAGCCTAACAACTCTTCTTTGACCACTGGAAGATCGTGTCATTTCTGATGGAAAAATCCCCTTCCTTTCTTCTTCAATTCCCAGGCACAGAGAATAGTCACGCATGTGTGAACAGCCATGACATTTACAAGTCCCAGGGGTTACAATAAGGTACCAAAAAGAAGCTGCACAGAAATCTGTTTCCACATGCGAGTCTGAGACACTGTGTGGAGAGAGAATTGGCTGCCCAGTCCTGCATTTGTTTATCTGTGCATGGACTCACTGTTGCTCATTCATTAGTTAGTCCATTCTTTCTCAGTGTCTGGGAGTGGCTCTGTGGCCTCATCCTGCAGGCAGAGGGCTTGAGTTCTTGCCCTCAGGTGAGAAATTGCCAGTTTGGGGTTATTTAGGCAGAGCCCCATCTGGAGATGAGGATGGCGGGATCCCTGGGCTCTCGGATTCTGTGGGGAAGAAGCTTGTTGCAGCCACTCCAACACTCCTTCCCCCTCATCGTAAGTAAAAAAATTTCCAGAGGGATGCTTTGTTCTGATCCAGGGATGTGGAGAACTAGTGTTGGGGGGCAAGCAGCTGGCAAGGACATTCCTTGACCTTGGAATTATTCAGCTGCTGCGGGGGCAGGGACTTCCTACAGAACTCACAGGCTCCAGGACAATATCACAGGTGGGCAGGATTGGGCTGCGGAGGAAATGTATGTCAATCAAGCCCTTGTCATTCTCGACTTTGTTGTAAACTCTTCTCATTGGGAAAATGCTGGAGGTGGTTTTGATGGACGTGTGATGCGACATGAGAAGGCGTGATTTCCTTTGATTACTTTTCCCAAGGAAGTTTGGGGACAGAAATCCAAGTGATGGTTAAGAGTTCATTTTGAAATTAATGTTTTTGGCTGATAGCTGAGCACCGGTGCAGGTTGGCTGCAGCCCCTTAGGCGATGCCAGGCCTCACCAGGCTGCAGAGGCCCCTGGGAGGCTTTCAGGAGTTTTTGACATGCAATTCAGAGCTGCCACAATCAAGGTTCTTCTTTTGCATTCCAGGGCCGGAGGCAGTGCATGTAAGCCAAAGCTTGCTGTGCTGCTGGGGGCAGGGGCTCCACAACAGCCCTGCCTGATGAGAAGTCCTAGGAACAGAAGGAGGTGAAGCCCTTGATCACCTTCTCAAATTTTAGAACTCAGTCGACCAAGACAGCCCCTTCCACAGCGTCGCTGCAACAGCTGTGGGCCGAGCTGTGTCACTTTAGAGCATAGGAGTTGTCAGAAGTAAAAACATCTTTCAGTTCTACTGAAGTTAATAAGTCAAGTTAAATCAGCCACATATGTGGAAACAGAAGATTTTCAAAGCAGCGCCTTCATTATAAAAAATGTGTTAAAATTAGTAACTTTTATATCTCGCCTATTTTCCCCATCCAATCTAGTTTTTTTTAACATCCAAATATAGATTTTGCAATATTAAGGTAGAGATGCAATAATGTCTCAAAATGGAGAGATGAAATCAGGGTTTAATTTCTTACCCTTAGGGTAATGAGTGCCCTGGATAACTTTGACAGCGGTTCTTAGGAAGTAGAGCCCAAACCCAGGTTGGAGCCCTCTCCCTCCCCATGGCCACAATCACACATTTTCAGGTTTTCTGGTTTCCCATTTCATATTCTTGAACCTTTCCCGATTTTCACTGCTTCAATACAGTGTTTGGAAAGTACACTTCCGGTACCTTTTCTCAACTCAGGTTTCTGTGCTAGGAAAGGAGTAGGTTCTCTGCAAATATTTGGCGAAGGAATTAATGAATGAAATTCTTCCTTGCATCATGAAGCAAGCTCATTGAGCTCTTTTATCTACTGTAACATAATTTCATGGAAACTGACAGCTTCTGAGACGTGGGCTCAAAAGCCATGCTTTAGATCTGTGCTGTCGAGGCATTCTGTAGCCAGTGTCATTGTTGTTAGCCACTTTCTCCTTCTCATGAGAACAGCACCTTTGTTTCCTCAGGAAGAACGGACAAATATCTTTCTAGACTGACCAGTGCCCCTGTGTGAATGTGTGACCAATACAGTCAATCAGACCCTCTCTCGGTCGGGGAGCTTTGAATCTTCATCTTGTAAACCAGGACAGAAAATGGCCTGAGTGAGTTTCCACGGAAGATAAGGTGAGTGGGTTTTGCTACCTGACTCTTCAGCTTCGCTGGTTGTTTGTCTCTCCAGTCTGTCCCTGTAACTATGAGGACACACAGATCCCTGCACCTCTGCATTGGGAATACAGCCAGCACTTTTTTGTGCTTGTTAACAAAAGGTCCTAATTGATATCCCCAGGGATTTGAGGGCATGGGGTTTTGTGGGATCCCCATTAGAGGTGAAAGGTCATGGGACCTAATTTCATGTAGTGATTCTTGTGTTCTAGGCAGAGAAATCTGCATGCTGCTTGAGGAAGTAGAGTAGGGTAAACAGGGGTGGAGGCTCTGGGCAGGAGGGGATGAGACTTCTAAAACCAGTTTAGTCTTCCCTCTGTTCAGAGTCACAGGGAAGAGCATACCACTTTCAGATGCAAGTGTCCACTTTCAGACCTCCATAATGGGAGCAATTTCCTTAAGACCATCCATTCTCTCACCTAAACTCCCACAAAATGACAAACAGATAACACTTTTGTCAAACGTAATGTGTGTGGGGGAATGTCTGTGGCATTCTTTTGCTTTTATTACTCTCATGATTTATTTCATTTTTAACAGTAGTTAAGTCCTGTGATCAGTAGTTAAAACATTTCCCTTTGCTCTGATCTCAGGCAAGATGGCGGCCAGCTGGTCAACCTCCTCTTGGTACCTGCTCTCCTGCCAAGCTAGTTGTATCTCTCCTAATCTTTAGCTTGGAGAGGTTCTCTGGTTCCCAAAGCTTCAATCTATCTTGTTCAGCTCTCCCACCCAAACCCCTGAGCCTGGCTCCAACTCACTGATCCAGCCTCCATCTATAGACTCCTTTGCTGCCTCTTGCCTGGCTCACCAATCTGTTGGAGATTCTCCAGGTATGGCCTCCTGTCCACACTGCTGTTCCCACTACGAAGTGCTTGTAGGGCCAAGGTCCTGTACTTGTATCAAGCACTGCTGCCCCATTAACCTTCTTTCAAGTTTTTCTTTTATTTCAGATGAGGTCCTCCTGAGAACACCACAAGGAACTGTTCATGCCAGCCAAAGCCACCCAGCCCCTCTCCCAGCTGATGTAGAGGAAGCCTACTCATCACAGTCTGACTGTAAGGCCATGCTTCCTGCTCAGGGGCCTTCTCGGTCATCATTTTGAACATGTGATACATGCAGACAAATGATTCAGAACATCAGGTGCTCCAGAGTGAGCTGCTCTACATGTGGTGGTGAATTTTTCCTATGTGAATGTGTACAGGGTTCCCCAATAAAAGCCCCCATTTTCCTTGTTCAGGGAGCGTCCCTGCTTTTAAAATGGTCCCCAGTACTCTCTTTGCTTACAGCAAGTAGTAACCTTGCTTTCCCTCCTTAGCTCCTGGCTGTGCTTGCTGGTTCTGCATTCACTGAAGCTGACCCCACCACTGCTCTGTCTTCACTCCTACCTTGGAGTTGCCAGGATTTTCTCATCTGCTTCTCTCCTGTGTCCAGGCCCTCTACATGGAAAAGCAAAGTCTGAGGTCCTGATTCTCTTCTAGCAGTGCTGCTTAGTCCTGCTGTCAATGAACCCCAACCCACACACTTAGTAGTGTCCAGTGTGAACCTGAGTGTGTGACAGGGTTGGGAGAGTGCTGGAATAGGAGGGAGGCCACACGGCAGTGGGACATCCATGGGTCTTCGTGCCAACTACAAGAGGGTCCGTGTGGCAGACTTGGCCGCAGGCTGGGGCACAGGGGTTCCAAGCAGAGCACCATGGGTTGCAGCCCCCTCTGCCAGCATCCCACTGCAGGTCACAGGTCGGTCAGCTGTCCACACAGTCCTGAGTGAAGCACGCACAGCTGCTCCTCAACATACCATGGGTAAGTTCTGGCAAACCCATCAGAAGTTGAAAGTATTGTGGTTAACAATGCATGGAGTACATCTGATCTCTGAGCACACTACAGTAGCCAAGCTGCATAACCCATTTTAGCGGTTGTTATTTCCCCTTTTGATCACGTGCCTGAGTGGCAGCTACCAATTGTTTGCCTCCATTGAGCAGCATCACAAGAGAGAATCCAGGTGCATACGGTTAGCCCAGGAGAAGGTCAGAACCCAAATTCAAAGCTCAGTTTCTGCTGAATGTGTATTGCTTTCCCACCATCACAAAGTTGAAAAATTCTAAGTCAAATCATCATAAGTCACAGACTGCCAGTGAATTAAAATTTATGAAAATATAAGCCACAAACCACATTTTCAGTGCAAACGTTCCCTCCCTCCCTCTCTTCCTTCCTCTCTTTTCCCTCTTCTTCCTCTTCTCCCCTCCTCTCTTTCTCTCTCTCTCTCTCAGGATCAAATCCAGGGCTCATGCATAGCAGGGATACACTCTATCAGTGAGCTACACTGCAGCCTTCAACACTAGCTTTTATATTTTTGTAGGATTTTATTGTATATGAAGCATGTTAAAAGCAGCCTTTGGTTTTCATAATTAAAATAATATACTCTTTATGGCAAATTTGGAAAACACAGAAACTATAAAAGCAAGTAATAAATGATCCTTTACTCTAAGTATTAATTCCTATTTACTTCGATAGATTTTTTTATCCTTATCTTTTAAATATGTTTAGCATGCCTTAGTAGCTATTATTTCATTTGATGGTCACAAAAACCCATCAGGTAATCTAATGAGGAATGGTTTTGCCCATTTTAGGATGTGTTAAATGTGAACATGGTGGCTGGAAGGGTGGAGCGGAAGCTGGGGATATTATTGGCTGCAGAGAGACAGTGTTTGGAGCCTGTGCCCTCCTCCAGCCCCTAGGATCTGGCTGGAGTGTTTGGTGACTCAGTGACTCAGTGACCCAGCCTCCTGCAGGGTCTGCTCCGCAGGAGATTGGAGCTTCCAGTAGCTCTGTTCATCCATCACAGAATGAGATTAAAGGACAGAATCCTCATGAAATCCTACTGTCTGGGTAAAAAAATGTCTGACAAGCATGCGTCTGGGTCACCATCATTATTATTTTAAATGTGTTCTATGGCCCAGCACTGGGCTGACCTTTGGATTCATTGTTTTGTGTTATCTTCAAGGACATCCTGTGAAGAGGGCAATGTTGTTGTTTTTGCCCCATTTCTCAGATGGAAAAATAAAGATTAGAGGGGTGGATTAGTCAAACTTCCCCTTGCTGGGACCCAATACCTGACATCCATGACTTAAAGGAGGAGAGGCTTAATTTAGTTCACAGTTCAGGGGACTCAGTCCATGGTCCGCTGGCTCCAAGACAGGAACCTCATGGTGGAAGTGTGTGGTAGCAGAAAGTCACTCACTTCATGGCAGCCAGGAAACAGAGAGAGAATCGAGGAGCCAGGGAGGTAGATGCACCCTTACCAGGCACATGCCAGACCTACTCTCCAACCAGGCCCGATGGCACATTCAGCTGTGAACTAATCAATGGGTTAATCCACTGATGGGTACAGTGTCCCAGTGATCCACTCACCTTACAAAGCCCCACCTCTGAACACATGAGGCTTTGTGGAACACTATATATCTAAACCATTGCAAGGGGCAAAGTAATAGCTTACAGAAACAACCGTAAGTGGCAGAGGCAGGTCTAGAATTAAGTTCTCTCATACTCTCCCCTGCTGTAGTTGTCTCAGATCGGGGTCAGGGGTCCTTCTCCAGCTCTGCCAGAAGAAGGCAGTGGGCATGATACTTTCTTGTCTGCTGTCCCTAAGGGCCATCCTGTTGATGGCATAGCCACCAGGCATGGCCGTGTCTCTGGTGTGATGTCTGGGCTGTGTGCTCATCCTATTCAGCTATATTACGTGGATGTGAAGTAGTTGAAAAGTCTGCTCATAATGAAAACTACCCATAGCTTCCATTTGCTTTTTCCATTTTAGCCCAAATGGATCTAAAGATTTTTTTGTTTTTTGAAACTCACACTAACATGTACTCTGCTGTCAGGAACAGCTCTCCAAGGACATAAAAAGAGAACACTTACTAGTTGAATGCACCCAGACCCAATATATCCCTAGACCTTTAAACTCAAAAGTTTTAACATAAGAATTCTATTCAACCCTAGATTGCCCAAATATATAAAAGTCAACCCTGGAACTAGATTGAATCCAAGACTCATCATAAAGGTGTTTCCTCCCATGAAAATGGTAGTTTGGGATCAACCATTTTACTCTGAAGCACATCCAGCGGTTCATGTTGCCTGTCCTTCGAGGGTCCCAGGCCTGTTCTCAACACTGACCACCAAAGCCTCCTCTTGATTCCTCGTCCCTTACAGCTGTGACCCTACTTTCTTTCACAGTCAGAGTTCTAGGAAGACTTGTCCACCTTCCACGTACTTCCACGTACTCCTGCGATGACGGCACTCAGGCTTCCTCTGATCTTACATCTTTAAAATCACCCAAAGGTCTTCAAACTCAGAATGAGCAATTTAGAGTAGGAGACAAATAAGGGGCAGCAGTTTTGCTCCCAGCCCTCAATAGTATTCATTTAACCCACGATCTCTTGATGGGTCCTTCTCAGAATTTTTTTAAAGACAGTTTCTACCTAGTGGTGAGCCGGCTCAGGGCAGGGACACCTTTTAGGGTTTTGGGCTCAGTCCATCTTGCAATGGAAAAGCAATGGGCATCCTCCCAGACAGACAGCAGGGGGCGCTGCGCCAAGGGGAAGGACCACCAAGATGGCTTTCCTGGGCCTCGCTGGCTTTCAAGAGAACAACAGTAGAGTTGACGCAAGCTAAAGAAATGGGACTATTTTTATCAGCACAGTGAACTGGAGGGACAGACAGCAGCTCCCCGCAAGCAGCAGGTTCACAGAATGTCTTGCAGGTGCTCTCCCGGTCTCGTTCTCTTCTGCTCGTGGAACCTGGTGGACACATCCAGCCCTGCCAACACAACCTGTGCCCAGCCCACGCACAGAGCACGGGCTCCCAAAGCAGGAGGCCAGCTTATTAGCTTTCTGTTATGCTTCTAATTAGGCGGTGAAATTTATTTGTGCATTTGCTATACAAGGTGCCCTCTCTTTGCCAGACATCAAATTACTGTCGACACCAGGGGACAGACTTGGCTGGGAATCTCAACCTTTCCTGTATTCTACAGAGGATGTTCAGTTCCAGGTGCGCGACTCAACTCCGGAATCCAAATTAGACAGCGGAAGTGAGTTTCCCAGGGATGTTCTCATCTCATCATTGATCTGCTCAGCCCCCAAGGGCTTAATGGCTCCTCTCCAGCTCTTCCTTTCTTGAAAATGTTATGAATCACAATGTGAATTGTTTCTTTCAAGCAGTTCCTGCAAGATAGCCTTGCATGTAGACAGGACTGTGCAATTTACACGGTATTTTTACCTGCATGCCTTAGAGTAGGCAGGACTGAGATTTGTATATATCATTCATCCATTCGTTCATTCATTCATTGAAACAGTGATGACAAACCCAGCACTCCAGGACTTAAAGCCACTACACCTTCTGGTTATCTACTGCAGCAGGCCAAGCCAACCATTCCTTTTGCACATGAATCTGCAATTCTTGGGGAGAACTTGGTGGAGCAGGGACCTCTCTGCCTCATAGTCTGAAGGCTTTGGCTGGGAAGAATCCAACAGATGGGAGGCAGAATCCTCTGCAGGTTTCTTCCATTACAGATCTGGTGCAGGGGCTGGATGACGTGAAGCTTGGGCTCAGCTGAGATTGATAGCCTGGCTTCCCCACTGCATGGTGCTCCCAGTATAGCCAGATTCTCACCTAGCAGCCCAGGACTCAGACAGTGAATATTCCAGTGAGTAAAGTAGAGGCTGAATGGTCTTTTCTGTGACCCAGCCTCTGAGCTCACATAACATCATTTCCACTATTGTAACCCTTGTCGGTGGAAGCAACTAGAAGTTCACATGGTATACATGGTGGAGACCCAGACTTTGCCTCTGGGATTAGCATCATCAAAACAACACATAGAATGTTGTTTAAAAAAACACTTCTGCAGGTGTCCAGACAAGACCTAGACTGAGGGGTTCCAAATGGAGGCTTGTTGGACTTAGGTCAGCAGGGACAGAGGGAGGATGCGAAAGGAGTAGGCAGTGGTAGAATTTGTGTCCAATTCTGGACCTTTTATTTATTAGATGTGTGATCTTAGACTAATTTATCTTACCTCTCAAGTCACAATTTCATCATCTATAAAATGAAGAAATTGCAAACTTAGTCCATCAACTGTAGTAGCTTAATTGTACGAAGTCTGTAAAATGCTAACATGGTAGTCAGCACGCAGAACGTGTTCGATATCTAAGGAGCTATGGCTAACAACACTGAAAGGCCCCTTGCACAATGACATGCCTCTACAACATCATCATCACCATCACTACACCATCATGGCATTGACTCATCACTGGCTATTGTTATGAATCACCTAAGACCCTAGAAACCTAAGAAATATTCATTCAGTCCTCCCTTCCTCCATGGTTCTAGCTCCCAATGTGGCTCCACCCCTCCCTGCATCACTGTGGTCTAGGAAGAGAGTGGGTTTCTTGCCATGTTTGTTACCCTCAGGATTTTTTACTTCTGGTTTGACCTGGTGACTGCTTCTATCCTCTGTACAAGCAATTCATGTTACACTCACTGTGTTTGGAATATTGAGGACAGGGACTGTTGTCCTGAGTTGTCTCTGAGCTGATAGAACCTTCGAACTGTACTGGGCTCTGTCAGAGGGGGGACATAGGATCTGGATAACAGCACTGGCATCTGTTTCTCTTCCTCCTTCTTTCCTTCCCTCCCATTCTTCTTGAGCTCCCAGCTTTCCTTCATTTTTGTTTTTTTCATTTACAAAGATGGGATACTTATATGAAATTCCTCTGCAACTTGCTATTTCCATGGTAATTCTTCAAGCAAGGGTAGGTAACTCTAATTTATACAGTTTAAATTCACTTAAAAAGAGTTGCATAATAGTCTACATTATGATACATCCATCCATGTCACTATTCATATCATGGGGCTTTGGAAGCTTCAGGACAATACCCAGCTATTCCCTTACCTCGCTTTTAGGTACATATCTCCTAGAGAATGGATTTCCCAAGATAGAATTGCTAGATCACAGAGTACATTCTTAAATGTAGTAAAAATAATCAGATTACTTTCCCCAAGGGCTGTAGCATTTCCTTTCCCTTTAATAACTTATTTCCACTAATTATTTACCACCTAAAGACCTCTGTGCTTTTGTTTGCATAACTACCACCAGGCTTGGCACTGTAACTCCTCTGGGTGAACCAAGGATTTGGAGAACAGAGAAGATAATAAAAGTGATGCCCAGATTTGTTGATTGAAAGGCATTTCATTTCTTACGGGTTTTCCCCACCACTTGCATTCTTTAAAAATTCAATTTTAAAGAAGGCCTTCTCTCCATAGAGTTCCATCCTCTAATCTGTGTGTCCACATAGGTATCCTTGCTATATTTTTCATAATAAGGCACTCGAGAAGCTAATTGCTTTGTATTTATAGCCTATAGAGGTGGCTCCCACTTCAGATGAGGAGTTTCCTTGGTAATTTATGAATAACCGCAGGTTCCAAGAGGCCGAACTGAGACTAATGCAGGAAAATTCAAAGCTAGGTTCCAAGGGGACCTCATAAAGGCACCAAATGGAACAGACAGACCACAGGAGCTGGATGCAAGATGCCACGGGCAAGGGAGTGGGGTGCATTTTATTATTGGCACCTTCTGGGCTTTCACAAGCCTTGGGTTTCAAATCTGCACTGCAGTCGAGCCTGATCGCGACCATTGTGAATTCTCATTGCACTACAGGGCTTCTCACTTCTAACCTCGCGATCCCCATGAGACTCCCTGGCTTCTTTCTTTCCCCTCCAACTCTCTCTCTTCCCTTCCTTGTACTCACTCATTTGCTGGTGAACACTGACCGTTTGCCATTTACGATGGGTCCGCTTCATTTCAGGACTTAGCTGGACTGTTTGACATGATGACAATTATTTTAATAAATGGAAGGGGAAAATATTTTGACGCACTCTTGTTCTAAGCACTAAGCTAGACACCATATATTTTCTACTATGATGCAGACATTAATTCTGTAATAGGAATAATTATCTGTCTGGCCGATGATGATATGGAGGCTCAGAGAGGTTTAGTGATTTCCTCAGAGCCACACAAGCAGTAAGTGGCAAAATCTTGCATGGTTTTGACATTCACACCATTTTTACTTCCTGTCAGTGTACCTCATATCAAATAGCACTGGCTGTCCTCCTTTTCAAGGCCCTGTGCCATTTATGCCACTGTCACCACCTCTCATGGTCAGCTCCCATCGTATACCTGGTCACCAACCATCGTATGGGTCCTCCCTTCCTGGAGGACAAGGAGCTCAGCTGCCCATGGACCTCCTGGAGTCCTGGCCTAGGGCTGGGGTATGGGTCACGCTTGGCCCATTACTTCTCTTGCTGTAAGTATGCTGAGGAGACAAGGACTTCTCACCACTGTCCCACACCTCTTGACAGAGGAGAGCGTCTATAGTACCCCAGCCAATCCATGACCCCTTTCAGTATTCACAGACTCATGGTCCTCTTTCACAGGAAGGGAAGCTGAGGCTTTGAGACACTGACAGTCCCCTGAGTGGCTGATCTGCTGCTGCACGAGTCATGATGTACAATAGGAGGTCGCCAACAGAGGTGTTTCTGTCCCCTGTCCTTGCCTGGGGACAATACCTAGAGACCTTGGGTTTTCACCCCTGGGAATCTGGAAAGTAATAGGGACAAGTCAGAGATGCTGCTGAAAACTCTAGGCACAAACAGGCCCCTAAATAAAGAATGACCAGGACCAGTGCCAGTAGGGTTGGGGTGGAGATGCTCTGCTGTGCAAGAGAGAAAGGAGACATTCAGGTTGATCACATATTCTGCTTCTGCATATCCCAAGAGGTGCAAACTTATACTCTAAACCTACAAGGCTCAAAACGTTTGATTACATATGAGAGTACAAGGACTAACACACGCTGTCATCCCTACAGCAAAGTAAGAGAACCTTAATTTTCGATTAAGTTTTCAGAATTTTCTTTTAAAAAAGTATATATTATGTATTATCTTTTTCCTCTTTGGAGAGGCCAGGGGCAGTAGGTGGTTTTATGAGACAGCATTACTAAGACACGTGGCTTCAGGTGAAGCTTGAAAGTTTGTTTCAAGTGGTATGGCTCTGTAATCTAATCCAGGCAAAGACTGGATCTGGACCTCATTCCCTTAAGAGCTCTTGGTCCTATACTTATAACCAAATAAAGACCCTAAATAAATATTTTAAGTTCTACTTGTCCAAATTGTGGTACATTGATGAGTAAAATTATATAATAGCTGGGATTTCTTTTTTAAAAATCCAGCAAAAACAAAAGTCAATGGAACAAAATCAGTAAAATGTTGGTGATGGTTAAATCCTGATGGTGGTTACATGGGGATTCATTTTATGATTTTTTTTGTACTTCTATGTACTTCTATTTGACAATGTCCAGAATAAAGTGTCTAGAAAATGTGCGCTATGGCTGTCTACAGAAAGACAGAGAATGTATTTGCAAACACGGTGCGTAAAACTTGTTTCTTTCCCCATCTCTGGATACAAAAGTGATTTCTTGCACAAAATACCCTGCATGTGTCTAGATTGTTGTTAACGCAGAAGACTGTTTTCACTGTAGTATTTTCAGGGAACTTTGAAAATTGAAAGTAATCACAATATATGAACAGACACTTCACAAAGGTTGAGACATGAATGGTCAATAAGAATATTAAAAATTGATCAACATCATTTGTTGTTAGGGAAATGTAATGAGGCCTACAAAGAGATATTATGACACAATGGACTAGAATGGTTCTGTTAAAAATACCGATAACTACCAAATGTTATCAGCGAAGGGTAGGAGCAGAAGCCCTATTATGTTTTTGGTGGTAGTGTAAAATGCCCTGACCATTTTGGGGGAAGAAGTCTGTAAAACTAAAGTCTATAAAACTAAATAAATGCCTTCTTTATGATCCAAACAGTCTGCTTTTGGGTGTTTACTCAAGAGAAAGGGAAACATTCATCCGTATAAAGACTTGTACTGGAAGACTTCTTCATAGTAGCTTTATTCATAATAGCCTCTGACTGGAAACAGTCCAGCTGTCCATCAACAGGAAAATGAACACACCAGCTGTGATAGAGTCATGCAATAAAATACTATTCAGTAATGAAAAAAGAGCTACCGAAACAAAACCATGGACACATCTGAAAAACATTATGCTGAGCGAAAGTAGTAAGACCACGTTCTATCTAATTCATGTATATGCAGCTCTAGGACAGGCAGAACTAATCTGTTATGGAGAAAAGTCACAGTAGTGACTTTTCAGAGAATTAGGGTAAGTTCAACTGGGAAGGGAATGAGGGAACTTATGGGGGTATGGTAATTTTTTTTTTTTTTTAGCTTGATTGGGGTTTGGGTTCTATAGGTGAATGAGCTATTCGTCAAAATTTTACAAATTGTACACTAAGACTTGTGTATTTCAAACTATCATTTCCAGGCAGGATGGAATGACAAAGGCCAGATACCTCTACACCTTAAGCAATAAATGGACAAAGTAGATAAAAACAAGGTGCTGGACATCAGACATTAGGCAACGAGGGGCACTGAGAGAGGAGAGAGACAAGAAGCAGTGAGGTGAGCTGTATTACTGCCTCCGTTTACTACTTTGTGAGAATCTCAGGCTTGACAAATGCCTTGAGTACAATGAGGGTTTGAGTAGGGAAAGGTGACTACAGTTTTCACAACAGAGTAGTGGAGAGGAGAGAGACACTCAGGAGGAAAAGTGTACAGGTGAGCAGGGAGCCCCTCTCTAGCATTTAAACTGAAGAACAATGGTGCATGTGAACAATGAAATTCCTTGTGGTCAGGAAAGGAGCTATGGAGTGGAAGTTAGGGTGTGTGGTGCCCACATATGGCTGGAAATAGTACTTGCTTCCACTACTCAGATGGAGCAACCTCATAATTCGCAGGGTGTTGGGGAGACTACACAGAAAAAAGCCCTTAGTGCCTTAGTGGTGGAGGACAGTACTGAGCATGATTGGGATCCCACGTTAGAAATCTCAAAAGCAGCACTTTAAAGATTTCATTGGCCTTCAAGTAACTCAACTGCATCCCAGGGTAATACTCCAGAATATTTACAGGAATGCAAACAATCCAGCATCGAAAAGGGTAAAATTCACAATGTCTGGCATCCAATCAAAGATTTCTGGACAGGCAAACAGGACAAACAGGAAAATGCCACCCATAAAAAGAAAGATCAATCAATGAAAATTGCCCAATACTTGACACCCTTAGTAGAGCTAGCAGAAAAGATAGAAAACCAATTATTTCAGCTATATTCCATAAGGCCAAAGAGTTCAAAGGAGACATGGAAGTATGAACAGACCCAAACTGACCTAGACTTGAAAGATAAAAACTATACTAGGGATTTGGCTCAGTGGTTCCGCCACCTGCCTCGCAAGCACAAGGACCTGAGTTTGATCCCTGGTACTAAAAAACAAAACAAAACAAAACAAAACAAAAACTATTCTGTGTAAAATATAAAACACAATGGAATGGATTAACAGAAAGGATTCAATGTCTATGTTGGAGAAAAAAGGACTAGTGAATTAAACACACTGCTGTAAAAGTATCCAGATACGACACAAAGAAAAAACAATGAGTGAGCTGTGGAAAATTTCAAGCAGCCTATTCTGAGGGTAATTGAAATCCCCAAAGAAGTAAAAAGAGGCGAGAAGAGATGGAATGAAGAGCATGTGAAATATTTACATTTAATATATATTTTTCTTATTATTTAGATCTATTTTAAAAGATAATGGAATGTTTAACAAAAGCCATAAAAATGTTGTGCAGTATTGATGACATATATAAAAATAATTACCAAATAATGTGAAATTTCAACTATAATTTAATTTGAATATATAACCATATTCAAATTTGAAATGTTTAATGTATTACATTTAAATGTAATTTGAAATATTATATTTTGAATAAATATTTTGAATTTTAAAATAATTATGCTGAATTTAAAAAAGAACATGTAAAGCAAGAATACATACCATATGGTTCCATTTATATAAAATTCTAGAAAATAAAAATGAAGCTAGTGACAAAAAGCAGTCACATGGTTGCCTGGGGAGGGTTGGGGGGAGGAGTTACAAAGAGACATAAGAAACCTTTCGGGAGTGATGAATAAGTTCATTGTCTCAACCATAGTCCCTAGTCTCATGAATGTGTATAGATCAAAACTTAGCAAAGTGTATATTCAAATATGTCCAGTTTATTTTATGATAATTGAACTTCAATAAAACCATTAAAATTTAAAATTTTTCAAGGGTTTGTTTATTTTATTGTACGCAAATTTCACCTAAAACAGAATTTTAAGAATTAGAGCTCTTGGGCAGGGGATTTAGCTCAGTGGTTTTGCTGCCTGCTGCGCAAGCCCAAGGACCTGAGTTCTATCCCCGGTACCAAAAAAAAAAAAAAGAATTAGAGCTCTTTGGTCCAGGGCGAGCATGCTACAGTGTTTAGAGGCACAGTGTATGGTGAGGACAGCTTCATGTTACAAAAGTAAAGGCAGATAGATGGATGACGGAAGGAGGGATGGATAGGTAGACAAACATGTAAAATGCAAACATAGATTTTTTTTTTCTTTTACTACTCTATTTTCACATGAGTTTATTTCCATCCCATGTCTACTCCAGGGACTGCTGGCAGTTGGTGCCACCCAATATTTGTAGCCCAAAGGGCGTTGTAAGGGTGACACTTCCATGATTCAGGGTTTCCACATTACCTCTGATTCTTCCTTAGGATATAGAGCCACACCAGGCTTTCTTTGTGACGTCTTTTCTCTAGTATTTTATCTATAACTCTGCTAGAAAACTTCTCAATCATTGACCAGGGCACATTTATAGCTTTTTCATTGGACATTGAAGGAATCCAAGCCCTTCATTCTTGGGTGCCACAGCCTCTAGTAGCACAAATTCCAATGTCCCCATGGGAACTCCTGTGCAGCAATGTTCATAGCTGCTATTTATTTTCTACTCCAACCTCAGTCTACTGGGTTTCTGTTTCTATGCTATTACTTAGCTTGCTTGGGCCACCATAAAAAATGCTACAGACTGAGTGGCTTATACAAGACACATACATTTGCCAACAATTCTGAAGGCTGCAAGTCTTCAGATCAAGGTGTGGGAAGGGTTGGTTTCCTCTGGGGTCTCTCCACTGTGCTTGCAGATGCCCTGTCCCTGTTGCCCCTTCATAGGGTCACCTCTCTGCCCAAGTGGGCTGAATGTTCTTCTTACCCTAAGAATATTGGTCAGCTTAGATCAGAACCTATTCTAAGACACTCAATTTAATCACCCCTTTAAGACCTACACTACAACACCTCTTACCTACAACATTGCTCTCTGCATTTTAGCTCCTTGTGGTCAACTGCAGTCTGAAACATTAAATGGAAAATTCCAGAAATAAATAGTTCACAAATTAAAAGCTTTACACTGCTCTGTGTAGGATGATGGACACCCTTTTCCCTCCACATACCATGGCTTTAGTCAGCATTTCCACACTGTGTGTACTGTCCTCCCATTAGGCACTCCACAGACCTCATAGGTATTAGAGTGACTGCTGGAGAATCGCATTGCTTATGTTCCAGGGATCCTTGCTGTACAAGCACAAAATTAATGATGTTGGCACTTTTATTAGAGTGCATGGTTATGATTGTTTCATTTTATTATTAGTTGTTATTAATCATTTACAGGCCTAATTGACACATTAAACTTTATGTGTGTATGTATATAAAAATGTGGTACATAAAAGGTTCAGTGCTGTCTGTGATTCAGGCATCCACTATGGGTCTTGAATCAGAGAGGACTCCATATCATCAAACACAGCCACTTTCTGAGGTGCTGGGTGTCAGGGCTTCAGCAGGTGGGTCCTGTGGTGGCTCCACTTCCCTGGCAGACTCAGCCCTGGAGCTCCTGCCCTGGGTGTTGGTCTGAGGTTCACCTTTACCCAGCTGGCTCTTCCCAGCCTCTCCTTCTCACTACCCACCCCGGTCCAGGGTGACGTCTGTCATCTCAGATGTTCCAGTGGCCTGTGGGCCAATATCCCCTTTGTGGCCCTTGATTCCTCTTATTTGTTTTCCACACTGCAGACCAAGCAAGCTTTGAAAATCGTAAACGTGTTTGTGTCCACACTGCTTCAGACCCTCCAAGGCAAGGAGGATCAAGTGCCGAGTAACACGCTGTCCACCATCCTTGCTCATCACACCTGCTTCATTTCCCAGCACTGTTTCCTGGACCTTTATGGTCCAGCCACACAGCTGCCTGCATTCTGCTTCAGGCCCCGCACCTGTCCTGCACCCCTCTGATCTATCCTTTTTACTCTTCTCCCTGCCTGTTCTACTCAGGAAAGGGCTCTTCCTGGGGTGTCGTATTTCCACATCACCCTTTACCCCAGTGAAGGCTGGGTAGGATCCTCAAGCTGAGTACAGATTTCTCCACACCCTGTGTTTTTCTTTATGGGAGTTATTAATTCTGCAGTTAAGTGTTGCAGTGCCTGCCTCCTGTCCCACACCGCAAACTCCATAAAAGCAGAGAAAATGTGGAACTTGTTCATTAAGGTAGCCCCAACCACTTGTCAATGCATAATACACACTAAGTTCTCAATAAATATTTGTTGAATGAATGAATGAAGCCATGGAAACCTTTAAGTCAACTGACCCCTAGCTGTTTGCAACAGTTTACAGATTATTCATTCTACTCACCCTTTGATCATTTTATTCCAGTATGGGGGTTTCATCAGCTGAATGACAGGCAATAGGGAGAGGGACCAATGAGTCATTTTCTGAGCAGCTGTAGTTAAGGTCAAAGGAGAGGGAGGGATGGGTTGAGTGGGCAGAGAACAAGGTTAACCATTGAGCCCCTGAGCATTGATTGCCTTTGATTGATACTCCTGGTATGTACGCTGCCCCATTCATTAGCATGGGTAGGGTAGGTGAAGGTTGGATGTAATTTTAAACAACAGTTTGAGGCATTTCTATTCTGGTTCTGAAACAGTTTAAATATTTTATGAGCTTTTTAAGATTGGGAGAAATTAAAGCAAGTATGTAATCTCACTCTCAGTGTGTATAAATATATACACATATGAAATTTAAATATACTCACACAAAATCTTATTGTAGAAAATCTCATAAATCTAAAAAAGATAGGGAGTCTAAAAAAAACCTACCCATATGTAAACATAATATGAAAATATATTCAGTGTTAATTTCAGAATTTATCGCAATCTGCAGTACATCTTGAACAATTGCACATACACTCTCCCAAGAGCAAGAGTGAATTTTTAAAAAATGAAATATTTTGCATAAAATATTTTGATATTTACAAAACCAATATAACTTTAAAACCCATGAAAGAAATGTCTAGCAGGAGTAGTAAGGGAATAGTTTGGGGGGGAAAAGTCATTTTGCTATAGTTTCTATGCTGTAAAAATGGGACCAATGTACTAGATAATTATGTATTTTGGGATCATTAGGGGCTTTTAGTAAATAATTTATCTGGTGTTCAAATGGGAATGTAAATAAATGAGTAATTTTTCCTTGTTAATTATAATTCTTGTGAATTACAATGTCTAGGAACCTCTCCAGGACCACAAATCCACCCACGAGTCAGAAAATGCCACCAACAATGTTGATATTGCATTTGATGAAGTTTTTTTCCCATGAGTAATCATTATCTTCCATTGTAGACCATTTCAGAAATAGAAGCTGACAATAAAGGTAACTTCTGTTTCATTCCACCTCTTGTGTGCTTTTTAGAGTTTCTAATATGTTCCTATATCTCCATGAGGCAATTTATAGCAGAGGTGTTACTTTTTATTAAGTATATATTATGTATTTTTTTATTACAACTTGCTACCATTGAACATCTTTTAAAAGATTAACTGGAAGAACCGCTCTCCATTTCTGCCAAAATGAAAAACAAAGAGAATACATTGCAATGTGAGTTAGGCCAAGAAATTTCATAAGCCGTATGTGTTCGAACAATCGTGATTTAGGTCTTATTTAAGATTTCAAAGCATTTCACTTTGGTTTGATTTGGTTTGATTACCATACTATTCGGTTAGGTGCATTAAAAAGTCTCTGTAATGTGGCTGCTGCAGCAATCTTGTGACTTAGGCCCTTCTCTGCCTTTACACACCAAATGCAATTCACAAAAGAGGCTCATGGATTTGCAATTAAAATAGGACTGTGTGGCCTGAAACCAGAGAGGGTGCTCGGAGTTTGACCTTCCACTGGTATACAGTAGCAAGTCCTAACAGTATAGGTGCATGTGTGCTTTTTCTTTTTTTCAAATTCAAAGGGAAACAATTTGCAAGTGCAAACAGGGTAAGTGGTAAGTTTCAGCTTTTTTTAAAAATTTAAGATCTGAGAGGTCTGTAAATGCGAATTTTAAAAAGGGAATTCAGAGAAAGCTTTGCTTCAGAGGAAGGCGGGGTGGGGGGGTGGGGGGGGGTGGGAGCTGAGGCCTCTATTTAAATTCACTGATGGTAGCTGGGTATCAGAAACCTTAAACATTAAAATCATAGCATCAGCTCCTGATTTGGAGGCACGCAGCGCAAGCGGTCAGTGCTTTCTCTATTCACTTGCAGCAACATCGTGGTGAGTTCGAAGACCTCTCCATTTTGACCTTGGTTGGCTCAAAGTCACACAGCTCATAAGTGATGAGACAGAGATGCAGACCCAGACAGCACCCAAGTGGATCTCTTTGTACTTCCTGACTTCTGCTTCTCAAGTCTCTGTAATCACCTGGTGGCTGCATGCATGGGGCCACTGCTCCCTTCTGGCCGGGCTGCTCCCTGCCGCCCTGCCTACCACATCCCACCAGCCATCTATCTGCTGGCCCACCAGGAGACACTTGGTATGTCCCCGCTCCTCCTTGCTCCAGATGTCCCCATTCTTGGGGTGAGCAAATTTACTAAAATACTGCATATTTCCTGTAAGCTAAAGAAAGGCCATGATGAAGTTTCTGCAAAGAGGTTATGAAGCAAAGGTATGGCAGAAAGGGAGTTTGTAAGTGCTTTTATGTGGAAGGTAATCAGTTGTGGATCAGATAATGATAAATCCTTGGGGGAAAAATGGTAAAAATCCTGGAGAATTTAGAGCACCAGTTACTTGGCCTGTATCTTCATGTTCTAGCTACACTAGAAAGAAACCCAACCTGGAAATCACAGGCATTTTTATTTTAAATGTGGTTTACGGAAACCAGATCATGGGGCTCTCTGCCCTTAAGGAAAAGCCAAGGGCTCCAAAGCAAAAGTTGGGTAAATGAAAATATGCTATAAGTTTTAAATTAAATTAAAATGTAGATCTTGGGCCGGGGATTTAGCTCAGTGGGTTCACTGCCTGCTGAGCAAACCCAAGGACCAGAGCTCGATCCCCAGTACCAAAAAACCCCCCAAAACAATAAAATGTAGATCTTGAGGTCTACATGATTTTCTCCTTTAATCGACTTTTCTAATTAACTGCCAATTAGCAGTTTCAATAGGATTAGATCATAGGGTTTCAACTTTAATTTCAATAATTATAATGCTTAGCTCATCCTGGGGGCTTACCAGGGGACAGGCAGGTGTCCCCATGAGTAAGAGCAATGCAGATACTAATAAGTAACATTCACCCATTACTTTTCTCTGGATTTGTCACCCCATTTCTGTAATGACCTCAGCCATAATGTAGGCAGTGTCCTCTAGGAGTTCAGAGCACTCCCTATGACTAGGATCAGGAGAAGAATACATGTACAGAATCAGAAAACAAAGGATCTTATTATCATCCCCCCACTGAGGTTCCTAAGCTAAACCAGCCAGCTTCTTTGGGTCTGGGTCACTTCTTTGGCAAAGCAAGGACAAAAAAATGCATCCGTACAGGCTGCCATTGGATCACACGAAGGTCTGTGTGTGTGGGGGGGGGTGTTTAATAATGCTAATGCTTTTCCTCTTCCTTTTATAAGGAAAAAAATCCGTGTGTGCAGAAAAGTACACATTTTTGTAAGATGGAAACAGACAGATGTTGTGATGGAAGAGGAGGGAAGAATTTCTTTGAACCATTGAACTAGGGGCAGCTACATGAGGTAGCCACATGAGGTAGACTTGGCACCTAGGCTGAAAATGGCTTACAGCATGTACATAAGTAAGAGTCAAGTAACAAGTGTGGAAAAGCACAGGCCATGCGGTTGAGGGAAACATGGCAGAGAGTAAGGATAGAGAGGATGGCTTCAGGTAGACAACAAGGGCCTTGTGGGCCAGACTAATGGTTGTATTGCAACAGGAAGGCATTCACATGATTGGCTTAGAACTGTGAGAGGTCAAATATAAGGGTGGGATGGACTGCCTGCCATGATTCCACTGAGTCCATCCATCCATCCATCCATGTGTGCATACATATATCCATTTCTCTACCCATCCATCCCACAGCCCACCTATCTACCCATCTCCCCCATTCACTCATCCACCCAACCACCCACCATTCATGCACCTACCCACTCACTGCCATGACTCTACTGAGTCCGTCCCTCCATCCATCCATCCATCCATCCATCCATCCATGTGTACATACATATATCCTTTTCTCTACCCATCCATCCCACAACCCACCTGTCTACCCATCTCCCCCATTCACTCATCCACCCATTCCCCCACCCATCCATCCATTCACACACCCACCCACTCTCTTATACCTGACCTTTCTTCCCTCCTATAGACAGCGGGCTTCCTCCTCTTCTCTCCATGGTGGAAATATTGCTGTTGCCAATATTATTATTATGAACACAGTCTTTATTATATTATTCTATTATAAACTTATGTTAGTAGAGGTTTCTGCTATCACACAACTCATTTTTAAGCACTCCTTCATTTGAATCTCACAAGACAGAACAGGGATATCTACATCTATCACAGGTAAAGACATACAGCTTATCAAGCTTTCGAGGACCTAGGTAGCATAAAAAAACTCAAAATAAGATCTTCAAATTTGAGATCTTTTCTGCTTTAGGCCATGGCTTACCACCTAATGAGGCTCTTTGCGAGTCTGAGGCCACCCATGGTGGCCACTGAAGGACCATTCTTGTATGAGCCTCTGTTCATGAATGGGAAGATGGCTGCTTATCATGCAAATGTACACGGGCGTCTGAATGCTGTGTGCACAAAAATGTCCCCATTCATAGAGTAGGAGACAGCTGGAAGTAATCTCAAATGCATTATGCATTGTGATTGCATTGGCAGAGGGGTAAGAAATGTTAAAGTTTTGTTACAATAATAATAACCATTGTGACAATACGATTTGTTTTACTGACGCCCATTTTTTGGCAACTCTGTCGTTATAAACACAGCATGTGACTGTACTTTAATGAGACTGTATAAACTTATGCTTGTTTACGAGGATATATTTATCAAGCCACTCTAGGTTCTAGTTTCTAGGGCACCTCTCTCTCCACAGCTGCGGCTGTGTGACCTCCAGCTGCAGGCCCTTATGGTCCCCTCATATAGAACCAAGCCTGTCTCAGGGGCAGAGCTCTGGCCAGGGAGGGGACTCCACCCCCTGGCTGCACATGAGAGTCACCACAGGCACCTTCAGAAAATACCCAGACTTGGGCTCAACTCCAAACTAGTGAGATCAGGGAACTTTTTGAAAACTCCCCCTCTTTGTTCTAAAGTGTAGCCAAGTCTGAGAACTTCTGCTCTGGCTTGGGCTCTTGGTCTGCCACGGGCACCCAAACCACCTGGACATCTTTGTAAAATAAAGACTCTGAATCAGTAGGTCCAGGGCAAGGGTTTGGGTGGCAAGAAGAGAGAAGGGTTGGGCCAGGAACATTTTCTAATTCTAGTAAGGTCCAAGGAATGCCAAGGCTTTGGGTAGCAAAGGGTGACAACCAGTGTGAACCACCACCGGAAGTGAGCTTCCAAGCCAGCAATGACCATAATGGGTTCCAGTGTTCTGATCCAGCTCTCTTCCACTACAGGGAATTCCAGCTGTGCTAGACACCGAGGACCCTGGGAACAAGAGAGAACACGCCACTGATGCCTGAGGGTGGGCAAAGGGAACTTCCTGAAGGGAAGACAGACGCGCTGTCTTGACTTCAGTGTCTGGCAAAACTCTGGAAGGAATTATTTAACAGATGGCTGTGACACATGGCAAGGAAAGAGGTGGTCCCCAACCAGTCCAGGGATGTGAGAAATAAGTCACAGTCTTTTTGATGATTTTCATGGACAGAGAGGTCATTGGAAGGTTGTTGCCATTTCAGCTCTTTTGAAGAGGTGTCCCTGGGAACAAGATTGAATTTATCATGATTAGCTGCAGAGAGTGATGGAGAAGACAAATATTAATTACTACCTTTTATTTGACAGCTTACACATCCCAGCCTCTAATCTCATTGGACTGCTACAGCGTCAAAGACTCAGGTAGCAGGAAGTTAACCTCAAAATCAGAAACACTGAGACAAAGAGATGTAAATACAGACGTTTCTCTCCTACTGGTACCCCTGGAAGGGCTAGAGTCCAACTTACGTTTGTCTCAATCCAGAGTCCACTTGCTTTCCTGTTCTGCTCTGTTGCCAGTGAAGATGGAAAGTTGATTTAATTGGAGAGAGAGGGAGACATCCAGCAAAAGGAGCTGCTGAGTGAGACAGAGCCCTTCCCTGGGGCATGGGTCAGGAGGGCACACAGGCAAGACTCTGTGCAGGAGCTCTGGGTGACTTGCACCCAGCAGGGCCTCTCTCTGACAAGCTATCCCTGTTTTTATAAATCCATTTGATAAATAAGAAGGGCATGATTTTCACCAACGCTGAGATTCTCTCCCCCTTGGCTTTGCACAGTCCTTTGGCTCTGCTGCTGTCCTGGTTAGCTCTTAGCACCTCATGCCTTTGCATAGTCTTGCCTGGCACATCCTCTCTTTTTCTTTGCTTCTCCCAGGCATTGGCCTCATCCAAGAGCCAAATAAAGCCTTTCCTCTTGTGTAGAACTGCTTCTTTCCATGCCAGTCTCATCAACTTTGCTGATCATTAAATGTCTGCAGCGTTTGTTCAATGGCACACAAGCCACCTTTTTTCAGATAGGTTCCCTAGGCAGCATTGTTCTTCCATGGTTTCTTATGTGTTTGTCTTATCTTTTCAGATGGATGGCAGGCTCCTTCAGGGCAGGTGAGGGGACAGTAATGTACTCAGCCTCTGGGAAAGGATATTCTGAGGCCAGCACAGGGGATACAAAGTTGGAAGGTAAACTTAAATCTAAAGCATGACCTCTTTTCTAAAGAGGTACCTTTCTGTACAATGTCTTGATGTCACCCTGATGAGTTTTCAAACTCATTGACAGAAATTGACAACTCTGAAATGGGGATCCCATGCTAGATCTCAGATCTGGTCATTTTGCAAACACGTCCTTTGCTTTTCTAAATGCCCTGAAAGATGTCAGCTGAGCTTCTGAGCTCCAGCTTGCTGTAGTCTCCTTTCTACCAAGGATGGAAAGAGAGTCTCTACATTCCAGATTCTTCTGTTTATAGCTTCCAAACAAAACATAAAACAAAACACAGCTGGGGACACCATGCAGTCCCTCCACGCTCAGCAAGGTGAGGTTTGTCCTCAGTGCCTACTGCCTGGGCACTGCATCTTCCACTACACCCGTGAAACATCGCAGCCAACTGTCTCACACTCTCAAAGCTCTGTTTATCAGGAGTAAAATCTCAGTGCATGGCTAGAAGGAGTGGATTTTTGAAACAGGCACCGACAGCTTTGTTGTGTTTGAGAACCTTGTACTTAGATCTTTACCTGGTCTCCTTGGTTCCAGGTAAGAACATCTGGACTGACTAGCCACCACTGGCTGCATTTTGGGTTTACTTGCCATTCCACAGCTTCGGGGCTTTTATTTTTGGCCCAGTTTCTGACAATCCACTTAGGCTGGTTGACTGTTGGGTGCAATGTTGGTGGCTTTCAGGAGCATTTTATAAGCACAGCCGTCATCTGCATTCCCAAGGGACTTGTCATATGGTAGATATAAAAATGATCTCTCATTTAAAGGACAATTCCAGAGCTTCTTTGCATACACCATGAAGCCCTGATATACTAAACAAAAACTGACAAAGTCTAGCACATGGTACTGAACTGCATTTTGTCATCCAAATGATTCTAGCATGGCCAAGATGCATCAAGCACCAGAGATTTAAATAAAAATCGAGGGAGAAATATGTTCTCCCTACCCTCAAATTGCCTAGAAAAGTGAAGAAAGAACATCATTGGTTGACCTCAGTTGCTGGGCATAAGCGTAGTTGATGTTACAAAGCTTTGGACTCATCTAGTCAAGGGTGTGGGTTCAGAGGGTAAAGAAACACTCTTGGGTTTATAACCCAGTGATAGAAGGCTGGTATTTTTGCTGGCAATTATTGCAATTCTTAAAATTTTCAGAGGCAGAGCCTGTACCAGTCAGGAAGCTGGGTTCCACTGCGGTGACAACCCCCGATCTCAGTGCCTTGGCAAAGGTTCATGTCTCAATCAAACTTGGGGTCGCCAGACTTAGCAAATAAAAACAAGGTGCTCAGTTACATTTGAATTTCAAATAAACAACAGATTTTGTAGTGTGAGTATGGCCCCCGCAATATCTGAAACTGCAGATTTATTGGAAATTCAAAAGAGAAAAAGAGATACAAAAAAGTTATATCCTAAGCATCCAGTTTGTGCTCAGGCTGGTCTGCAGGGGGCGCTGCTCATCGGAGCGCTGCGTAAGCGGAGGAAGAGGGTTCTAGAAGTTTTGCCACTGGCGACTCAATGCGCCTGCCAGGAAGTGACACCTTTTACGTTTCTCACAACTCATTGGCCAGAACCAGTCACATGGTTCCATCTAAGAGCAAAAGGTTTAGGAAGTACAATTCTGTGACATCCTGGGAAGTAGAGAGGACACAAAGTGACACAGAGGCTGTTTGTGTGATGGAAAGCAGGAAAGAAGGGGAGGCTGTTGAGCAGCAGAAAGGGGATTATTTCCTTTATGACCTTGTCCATTGTGTTCAGAAGAATAAGTGTCCCTGTCATCCGAAGATGTTTCCATCATAATTCCCACAAGCCTGTGAATATGTTCTGTCACATGGCAAATGGGTTTGCAGATGTCGTTAAATGCAGGACCTTGAGCTGTGAAGATGACATGGATCATCCCTGGGGGAAGGAGGCAGGCCAATCAGAAGCAGAGGAGATGGGACAGAAACACAGGTGGGGTGACCCAGAAGATGCAGAAATCATTAGAAGCTGGAAAAGACAGGAGCAGATTCTCTCCTGGAGCCTCCTGAAGGAAGGAACACGATTTCACTGAAGTTTCACTTTTAGTTCCGTGAGACTTGTAATGGACCCCTGACTTTCAGAATTGTAAGACAAGAAACTTGATTTCACGGTGATTTGTTATATCTGCAACAGGGAGCTAATACGTCTGTAAAGGGACATCGGCGGCCAGCTCATGGGTGGTGGGTTTCTGGCACTGAAGACTTACACACAGCAAAAGCAGGCCTGGAGCTGGGCGGGGAGACACAGGGCAGCTCTGGTGCGACACCCGGATGTGCCCTGCCCCCAGCACAGTGGGCAGGGCAGAGGGGCCCAAGGTGGCAGGGGAGAGAGCTGGACTCTACCCCCACTGGGTTGCAGCTTTGCTCCTATGATCTGCATTTATTTTTCTCTGCTATTCTTTAGTGCTTAGGAAAATATGATTAAAATTCTAACTAGTTTCAGTTGCTCTCAAATAACCTTCTAGAACTTGGTATCCGCGTTTTTCTAAAGTGTTACCAGGTAACACTCAGGAGCTGGCATGCATTCAAGTGAGTTATCCCTGAAGGAAAAGAGGAGTCTCAGAATATTTGGGACCTCTCAATCCACCTGCACTGCCCTGCATTTGGGGATTGACGTTAGTAAGCAGCGGTGTCATTTTCCTGTAGTGTTATTCATGGAGAAACCCAGACCTACGGAGCTAACACTGGCCACTCGTAATCATATCTGGTGATTGCTATGCAGCCCACTTCTCCTCAGCCCCCTATCGTAGCCAGGGATACTCAAAGGTGAATAAGAAAATCACAAGGAGTTACAGTGCTCTGTACGAATATTTGGTGTGGTATAAATATTTCAAAAGTGAATGCATGAAAGGCTTCTGAATGATTTTTGTAAACGTTTATATCTCGATTGAGCTTTTATGCATCCAAATTTATCTATAAAAGGGAGATGGAGGAATACTGGTGTATTTTATTTTCCATCTTTGTTTGGAATAAACCACCCATGAACCATTATGTTATCCAAGTCCATTGCCAGTATATTGGTTAGGGTTCTCTACAGAAACAGAGTTGAGAGGCTATTGATTTACTAGATAAGCTTACGGGATTAAAGGTGGAGGAGCCCATAGTGACCCTCGGTGAGGGAGACAGAGGGTCCAGGAGGGGCACAGGGCAAGAAGCTCCATCCAAGTGGGACTTTTCAAATGTAGGCTGATTTCTGCCTTTTTCACCATTCATTCCATCTGGACAGCAGCCCATTGGATGGTACCACCAACAATCATGGTGGGTCCCCCCACCCCCACTTGCTGGCTTGCATGCCAATCATCTCTGGAAACGCCCCTCAGACACACTCAGAATCTGCTAGGCAGGCGGTTGTTGATCCAGTCAAGTCCACTGACAATGTTCAATGGTCAGAGCCAGTTACTAATGTTCTGGAAAACTAGTTTTATCGGTCAGGTTTCTGACCTGGTCTATGCACATTTTAGAATCTTAAAGAGACGCTTTGATTTCTAGGGTGACCTGAGACTTCAAGTTCTTGGTTTGGAATTAATGATATCTTTCCTTTTCTTTTCTTTTCTTTTCTTTTCTTTTCTTTTCTTTTCTTTTCTTTCTCTTCCCTCCTCCCTCCTCTTCTCTCCCCCCTTGCCTCTCTTCTCCTTCTTTCCTTTCCTCCTTTTCTCTCCCTCCTTCTCTCCCTCCCTCCCTCTTTTCTCTTTCATTCCAGAACATCATCCCCTAGCTTTTCTCCCACTGAGTGTTGGGCATATGTCAGGACAGTGTGGCAGCTTGGTGGATGACAAGAGGGGTAGAGTGGAGAATCCACACCACTCCTGGCCTTGGCAGATCCAGCCACGATGCCTGGGATTTTCTCAGGGTGCTCAGGCTGAGCATAAGGTGGTGACAGGCAGGTGGCTGGACAGAGGGAAGGATGGGGAGAGGCCAGCTGGCAACAGCCAGGAGTCAGCAGGTCTTGGAAGAGGAAAGGGTTTTCCGAGTGCTGCCCTGTGGGTGTCCGCATGGGCTCGGGTGGTGCGTTGGAGGAAAATGAAGGGTGCAAGTGCTGAGGTTGCCACCTCAGCGTGGGGCATGTTCTCTAGCCCTGCTGATGTGTGTAGGAAAAGAGCTTTTCCAACTCTGCCTTCCTCTCTCCTCTGTTTGCCAAGGAGCATTCCGCTGCCTTTCATCATCACCATTTTCCCCGTGCTCATCTCTGAACATCACATCTGACCCAGCCACCTGTATCTTGACAGCTTTGGGGTTCAGGGGTGCATGTCGAAACCCCACAGCTCCTCTTCCAGTCCGCTGGTGTTGAAGACCTGCTGGGAGGAGGAGGACAAAGACATGTTCCCTGCAGGGCCTTTCCGTCTTCCAGTGCGGCACGGCTAATCACGCGTCACGGCCTCCCCTCTGGTTAACCTTTCTAACCACCTTCCACCCTTTGCCTCTCAAGAGCACAGCTTTCTGGGGAGCTTGAACCATGGACAACGACACAACAGGAGGGCTGATGAAGTCACTGGAAGCTTGTGTGTAGAGCCTTCCTGGTGTTGTACCAAGCTCAGTCGGAAGCGTTTTTCAGGCCTGACTTCGTTATGAGTTCCTGGTCCAGAAGCTGCAATACAACACAGCACAGTTAGCTAATGGCCACTGTGGGACCTGGGCCATTGTCTTCCATCTGGCTGCTCTTTGTCAGCTGCACTTCTAGGAGAAGGAGGACGATCTTGTGTTGCCACTGGGGCTCAAGCCCCACGGTGGAGGCTCTTCTGGTTTCTGCTGGGTAGGAGGGACTGTTCTGGAGCCATACTCACCGTGACTTACCCGAGCATCTTCCTGGCTTGGAGGGTTGCGGAACTGTGCCTCAGTGGGAGTGGCTTTTGTCAAGTGTCCCCTGAACCCACAGTCTTGTCACCACTTTGCAGGTGCCTGCTATGGATTTTATTTTTTTTGGCAAGCATTGAAAGGGACAAGTTCTGCATCAGAGTGAGAAAGAGACCCAGTACTTGAATACAAGCGCCAAGGACATGGAGGCCTCATAAGGAAGTGCAGTCTTCATAGGCTGGGCTGGGACAGGTTCCGAGGCCACAAAGAGCCAGGGGCCCTGCTGCCATGTGGGTGGGATACTCAGTCTCCACCAGGAGCCTGAAGAAATAGGCCTTTATCCATGTGCATGGGAAAGGAGAAAACAAATGGAAAACTTTCTCCTATGGGGTGGGCTGGACAGATGCCTCAAGGGGCCCTTGAACCACTTCTCAATAAACAAACAAGCAAACATCATGTGAAGTTGTTAGTGCAACATCTCCCAAAGTCTGTGGAGAGCCATTCATGGAATCCTCTGGTCAGAAAACATGAGAAATCATGGCAGAGACAATATTCTACGGGCATTCTCACTGCAGGACTTCTCAGAGCCTTAGCATGCCAACATCCTCTGGAAGTATCAAGAAAGGGGCATCTGCTCTGGTGGGACCAAAATCCACTTGCTTTTCTGGTTTTCCCCAGAACAGTATTTGGGATATGCTCTTCTGTTTTTATCCCTGTCCTGAAAAGAATGCAGAACTTCCACAAGCTGTAAGGAATCTCGTGTCCACAGGTACTAATTCCACCCTGTGGGGTGTTTTACTGTAATAAGGAGAGAGGTGGAGAAATATTTAGCAAAAGCACAGTCTAGGCATTTTGCTAAGTATTTTTGATGCTAAAGTGAGATAATTAAAATCACACTAAAGTTCAAAAACCTCATTTGTGTACACGAGTCTAGTGCCACTTTATCTATTACTACATTGAATAATACGGAATTTTATTCAGTACTAATAGTGTGGGTATAATTATATGTTTTTCACACATGTGGAATTAATGACACTAAATATAAAATAAGTAATCTGGAAAATGAGTCTTTAGAAGTTTCATCTCGTATTCAACACAAAAACATTAACGCATTTGAATATTTTTCTTCCATGAGCAGGACAAGTAGTATTTAAGAAACACATGAATGAAGACAAATGTGCCTCCACCACAACTTTTTATATGCTAACTTGGTGGAAGGTGTTATTTCATAATTACATTATATAAAAACTTGGGGAATTTAGTCCAGTGAGCATGGCCAAGTTATTAACAAGTAATTCTTTTCAGTTCACTGGGTTCAAGCAGTGAGGATTCAGTGAGGGCTTCCAAGCTCAGGAAAGCAGGGGTAGAGATGGCCAGGATAGTGACATGGCCAAGAGGATCATAGCTTGCTCCTTAGAAGCTTCTAGGCTTATGATGGGGCACCTGGGAGTGGCTGGCATCTCAGTGGGACACTTTCTGCTCCATGTGACAGAATGCTGACTTTTGCACCTACTTATCTGACAGGCTTAAGGACAGAGCTGGCTTCAGCTAAGACTGGATACAGGCGCTGTGTGCTTCACCCAGGTTAGTTTTCTGGCCCAGTCTTTGTGCTCTGCCACTTTTCTGCTGGTTCTTCTTTTTCCCGAGTGATGACGGAATGGTCCTAGCAGCCCCACCCCCAGCAGTTTGGAGTAAGACACCAAGTTTTTCTCTGGTAGATTCTGAAACAGGCTCAAGTTTTTCCCCTGTTTCTCCCCTGGGCATAGGTTACATGTTCAAACCGAGCCACCCACTGCGATCAGGGAGCTGCTAGACATGCATGGGGTCAGGCCCTGGTGTCCCCAACCAGAGCCCTGGACTGCAGGGAAGTAAGGGGGTGCCCAGTGGGTGAAGGGGTCCTTGCCAAGCAGGCCAATGACAAGTCACCATGTGCCACAGGGAGGCAGACTGGATGCAAACAGTTACAGAGCAAAACTGGAGATTCAGACTCTGGGCCCAAAGTTGTGCTGGGCAGATGTGGAGTGCAGGATTCACTCAGCTGTGTGTGATGTGACTGCTCAGGGTTCAAGTTAATGCTGGATAGGACTGGACAGGCCAAAGGAACACCAATGGCAAAGTCATCAAGTCATCAGCATGAGACACAGAGTAGTGGAAAGAGATGAGAATTGTGGTATGATTGGAACTCAAAATCTCAGGGTCAGGGGTTTGGGGGAAGGAGTTAAAAATAGTTCAGCTTTGATTATGCCATCAAAGAAGGCTTCTTTCCCAGGCATCTGTAAGGCTGCCAAAAAGGAACACAAAAGTACTGAGTAGCTGAGAGGTGGACACCTATGATCCCAACACTCTGGGAGGCTGAGGCTGGAGGATTGTAGGTTCAAGCTCAGCCTGGCAAATTAGTAATACCCTATCTCAAAACAGACAAACAAACAAACAAACAAACAAAAAATGTGCCGAATACAATGGCCTCAAGTGACTTCTGTTCTGTTGCATTGGTTGGAATCAGACTTTCATGACCAAACAGGATCTTTGCCATCAAACTTGTAATAAACTCCCCTAAACTTCCTATTAAAGAGTAACATTAGCTGGTGAGTGTGCAACAGAAGGTTTTCTAGCCTGCTGAGTTTACGAAGATGGAAATGTTCAGCAGGCTTGGGCAGGAGCTGGGTGGGGAAGAGAGGGAGAGCACCAGTCCCTTTCTGTCCCGTCTCCCACCTGCAGCTACCTGGACAGCATGCAGGACAAGCTGGGGAACAGAGGGGTCCTTGCAGCTTTAGATTGTAGAAGGGACTGAAACAGCCCTGGCTGCACAGTCCATGGCATGGTTGCAGAATGTGCTTTGTTAAGCAAACTTTATTTCCTTTTGGAGGTGTGGGACCTGGAAGATGATGACAGCAGCACTCTCAGGACCTCCTTTCTGAAGGATATGCAAACAGAGGCTTCCGACCTCAGCTCCCCCTACTCATTCATTCATTCATTCATTCATTCATTCATTCCTCTTTCATTCATCAGTATTCGTTGTGCCTGACATAACTGCAGGCCCTGGAGACATAGGCTTGAACCAAACAGATGAAGCTTTGCTCTGGGGAAGCTGATATTCCATGAGGGCCCCAGACCCTAGTGCATAAACAAACTCTGTGCCAGGTGAAGAAAGCGGAAGAGTTGGGCAAGGGGAGAGTGGAGCGGGAGCCCCTCACAGAGCCCTAATGGAGATGGGGAGTGGCCTGGGTTCTCCAGATAAACACAGCTGACAGGAAATAGAGGCGGTACGATGGGTGGATGTTGGGCCCACGGGCTCCTTCACAGACCATGAGTCTAAGTCTCGTTGGACCCACTGTAAGTTGAAAGTAAAGTGGGCCCTTGACTTACAAACTCAATTTGTTCCCAAGGGCTGGTTGTAGCTCAAGTTGGTCAATGAAGGCTCAGCCTCCTCTATACAGCCTTCAAGTCTCTCTCCAGCTGATCTCAGTGTCTTTGGAGAGACACTGGCCCAGGATTTCTCAGTTAACCACACACAGGAGAGGATGCTGTCATGTTCTTTCCAGAACTCTTTAAGGGTTAAATCTGTATCTGAGACCATCTGGAAGCATGAGCAACTGACATTCAGGTTGTAACTCAAGACTTTTTTTGTTCAAGTTACAACTAACTTTCTGGTCCTAACCCAAGTTGTTTGTATGTCAGGCTGGTTGTAACTCCAGGGTCCACTTTCTTATAGTATATTAGAAAATGCAGCATGTGCACTCACCCTACAGCACAGCCCAGCTCAGCCTCATGCGCACTGTAGGGTGGCTTGGTTCCCTTGGGATTGTGGGGCTGCTGGAGGTGACAACAGGTCTCCAGCTGCATGGCTGCAGGTCTTAGGACTGTCAAGCTCCAGATGCGCATGAACGGGTTCCTATGACCCATTCTTACTCCCTCTTCTGTTCTCACTGCAGATGGAGGTAGAGACAGAGACAGAGATAGACAGAGAGATGGAGACAGAGACAGAGATGTGGATGGTCCTCCATCCATACTTAGATGGCTCAGCTTGTCATTTCATGGCTTTGGGATGGTCATAAGTGACACTCTACACTTTTGTATTTTGCACTGGCTACAGGGCCCACACTGCATTTTTTCTTCAAATCCCACAGCCAGAGACCCAGGAAACAGAAAGTGTCAACTCCAGCCTGAAACTTGTAACCCTTAGACCCAGGAAGAGCTGGTACTTCCATCTGAGGTGCACAGCCAGAGGAGAGGATCCCCTCACTAAGCCTCCTTGTTTTTTCATTCAGACTTTCAGAGGATCCGATGAAATCCACCTACATGGGTGAAGCCCATCTGCCTCACTCAGGATCTGGAAGCAAATTCTGATTCAGATGTTCATGTCATCCAGAAACCCCTCCCAAAAGCACCTGGGAGAATGTGTGGCCCAGTGTCCTGTGGACCATGGGATGAGGCGTGAATACAGGACACTGTAGGCAGAGGAAATAGCAGAGGCAGAAGCCCTTGGGAGGGTCCTCAGTATGTGCATAAGGCAGCATTGTGCTCAAAGGGGGTGCACTGGGAGATGAGGTCTCAGTCACCACGGGGAGGTGCAGGTCATGGAAGAGTTTTAGGGAGTCTTCACCCCTGCTCTTTTTCTGTCCTGTCGCTCTGTCCAAATCCCTCCTTGCCACTTGCAGTGCATGAGGCCATTTATTTATCTGGATGTCTGCCCTCCCTCCCTGCCAGATTATGAGGTTCAGGGGAATTAGGCCAAGAACTCATTCATCCGTGCCCTCAGCACCTTGTAGGATGCATAGTAGGAACTTACAAGGAACCTGTCTTTTGATGGGAGGTAAAAAATCTGAATGAGAAAGAAAGCAAAGCATAAATTTCATTTTTCCAAAGGTTTTGCAATTGAATCCAATCTTTAGCCAACTAAATTCAACAAACATTTGTTGCTTACCTTCATTATGCAAGGCATTGTGTTGGGTTCTGGGGTTTAAGACATGAAAAGTAAAAATAGACACACAATAAACAAACCATAATATGCCAGTTGCCACACTGAATGTTTTGCCCAACTTAGCTCTCGTCAGATTCTTGCAACAGCTCCTCTTGAGATAGGTTATTTATAACTGTGATGCTTGCTGTATATGGGGGTGCCAGAACCCCAGGGAGGTTGAGGCAGGAGCTGCCCTGTCACCAAAAAGGAGAAGCTAAACTCTGAGCCTCTCTCTTTATCCACCATGGACAAGGCTCTTTCCTTGGGAATCAGGGATTGTGAGATGGAGGGCAAACTTCACATCACTAATGGCATAAATCACATCATAACTGTGAAAGTAGAGTCTCAATACATTGTTGATATTGCTCAGAGGGATTGGACCTCATAGAATGCCTGGGGTGGGCCTTGTGGGTAGAAAAGTGATGAGACTGAATGGGCACTGGAAGTGGTAGGAGCAGCTGGGTACTTTAGATTCTTCTGGATTCTTCTAGATTCATCTGGATTCTTCCAGATTCTTTTGCTATGTTCCTCCAGGGTCATTTCTACTACTGTCTCTCTATGCTCATCCTCTTAGCTAAAGCAACGTATTCATTTGTCTTGCTTTGTTTCATTCAATTTCTAGATTCTTCGTAATGTTGTTAAAGGAAAACCATAGCATTGTTGTTTCTGTAAAAATAATAAATACTCATCAGGAAAATGTAAACAATGTGGAAAAGCCAAGAAATTGAAACCTTCCCCAATCTGGCCAGTGGAGATGAGCCACTCCTGGGCGGCTGTCGAAGATGGATACATGTGATCTGTACTCCTCCACAAATTGTCTTCCATCAGTTAGGCCAGCCCAGGCCCAGAGTCAGCATGATCCCCTCCCAGTCCTGCCCAGGTGGCTGATGCATATTCCTGAATCCACCCTGTCTTCCTCATCTCCACCAACATCACTTTCAGCAGCCTGAACTCCGGTCTGGACTGAGCTGCTGGCGTCCCGCGCTGGCCCCTTGCATCCTTCACTCTGCAGCTGGAAGGCTCTTCCATGCATGCAACTCCTCTTGCATCACCTGGGACTGAGACCCAGTTGCCAACTCCTGCTACACCAGCCTCCCCAGCACTTCCTGAACCACTGTCCTGCATGTCCCCTTCAACTGGTGACCTTTGCTCCTGCATCAGACACGAGCTCCAAGGTCCGCACTTCCTGCAAGTCTTCCTGGTCTCCAGACTACATCAGGTCCCCTTTCTGAAAAACACGTGTTCATTTCTTTTTATGCTGTCTTTATAATAATTATTACAGTTTATATATTTGTACAGAGCATTGGCTGCTGTCCACATGGCCACCAGACAGCTCCCTGTGTTCATTATATGCACAGGATATGTGAATTGGCCTTCAAAAATATGACCAAAGTATGTTACATGCCTGTAACATGAAAATGTCAGCAAGAAACTCATTATTCTGTATAATTAATGTGCTAATTAATATATATGTATAAAGTAGCAAATAAACATGCATTCTGTACCTGCTCCTTTTACTCAGTGAAATCTCAAAGCATCTTCCAATTTTGTGTGTACCCCCATTCTTTTAAATACTTGCCTACCACCCCACCATATGGGAAGTGCTTGTCTTTTCTTATTGCTTTCTAAGAGCTGTTTGTATATTCAGAATATTGCCTTTGTCTGTGATGCATGTTTTCTCAAATTTTTAAGCCACTAAATTTGTTACTCTTTTGAGTGGTGTTCTTTTTTGTTCAATCACATAAATGGGAAAGCCTTCTTAACCATAAGATTAGGAAGAGGAAAAGCAAAACAGAATAAATGTTATTTTTGTTTTGAACTAGTTTTCATTATTTTTCCCCATCTAGGGTGTATTTTGCCTCTGCATGGTTTCCTGACCCTTATCCTAATGACACATAGAGGGCCCACTCTTGCTTCCCTGGTGTGGAGCTGATTTCTTCACAGGTGGGCTCCAGTGTGTGCCCTGGGTCCATTTCTGAATTTTTAATTCTCTTCTACTCACCTGACTTCCTATCTGGCTCAGTATCTCAGTTTTACTTGTTGAAGTTTGCTAATAAAAAATGGGTCAAAATCCTCCCTCATTGCCCTTTTCCCCTTCCCCAAAGTTTTCTTTGCAACCCTCAGTATTTATGCATACAGATGAACTTTAGAACTGTTTTGTCCAGATAAAAGAAAAATTGCTGGTGATTTTGATGGAAATTGTGCCATTTCACTTAACTCTCTACTGAATGCAGGGGAGCATTTCACAAAAGCCTCATTGAACCCAGCACTTATTACTGGGTTGAAATGTGTTCTCTCTACCCACCAAGTTTGAGAGTTGAAGTCCTAGGCCTGCCTACCTCAGAATGTGGCCTTATTTAGATACAAGATAGTTGTAGAGATAATCAAGCTAAAATGAGGTCACAGGTCAAAGGGAATCCAATATGATGCTGTCCTGAAAAGGGGACATTGAGACCCGGAGGCATGCACACAGGAACAACGCTGGGTGAAGATGATGGCAGAGATTAGGGTGATGCTTCTAGAAGTTGAGGAAAGCCCAAAATTTCCTCTGTGGCTTTAAGGTTGCTGAAGATAAGGAGCCATGGCCCCTTCACTTCCGGCAGAGGCTCCACTAGTGCCAGTCAGCAGTGGAGGAGTAGATGGGTGGGGAATGAATGGGTGGTGAGTCATGTTGCCATGGGAACTGCTTCTCATGCACATTATTATTTTTTTCTCCTTTCAGCTACAGAAATGGAGCTGGCTTCTCACCGTGAAACTCTTTTTTTATTTTTTCTTTTTGGTACCAGGGATCTAACTTGGGTCCTTGCACTTGCAAGGCAGGGGTCGGAAACACTGAGCTAAATCCTCAGCCCAGCATGAAACTCTTTTGAGATACCATAGCGCTCTGCTGTCCATTCATTCTTAGCCCTCACCTGGATTCCAAGGGGTTGAGGGAATCTCATGCCAACTTCCCATGAGCAAATCCACTTCCTGTTATGGCGGACACGTGGCGAGGTAGTGATGGATGTGGAGCCTGCTTTTACCATTCAGGTAGCACAGAAATGAGAGTCATGGAAGTAATTTCTTGGTGCAACTCCTTCACAAATCATCTAGCAGAATTATTCGACTTTAAACACAGCTCCCAGTGCAAGAACGGATCTGTTTTGTAAGATTGTATTACAAGTGGGGAAACTTATTTTTCTAATTATACTGTACCTCCAATGTATAAGATATGATTCATATATAATCACTGGTTTAATGTTTTATACCTTCCAAAGGAAAAAAGTGATGGGAATAAAATATCAATATTCTCCTTACAATTGACAGTTTGTTCTGACATGTAATTTAAGTGAGGGACCAGATTTCAATTAAAAAGAGGATGATACCACATTTTCCTCCCATTTTATGTTGAGAGGGAGTATTGGAGATGTTTGAACCTTTTCTTCTCATGAAATTAGAAAAAAGCAGTTTAATACTGGTGTACTACATAAAGATGAATATAAGAGAGGAGAGACACAATCTTTAAATGCTTTTAATTACTTTATGATATATTATCTAAAACATTGTAATTTCTCATTTTGAAGATTCATAACTTGATGAGTCTTTGCCATCTATTTCATTTTCAAATGACAGTAATTTGTAAAAAAAAAAAAGACATGATATGAAGGACCACGAAAGGCTTAAACAAGAAATGCATGGGAAATAAATATATTAGAGAAGTGAGTTTGGACACTTGAAAATATCTTATGTATTTGAAGTGATTCCATGAAATCATTCCCTGGACTAACACTTCCCTCCTTGATTTAGTTACAGTATCTAAAAATCATGTTTGTCTCAATTTCCTGGATCAAGTAGTGCAAACTGAGAGCTGTAACGTATCTATCAGGAGCTGACAGAAACTTTTTCTTTCTAGAATTTATTTTGTTTAAAAGTTAATTTTAGTTGTACATTTTCACTGGTGTCTAAATCAATTTCTGCCACAGTGGGAACTTAGTTTATGTTTCACAGATCAATGAAGGAATGAATGAACAATGAGAAGAATGAGTGAAAGTAATGGATGGCTAGAAGGATGGGTAGTTGAATGGAAGGACAGATGGAAGGATGGATAAATAAATGGGCTGATCGATTAGTGGATGGACCAACAGATGGCTCAATGGTAGATACAAGGTGAGGATTCTTAGCCCAAGGATAGAATAATTTTGCATAAAGCATATCCCAGCTCAAAGAATGGCTGTTAATCTGGGCTTGACCATGCCACAGTGCTATGTAGAAAGCCTTATGAACTTGGAAAGCTTTTCCTGATCCCCACATCTTTCCAATCAGACCCCTCCTTTGATTCTCTCCTCTGTGCCTCAGGCCATCTGGAGACCTAACCTCTGTCATTGCTTCTGTCAGTGTGCCTCTCCCTCACCTAGGCTCTGAGCTCCTGGGAGCCAGGCCTCCGCCTCAATCACTTTATGTTCTCAGTGTTTTCTCTGCTGCCCATCATGAAGTTAATACTCAGTAATTCCAGTGCTCAGGGTGGCTGAGACAGGAGGATCACAAGTTCAAGCCTCGATTGGACAATTTAGCCACTTAATGAGATCCTGTTTCAAAATTTAAAAAGAAAAACATTTTTTAAAGGACTGGGGATGTAGCTCCATGCAGAGGCTTTGGATTAAATTCCCATTACTGAAAAGAAAAGTCACTCAAAGCCACAAGTAGATTTCAGCCATCCAGTCCCTGTCCTGGCTGTCTTACTGGCCAGCTCTCCAGTTTAGAGGAAATCATTTGAATTCTCTGATCTCCTGAAACTGCATCTAGAGACACTTTATGTATACCATACAGGAAGCTCAGTACCTGTTAGCTAATTATGCAAATGCATGCCATATATTTTCCGGTGAGGGACAAACATCCCCGCAGTCTTCCTATCTGAGCTTTGCATTTGAGAAGCAATGCTGTGGTTCCCTCTCCTGGCCTTGCATTTGGCGCTCGGAACAGCAGTGTCTGGCTCCTGGCTCATTGAGAGGCCCACTGGGACCCAGGATGGGAATGAGCAAAACCAGAGCTGCTTTCTTGTATGCTAAAGGCTGGAGGACACTCCTGCTGCCCAAAGATGAGGAAGAGTCACAAGGGTGGCAGGTATGAGAACACTGGAAACAGATGGCTCAGCTTTACTTCCCAATGTCATCAATCTCGAACTCCAGACCCCCAGGCCTCTGTTTCTTGTCAGTGCAGTGGGGCGAATGAAGGCCTCCACTTTGAATTTTGGTTTTCTTGCTTCCTGCCATGTGCTCGATAAATATCAAAAATGGTACTGCTGCTGCTGCTGCTAGCAACACTCACAACTAAATGAATTGGGCACTTTGGGGCTTGAACCCAAGAACCTGCTAGATGAGTTCTGTCTTCAGTGCAGGTCAGAACAGAATGGGATTCTGGCTGCCTGACACTGGGTTGCTGTTGTCCTGGAAGCATCTGGAAAGAGCCTGTCATCACGCAGCTATGTCTTCTGAGCAGCGCCTGGCTCATCACAGGTGCTCAGTAGATATTAATCACTAATGATAAGAATCACAGTTGTACCACATGGAGGATTCATTGACCATACAAGGGGCCCCCTGAGTGGAGAGGTGAAACACGTACCCCCAAAGATAAGGGCAGATGGAAGTGGATGTTGCCATAGGAGAGGGTCTAAAGAGGATGCCCTGCAGTTGGGTGGGGGACTTGCAGGTCCTAGTGAAGCAGCTTCCTGGAGCTGTGACCCAGACCTTGACAGATGTGAGATTCTGCAGGAAGGATGGGAAGAAAGGGCAGGGTGGGTGGGGGCCCCAGCACGATGTAAGTGCTGGTGACCTAAGTGCAGGCACGGTGCTGACCTTGGCTTTGTACAAGAACCCAAGCCATGCCGAAACTGCCTGGCCCGCGTGGGGAGGAAATGCCCAAGTGATGCATTACATCCTTACAAAACACACACTAAGGGAAAGAGTGATTTGTGCAAAACAAATGACCAAGTATCAATCTTCTTGCTGTATGAAAAGCTTGCCAAGCTGAGAAGAAACACATTTTGACCACAGTCAAAAGCATGAGGAAAAAATGCGCTACCAGGGTCAGCTTCGCCGATACAGGACCTGACAGTTGCTCGGGGTCCTGTGCTCAGGAGGGTCTGGGCTGGGCTCCGTGCTTCCCTGTCGCTATGCTGCACCGAAGCTGTTCATGGTTTCCGGACAAGGAGAGCCTGCGCTCTCTGCTGGCACCAAGGCTCAGAGATTACCTAGCTGATTCCGTCTGCGGTGAGGAAATCCAGAGGCAACACGCATATATCAGGAAAACTCAGCTTCATAGTTAGGCAGGGAGATGAAACCGAATTAGGAAGACTAGGAACTGATGTTTATCAAAGTGGTCAAACAATAACGATGCCGGCGAGGCGCTGGTGACCCTGGCAGGTAAGGAATTTCCAGGGCTCCGGGGAGCTCCACATCCTCCTCCACTCGCCCCACCGGGCTTGGATGAAAGCAAAGGGGATGATTGGTGTCCTTTGCCACCAGTCCTCCTCTCAGGGCCTCACCCCTATGCCTTTGGACTACTTTTCATTTTTTAAAAAATATTTGCAGTACCGAATGATTACATTCATCGTGGGGAGTTGGTGTGTGTGTCGAACACATCTCAATTCTTTGACATCTCCTTTCCCTCCCCTCTCTCCTCCCTCCCTCCATCTCTCGTTCCTCCCCTTTGTGAAAGAGCTCAACATCACTCTTGTAGTCCGGAGGCAGCCTCACCCTCGGGACCCCAACTCTGGGCGGAGGTTCCAGGGTCCTGACATACTAAGACCCCTAAAGTAGGTCTGTTGTTTATTAGAGACTCTCTCTGTCATCCCAGAGATGGTAGACTGCAGGAATGGATTGGGTCACGGCTCTCGAAGTGCCTGGAGATAAACTCAAAAAATCTTAGGGAGGAAAAAGGGAGAATTTATTGGCAGTTAGGCAATTCTCCCAAGATGATCATCTGGCACCAGAAACACACAAACATGCTTCCACACAGGTACACACGTGCCCACATGTGCAGGCACACATGTGTAAGTGCAGGTAGTCATTGCAGGATTGCTTAAGGTGGCATACAATTATGAACGGCTTACATGACCAACAGCAGGGGAGGTTTTAAATTAATTGCTGAATATCTACATCATCAAACGTGCAGTTTTTAAACATTAAGCTTTCAGAGAATATAATAGTGCATAATAACGATGAGAACTAATGTTCCAACATTTATTGAGCACCTGCTGTGTGCCAGGCATGCTTCTAAATGCCTTGCCCAAAATAACTCCATCAATTTAGGGTTTTTGGGGATATTTAAAGATGTGATAAACTGCTAATACTCTATTACTCAGTGGAAAATAAACCCAAACAACATAGTTGTTTTCACATAATGATCTCAGGTTTGTTCTACATATTTACTTTGTCTCTTATATATACACATAGAAAAAAATAAGCCAATATATTTATTATATAGGGAGATTGTATCTAGGTATCCAGATTTTAGGAGATTTTGATTTTTTTCCTGTACTTTATGAATTTTCTGTCCAGAATATACAGTATATTATTTTTGATGATTACAAGAAAGTGAAATAATTGTTGAGATGAAAGTAGAAGGAAGACTTCTTCAGATCATTTTGAGTAATAAAAGGAGAAAAGAGAAATAGGAGTGATTATAAAGGATGGAGACTAAAGCATGGAAACTCCTAAAAGTCAAGCTGAGAAGATTGTATTTTACTTGAAAAGAAATGGTGAGCCATTGAATGTTTGAGAGCGTTAGTGACAAATTCAAAATGAACGATTCTTTGATGACAGCAGTGAGCGTGCACTCAAAGTGGAGATGGGAGGTAGAAAGACCTGGCAGAGCAAGGAAAGGCTTAAGAAAAGCAGTAGTGGAGAGAGGGCTTCGTGTGTGAGTGGCATTGCCGGGATGAATCTATAGGCTCTGGCAGCTGCTTAGGGGAGGGGGTTAAGACCCCAGGTGGACTGGGTGTTTTAAGGGATTCAGAAGATGCAGAGTGGGGTGGAGACAGATAAAGCAGCCCAGAGATGGGGGAAGTGCTGAGTCCTAGAGTCTATGCTTTCCTGGTATGTGCATGAGGCCCTGGGTTTAACCTCTGCACAGAAAAGAAAGAATAGGACTAGGAAGAGAAAGAGGAAGAGGAAGCATGGGGAGGAAGAGCAGGAGGAGGAGAAAGCAAACACATGCAGCTGACAGAGCCCTCACCGCTCCCTGGGCTTTATGCCTGTTTCCTCTTCTCCCTCTGATGGTCTCTAAAATGTCGCAAAGCACAAGTGGCCCCCATAGCTGCAGGTTCCACAGCTGTGAATTCAGCTAAACGTGGGTGGAAAATATTTGGAAAACAAACCTTGTGCCAGTTCTGTACACAAGATCTACTTTCCTTCTGGTCTTTATCCCCTAAACAATGTAGTATAACAACTATCCCCTAGCTTTTACTTTGTATCAGTTATTATACTGTGTACAACCCAGAAACAATGCGAAGTATAAGGCAGTGTGTGCATAGGTTATAGACAAAACTGCACATTTTATTTAAGGGACTTCAATTCTGTGGGTCTTGATATTTTTGGGGGGGAGTGGTTCCGGAACCATTCTCCTGTGGGTCCCGAGAGGTGGTTGTATTTGGACTCGGTACGTTCAAGTTCCGCTTTGGGCCTTTGTGGTTGCTCACTGTGGGTGCTCCCAAAATTCTCGATTAGCATCACAGGCTGAGTTCTGTCATGAGCACTCCATCCGTATGAACTGTTGGATTTTATCCTCAGCCCTGTGGTATGTAACACTGGCCATGCTCTCCTCCAAATGAGGACAGGGTGCCCATCTTTTCTGATGCCTGTGCATTTGGAAAAGAGACAAAAAAATCCCTTTCATCTGAGATGAATATTTTTGCAAACAAAGAAACCAACGTCATGCAGTTATAAAACAGAGGAAATTCTTCATCTTGGAAGTTAAAGGACCCAGAGAGCCACAGTCTTCCACACCCAAGAGGAAATCCACTCCCGTGCCACCACTAACGCAGGACCTTGGGTTCTTTGCTCCCTATTCTGTGACTTGTTTTTGTGACCCATTTATTGGGTCAATAGCAGCGTCTCACCCCTTCAATGTTGTGAGGACTGAGAAAGTCTGGGTTGGAAAAGACACAGGCTGGACCCACACAGAGTATCTGTGTCCAACAGATGTCAGTTCTTGCAGTGTGTCTTTGTTACCATCACCGTGTTCCCAGCCTGAGTTGCTTGTCCCCATCTCCAAAGGCATTTCTTAGCACTAGTTCACAGGCTCCTTCCTTTGCACGGCGCCTATGACACAGCTCGTTACAACAACTTGGGTATATTGTCCATTCGTAATCATTTTCAAATGAACACGTGTGCGTCCCTGTCATGGTCTTTGTAGGAAGAGTGCAGCTTTGGGAGACCTCCAAGGGCACTCACATCCCGCCTGCCCCTGGGCCTTGGGGCTGTCTCAGACCCCCTAGAACTCCAGGGGCCTGGAAGTGTGAACTCGGGGCTTCCCTCGAACTGCAGCGTGGAGAGGATTCAATCAAGTGAGGCTTTTCCAGCACCTGGCATGATGCCCTGACGCAAAGAAAGGGCTCACTGCATGTTTATCAGATTTTAAAATAATTATGATCGATGGCCACTAGCATTATCATTTTGAATATTATCCCTAAAAGGCCTAAACTCAGAGGCTTCTTGGCACTGCAGATCCCCATAATTTATCCTTTCTATTAAAGCCCGAGCTGGGAGCAGAAGAGAGCCACGCTGCTCTCCAGACAGAGAGGTGTGGAGGCCCCGTGTTCTTAGCTCCTGGCTGTAAATTAACCTGCAGCAAGGGGACGGGGCAAGGGAGAAAGTGCTGGGGTTGCGTTCCCCTTCCTGTGTGGACCACTGGCTTTCGGTCCCATGACCCTTAGCAAATAACGCCCTCTGTCTGAGAGGAGATGTGTACTCTCCTTTAAATAAAAACAGATACTGCTGTCCGTTTCAAAGGGATGCTCTGAACATGACAGAGACTAGGACATAACCTAGTTTTATATATTATATTAAAGCACAGTGCCAAACACAAGTTTGTTTTTATGGAGAAGGAGACAGAAATATTTTACTTTATAGTGTCAGTGTGGGATGGGGCTGTAAATATATTTACACCTTTTCCATATGATTGTTTTTGTAAATGTACAGTTTTGTTGTAACAGATTAGAGAAAGGATTTATCAGGGAATTCTGACCTGATTTAATGAATCCATCCGTGTACTCGGGAACATTTAGAGTGTCCAGGGCACCCTGCTCCTTGCTGCGGAGGCAGAAATAAAAACAAGTCCCCCTCCTTGAGAATCACATTGTTCCGTTTAATAAGCTGAAGCCATTTTTAAGATTTTTCAGGTCAGTTCCAGTTTCTACACTTTGTGTCTTTATGAAGCGAAGGTGAGCATTTGGGCGACAGCCTTACCTTGGCTGTGAATAACAAAGTCTGTCGCATGTCACTCAGGGCCGCAGTGGTGTGGCGGCTCGGCTCCCTCTACTTGATTTGAGAACGGAGCCTGCCCATCGATATTCATGTGATTCTATTAATATGGTCTCCGTCACCATATGATGGTGAGACGCCAATCACACTGTCGCAACCAGCAGACTTCGGAGGGAGAGAGGGCCCTGTGCCCAGCCACCGCCGCGCTGCGCTCATGACAAACATCCTCCAGTAACGGGTTCTCGACTCCCTTCTCTGAGAGATTTTATTCTCCCCAATTATTTAATCAGGATATTCATGGCGGTGCTCGAAAGCCCAAGTGTGAAAAGGAGGTTGGAGTATGTATTTCCCTTTTTTTTTCCTATGTGAAATATACAAGATATGCAGTGTTGGTCTGTGCCTGGATAAATGGGAAGCTTGCGTGGCATTTTTTGTGGTTGTTGTTAATTAGTGTGGCATGTGTACAGCTCAGTCCTTGCTGAAATAAAACATAACACTTCACTTAAAGCAATGCAAAGCACATATATTTATTTTCCAGCTCCACGTGCAAGTACTTTGTCTCAGTCATAAAACCCCTGACAGTAGTGTAAAAACGTGTAACATGGCTCCCTGCATCCTTCTAGGATGGTGTATAAAGAACTTCCTGCCCCACCCCAAAGAATTACATCAGCACCACATGTCAAAACACAATTGTAATTGTGTAGCACAATATTTCATAAATCTGAAAATGGTTTAAAAGCCCATTGTATTTCCAAAGCTATCGAAGTCATTTTCTGGGTTAGCATCTTCTTTTTTCCTCCTGTGCTAAGCCTGCTTTTTTTTCTTTCTGATTTCCATATTTTCCAATAATTATTAAGCATTCTTATCTTCTAGTCAGGCATCTCTGATGTAGGCGCTGGCAATAGTAGGGTGGATGGAATTCTTGTGAATTACTACATTTTAAAATCTTGTGTTAAAACATGCTACCAAGCTTTCTGAAGTTAGCAGACGGCTCAAGAAAGGCTCGTTTTAATTTTTCAAGAACATAAGTATAATAATCCACACTACTGTATGCACATAACAATAAAGTGTGCTTGTTGAGCAATTATATTCACAGTTTCATGTGTGTTCTTGTAAAGAGGAGTTCGTCCATGGATAAATATCCAGTGTGGACATCATATTTGTGTAATCAAAATGGCTAAGTCCAAGAAAAAAAAAAAAATTAAAAGCAGCATTAGCAAAAAAGCTAAGGAATGAGAGAATGTCTCCTTCATCAGAATGGAAAAGTTTGTGAAAGCCATTTAATAGAACTGAATATCAAAACATTTTAACTTTTTCAAAGTTTCCAACATTAAACAATTAGGATGAAATGCAATTAGGCAGTGCATTGTAGAGGATGGTCACTTTTTGTATGTCATGTGGCTTTAAAAACAAGTCAGATAAATGATGATGCCATTAAAACTGAACTAATTAAAGAAAGCTTCTTTTAAGAACTCATTAACTGCAACCTCATTTGCATAATGATGCATATTAATTAAGTTTTAATGAATCTGAATTTGCACCCAGCCTATTCATGTTGGCTTTGAAACAAATTGAACAAATTAGTTAAAAGCTTTTTGGAATCTACTTTTCACACCAAACAGGATATGAATGCAATCATCTCTACAAAAAAGAAATATTTTTCCTTTAATTTAATTCAAAGGTATGCAGGCCCATCTATTAATTATTTTTAAATGCAATAATTTTCACCTTTTCTTTGGAAAATCAACAAAATTACTTATTCTTAAATGAGAAATATTATAAATGTAGGTTGTGGAGGGAAAATTCATTACAGCCAATTTATTGGCATTAAGTTGTAGATATTTGACTTTAGGGTACATTTAGTTTATTTAATAGTGGGATTAAAAATTGAGGAGGTAATTTTTGGGCATTCTGAACATCTACTGAGCCGCAGCTAGAATGAGATGTTGAGGCAGCATGTCTCATTTCTTGGGACACAGGCAGCAACGTTGTATTATTGGTGTCACATGCATTTCTAAATCTGATTCCCCATCATAAATCTCCTAAGTGGCACGGGAAAAAATTAAACATTTACAGAACATGTGCTCTTTTCCTCCGGATTTGTGCAAATCCTAATTTTTTTTTTTTTATACACAAGAAGCTGAATTCAATTTTAACAAGTTTGCATCGGGCTCATAATAAAACCAAGAATTACAGCGGCAACACTATTGATTTGCTCATATTCCATTGTGTCTTCATCAAGAATGAAGAGATTTATGTAATTACTGCTTCATCTTTTGTTGTTTGAAATCACTTTTTTTGTAAGTCAGCATATACAAAGGATGGAGACGCTTTTATTGTGGAGATTACAAGATCATTTCTCCCCCCTTGTTAAACCGTTTTCTCCGATAGGTGCTTTGAAAGGGTTGGCAATTAAGATGATGGTGTATGCTGGAAATGCACATTTTAAAAATGTATTTACAGGTATTCTTCCACGGTATTTTTAACCCCTTTCTCCCTTCACCTTTCTCCCTTTTTATTCTTCCTCCTGCTCTGCTCTTTCGGTTTCCAGAGAAGCGAGTGTAGCACCATAAGGAAGATGCCTGCATGGATTTCCTGCAGCTAATGGCCAACAGTGCTTTTATAGAAGTAGCGGGGCCAAACAGCAAGGCTCTAGATTATTCTCTCTTAATTACTTTGCTGTCGTCGGAATTTCCCTGTGTGGGGGGTCAGTGACCATTTTTGACTTCGTGAAAAATAAAACTACAATCAGCTCCTCGCTGCCCTGCGTTACCCTGACACTCTCGAGTGAGCTGGCGTCCTGTTTAAACTGCCTGATCCACACTTCAGTCAATGTTTTGCCATTTCGGAAGCAAAGTCCACGAGCGAGCGCTGTGAAACGCTGCGAGCTCGTGAACCACTTCTGGGAGTGAGATAGGAGCAGGAGCCATTCCAAACTCTTCCCCAGGAAGGAGGATTCGCCTTTCGTCAAGAGAGGAACATGCAAACCCATTCTAAAAGATACTAGTTCTCAAATGTTTGGGTGATTTTCTCCTTTCCCAATTCCCATTTTATTAGAGAAAATCTGTGTGTCTTTCCCCACGACATAGTCGCACTTGGGGCTGTCACAAGCCCTCGGACAGGGAGCTCAGAGCAAAGCCAATTCAGGGAATCTGGGGAGAGCAGCCCTCCACTCGGATCCATTATGCTTTGAGCGAAATACTGCTCCTGTGTTTTCTCCTCACATTGCGATTCTATGCCTTGAGCTTGTGATCAGAAAGGGAGGGAAGCTATGCAATCCTTTAAGTACTCTCTGATGGGCACAGAGAGAGACAGGCCACTTCCCCAGAGGATGGGGAATCTCTCTCCCCCCATCTTAGCATTCTGGGTGCCTGGGAGCAGAGGCACTTCGATGGACACTTATAATTAAGTAGTGATAAAGGCAGTCAGAATCCTCTCTGTTACTGGGCAGACATCATGGGAGAGCGGCTGGAGCTGTTTATGCTGTCCCCTAGCCAGAGCACCGGGCCGGGTGAGTGGGGCCAGTCCTCCTACTTGCATGCCCAGCCCTTCAGAGGATTCTCCCCTTTTAATTTTGCAGACGCCAAACAAAACAACGCAGGGGTAAGGTTTCCAGTTGTACTCCCTCCACCCCCTATCCAACACCCGGTGATGACGCCTAATCAAACCTATTTCTCTTCAGAAGTCTTTAGTAAGGTAGCATTAAAAAAAAAGTGCAAATTTTGTGTGGAGAATTGGCTTCTTTGGGGGGAAATTTTGACAGAAAGTGCCTTCCTTGGGGGAGGTCAGGAGTCATTGGTATTAAACTAGACAAGCTGGTAGCGGAGTGTTAATGGCCACAGCAAGCAGATGTTCTGTAATTAGGAGAAATGTGAATGACAAGACAGGAGAGGTACCGTACACGGGCGGGTGGCTCAAAGCAGCTGCTGTTACCGCTTCCCCTGTCACAAATGTACACAAGTCAGACCAGCCCCCGTGAGGCTGCCGGCATGGTGACAATTAGGGAAAAAAATTGTATTTGATTAAAATAAGTAATGTATCTTACAATGCGATTTCTTCCCCCTAAGAATGAGGAAGAGGGGCCCGGGGTTGACTTGGCAAAAGTGAGGCAGAGGTCTGCTACATCTCAGGAGCAGACAGGTTGTGCAGAAATTGGTATTTGAGTCCTTTTGGTTATTATTATTTATTGTTATTATAATTGTTGGCTGATATTGACAGCGAAGCTTTTTACGAGGATGAATGGAGTCTTTATTCTCTCCCTCCATCTCCACACCCAAGCAGGCTACCCAGCCTGTCTCTCCTCCATCTCCTAAAAATCCTGCAAGTTCTCCTACCATGATCTCATCTAGAATGTTCTGCAGCCCCTGGTTTCCCAGGTGGGTTTTCAGGATGGGTGGGCATGGATGCTTCACAGACCCTGGAGTGCTTGTTACGTCTGTCTCAGTGGAGCCTGGTGGTCCCCCCCCGCCCCGGCACAGTGGCAGAGACAGGAATCCTGGAGAAGGTGCATGTGTGGGATGTGTGTGCATCAGCCCGAAATCCACCGCAGCATCCCCTGAGCAGCCCCTGGCTGGCCAGGGACCCGGTGATGAAGAACTTGTGTCCCTTTCCGCCACACTGAATAGTGAGATCAAAATGTTTCTTCTGCCAACACCAAGCACACTTTGGTTTCCCTGAAAGGCCAGATGAGATCGGTTTTTCAAAGGCGGCTGGCACAGGCCAAACTGGGCAGATTCATGGGGGCACGGCCAGGTCCAGGGAGGCAGGGGACCCAGGGGTGGCACAGGGGCAGCTGGTTTGCAGAAAGGACACCGGGCTGACCTTGGATGCACAGTGTGAGCCCCGACAGATCTGCACTTCCCCAGCCTCGCTTTCCTATTCCGTAAAATGGGAGCTGTGACCCTCACCCAGCCCGGGGGCTGCGAGGCTGGAAGGAGATCATGGTGACATGGTTCTTTCGGCTGCATCCGTCCTGTGTCATCAGCGGAGGACCTGGAGGCTCAGAGACGTTATGCAAGTCACCTGGGGCCGCCGAGCAGGGTCGTGGGACCCCAGGCCCAGGCTTCCTGATGGCAAAGCTGGTGCCTTCTGTGAGGTGAAGCTACCATGCTGCCCTGAACCTGGGGGTGAGGCTGAGATGCCACTGCCTGTTCCCAGAGACGGGAATGAGGGCCCCCAGGAGTGAAAGCGGGCAGCCTGACCTCATTCTCCTGTCCCTGGCGTCTCTCTCTCCCGCTCCGTGGGCTTCATCTCCGCCTCTTGACTTCTCCCCGGGCGCCTCTTCGCACCCCTCGCTCCCTCTTTATCTGTCTCTCCATCTCTCTCCCTTGATTTCTAATTTCCAAGCCTGCGAGCTATTACAGAAAGTATAATGACGGTTACACTTGTCTATAGCAATATTGCTGTCTAGCTTATTGCTTTGTAAAGTACTTCGGGAGCCTTGGAAATTAAAGGTGTTATGTAAAATGAAAATCGATTCTAATTCTAAATAAACATCATTGCTTCAAATTTCCCTCCGATAGCATTGTTTCATGTTCAAGCAAGACAATGGATCCGAATTTCCTGGGAAGGTTTAAGAGATAGATCTTCGTGGGCATCGCAGGATCTTGGGCTCCATGGTGACCGGGCCAGGTCTGCATCTTATCTCAATACATGCTTGTATATTCAGTGGCGAAATGTGTCTGTTCATTATTTACGGAAGGAAATGATTTCCACCCATAGAACACACTGATCTCACTTTTAGCTTATGTTCAGGTGGTTAGTGATTAAGTGTGATTTATTTCCCCAATCTATCAGCCACCACCATCCTGGAATAGAGGGGAGGAGAGAGAGAAAAAAACAACTTTCTTTGCAGAGAAACTATCTCTACTTTAGAAGCTCCTTCCTCCCCCTTCTCGGCTGGTGTCATCTATAAGGACGCATGCTACAAAAATGGAAGTTTGAATCATTCTGTGCAGAAAGCTCATCTTTCCAAATCAGAAATGTCATAAAAGTTAAAATGCCATGAGAGTGTGTTCCCCAAGAAAGAAATAATTTTCTTTTCATTGAGAACACTGGAGGACATAATATACTTCTTGAAATTCAAATTTTCATCGCAAATGCAATTTACCTTCCCCTTCCCCCCTTGCTCGTTCATCTTCCTTTAAGAAAAGGTAACTGGATTTTTAAAAATCTATTACATAATTTTCTACAAAATTATCTCCCCTTGTTTCCTTAAACACACACCCGCACTGCGGGGATGAGGAAGAGGGGCGATGTCACCCTTGGGAGAGTGCCCGGGACCGGACCACCAGCTTTGAGTTTGCTGTGATCTCCACGTCTTCCTTTTCTTCTTCTTTCAATTCTATGTCTGCTGAAGGAACTGGAAGTGTGGGCTGCTCACTGGGGCCCTGCACCTGGCCCAATTGGCAGGCCTCCTGGAGGTGTGGGCACTGCCACCTGGGCAGATCCCTGACGCTGCGCCCTGTCGCCAGGCTGTGTGCTCAGCGACCTGCAGTGCTGCTGTTCTGCCCTTTACAGAGCTGTCTGATTCTTAGCAGGCACCTCGGTGACGCGACACAACGGCTGGGGCTTCGCGAGGTGGTATGGTGGAGACAGCTCTGGTTTGGGAAGAGGAGGCAGGGGGAGGGATCGCACCAGCTCCATGGAGAGTCCCATTCTGGGGATCGAACCCAGGACCTTCGCACTGAGCTGCACCCCAGCCCTTTTTTATATTGAGACAGAGCCTTGCTGGGTTGCTAAGTTGCCCGGGCTTGGGCTCAAACTCTCATCCTGCACAGTTGAGACTGCCCTGTGGGCCTCCACACCTGGCGGACTCAGTGTTCTCTCCAGGCTGGGGGAGGAGACCCTCCTGGGAAGGACGGGAAGTCTGGAGCCAATTGCAGAAAGAGCCCGCTGTGTGCAGGACCAGCAACAGGAAGGGCAACACACAACACACGACACAGGCAGAGACAGAGCCCAGCGGTCCCCGCAGTGCCTGAGTTCCCAAGGGCGCACAGGAGGTATCATTAAAGATACAGCGTGTTTGCATTTACAGTATTTATTACAGTGAAAGACACGTGGCCACGAATCCCCTCACGTCCTCTCCCCGGCTTCCAACACACTCATTGCATCATGCTTGCTGCTTTCGGCAGCCGCTCTGGAACCCTTTTTCCTTAGGGTCTTCAGTCTCGCTGTCCCTGCTGCTTCAATGTCCTGAATGCATTCAAAGCTTTTTCCTTTCAGGTCATTTTGGCTTTGGGGAAGAGCCAGGGATCACACGGTGTCAGATTTGGAGACTAAGGCGGAAGAGGGCACAGTGTCATGTTTCCAGGAGCTGTCTTTCTGGAGGACGGCGCTCGGCAGCAGTGTTCAGTGTAGCTTTGACCGTGTTTTGTAAAGTCCCTCATGAAGAAGGGCTTCCAGAACTGCTCCAGAAAGTGGCAAAATCGATGGGGCAGACTCTTCCTAGTGAGGGGGAAGCTGCTAAGAGGATTTATGGCTATCTGTCTTTTACTGTAATAAATATTTTTTAACTCAAATATTCACTGACTTCTCCATCACAGCCTGTATGTGCTGCCTAATTATCCTCTACATGTTTGGCCTCTCCCGGGTTTGGGCTTTTACCTACACTATACTCCTGAATCAACGTTGTTTTCTAAGTGGCAGAAGCCGTGTTTTGCCTCTCCTTTCTTAGGTAAGAGCAAGAATCCGATTTTTAGCTAGGCACATGGCTCCAACAATACAAAGCAACATTTTCAGCCTTTTTTTGGCAACATATCTGACCAGTAATATGTGAGAGGGAACATAGGAAATAAATTTTAAGGACACTGACTCAAATGCAGAAGGAATGAGTTCCCTTGCTTTTCTTCTTTGCTGACCTGGAACTCTGCTGTGATGGCTAGAGTTTCAGCAGCCATTATGGACCATAAGGTGATGTTATATTGAAAATAGAAGTATAAATAAAAGTAGCTTGTGTGATTTGCTTACAGCTGGACCTCTTTTACATGAGAGGTTATACTTTCATGTGTTTAAGACACTATAGTCAGGAATCTGTGGACACCATCCTAATTAGTATTTACTATAGATCTAAATTTGACACATTCTTTAAAGCTCATTTCAAATTCTTCCCTGCCCATGAAGCCCTCCAAGGTGGCCCTAGATTCCCTGTCCTCTGCACGATGTACTCCTCCCCAGGCCAGAGTAGACAGTCCCTTTCATCCTTCCTCACTGCTCAGCTCTTCAAAGGCAGAAGCCCTGCCTTAAAGTTAACTTCACTGCCCATGGGATCTAGGACTGTTGAGAACCACAGTTTCCTTGTGATGAGAGAGAGTGACTGAGCACCTACTGTGTGCTTCTATGTCAGCCCACTCTGTCCTCACTGTCCCTGGTACCCAGTGGGTAAAATGAGGCTTGGAGTGGCTTAGGACTTGGCCAAAGTCACACAGCTCATCGGTGAGAGAATAGGGTTCCACCCCAGGCTCGTCGAAGTCCAAGCACAAAATCGCCTCTGAAATGCTCATGGCTGACTTTTCACAAGGCACACTGGCTTTTATTTCTTTTCCAGCTGTCATGCTACATGCCTATCGCAGAAATTTTGCAAAAATGTGTGCCAGGGTAAAGAAACCAGATTGAATTTGTCTATGACAGCCACAGTCTCGAGCGGATCTCTGTGGATCCAGCTTCTCTTCCGGGTGAGTGATCTGAGAGGACACAGCAGGTCCTCCCTCCAGAGCCAGAGTCCTGGCTGCCCACTCACGCTGTGCAGTCAGAGGCAGCGTTGGCCATTTGCTGTCTGCCAGGCACTCTTCACGTGTTTGAGGAAGTCATTGCACATGTGTGTGCGTATCATCCTCAAATGAAAGGTCATTTCCTTGGGAAAAATTCAAGGAGAGGCATCATTAATCAAATAGGGTGTGGATTTTTATTATTACCCCGAAGCTAAAGTACTACAGAGCACTGGATCTGAAAGAAATCTTTTCAGTCTCCCGTTCCACCTGCTGATTTACAGGTTTGGAAACTGAGGCCCGAGTCACGTGACCACAGGGTCCCACATGAATTCTGTCCCGGGTGCTCTGCTTTCTGTCTAATGTTCTTTCCCAGAAACTAACTGTAGTGCCTCGCTTTGCTGGCAACCGTCTCTCCCAGGCCAAAGAACAAAGCTTTTGTTTCCTAAAACAAATATTGAGCCCAGCTTCATGGTGACGCCTGTCATCCCAGCACTCTGGGAAGCTAAGGCAGGAGGGTGGCAAGTTCTACCCCAGTTCGGGCAACTAGGTGATGTTGTAAGACCTTGTCTCAAAATAAAAATAAAAATAAAAATAAAAATAAAAATAAAAATAAAAGAGGGCTGAGGATGTGGCTCAGGGGAAAGCCCTAGGGTCAGTTCCCAGTGCTGGAAGTAAACACGCACAAGCATGGCTGGCTCTCCTGCACACCACTGTCGTGGCTCTGGCTCACACTCACTGGGGAATCTGCCCTTCCCCACTCCTGCCCCGCATCGAGGAGACCTCTGATGACCTTGACAAGAGTGGACACTGGGGTGTGGCCCCGCCCCTGCCCTGGCTTTCCATAAGCAGAGCTCTGGACAGAGTTCTTCTTTTGCTCACGTTTGTGGGAGTCCTCTGTAGTTCTTGGTCCAATGGCTGAGGCTTCTTACCCAGTCCTGGTGCCTTTATCTCCTTGGAGAAGACACCCAGGAGAGTATAGCTGAGAGTTAGGGTTGTCATAGCACAGTGATACCTGATACTTGTGTTTATAGCAGCATAATTTGTAATAGCTCAGTTAGGGAAACCACCTAGATGCCCATCAGCAAGTGAGCAGGTAAGGAAAATGCAGTATACATATGGAGTGGAGTATTATTCAGCCAGGAAGAAGGAGGGATTTGAGTCATTTGTCACAAAATGGGTGGATCTTGAGACCATGATGTTGAATGAAGTAAATCAGACAGAAAAATAAATATCATAAGGTTTCTTTTATGTGAGAAACTCAAATGTATTTAGCAATTTCAGAAGTATAAACAATTTAAGAAGTAAAATAAAGGACGAATAATAAGAATCAGGGAAACAGGTCTTTTGGGGATGAGAAGAGAACCAAGAGATGAGGGGGGAGGGAGGAGGGGGAAGAAGACTTAAAAAGAACTAAGATGTGTTAGGCCCTTGTACCAACCCTTCTTGAGAGTGTAATCACCATAAACTGCAAACACGGTGTGGTGCAAATAAAAATTAAAACGAAGAAGTAAAGCGATCCGCAATAAGAGCACACTAGGGCCTCCTAAAGGAGTGGAGTGAAAAAGCGCCCAGCCTGAGCAGGGTCAGGGAGCCGCCTTCCACCCTTCCCTCCATTTGTCTCATTCATTAATTTACCGCTTTATCGACGTAATCACCCAGAAATAATCTGTCACACATTTGGCGCGGTGCTCGTCACTGCTGTTCCGATACAGACTCAGACTGGGGTCTGAGGCTCTTCGCCGATCTCAGTTTCCACGGCATTTTTCGGTTGGTTGGTTTTTGCTTTTGCTGCGGTCCCACCCTGGTCCTTTAAAACACAGCAGGAGGACGAGCTCGGAGGCCCCGCGCCGGTCACGGCCGCGCAGGCGCACTGGCTCCCTGCTCCGTGCTGCCCTGAGTCGCCGGGGCCTCCTGCCGGCTGTCCTTAGGGACCCTCAGCTCTGGAAGTCCCCGAAGAAGGGAGGTCGGGCACAGCTGCAGCTCTCGGTGTGCAAACCGAGGGTGGATCCCTTGAGCCACAAAAGCAGGGAGACCGGAAGCGAAGCGCCTCTGCGCGGAGGTAAAATTCGCACCTGGGACCCACAAGCGTGGCCGGCCGTGAGACCTTAGCGCTCGCTGCGAACATCAGAGTCCCCTGGGTGTTGGAGTGTTCGGAGAATGCGCTGGCGGGGGGGGGGGGGCAGGATTCAGTGACGATAGTTTTGCAATCTTGAAGGTCTTTTATAATTTTTATTTATTATGCTTATTATACTTATTATTTGCAGTTCTAGGGTTGAACCCAGGGCCTGTGCACTGAGCTACATCCCCAGCACATTTTTTATTTTGAGACAGAATCTTCCTAAGTTCTCCAGGCTGGGCTGGAGCTTGAGATCCTTCCGCCTCAGCCTTCCAGATGCAAAGGGTGCGCTGCAACCCCCATCTTTTTTGTAAAAGGGGAAAATATCTTTGTCTTTTAGGTTTCCTTGCAAGTGGCCTTTGGATGTAACTTTTTCTGTGTTGCTCTTTTTCAGGGAGGAGCGCTCAGGGGTTCTCGTTGTCAGAACTCGGGACCTCAAGACTTGAAGACCAAGCGATGCTGAGCCATCAGAGGCACCTGCTCGCCAGGCTGCAGGGATGGTCTGCCGCCACTGGCATCATTTCCCGTGCTGGAGAAGCTGGAAACCTCACCACAGACTCCCCTTTCCTTGTGTTTTGGCCTAGCAAAGCCTCTGATAAGTCCTGCGGCGGAAGTCCCGCTTCACCTCGTCAGCACAGCGCTTTGAGAGCACCCCGACTTTCACCATGCAGAGTCCACCACGTCTCGCACTGCTGGCTCGCACCCTGCCTTGGTGATAATCCCTGCTTTGCTGTTGTCCAGCCAGGCGGCTTGCAAACTGTTAAACTCTCTCCCCATCATTCATTTACTCGAGTGCATTTTCTGGGCATCTCAGTTCCGGTCCCAGGTGGGTAAGGAGGGCAGCCGGAACCTGGGACAGAGCCACTGTGGGTGCCACGGTGCGTGCAGCCCTCTCACAAGGTCGCAGCATGTTCAATCCCTGCGTTTGCAAGAACTGGAAAGAAACCCTGGCTTCTCTCTCAGGCGCTGCTGCCTCGGCCTCGAGGTAAACCTGCTCTTTCCCAGCTTTGGGCCCAGCTGCCACACTGAGGACCCCCGGGGTGTTTTGAATCCAGACTCCGAAAGTTCCTTCCTAAAAGGAAGGCGCCCAGGGAGGCAGCAGTGAGAGGGCCGGGACCATGCTTTGTCACCCAGATGGGGCGGGGGGGGGGGGAGACCGCCCCTTAAAGCACCTTGCACATGAGGGAGCACTGCTCTTCCACACGGAAGGGTAAGCGTGGGTCGTCTGTAGGAAGTGGATGCACCTCAAGACCATACTGCTAAATAAAATCAATCAGACACACAAGCTTAGCCCTCACCCTTTCTCTTACATGAGAAACAAAAAGTATAACTAAAAAGCAACATAAAAGATGGATGAAGGAAAACGAAGACAGATCTTTAGCCAGTTGGAAGGGGATCTAGAGACGAAGGGAGCAGGAAGGGAGAGGAAAGGGAAAGTAGAAAGAAATGAGATGTGTTATGCACACGTACCAGCCCCACACAAGGAGTGTAAACATTCCGTGCTGCAAACATGGGCTGCTACACAATATGTCTAATAAAAAATAAAGATGAGAAGGGCGGCCAGGCGGAGAACGCATTGCCACCTGGGCTCAGGACGCAGGTGCCTGGACACAAGTGCAGCTGCAGACCCCGGCAGAGCAGCTGCCCTTGGCCAGGGTGCTCTGGGCAGGACCCTGGGTCCCCTGAGCCCACTGTCCCTGTGGGCCCCTGCTCCCGCCATGGGGCCACCATTGGCTTCTCCTCTCTATCTGTGTCTTCACCCTGGGCAGGACCCCTAGGGTGCCCCGGCCATCTCGAATTGTTCTTGAACCGGGGTTGGGGGTCCCTCATCTCGTCTCCCTCAGTCCTGTGTCCCTCACGCTGGCCAGGCTGACAGGACAAGAGGTCACGTTTGTTTTTGGATTTGCCATGCAGCCTTGGAAAAGACAGGTGATCCTTGGGGTCTTTGGTTTTTCCAGCAGCAGAATGTGGACATGAGAGGATGACTCCGATAGCAAGAAGGGAAGGCACGAAGCACAGGGCCTGGCTCCCGGCAGGGCACGGTTGGCTTCCACATCTCAGTCACCTTGGCTAGAGTGTGAGGGCTGGGGGTAGGCGCCCGGCCCTGTTCATCTCTGTCCTTGGCACAGCGTAGGTGTGTAGTAAATGCTGCTCGGCAAGAGAACTGGGCCCTTGGACCTCCTGGCTCCTGATGATGCAGAAGTTCCTACACCGTGGTTTCCTTCCCCTCTCCTCCCCGCCTCTCCTCTTCTGAATCTGTCTCTCTACCTCGCTCTCTTCTTTGAAATGAATTCTTTTCCTATTTAGATAAAATGTTATCTAAAAAGGCTATATTAAATATATATATTAAATCTTTGATCATTCACGGCAAAAGAAGGACACTTTGTGTTCATTGCACTACAAGCTTCATAAAAGGCTTTGGATTTTCCTCTAGCTGCTGCTATTGCCACCCTGATTTGGCCTTCAATGGAGAGAAGTGTTCTCGCTATATTTGTGGCCTCAGTGCGGATCTTTCTACCCAGTGGGAGCCAGAATTAAAACCAATACATTTCAAATGTGAGATGTAGAAAGGAAACAGAACAGTTTCGGAGCTGGCTTCCATTGCCTTATAAATATAGCATAGTTACTTGAATTCCATAAGAATTAAACTCTGATCTTTCAAAATGCATGCAAATTCTTGCAGAATATATATGAAAAAGTCACTATAACTGTACAGGCACTTCGACTCCCTTGATAAATGGGACTTCCAGACCACACTTTATTGAGTCTCTGATTTTTAATAATTTGAATCCTGCAAGATTTAATTCTGCATAATTCTGGCTGAAATCAGCTTTTGATTGAGTTGTAATGGCTCTGTTATTGTAAATATCTCTGCATGCTAATGTCACACTGGAATTCAATAATATTTAGATGAGATTTTTCGCCTTGAGCGTTATGGAAGCAAGATTTAGAAATCAGGACATTTATGTCAAAGTGACATCTATTTTGGGTAACCTGCAACATTTTTAAGTGCAATAAACGGTCATTCTAAGACACGATTTAAATAATTATGAATCCTAAATGTATATGTGTGGATCAATTATAATACATAGACTATTATAGTGTGAATAAAATATCCAAGCATTCTTAAAATATATGTTTTTATCTAACCTTGAACTATTTCTTGAAGTAGTCATAGTGATACAGTAGAGGGGATGAGACCCTGGACCCCAAAGCTTTCGAGGCACAGGGGGCTATGGTGATGGTTTGTTCTGCCCTGGTGGGTGAACAAACTGTTTTTGAGGGGTTGTGGTCTCCCCACAGTGGGGAGAATGCGTGGGGAGCAGCTAAACTTTCCCTGTAGTTCTCAGTCGTGAGGTGGAAAAGAGTGGTCTACGGGGAACTGAGGCCAGACAGCTACTTCTGCAACTGGACTTGATTCAGATGATGAAATATTGGAGTTCAAGCCAATGCCAACTTGGGATGTGACCACAGGGGTCTTGGGAAGGGGAGAATGCGTTTTTCTTGTGTGAGGGATGTGAATAATTCGTAACTCAAAGTAGATTGGCATGGATTAGAGATCATAAACAATGAGGTGTGATCAAAATACAGTGAATGTTTAAAGTTTTAAAAAGTGATTATAGTAACAGACACATTGCCATTAACCCCCCGCCCCCAAATATCCCTCCTTGCCTGGAACACATTTATCCCATCACTCCTGCCACTGTCCGAAGCAGCTCTGGAAGTCCTTTGCTGTGAGTGTCTAGTTGCACTATTGTGGCTGATTCAACAGCCTGAATCTAATCAGAACTTTTACCTTTCAGGGTAATTTCACTTTGGGGAGGAGGCAGAAGTCACATGGCGCCAGCTCTGGTGAGTAAGGTGGATGAGGACACAGCATAATGTTTTTATTTGATAGAAATTACTCTAAATGTTTTGAATTGATTCAGAACATTAAGGCAGCCACAGAAGGACACTCATGGAACTGCTTCGGAAGGTGGCAAGAACGGTGGAGTAAGTGTGTAGGAAGCAAGGGAGAGGACCTGAAGTGGGATTAATAGTGATGTGTCTTTTACTGTAATGAATTTAAAATTTTTTTAATTTAAGTATTCACCATAGTTTTTGATCATTCCATGCATATTTGCCACTTCTCCCGTGGAGAGGAAGGATCCATTTTTGCCTCACCTTGAACCTTGGCTGGACGGAGGGTAGTCTGGCCACCACCATATGGCAGATGGGATGCCACACCAGTTGTAGGCCTTCCCCTTAACAGACCTGGAACTGTTATCTGGCACCCATGGGCCCTGAAGTTCTGTGTGGGAAGAGAGGCCAAGACCATGTGGAGAAGCTGGACCAACGAAGCCCACCATCAGGAATGTGAGTACAGCTACGAGCCTCCCGACCAGACCAGCCTCTGGCCATGTCCCCCCAAGGTGACCTCCACCAAAGCCCCATGGAGCAAAACAATCATCAACCAGGCTCTGTCTGAATTCCTGACCCACCAAAGTGAGATATAATGAGTATTGTTTGAAGGTAGGAAGTTTTGCTGCATGGGAGTGGGGAATGAGAGTCCATTGCTTCTCCTGTATTATGTGAGTCCTTATACTCATTAGGATGATGGTGATGGTGATGATGATGATGACAACGACAACACTAAGGCTACTAACGGTAGCATCTCTAATTCTAAGTTACCCCTGGTGGGTGTATATAGTGTCAGTGCCACGTGGATCCACATCTTACTTTCTACCACTAGGTAATGATAGCAAACAGCCTTGATAATGGTGTAGTATAACACTCCTGAGAAATGCAACTCTCCCTAAGACCTAGGTCTGACTTCCATGTCAGGATAAGTACCCCTTATGCATGACCTCTGCTCTGTGTTTTGGCACTTGCTGCTCAACTGTCCCTTCTCCACCTATTGCATCAGACAGTGAACCCCTGAGGCCAGCTGCATACTTGCCTCTCACCCCACCCACAGTGATGGAATCTGTTGACCATGGACTGAACCCTCTGAAATCAATCATGAGCCAAGTAAGCCATTTCCTCCTTCAAGTTGTGTGTGTCAGGCATTTTGTCCACAACAAGAAAGCTAACCAGTGCACTATGGACGAGTAAGGTTTTATAAAGCACCCTGCAGAGCCACTGGAGCTATGCTTTTGAGGTCTCCTGGAGTTTTCCCAAAGGATGCCCAAAGTTATGTTTGGTGTGGGAGTGATCTGTGCCTAATGTGAGCCCCAGTGTGGTGAAAAAAACATACTCAGGCTACCCAGACATGCTCTTGGCTCTCCTAGGAGCCAAACAGCACAATTTGTACCCTGGACATTTTGTTTTGTACTTTCCTTTTTAATTTGTGTTTTGTTATTAAACAATTACATTTGGAGATTGTTTAGCAGAGTGTGTTTGCATTTCTAATTGAACACTCTAATAATGATGTTTTTACTTTGCTTAGTTTTAAAGGTTATTAGAATTCCTATAAAGTTTCACTAAATGTGGCAGCCAGAAAAGCTTTCGTGGAAAAAAAATGTATGTACTTAGATGCTGATGCTTTCTCCCAGTATATTGGAATTGGTATTTTGCAAATTTGCAGCACAATTTACTCCTTTTGAGCTGAAAGGAAGTTAGGTTTTTACTTGATTGGCAAAGTGAGTTAGGAAGTAGAAGTGGCGTGGGGCTCCGTGGGTCCCTGAGCTATGTCTGGTCTCAGTGGGGAAGGGATTGGTGATGGATTGGTAATGGCTGGTCTCAGTGGGGAAGGGACTGGTGATGGATTGGTAATGTCTGCCATGGCAGAACCATAAGAGTTGTGCATGTTTGTGTGTGTGTGTGTGTGTGTGTGTGTGTACAATCTCTACCCACTTCCTTTTCCCACTGTCCTTGTGATAAGGATACTGATATAAAAAAATGTGACTCTTACAGGATCACTCCATGGTGAGAGACAGAGTTGGTGCCCGGACCTAGGACATCTGTCACAGATCAAGCGCTTGCTAACTCAGTGCCACACCTTTCCACCTTTCGTATGACTGGAGCAGTCTTTTCCCGTGGTGCCCTTTTTAGACCATCTCCTAGGCTCATCTGCATACAAGAAACCAACCCAGCTCAGCACCTTGCACCCCCACACCGGCCCCCCCCAGGCCCAGGCAGAAGCTTGACCAGAAATGCCACCCATAACTGTGAGAGTGACAGCTGTTTTAACCCACAGCATAAAGGGTCCTGGGGAAACAACATCTGACTATGCCCTGTTTCTCTTGTTATCTTCCAAACTCCCTATTGGTATGACTTTTACTATCAATTAGCTTAAATTTTTAAAATGTACCCCAAAGCCCAATAGAGATTGTATGGTTCAGTTAATACTGTAGTCTGCTTTCAAACTAGTCTGGTGGGATGGTTAGAACTAAAAGCCTTGATTTGGACAAGCAACCTCTGAGCTGAGCAGTCCCCATCAGCCCAGATTTCCCAAGACCTACACCCGTGCCACGCTCAGTTTTGTGCACAGCAAAAGGGTGCTTCTGCCCTTTCGGGTATTACTGGATCAGAGAGAAACAATCATGTGTGAGTCCCGGAAAGTTGGAAAAGTGAGGACAAAAGCGATGTTTCTAGACCCACTTTTAATAAAACCCAACCAAAGCCACCCCGGGCTCTGGCTTGTCAGATGCAATTTCAGTCTCTAACTTGAGCACGTGCCGGGGTCTGGGGCTGCGCTCTTTAATGGGTTATCACAGGATAGGGTTTAAAATACCACTCGAATCATGACCTCATCCACTTAGAGATCCAGAAAGGGTTCGCAGGGCTGATCAGAGACCGGATTTGCAAATTACTATAAATTAACGTAGTTATAGCTGGGACATGAATATACGCTTGGAAATGCTCATATAGTGCATAATATATGCCGTGTCTTAAGATGATAATAGTGGTAATTTCTAAGATGAGTTTCTCTCTAGCTGGCACCTTTCACCCTGTGATCTTGAAGTCCTTTACAAACACTAATTAATTACATTAATTTTATCATAAAGCTTGCTCATTACTGTACTTTTATTATAAGCTCTTGCCAACTCAGATTTAATGCAACACCCTTATTGAAATTCTGCTCTTTGATAATGCTCAGTATTGTATGTGCCTTTATAGGTTTTTTTAAAATTATACAAATCATAGAGTAAAGGCTGTTTCCCTTCCAGATGGGAAGACAGAGAGTGTGCTTAAGTGGAGCCCAGAGTGGTGCCTTCCCCATTCCTAGGTCTACACAGCAGGCATGGGGTTGGGTGGTGGTGCGCAGGATACCTTGTAGCTTGCATGCCCCACTGATGGTGTGAGGGGGAGCTCTGGTGCTCTGGGTTAGGAAGGGTGCTGGGATGCATCCAGCTGGGCAGAGGCAAGTGTCTGGCCAACTTGCATGGACCCAGGTGTGCAGACTGGGCAAGGCAGACTCAGCAAGGCCTCTGGCTGCTCTCCCAGTGTCACAGCAGGAGCGCTGGTGCAGCATGGCATTTATTCTCACGAGGTGTGTGGTACCATTCAGTAACCTTGCTTTCTCTCTGGATAGATGCTCCTCTCTCTCACTATGTCTACGGCCGCTGCAGTGATGCCCAAGCGACGGAAGAGAACAAATGCAGGCTTTCTCCAGAAATGCTCTGTGCTGGAAGAAGCTGGCTGCAGAGTGGACAGCAGGCAGGCTCCAGAGTCAGGATGAGGGCTTACGAAGTCAGACCGATTGTCTTGCTTGTGGAGCTTGTGACTGTGGGCAGGTCACTGACTTACGTGGAACCTGGACTTTTTTCTTGTGTACAATGCAAATCACGTTATCTTTGCTTCTAACTTGCAAATCTGTTTAGAGATATAAAGGGGTGAAGTAAAGAGTTAGTAGATGACTGTGATAACTGTCACATAGGTGTACAAGAATTAGCTAAAATTAAACAAAACAAAACAAAACTCCACAGAAATATGCAAAGACCTGTGGAAGGAAACGCCCCAGATGCTAAAACCTGATTTCCTTTCAGTGGCTGCAGTGTAGTAGCTAATGCTCTCGGTACTTCTACTTTTCAACATTAGTGAATATGCATACATTTTCAAGTGGAATTAAAGCCAAAAGCACTGTGTTGATGGCTACACAAACGTATATATATGATAAAATTGCATAAAATCGCATACAGATAAAATCTTGTGAAATCAGAATCAGACCTGTGGATTATACCAATATCTATTTCCTGGTTTTGAAATGCATAATAATTATGTGAGATGCTACCATAGTGAGGAGAGGGAGAGGGAGAAGGGGAGAGAGAGAGAGAGAGAGAGAGAGAGAGCGAGCACTCAGCACTTCTCTGTAATATTTTTGCAATTTCTGTAAGTGTATACTTATTTTGAGATAAAAGTTAACAAAATGTAAATTGTCAGATGAATCCCAAAGGAATTCGGTGGTAATTACTCAAATGTTAGTTCCATGAATGAACAGGCAGATAAGGCATTCTCTATACCACTACTTTTTTATTTATAAGTAAACTTGTTTCTGCTAGAGATCTTCTTGACCGTACTTTCTCTCTAATCATTAGCTTTTGGCTTGAGAATAAGACCGTGGGGAAGATCATGAACATGTGTGCTAGCAGTGCCAATTGCTTCCCCTTTGAGCATAGACGCCATGCCAGGCTATGGCCATGATGGGTGCCACAGAAACATCCTTAGAGGCTTATAAAAAAAAAAAATCTCCTTTTTTCTGATTCTAAGTGCAGGGCCAGAAGGGAGCGGAGTGCCATCTGCCAGTGCATTGGATCCTGGGACAGAATGGTAACAGAAAACCAACCCAGCCATTGCTTTGGATAGAACAGACCTTGGATGTAATAAAAAGTGTGTTCATATGTTTCATTAGATAAATAAAGCTGACTTGGATAGGTTGCTTCAAACCCAAAGTGAACTGAAACCAAATTGGCTGTACTTGGTGCAAAAAAGTAAATGTAAGAGCTACTGCCAGTTCTGAGTATTTTCTAAAATCTAGGAGCCTTGCATATATTACATCTTTTGATGTGGCCTTCACTCTATGGGACATACATTGTAATTTGACCCCAATCCTATAGAGCACAAGATCTAATTTGACCATGACTCTGAGACTCATACTCTATTTGGACAATGAGTCTTTGGGTACATATACTTAGCTCTTTCTCTTACAGAGAAAGGAAATGTGACCTAGATGTTACATACCAGGATGAGTACTAGTCAGGCAATGCTTGCTGCTATAACAAATAAACCTTGGACTATTGGTGGCTTAACACAACAAGGAATTTATTTCTTGCTCACACAACTGCCTAATGTGAATGTCCAGGGAATGGTTCTATCTTTTCCACAAAGGACTTCCAAGGTAGCCCAAGAAGTGGAGAGGAAGCTTGGAGAAGACACACTTACTTCTCAACCAACTTGGCCTGGATGGGACACTCATTATTTCTGCTATGTGGGCCCAAGCCGGTCACATGACCCATCCCAGGAGAAGGAGGAGGGGCAGCGGAGCTGCTTCCCAGTAGGATCTTCACACCGAGGAAGGAGAATACTAGTCTTTGGCTGGCTGCGTCTGGCTCTCATGCGTCCCACGGGTGTGGAAAGGGACTTAGAATCAGGTGCATCCGCGAGCTTCTGGAACCATCAGAATGGGCAAGTGGTTTGGGCTTGAGCTCAGCCTACCTAGATTTCAATCCTGGTTTGCAGATTTGCCACCTCGGGAGAAAACTGTACAACCACTCAAAGGCTTTATCTTCTCTTCTGGAAAATATGAGAATGATACAGATAGCCGCCTATGGAGGTACTGCAAGCATTAAAGCAGGGAATGCATGCAAAACATCTAGAACAAGGTTCTCAGGCAGAAAACGAGCACAGACACTCATTCTTATTGTTGCCACCAATATGGGCACTGTGAACATGATGATTTTTACACTGTGTTGCTTTTTATCTTCTCTGCATCTTCACTTCCACTTCTTGTCCTGCCTCTCTTTGATGTCTTAACTTTTCCAGCTTCTACCCATGACACTGGTGCTGACACAAACCCTTTACCGTAACTATGCTCTAGGAAAATCACTCATCCTCTGCCCTCTGCTGCGATGCTTTGTAATATACATGTCTTTCTGAAGAGCATCCGCGTTGCCACTGGACACATCCGGTCTCCCAAAGCAAACACATTTGACATTGTTGACTTGGTGTGTGAAAGTCTGCAGCCTTATTAAATATTCATTACAGTGCTCCCCTCATAAATTGTATGCACTTGGCCACTCAGGGTGTAATACACCCAACTAAATAACTCTTCTAGCCACACAGACGGAGCAATTAGGGCAACTTCAAGGTTGGCTGGAGTAGAGTGCGTGATCCCTCCCCATCCTTCTTGCCTTGCAGCTGTTTTATGGGTCTCCCAGTGTAGCAGGTTTCAACTGCACACTTCTTGTTCTCCTAACTTGCATGGCTAGATCTGGTAACTAAGGCACATACCTTGTCCTCTGCAAAGCCCATTCACTGGCTCTTAGGGTATGGGGGGGGGCTGGATTTGACTTAGTGCTATAGTGTGAATTTCGTCTTGACCTTCTGGTAACATCAGACTTTCTGACCTGTCAAAGAAGCATCTGTCCTCCCATCCATCTGCCTGTCCATTCGTCCATCTGTCCATCCATCCATCCATTAATTTACCTATCCCTCCACTGTCCACTCCTGTCTGGCCCAGGTCAAGTGAGGCCCTAGGACTCTATCCAAGAATCTGACCTCACAGAGCTCATGTTTCAGTGAGATACAAAGACAAAAGAAGTCCACAAGGCCATAAAGTACAGTGCGTGTCCACATGCATGTAGCGTGGGTGGGGAAGGGACATTTAACTTTGTATCTGGTGGTCAGAGTACGTGTTGTTGAAGAGCAGATGTGTAAATGAGGCTAGAGAGAGGATAGTGAAGAGGTCCTATGAAGAGTGGGGAAAAGAGATTTTCAAGTTAAGAGAGTGATATTTGGAAAGACCCTGGCCCAGCAGAGTGCTGCATGCACATATGTTATGCATTATCTTACACAAGAGGGGAAAGCAAGTCTCTTAGATTGTGTCTGTTTTTTTGCCTTGGCACTTACTCAAAACAATTAAAAACATTTATGTTTATCCATTTTCCCTAAACCTTTTGATCTTACCTATTTTTTAAGTGTCAAATGAAGGACCAGAAATGTAAAGCAGCAAACCTGTTGCCTCAGGTCAGGAACTCTGGGCACCTTCAGTGTAAAGATGGTGCCCAATTTATCCTGCAGCCCAGCATCTGACCTGGAGCGAGGAGACAGGAAGGATTTGTTGGGTGAAAATATCTCCAGGAAGAGCACAAAATGTAGACCATGAATCCAGTGTGGTCCTCCTGCCCCGAGCATCTGGTGTGTGGACTCAGCAGGGTGGGGATCTGTCCATGAGCTGATGAGGAAGAGGGCGGTACCTGCCTCTCACACCACCTGACTTGGCCTATTAGAGCTCAGGTTTATCACTGACATGGAAAAGGAGGGTATAGTGGGTTGGTGATAGAAACCCAAAATATGGGTCTACGTGTAAGTTCTCCCGAACCTATAAATATTACCTCATTTGGAAAAAGTCTTAGCAGATGTGATTTTAATTTAAAATTCTTAACATGAGGCAGTACTCTAGCTTACTTGTGTGCCCTAAATCCAATGAGAAGTACCCTAAAGTCTTCAGAATCTTCAAAGAACATACTTTTGCCTTAAGACATCAAGTTGGTGCTAATTTGTTATAGCAGTCCTAGAAAACTAACATAGGGATATCATTAGACCATTGCAGCTTCTACTTATTTATTCATTTATACATTTTTGTTTTATTTTGAGACAGACTCTTGCTTTTTAGTAGGCTGGTCTTGAACTCACTATGTAGCACAGGCTATCCTGGAACTCAATCCTTCTGCCTCAGCTTCCCGAGTAGTAGGATTCCAGACATGGGCCACCGAACCCAGTTTAGTTTCTTTTAGTACATCACGATCTTTGGTTGAGTGGATGCACTACCTGTCTCCATTCACTTGCTGGAGAACATGGCTGTCGCTTCCAGGTTTTGGTAATTACAACGGAAGCTGCTATAAACAAACATCTCTGCTCAGGCTTTGTGGATGTAAGTTTTCATCTCATCTGGGCAAGCACCAAGGAGTGCTACTGGTTAGAGAGTTTAATTTTGTAAGAAACTGCCAAGCCATATTTCAAGGTGGCTGTGGTTTGCTTTCCCACCAGCAGTATGGGGAATTCCTGGTCCACATCCTTGCCGACATTTGGTGTTGTCAGCATTTCGGATTTGGTCGTTCTAGGAGTTACAGAGGGTCTAGTTGTTTTAATTTGCAACCCCTTAATGACACATGATGCTGTATTAGTCATTGGGGCAGCTATCCCAGAAGGAGCCTAGACAGAAATCTGTTTCTCACAGTTCTAGGGGCCAGGAAGGCTTGGGCCAGCTCTGGTCAGGGCTGCTTCCTAGATAGCTGTCTTTTCACTATAACCTCATGGCTGAGGGGCAAGAGATCGCTGGCTCTTGGGGTGGGAGTGTACCCTGTTTCCTATACGGCAAAAAAAGAAAAAGGAAAGAAGGAACTATGAAGGCACTAATTCCATTCTTGAAGGCATCACCCTTCTGGGTTACTCACTTTCCAAAGGCCCCACCTCCTCACATTATCAGTTTAGGGGTCAGGATTTCAACATTCCGACTCGGGAGGGGCAGTACAGAGGTGGTCCACCCACAGAAGTTAGTACCTTTAGGGTGCTTTTTTGTGTGTTTACTTCTGCGTATTTTCTTTGGTAAGGGGTTTATTCAGGTCTTCTGCTCATTTTTTAAATTGGGTTGTTTTCTTACAGTTCAGTTTTAAGAGTTCTTTGTATATTTCAAATTAATTCCCATATATCGTACAGATATATATATATATTTCCAAATCTGTGGCTTGTCTTTTCATTCTCTTGATAGTGTTTTTCACACAGCCTAGATTTAAAAAAAAAATTGTTTTGGCATTTGTTGAACCCAGAGCCTTTGTACTGAGCTGCATCCTAAGTCCTTTTTAATTTATTTTTAACCAGAGCCTTTCTAATTTGCCCTGGCTGGGCTCAAACTCATGTGTCTCCTGCCTCAGCTTCCCGGAGTACTGAGATTACAGATATGTGCCATTGTGCCTGGCTAGATTTTTAATTTTAATGAAGTCCAGTTTACCAGTTATTTCTTTTGTGGACCATGGCTTTGGAGTTGTATCTCAGAAGGGCATTGCAGCTTCTTCTAGAATAATATCCACTAGAAATATTAATGCAAGGTGCCTATATAATTTTAAATTTCCCAGTAGCCATACTGAAAAAATTTAAATTAATTTTAATAATATATTTTATTTATTCCAACATATCTGAATATCATGTTCATTGTGCTATTCATATAAAAAATCGCTAGATCTTTTTGTACTGCCTTCAAAAGTTGCCACTTAATATCACACAAAATTTGGGCTCGCCACATTTTAAGAGCTCAGAAGCATTTGTTGTCAGTGGTGACCATGGAGACAACACTGTTCTAACATTTCCCAAGGGTCCCTTAACTTGGGACTGGAAGAATGCTGGGCAGGTGAGAGAGGAGAGAGATGCTTCCGGACCTGCCCTGCTGCAGTGTCTGGGATTCACAGGGGGACCTGGATTTGGCTCCATCAGGCTTCCAAGAACCAGATGGTGGGCAGAACTGTGGACGTCTTCACCATTAGCTGTAGTGCTCACCTTGCTGCAAGGGGCTCAGATGAGGACAAAGCATCAGGCCTCCATGGGAAAATGGTGGCACAAGTTGGGGAGGAAACAGAAGAAAGTAATATGTGGAGAGCTGACCTTTGAATAGTGGCCATTTTCTAGGCCTTCCCACTTCACTAATTCTCACTGCAAACCCATGCAGAGACGTGGTGATGGTCCCATTTTGTTGAGGGAATTCAGGGCCAGCAATGTAAGACTCACCCAGATCTCCCGGCTTATAACTGAGCCCAGGTCCCTTTGTCCCGACATCTGGTTGGTTATCCCTGGGTATGCTATCAGCTTTGTAAGGATGGGTTCAGGGATAGGCAAGGACCGAATGTCTACATGCACAGCAGGCTTCAGGGCCTTAGGCTGGAGTTACTGGGGCAGAGGGCGTCTAGAGCTGTCTCTCAAGTAGGCAAGGTCTCAGAGCACTAAAAGCACTTGCATGACTGCCCAGCACCCAGATCAGAGCTTAAGTTCTCCAACAGGGCTCTGGGCCTCTCTTTCCTGGTTGACCAGTTGGCTCTGCAGTATGCCACTCGCTGTGGCCTGTGTTGACAGAATTGACCCACAAAAGCTAAAATTGCTTCTAAAGGCAAGTTTGTCTTTAAAAGCAAGACATCAGGACATACATTTTCTGACAAGAATCTGCAATTTGTGTTTATTTTATTTCCTGTTGATTAATTGCCATACATTTTTGGCACCCTTCCAAACATCTCTTGCCAACAAAGTAGGCCAAATTAATATTCGACAGGAAGAGATGTTCTGAAGGACTCTAAAATCTGTCTTCATCATTTTGCAAATGATCTCCTGTGCCTGTAATGACAGTGGCTTTCCTTTTCCTATTAGAGCAGAGAAAAGGATTCTCAAGTTCATATCTTCTGGAGGAATAAGGATTGATGCATGCAGCCTCGTTGCTTCTTGGTGAATGAGTCATTTGTAGGGTGGCCTTTGAGGAAGCCAGGGTCCCTAGTCTTCCCTCTCTTGTTCGCTAGAACCATCTTAGAAGTTGCGAGGTGAGGAAGATGGAAGTCATTGTTATAAGTCATTGTGTTCTTGTCCTGGTTGTTTGTTACCAGCTGACTTGCTGGCGCGCTAGCGAAAGTCACCTCTGTGAACAGCATCTTCCTTACAAAGCCCCGTAAAGAGGGAGGGTTGACCTGGGCCAGAGTGTGAATGATTGATCTCAAACTCAGAACACCATTTTCAACACTCTCTTCATGAGCTCAAAACACAGCAGATGTGCTCTACTCCTAGTACAGCCAGCTTGCCTGATGGTATTGTTATCATTTATTAAGTTTATTGCTACAGTTTAGACATACCTAATGGTCACATTCATGGTATGGAATTTGTACCTGTACATGATACATCTTGATTCATAGTTTCCTGTTCCTCTCCCCTCACTTCTACCCCTCTTCCCCTTCTTACTTATAAGAGCTTCATTTCCATTTTCTTTCTTTCCTCTTCCTTCCTTTCCCTCTCTTCCCTCCCTTGTGCCCCTTCCCATTTGAACATTTTCTTTCTATTTCACAATACCTAGTATACATTTTGTCCCTTATTTATATTTTCAGTTTTTCGCATGAGAGAAATAACGTGATACGCATGTGTGTCAAATTTATTTCATTTAAGAGTATGGTCTGTAGGTGCATCTATTTAGCTAGAATTGTCTCAAATGTATCCTTCTTTATGGCTGAGCGGCACTGCATTGTATAAAAAACTACATCTTCTTTATCCATTCATCAGTTGATGGGCATTTGGGTTGTTTCCAAGATTTAGCTATTACAAACTATGCTGCTATAAACATGAGTGTGCGTATATAGCTGTGGTCTGATGCTTTTAATACTTTTGGGAAGATACTGAGAAGGGAATAACTGGGTAAAATGGAATCTCTAGTCCTAGTTTTTTTAGGAATCTCCACCCTGATTTCCACAGTGGTTGCACCAGTCTGCACTCCCACCAACAATGGAGAAGGGTTCCTTTCTCCCCACACCTCTGCCAGCATTTGTTATTGGTTGACTTCTTGATAGCAGCCATTCTTTCTGGGGTGAGTTGGAATCTCAGTGTTGTTTTCATCTGCATCTCTCGAATGACCAGTGATGCTGAACATTTTTTCATATTTTTTTGCCATTAGTACTTTTTTATCTAAGAAGTATGTATTCATCTCAGATGCCCATTTTTGGCATTAAAGATTGTGTCTTTAACTTGGCGGGGGGTGATTGTTTTCAGTTCTTTATGTATTCTAAATATCAATCTTTTGTCTTAGGAACAGCTGACAAAAAGTTTTTCCCACTCTGTTAGTTGTCTCTTCACTCTGTTCATGATTTCTTTTGCTGTGCAAAAGCTTTTTAATAAGGTGAGATCCCAGTTGTTGATTCTTTGCAATATTTCCCATGTGATTAGGGTTTTGTTCATAAAGTCTTTGCCTACACCTACATTTCAAGAGTTCCACCTATTCTCTCTTCCAGTAGATTTAGTGTTTCTATTTTAATGTTTAGATTTTTGATTCATTTTGATTTTAGTTTAGTGCGTGGTAAGAGATGAAATATTGCTCTGATACCAAATAAGAGAAGTATCCAACCAAAAAGAGAAATGCAGGCCAATCTCCTAATGAACATAGATGCAAAAATCCTCAGTAAGATATTGGCAAACAGAATACAGCAAATCTAGAAGGTTATACACCAAGTAGGATTCTTCCCAGTTATGCAGGGATGGCGCAACACATGCAAATCAATAAATATATTACACTATATTAACAGAGCCAAGAATAAAAATCACATGATCATTTCAATAGATGCAGAAAAAGCATTTGACAAAGTCAACACTCATTCATGATAAAACCCTACAGAAAATTGTAATAGAAGGTCTTTATCTCAATCTGATAAAAGCCATCTATGACAAACCAACTGCCAACATCATACTAAATGGACAAAAACTGAAAGCTTTCACTCTAAAAATCAGGAAAAAGAGAAGGATGTCCACTATCACCACTCCTATTCAATACAGTTATTGAAACATTAACCAGAGCAATTAGACAAGAGAAAGAAATAAAAGGAATAAAGATAGGAGAGGAAGAAGTTAAACTATCATTGTTTGCAGATGACATGGTACTCTACATAGAATACCCAAAAAACTCCACCAAAAGACTTCTATATTTAATACCCAAATTTAGTCGTGTAGCTGAATACAAAGTCAACACAAAAAAATCAATAGTATTCCTGTACACAAATAACAAACTTCTCGAGAGAGAAATTAGGAAAAACACATCTTTCACAATAGCATTGGAAAAAATTAAATACTTAGGAATCAACCTAACAAAGGAAGGAAAAGATCTTTACATTGAAAAGTACACTACTCTGAAAAAGCATATCAAAAAGGATGTCAGAAAATGAAAAGATATCCCTTGCTCATGGGTAGGAAGAATTAACATAGTAAAAATGGCCATACTCCCAAAATTGTTATACAGATTTAATGCAATCCCAATCAAAATACCAATAGCATACCTCACTGAACTAGAGAAAACATTCCTAAAATTAATTTGGAACCAGAAGACATCTAGAATAACAAAAAGAATTCTGGGTAACAAAGGCAAGGCAGGAGGTATCACAATCTAATCTGAAATTATGCTAGATCTACTGTGATAAAAACAGCATGGTACTGGCAAAAAATAGATCTGAGGACCAATGGAACAGAATAGAAGATGCAGAAACAACTCCAGACACACTCAGCTACCTTATCTTAGATAAAGGGGCCAAACACTTTCACTGGAAGAAAGATAGCCTCTTTAATAAATGGTGCTGTAGGGGCCGGGGATTTAGCTCAGTGGTTTTGTCACCTGCTGCGCAAGTGCAAGGACCCGAGTTCGATCCCCGGTACTAAAAAAATAAAATAAAATAAAATAAAATAAATAAATGGTGCTGGAAATACTAGCTTTCCACATGCTGAGACTAATGATATTTTTAAATATATATTTCTCTCATTTAGAACTACAATCCCACAGTTCAATAGCTTAATCAAGGAACCAGACTGTCCATCTGTCCTTCTCTTCTATCTTCTATATGTATTCCAGGGTTTCCAAATTGCTGCCAAAATTCAAAGAATCATAGTAGGGCCTGGCAGTGCATGCCTGAAACCCAATACACCAGAGGTCAAGGAAGGAGGATCACCACAAGTTTGAGGTCAGCCTGAGCTATATAGCAATCTCAAGGCCAGCTTGAACTACATAGTGAGACCCTGTATCAAAAAAAAAAAAAAAAAAAAAAAGAGAGAATCAGGTCACTACATAGAGTGATGAGTAGTTCTTTGTACCTATTCTTAAGATTAGAAAGCAAAATATCTTTCCTAGAATTCCCACCTCAAAAAGAAATCTAGAATTTCATTGGCCAGAACCAGGTCATATGACCATCCTTCGCTGCAAGGGAGGCTAGGAAAGTGAGTCATCTGACAAGAAGGAATGTGGTGGATTCCATATCTGTCTTAGAGCAGTCTTCATTCTTCGGCTATGATTGGCCACATTGCCACCTGAAGTAAAACTGGGATTTTTCTTGAAGGGAAGAAATAAGGAGATGGTTTTTGGAGTCCATAAGCAGGAAGGAAAAATATCATATTGAATTATTTTTCTTAAATGAGCACTTAGCTAGTCTCAGTGATCTAAAGCACAAAAGCCATTTCAACCCCTTTGAAATGAGGATGCAAGATGTCCACAACCAATCCTGGCTATCTATTCCAGGAGTAAAGCAGGCAGGGGCAAGGGAGGGACAAGGGGATGTATTTTCATCCTTCCTGTCAAGTCCGTAATGGTGAAGTAAATAGGTACATAAAATGAACACATCAGACGGTACTTTTGTTTGCTTGTTTCCTTAGTAACACACCCCATTTCATCGAAGCAGACAGAGCTGTCGTGGGTGCTGGGCAGGTGAAGCACTTTGTTGCAACATAAATTTCTCTTCTTACTCAAGGTGCCTCCCCACTCTGGTTCTATTACTTACTCCGGGAATCCCCAAGTCTCCGAGGAATCCCATTTGGGAAACATTGGCCTCTACAGCCCCACCCACTGCCCTGTGGTCTGCAGTGTTGCTCAAGATCACAGGTTCTCCTTTAGCAATCTGGATAAGGTCACGCATTCTTTATTATCCTTCCTTTATCCTCGAAGACTGTGTTAATTTTGGGTTTGTTCCACCCTACACCATAGCCACTGGGATAGGTGTTAGCCACAGGTGTCTATGTCTATTTAGATTGAAAATAATCACATTAACTAAAAGTCACAGTGGCCACAGTTTAAGTACCCATAGCCTCCTGTGGCCAGTGGTTCCATATTGGATGGCACAGCTGCAGAACCTGGAAGAAAGAGCTATTGGCCGAGCTGGTTTGCTGTCTCCGTGATCCCACCAGTGTTAGGGAGCAAGGACGGGCATCGCAGGTATTTCAGGTGCAGTTTTTGCTTTATGGAATTTCTCATGAAATGGGAAGCTGTGAATTAGTGAAATGAGAACCAGCCTCCTGGGCTAAAGTCTTGTCTTTTCCAAATTGAGAGCCACTCTAAAAATAATCAGCCAGGACTTCTCAAAATCACCAAGATACTGAGACAACAAAGAGAGAGAGAAAAAGGTAAAACAGACATGCAGTGTGGTGGCGTACATGGTTTCTGCAACAGAAAAGGGTGTTCGTGGAAAACTCAGCAAAATCCAAATAAAATGTGAAGCGTGGTTGATAGCAGTTTAAGGGTGATGGTTTCCTTCTTGACTAATGTACTACGCAAAGCACTGTGTTCGCTGTAGGGCAAACTGAGCGAGGAAACTCTATTTTTTTATATATATCTAAAATTATTCTGAAATAAATCATATTTTTTTAAAAGAGTTGGGTTTCAGCTTCTGACTGTACCTGTTACCCGTGGTGGTCCCAACAGTGAGTCCTTCCTGTGCCTTGGCTTTGTCCTGGTCAGTAGTAAAATACAGAGAGGGGCATCCGCTAGGTGGCGCTGCCCCTGCGGGTGGGCAAGGGCTCTCTGAAGACTGGGAGGCAGAGCTGGTCTCAAGGTCTTGCTCCTATGCGGTTGGTGCCTTGCTTTTGCTTTGCTGCCAAGACCGTACTGGGCTCCTTAAGTTTCTCTGGCGTGGTCCTGCCCTTGGGGCTCGTACTTCATGCTGGGTAGAGACTTTGGGGCCTGCAGCAGGCATGAGATGACAAAGGTGCTGATGTTCCCAGACAAATACTTGCGACTCCTGCTGTCCTGGGTCCCCTCCCCGTACGACCTCATGAGACCCTTCCAGCCTGTGTGTGGTAGGTGCTGTTCCCAAGTGCAGAGAAGGAAGGGGCCCCTTTCCTTGGTTGCATGAGGCTCCTTGACATCTTTCTCTGCTCCCTTCTCTGCCATTCTGCATGGCCACCTCCTCCTGATGCTTTGTCCCTTCCGCTTCTGAGGGGTGGGGTTGGGGCTTGGCCTCCTGGGGAGAACTAGGAGATGAGAACCGGAACACAAGTCCAACTGCCTTTATATATGAACCTTGAGGATCCCAGTGAGTAGATCTGTTCTCTGAAAGCTTGTCACCAAGAAATAACCCAAGGCACAATGGGTCACAGCAGCGGGAAGTACTGGGGTCAGGGGAGACCTTCCCGAGGACCTGCAAAGCCCATCACCCCAGAAGCTACCTTGGGGCATGCCAGCTTCTTCTGCTGATCTGACTTTTCCTTCTCAAAAAGAAATTCCTCCGGACTGTGCTGGGAGGGACCCTCAAGCAGGGGCAGGCAAGGGCCCTTGGGAAGGCTCGGGGCCAGGCTCTGTCTACAGACAGAACCAGAGCCCAGGTCTATTCTCAGGCCACCAGAAGGAAGGTTCTGAGTATCTTGGCAACCCTGGAGGAGACCAAGTCTGAGAAAATATTAGAGGTCCGATTGTGAAGTTTTCCAAGCCCCATTAAGATCTTTTGATTTCCTTCTCGGGCCAAGAAGGAGGATTCAAATGTTTCATGACCCAAAAGTGATCTTAATAGAACTGCTTTTGAGAAAGTTTAACCCTGGCTACGATGTAGAAGGTAGATTGGTGGTTGTTCAAATATAACCTTATAATAAACTCTTGGTTTTGTTTAATAACTGCAATTGTGTCTGAAGTCACCTCCCCATGAGATGGCAGATGTGAAAATGCCTTGTAAAGTGAAGAAGGCTACACAAATGCAAGGTTATTATTAATATGGTATTAGGTTATTGCTTTATTTGGGGACAATTTCCTTTGTTCTTGGAAGACGTTGAATAGAGTTTCTCCATTGTTCGGCTTTCTCTATTAGGAACGGGATGAACTGGTTTAAATTCAAGTTTTTGTTCCAGTTTTAACATCTTATGTAATACTGGGAATTTTTGTTTACAATTTATTCTTGCTTCTGCAGGTGTTCCACAGGGTAAGATCCTGCACCTGAGAATGATAGCATTAATTTTGACAAAAAGGGTTTAAAAATATAAATGTCAGCATCTCCGGCACAGTGAAGGTGGCAGAGGATGACAGAAGGGCATTCTAGGATGGCTCCAAAATAGAATTCCAGATGCCTCCCGCCTGTTCCCAGACAGTGCAGCAGCCATGCTGGCCTGCTTTACTCAGCCCGAGTAGTCTGCTATTTAAAAACTTTCTTTGAGGCTGTGCAGTGGAGCGTGGAGTCAGGAGGGCTTGTGTCTGTCTTTGCGCCCTTCTAGTCCACAGGCCCTGAGCTTCCATTTTCCCGCTAGAAAAGAGGAAGATGAGAATGAGTTTGAGGAGTGAATATTTTGTAAGAAGGCAAGTTCTGTGAAGGCAGGCACAGCAGCAGTTCTTCTTACTCCATCCCTGAGCCCTTTCTGTGAGGAGCCCGCCATGCTGGAGGTCCCCGGTATGTCACCCCCATGCTGCTCCCCAGAACAAACCCCTCCCATGTGTCCATTCCATGGGGCACAGACACTGAGATGTCTTGCTTGGCTGAATCCTGGGCCAGGTGGACAAAAGACAAGGATAAATGCTGTAGCCAACACCAGCACTGTTTCACCAGCCCACACCATTGGTCCTCCCATCCCAGTGCCCTCCAGGATGCCCTCCCGGACTCTGCACCTATGTGCACTGTCAAGCTCACTCTTAGGTCCACTACATCATGCCCCAAGTGTGTCCCCAGCCCTTGCTCCTCCACATAGCCCTCCGGAGTTCCTCACAGCCCATCCATACTCTGTGGAACTCTCCTTCTGCAGCAACCATTCCCAGCTCTCCTCCCAGGCTCCCCTTCATCTCTTGGATCAGCCATCACTTCCTCCTGCCCCTCCCCATCTCCTTCCCATGAAACTGCTGTCTGTATATGGACTCAGATCCATGGTCCCCCACTTAAAGGGGTGTCCTTTTCTGCTTCCACACTGTCACTCCTCACCTTCTTCTTTTATTTTTTCCCATTAAGTTTATTGGTACATTTTAGGTATAAAATACAGTTACATTCATCATTGGGATCTTGTACCTTTACAGGATGTATCTTGGTTCTTATTTTTTCCCCATTCCCCTGCCCTCCCTTCACTCCCTCCACCCTTCCCTATTTGCAAAGACTTTGTTTCCATTTTTTTCCTTTTCTCATATTTTTTATTTTCCCTTCTTTCCCTTCCCCTACCCCTCCTACTTCCCCTGCTCCTTTAGACCTTTTATTCCTATTACACATATCAATTATACATTTTTAAAATTACAATATCAAGATCTAGAAGGCATTACCACAGATTTTTCAGAATTTAAAAGGCTATAGAAAGCATATTACAAAAATCTTTTTTGAAATAAATTTGACAACTTCTAAGAAGTACCTTGGAAGACAAATTAATGAAACTGACTCTGGAGGAAATATAAAGTTTGAATAGCACCTATTAAAGAAAGTATATTCCTAGCTTGAAGACCTACCTATATGACAACAACAGGCTCATATACATTTTAACTGATAAATTATATCAAACATTTAAAGCAGAGAGAAGAAGCCATATGATCCTGTCAGTAGTTGGAGAAAAAGTATTGGACTAAATTCTACAGCTGTTCCTGGTAAAGCTATCAGGAGACTAGAAGTAGAACAGAACCTTCTGAACAGATCAAAGACATGTACTCCATACTTCCAGCAAAAACGCCTTATATGAATGGAGAAGATACGATGCTTTCTCCCTAAGGCCCCCACCTTCTTCTTAAAAAAATGTTCTACTCCCATCCCCTCCTTGCCCCGAAATTTGTCACAGTGTCCGAGGGAAATAAGGAGTGAGCCTTCTTCATTGAAGGCCTGTGAGCCTGCTTCTCCCTCTGGCTCTCTACCCCATGGACAACCCCAGGAACTTCCACAGCTTCCTCAGTTTTCCTGTCCTCATTCTGCCTGGTGCACCAATTCACACTGGCTCCCACCCATGTGTGTAAACTGGACACCTAGGAGTGGTGATTGACAGCCTTGCATTTGTCACCTGCCACTCAGTTGGCAACCCCTGCCGAGTTTACCCCTAAATATCCTCCCTATGGATCTGCTCAGTCTCCTGCCACCTCCCTCCTCAGGGACTGTGGCAACAGCCTCCTAGTTCCTGATGCTCTTCTGTCCTCATCCTGTCTAATGCGTATAAGCAGTGTATGGTATTGGGCATCGAGAGTATTGACTCTTTTTGGTTATATGTTTGCAAAGACCTATTTACTTGTATTTTATGTTTTGTGCATTGCACCTTTGTATTGAATACAAGTTCTTAATTCTAATGTGATCCATATTTGATACTTTCTTAAATTTATAGTGTTAACAATTTGCTGTAAAATATTTAAAATATCTTGCTAAAAGGCAACACACCTTTTTGTAATTTTTTGGGAAAGTTTTACAATTTTTTGCCTTTGTCCTACAGTTTTAAATCCATGTATAAATTACTTCTCATTCCTAGTGGGGTAAAGAAGTGCTATAGCTGGACAATTTCTGTCTCCTCCAAATTTGAAGGTTGAAATCTTAAACCCCAAGAAGAAGCTATTTGGAGGGAGCCTTTGGGAGGTGATTAGTCAAGGACCAGAGCCCTCATGGATGGGGCTGCTTCCTTGCTCCTTTCACCGAAGTGAGAACACAGCAGAAAGCCATCCATGTGCCCGGGAATGGACCCTTACAGACACCAGATCTTTTGGTACCTTGGCCTGGGAGTTCCCAGCTTCCAGAACAGAGGGAAATAAATTTTTGTTGTTTATAAACTGCCCAGTTGATGGTATTTTGTGATCGCATCCAGAATGCACTGAAACAAGAATCCAATTCCATTTTGCCCTGTGTAAACAATTAATTTTCCACTACTGGGTGTGGGATTCCTCAACTTTCTTAATGTCTCTACAAAACATCTGTTGGGTAGTAGGTTTCCGGAGTTGTGCAGATTTATTTCTGATCTCTCTGTCCTGTAGCCATGGTCCATTCATCATAGCAATATTGTGCAAGTGAAATTTGACCACATCACAATACGCCATCTCCCTACACACCCCAAGTCCTCTAAGATATCTTCCCATACTTTAGGGGTGAAAGCTAGAGATTGTGAATATGGCAATAAAGTCCCATGTAATCTGCTCACTGCCCACCTCTACTACCTCAGTTTACCTTTCTCCCTCTCCATGCTGTGCATTCCAGCCATGTGGTATGTCCTTGGCCTCTCATATGGAGAATTCTTCCTTCTGCCACTTCCTTTCTCACAGGCTGCTTCTTCTTCCTAGGATGGTATCTTCCTCCCTCCTTGGAGCTATGTAACTGACACTTGCCACATTTCAGCTCATATGTGGCTTCCAGGAATGCCACTCCCACCCAAGTCGAGGTCAGATTCCTTGCTTACATATTCTGTTTGAACCATGGAATACCTTTCTTTTTGAGCTCTATTTCAGTATGTGTAGGCTTTATTGAGTTGCTATTGCTCAAATCAGTGTCTTCATGTAGTAACAGAGCACAAATACTTCCTAGGGGAATGAATACATGTCTCCTAGAACCTTGAGAACATGGACCAATACTATTAGTCCCTGTCACCCAACAGAATGCCTGATACCTTGTCACTGTAGAGAATCAATGAGCACCCACTGAATAAATAAATCCCCAATTTAGACATGATACCCTATACAGGAACTCCAAAATATATTTTAAATGAGTGGATGTATCAGTTCAGAAACATCCTGCGGGACTCAGAATATGGTAAGTAGGGACACAACATGTTCGTCTTCCCAGTCTTTCTACCTTGCAGCTACATTAGCACATATTGTAACAGCAAATGATACTTTTTCTGTGTTTATCCTAGTACTAAACCACATTAGTCAGGATAGTGCATGATAGATACTATAACAAACAAACCCAAAATTTCAACTTAACAGAATAAAAGTTGCCTAATGTCTTTGTGCATGTGTGCATTAACTTCCCATTCAATTACAGTTCTATGGGGGTCAAGTACCTTCCCTAGGCTATCTCCCAGACAGCAGTACAAGGATTTGGATGCTCTCTCTCATGTGTATTGTGGTTTAATTTGGATATGTTTTGAGTGTGTCCCTTAAAGGTTTGTGTACTAGAAGCTTAGTCCTTGGTGTGAAAATGTTGATAGAGGACAGAACCTTGGAGATGTAGAGTCAGCAGACGGTAGTTAGGCCATGATGGCCTCCACCTTTGGAAGAGACTAATACAGTTATCTTGGGACCTTGGTTAGTTCCCATGACAGCTGATTGTTATAAAAAGAACAAGCCTAACCCCAGAGTTTCTCTGACTTCCTGTCTCATTATGAGATCTTTTCCTTTCAAACATATTTCCACTATGACGCCATCAACATCTTGTGATGTGGTCAGATGACCCTCACCAGAGTCAGGCAGATGCCAGCACCATGCTTTTGGACCTCCAGAACTGTGAGGTAAATAAACCTGTTTTTTTTTTAATCAAGTGTTCAGTCTCAGGTATTTGGTTATGGCAACACAAAACACATGAATAAACTGTTTTGAACATGGTTCTGCCATATGGAAGAAAAGGGAAGACCAAAATCTCCAACATGAGATTCTTAAGTCCAAACATAGGCATGTATGCATCTCTATGGCTGCTTTCTATTAGTCAAACTAGTCACATGGGCCAGTGTAACCCTAAGGAAAGCTGGGAAATGTAGTTTTCCTGTACCCAGAAAGAAGAGAAAGGATTGGTCTATTCTGACTCTGCCATACTAACTACAATTTTTGATCTTAGAGGCAGAACATTTTTCTCTGTACAGTTATCTTTGTCTTTGAAGGCATCACAGCACCATGAAACAATTGGCAGATTTGGGGTCAGAGAGAACGCAATTTGAATTTCCCCCATCCTGTGATAATTATGTGACTCTGTGAACTCTTTTAATGTTTGCAAGTGCTAGACAGGAAGAGGCTGAGTAGGACTCAGATTCAGGTCTTGTTTATATCTGTGGTTACTTGAATTTTAAATGTCCAATGGTTGCTAGGTTGTGATGTGATTGAGAGGTGGTGGGGCCTTTAAGAGGTGGAGCCCAGTGGAAGGAAGCTAGGACACTGGGGGCGTGTCCTTGAAGAGGATACTAGGACCCAGCTCTTCCTCTCTGTCTCTCTTTGTTCCTGGCCACCATCAAGTGAGCAGCTCTGTTCCATCACACACTGTCCACCAGAATGTTCTGCCTCACCCATGGCCAGTGGTGACGGGGTCAAATGACGTGGACTGAAACCTATGAAACTGTGAATGTAAGAAAGCTTTTTCTCCTTTCCAATTAATTTTCTCAGTATTTTGTTACAGGGATGGGGATGAAAAAAAGCTGACTAACATATCCACCTATAGCTGTCTTAGTTGGCTCAGGCTGCTATAACAAAATCGTATAGTCTGGGTTGCTTATAAATGAAAGAAATTTGTTAATTATGGTTCTGGAGGCTGAGAAGTCAGGGTAAAGGTGCTGGCAGACAATGAAGGGTGAGGGCCCATTCTCTGCTTTGCAAACAATGTTCAGTCCTCGTGTCCTCACATGTGCATGGGGCAGGGAGCTCCACGAGGCCCCTTTTACAAGGGCATGGATGCCGTATGCCAGGCCAATCAGTCACCTTGGGAGTTAGGATTTCAACATGTGGACTTGGGGGGACATAAACATTTGGCCATAGCGAGTCCCTTTTCCTGGGCTCAGCTAGGCCTGCTTCACAAGCTTTCTGGAAACACTGGCCTATGCAACACGTTCCCATTGTGCCATTTCAAACTGGCTGAGTGGAGAGGAGCTCATCCGACAATGCACATGAATTATCCTTGTTTCTTTGCTGCCACCATAAAATGCCTGGAAACCAGAGCTTTCCCAAATTCCAGCTTCATGACAGGCCCATTCATTTTCTGTTTGTTGACATTGTATGGCTTGTTTTCTACCAGTGCAGCCATTGTGCTGGCTCCCCTGGGGTCGGATGTTTTATTTTCTTTTGGCAAAGCTTCCTCCATTCTTTTTCCCCCTGTCAGAGCCTGGCAAAAAACAGGCTTCAGTGAAATGGCCATCAGATCACTGTGTGGTTTGGCCCTGCTTGGTGATTTGTCTCTAGGGCACCAGTCAATTCAATTAAACAAGGTCAAAGCTGTGTTGGCTGCATTTATTGTCACTATTCTGCTAAATTTTCACCTTTTTAGAAGAAGTTGTAAGGGCATTAATTATCATTGGATCTCAATTATGTATATATACATAGAAACATACACATCTTCCCCTGTACACACACACACACACACACACACACACACACACACACACCTGGGAAGGAAACACAGCAAAATATTTATAGTTGGTATCTCTGAGCAGTGGAATTTCAAATTATTGTATTTGCTTATAGATAACTTTCTGTGCTTTACAAATTTCCCCAAATGGGCTCTTATTGCTTACAGTGTCAGCAGGAAAAAGATATTGTTACCTGAGATGAACTGAACAGCGTTCAGTGGAGTGACTGTTTACAGGGTTCAGGGTCAAGGATGCTGTTTCAGATCTGATAGGTTGGATAACACTGCAGGAACAACCCCCAAATCTTAGTTTACCTTTGGCTCATGCTACTCATTTGTAAAATAGTCCTGTGTTTTCTTTCATGTTCATTTCTTTGCCTTCTCTCTGGAGTCCAGGCTAAGGAATGGAACAGCCACCCTCCCCACCCTGTTATGTTGCTGGTCATTGTTCTGAAGGGGAAAATGCTCTAGTGATTCTTGCATCTCTAATAACTGTGCCAAAGATATTCCCATGGTCCCACCAGATGATGGAGTCAGGAAGCATGCTCCTTCTATTGCCAAGAAGAAAAGACCTGTATGTTTGGCAAACAGCACTCATGACTACCAAGGAGAGAGCAGGAGGCAGTAATGTGCTTACAGACTGGCAATGATGGGACCTATTAGGACCCTTGGTCCTGAACCCATTGCTGGAGGCTGGGGGACCTAGACCTGTGGCCTTGGGTAGAGAAGCAGAGTGCCACCATACCAAGATGGACACTGAAAGTGCATAACCCTACTTCTCTTCGCTCCCTCCTTCCACCATCTGGTCTTCCATTGCTACATTCCTTTATCAGAACACAATCAAACCCAGGGGATACTGAAGTCTTGGTAGCATCATCAATATGGTCAGCCTTCTTGGACCCCAGACAGTAGAAAGAAACAGCATGGATCTAGAGAGGCAAAGAATAAATAACCAGCACAAGCTGTATTGTTATTGTGGGCAGAGAGTTTACAGAAAAGCACAGGTCAGCAGGTTCAGTCAAGTCTTGTCATCCAACACATCCATATGGCCTTGGTCCTGGGTGAACCTTGTGCCTAGCTTCAGGAATGTGGAGGCGTCAGCAGGCAAGGCTGGTGCTCTGGAGGAGTTACAGGCTCCAGTGGGGAGAGGGACACATAACCAATCACAACACAGCACCTGTGGTGCTTTAGCAATGTGGACTGCACAGCATGCTTTGAAAGCCCTTGGGGGCTTGCCACTGGCGCACACCTCTGGGCAAACCTCCACCCTCTCTGCTGCTCAGATTTCCCAGATGTAGGATAAACTTTACCAGTTCTGGGCTCAGAGCCACCATGGACACTACGACACTCAATTTCTTGCCCTAAGAATGCCAGGGCAGCCATGTGGCTCTGGGTTTGAACATTTATTGAGATTAATGTGAGATTGTACATGTATGTGATCCTGCTTTATTTCAGCCCACACTGATTTTTCATAAGGTTTGGGGTCTGAGACTGTATTGCCTGTCCACCTGTGCACAGGTGTGTAAATGCACACATGCATGCACAATCCACACGTACTCCTTCCATTCTTGGTGCTCCTCTTGCACTTGGTCAACAGGAAACACTTCTTGCATGTTGTAGAAAAGACTGGGCAGTGCTGCTTTTTTCCAACAGCATCTGAAGATGCACTTGCAATGAATTATGAATGACCTAACATGTCCTAAATCATAAAGAAATCCAATTTAAGCTTCTACACACAGTTCAAAGTCAGCTTTTAATCTATACTTTGCTCAAATCTATTGTGCATCTTAGTAGGTTTTGCAAGGAGAAATGAGAAGCAAAATGTTGGGGTTTTGCATCAAGCAGATATTGACTAATGCTTTGTGCTGCTTTTCCTACCGAATGCCTGCTTTTAGTTTCTCCTTTTCACTTTCCATGCATGTGTATGTGTTTAATACCCAGGAGCAATAAATAGCACATCAGTCCCTGAGAAGAAAGCACTCTCTATCTTTTATTCATTTTCACTGAGTGTATGGATCTAGAACTCCTCCAGAGGGGTGAAAAAGAATAAAAAATTCAATGTCCTGTTAATGGCATGTGGTTTGTTTCTGTTTTCATCCTTTCTCTCCCCCTCCCCACCAAGGCCTCAGTAGGCAGTCCAGACTGGAATTCAAAATCCTCCTGCCTCAGCCTTCCAAGTACCGGGATTTCAGGTCTATGCCACCACACCTGGCTTAACTATGTCTCTTAAAGACTCATTTTGGGGCATTTAGGGTGGGGAGCTCCTTGTAGCAGTTAAAATTTTCTCAGGAAAACCTGAAGTCACTCCTGAATTCCAGATATGAAGTGGTTTTCTTCCTTAAAAAAAAAAAAAAAGTGTGGGCCAGGGATTTAGCTCAGTGGTTCCGCTGCCTGCCTTGCAAATGAAAGGTCCAGAGTTCAATCCTGGTACCAAAACAACAGCAACAAAACAAAGTACTTATGCTGAAATAATTGCAGATGTATATACAAAATAGAGAAGTGTCACATGCACTTTACCCGGTTTCCCACAGTGGTAAAATCTTGCAAAACTATAGTTCAATGTCACAATTGGGATTTCAATTTTGACACAATGTACAGATCTTATTCAGGTCCCTTGTGCTTTATAGTCATGTTTTATGTGTATATGTATAGATGTGTGTTTATGTGTGTATATGTATGTGTGTGGGTATTTGGTTCTGTGCAATTCTGCAACATGCCTGGGTCTGTATCCACTGCTGCAGGCACGGTCTAGGACTATTCCACAACCTCCAAGGCCCTGTGTCGTGCTTTTGATCTCATACCTGCCCCTGCTGCCCTCTTCTCCCTCTAGTGTCTCCAACACTGGGTGACTCTGCATCTCTTCTCCATTTCTGTAGTTCTCTTATCTCAAGCATGTTGTATCAATAGAAGCATACAGGGTACAGTTTTTTGGAATTGGTGTATTTTGCTCAGCATAATTCCCTGGAGATTCATCCAGATTATGGTGTGTGTTATGGCCTGTATCTAGATGTCCCCCCAAAAGCCTCATGCAGGCATAGGTGGGGCTCTTTTGAGATGGCTGGATCTAGAGTATGTGATGCTGGGATTAAGGGTGCATGATTACTAAACTAGTCCACTGATTGGTTTAGTGTAGTTCTCTGTGGATAATGGAAAGGCCCACCCTGGGTGTGGGTGGCACCACCCAAAAAGAAGGTAGCCTGGAAGCAATAAAAGGGAGAGGCAGGCTGCTGCTTGCTACTTTCTGCCTGCCCTGCTTTGTCACGAACTGTTTCTCCTCTGTGATTCCCCTCTGCCATGCCACCCTGACTTGGAGATGGCCAATTATAGACAGAAGCCTCTACAAACTCAGCCAAAATAAACCCTTCTTTAACTTTGAATTTCAGGTATTTTGTCTCAGCAACAAGAAAAGTAACTAAGACAGTGGAGATGGTGTTATGGTTTATATCTGGATGTCCCTCCAAAGCCTCATATATTCATAGGCATGACACTCATTGCGTATTAGTCCACTGATGAGTTTGTAGCTAAATGTGATGTTGGGAGGCGAAGCCTGGTGGAAAGAGGTGGGTCACTGGGGGCATGGCCTGGAAGGGTCTATATCCCTCCTCCTCCCTTGATCTCTTTCTGCTTCCTGTTGCCATGCTGTGAGCTCTTTCTCCTCTGCCATGCCTCTCCGCCATGTTACCCTGCCCTGGAGCCAGCTGACTGTGGTCTGAAACCTCTACAAACTGTGAGCCAAAATAAACCTCTCCTCCTTTAAGTTGTGTATGTTGGGTATTGTGTCTCAGCAATGAGAAAGTAACTAAGACACATGGAAAGTTCGTTGGATTTGATCACTTAACCATTCCATGATATCAGTGTACCACAACTTATTTAGCCATTCACCCACTGAAGAACATATAAGTTATATTTGACAATCAGAAATAAAGTTGCAGTAAATATGTATGCACAGATTTTTAATTTCTGTGTCCAACAGTACAATTGCTGGGTCATGTTGTGATTGCATATGCAAGTGTATAGGCAACTGTGAAACTATTTTCTGGAGTGGCTACAGCATTTTACATTCCAGCCAGCGATGTATGAGTGATCCAGTTTCTCTACATCCTTCCTAGCATTTGGTGTTATTACTGTTTTCATTTTAGGCACTTTGATAGGGATGTAGAAATCGCTCATTGTGGCTTTAATTTGCATTTCTCTATTAGCTAAGGACATGGAACGTCTTTTTTTAAAAAATATTTTTCTATTTCGCATCTGCATGTCCTCATTGCTGAAATGTCTGCTCCTGTTTTTTGCCCATTTTCTAACTAGATTGTCTTGTTTCCTACTATTGGGTTTTGAAGGTTCTTTACATATTCCAGATATATTAGATGTGTGGTTTGCAATGCCTTTCCCTAGGCTACAGCTTGACTTTTTCTTCTCTTAGTGGGGTCTTTTACAGAGCAAAGGTTTATAATCTGATGAGGTGTGATTCATAAACTTTTCCTTTTATGGATCACATTTTTCACAGCAAGTCTGAGAACTCTCTGCCTAGCCCTCGACCTTGGGGAGTTTTTCTTGTCCACCCCTCTGCTAAGACTTCACATCTCTACATTTTCCATTTCTGTCCATGACCCATTTGAACTGATTTCTGTGGAAGCTGGGAGGTTTGTGCTTCAGGTCATCTCTGCCCCGGGATGTCCAGTTGTTTCTTCCTTTCTCTGTTCACTTGTGCTTATACCTTGGTCAAAGATCATCTCGAGTCTCTCCATGTGGACCGATGTCTGGGTCTCTGCTCTGTTCCATGGATCTCAGAAACTGCCGAGCTGCCTCGATTATTACAGCTGGAGAGCAAGGGGTGATATTGTGTGCAGCCATCCTTCCCACCCAATTCTTCTTTCCAGAGATGGTTTTAGCTTCCCAAGCACCAGGGACCTTCTCTGTCAATGTGGCATTAGCTTGCCTACTTCCAACAGTCCCACAGGAGAGTTGTAATACAAGAAATGCAGAGCTCACAAAGTCACCAGGAGAGCTGACACTCAGGTCACCCCTAGCCATCGTGGTGGTACTGCTCGAGCAGAAGTAGGTATCCAGTGCTCACCCAGAGGACATTGAAAGCCCTAGGAGGTATTGGAGATCTCCCCTTTGCTCTTTCCATTATTCACTAGAATAAGTGAGCCTTGAGAAGCCAATCTGATGCTGCTCACCCTCCAGGCCACCTTTGTGTTCACTTGCAGCTGCCTGGAGCCAGCAGCTCCTTCCCCTCCTGCCCTTTTGGGGCTAACTCTGACCCAGGACCCAGTTGGGAGGTGCTAGCCTAAAGAAAGGGAGCTGGGGAGCTGTGTTGGCAACTCGCAGTTTCTTTTTCAGGGCTGGAGAGCTCATGAGTGAGCAGAAGTTTGTAATTCATCTCTGCAATCTCTGGGAAGTGAGTGAAGACAGGTCTCCCTCAGCTGTTCTTCCCAAAGACAGGGCATGGTTTTTGGAGGGATAGAGATGCCTAGAGTAGAGTCCTAAAGCACTTTGCTTGATCTCTTTCTGTATTCATCACTTTTTCATCTCTGGGACAAAATACATGACACCTGCAATTTAAAGGTGGAGATTTTTACTTGACTCATGGTTTCAGTGGGTTTACTCCATGGTTGGCTGGTTCCAAGGCTGAAACAGCGTGGTGTAAGGGCATGGTAAAGCAAATCAGATCAACCCATGGCACCCAGGATGCAGAGAGAGAGAGAAGCAGGAGCCGGTGACAAGAACACACCCTGTCAAGTCACACACCCTGTGACCCATCTCTTTGGAGCAGGCCCCATCTCTAAACCTGAGACTTTTGGGAGACACTTTAGATTTAAAAGCTAACACTCTCCATGAATGCACTCACTCATCAACTCTGGGAGGTGCACCACTTAGCTGAGGATGCAGAGGGGAGCCCTGGTGGTCAGTGGTGGTGCTGACACTGGCCAGTGGGCTGGTCCCTGCAGTGGGCAGTGAGTGCCATGTGAAAGGGAGACTGGCACTGCTTGTGGGCATGGAGTCGGGGGATGAGGGTGTTCCAGTCCTCTCTGTGCACATCCAGGAGATGCTGCAGAAGCCTTGTCTAGCCTGGGACCTCAGTGTGTGTTGTTGCCAGCCAGGTGCAGAGGGGCTGTGGAAATGAAGCAGGCAATGGAGCAGGTGAGAGATTTCACTGGAATCAAGATGGACATTTGGGAAACTTATGTGCCAGTAGGGTGGAATGCAGATCCTCAGCTCTTACATGGTCCTGGAGAGTGATGTGACAATCCTTGTCTTCCAAAAGAAATCAGGGGTAGGTTGGGCTTGATATCTGTGGCTCTTTCTAACACCTCAATTCTATGAGCCATGGTACTCTGTGTTTCAGAAGCAGCCAGTAGATTATGTAACTCAGCACTCTTCCCCCCTAGCCTCCAGACCCACCGACACTTTTCAGAGCTGGAGTGAAGACAGAGGTGTCTCCTGTGAAGAAAAAAGCAATATTGCAGATCACACTTGTTTTAGCCAAATGAAATATTTCTTTACCACATAGGGTTCTCACATGAATGACATGTCAGTTCCAATTTGTGACAGGGAGCTAAGTTAATCTGGCTTCAGCCCTTGAAAGACCACTTGAAGCATGTCCCAGGAAATAATAACACAATTGTTCAAGTGTCGGCGCTTCAGGGCCAAGAGCTAGGCTGTGTGTGGCTCTGCGCTAGGCTGTCTTTTTGCCCTGTGAGGTGAAAATGCTCCGGTTCACGTTGTACAGACTGCATCTGACAGTGGAACAACTTCCTGCGGCGGTTGTACCTCTGCCCTGGAGGTGGTATGTCCTTAAGTTGCAGGGCTGGAGGCCTTGAGGCTCGGGTTAGTCCTCAATAGTCAAGCCAAAGTCACAGTCTCGGGCCATTCTCCATTCTTCATGGTCTCAGTGACCAAGTCAAGTTCATGGTCTCATTGGCCTTGGAAGTTCATGCTCTCAGACCAGTCTGTAATGTCAAACCAAGGTCACACTCTGGATATTTTCATAGTCTCAGCCTGATCTTCAGTGGTCAACCCAGGGCATTATCTCAGGGTGCTCCTCAGGGTCAAGCCAACCTCACCGTTTCAGAGTGCTCCTCAGTGATCAAGGTGAGGCCAGCCAGCTGGGTGTAAGAGAGGAACTGGTGACCACCAGAAGCCCCGGGTCAGGTGAGCAGAACAGTATACAGAGGAAACGCCCAGGAAGAGACTCGAGTTGAGTGAATGGTGTCCTGTAAGGGTCAAAATTCTGATGGGGAGGTAATGTGATTAGCTTAGGAACTCAGCTCTTTAATGAAGAATTCTCAGCCCTAACCCAGAGGAGGGCTTTGGGTGGATTATGCAATTCCCTCCCAAATGGGATTCTACTCTTGTTTTCACTTTTTAGAAGTTTCCCTGACAAATGACCAAAGTGGCTGACTTAAAGCAACAGTAATGCATTCTGTGATAGTTCTGGAGGCCAGAAGTCTGAATTGAAGACATTGGCAGGGCTGGTTCCTTCTAGAGGCTCTGCAGGAGAGGCTGCTCTGTGGCTCTCCCCTGGTTTCCAGTGGTAGATGGCATCTCTTGGCTTGTAGCTGTGTACCAATGCCTGTCTGTCTTCCCATGAACTTCGCTTCCATATGTCTTCTCTCTTTTTCCTTTTGCAAGGCGACTCTTCATTGGGTTTGGAGCTCCCCTCAAGAATCTTAACTTAATCACTTCTGCAAAGACCACAAGCTACCTTCATTGGTTCTCTTTTGCAGGGCCACTGTTCAGCTCATCTCTGACATCAGCCTTAGGACTGGAACTGTGGCTTGCTTTGGCTGATATGAGAGTTGGAGGAATTTATGCTTCTTCTGAGGGAAGCTTCGACCACCAGTGTGCTCTCTTTTCTCACTACTGGAGAACAGTATATTCCAGCAGATGGGTCATTCATTGATTCAGAAAGAAGAAAACATGCACCCAGCTAAGCTGAGGATCCTTCAGCCAAAAAGTAATAAGAGAAATCTACTTTTGTTGATATAAGCCCCAAAGCTTTGGAGATGTGTTACCACGACACGACACAGTATATGCACATTGAATTTATGAGGTGGAGCATTTTAGAGGATCAGATGGCATCTTGTGAAGGTCCTAGGTGTCATTTCAGGCTCAGAAATGATTTTTTTTTATTACTAACATTTACCCTTGTAGCCTTTCTAGTTTGGGTTGAGCTATTGGTTCCTCCAACTTCTCTCTTATTCATTCTCTGTTTCAGTAAAGAAAAAGCCATAATTTTTGTCTTTTGTGTGTTTTTTTAAGGTGGCATAGGAGCAAAACCCCTGTAAAACAAAGTGAAGAAGAAATGAAAGTTCTGAGATGTGAAAAAGCCAAGGACAGCCCTTGCTCTCTCTGACTCCTTAGCTTGTCACCTATGCTCCCTTCTGCCCCAAGGGACCATGTCTTTTCTCCTCCGTTCATCCAGCTGAGTGGGTTTCACCACTCCCACTGTGGGAGGTGGGGCTCTTCTTGATCCTTCCGTCTCTCACCCCACATTTTTTCTACAGCCCTCATCGAGCTCTCTCCCTTCCCTGTGTTATTACTGCCTCTGTCCAAGCTCTGTCCTCCTTCCTGAGCCTCCTGACAAGTCTTTTTGCCTGGACCTTCACTCCTGAGAACCTCCTAGGCATGCCCAGCATGTGTCCTGAATGGACATGACTTGTGCCACAGCCCATAGCCCCCAAACATGAAAATACACAAACAGACTGATTTCAAATTATAAAGGAAACAAATGAGGGGCTGAGATGGAAAGCGAGGAGCTGCACTGTCTCAGGGGCTGGAGGGGATTCCTAAGCCTCGAAGAGAATGTAGAGAAAGGAGGGTGGAAGCTGAGCCAGCAGCATAGTGGTGGTGCTGCATGGAGAAAATGGACCACAAAGGAAAGCTCCCTCTGGTGACCTGAAGGACAGGTCACTACTCGAGAAGTTCTTGTGTGTTTTTTTCCTTCTATGTGATATATAATAGCTCTCTTCCCCAGGATCTCTGTTCAGGAGAAGCTTGTTCCTGGGACAGCAGCCTTGTATTTTGGGTCACCACTGAGAACATTTGTCATTTTGGTTGCCCAGCATAGGGATGTTGTTGTAGATTGGAGGAATCCCAAGAAAGCAGGAGTCAGAGTTATGATTCCCTTTCCGTAACCAGAGAGAAAGTCCCCAGTCTCCTGTCCCCAGCTCATGTGACCCAACCAGATATTCACACTTAGTGATAATGTGGGCTCCTTTTTCATTTGGAAACCCTAGCCGACTTTCCCGGTGAGGGGATGTGTCTTCCTTCTGAGGTTCCTGCCTGGTTTCTTGGTTTCTCATTAATCCTGTGAACCTCTCTCTCCTCTTCCAGTGAATTTCTGTTCTGCTCAAAGTATCCAAATTCTCCTTTTGTAATTGATGATTATAGACTCTGGCCAGGCGAGGGCTTGGGGATGTCCATGGGGCAGGGCTGAGCAGGAAGCCCTAGGAGGAAATGCATTGTGTATCAGGGAAAGGAGCAGGAATCTGGGGTGTCAGTGAGACGGGGAATGTCATCCTTGTGAAAACTTCCAGAAGTCCTCTCGGCAAGGGCTTTGGACAGCCAAGGGTCTGGAATGGGGTGTCCTGATATAGCCCAGACCACAAGAAGCCTCCATATTTGGATGATGACGTGTGTATCACACAGCGATGTGTGAGAGTGAAAGAGAGGGATGAGTTCATGACTCACACTGACCCCCCTTGAAAGTAGCTGATGACCCCTCCCAGTCAAGTCCCACTGCAAACCATTTCCACAGCAGGATTGTTCAGTGAGAAAAGATCAGAGGACAGAGAGTGGAAAGAAAAGACCCCACCCCGTTGGTGGGAATGTAAACCAGTACAACCACTATGAAAACCAGCACAGAGATTCCTCAAAACACTGAAACTAGAAATTTCATTTGATCCAGCTATTCCTCTTCTAGATATCTTCTAGAAAGAGTTGAAGACATCATATTACACTGATACACACCCATCCATTATTATATCAGCACAACTTATAGTAGCTAGATTTTGGAAGCAGCCTATATGTCCATCAACAGATGAATGGATAAAGAAAATGTGGTATTTATACATAATGGAATACTACTCTGCCATAAAGAAGAATAAGATTGAGTCATCTGTAGGAAAATGGATACACTTTAAGACTATAATAAGTGAAATAAATCGGACACACAAGCTTAAATATCACACAGTTTCTCTTAGATGAAAAACCCAAAATATAAATAAAGAACAAAATAAAAGATAGGTAATAGGAAGTAAGGAGATGGATCTATCTCAAAGGGGAAGGGAAACTAGAGACAGAGGAAAGAGAGAGGAAGGGGAGAGAAAGGGGGTGAAAAAGGAGTTAAGATGTGTTACATACAAGTACCATCTCCACACAAAGAATGTAAACAGTATGTACTGCAAACATGGACTCCTGAAAATAAATAAGTAGACAAACAGAAGCACAACAACAAAAGAAGTCTGAGGACATGTAGGCTGGCTTCTGTCGTCTTTGCTAGTCAACTGGCTACCATGTGGTGCTTTTTTAAAAAAGAATTTGAAGTTATATAAATGCAGTCATATGTAGAAATTTTAAGTGTGTAGGGTGGAAAATTCGTACTTTTGTACACCACATGTAAATACTACCAAGATCAAAATGCGAGATATTTCTATTTCCCCAGAAAGTTTTCTGTGACCCTCCACGATCAATACACACACCCCTACCTTGGCTAATTCCAATCTTTCTCCTTAGAGATTAGATCAGCACCATGTTCTTTCAGTTTTGTCTCAGTTTATCTGTCTCGCCATCTGTATCACTAACTCCCTGGCTAGTCCAAGCAACTCTTTTCCTTCCTGGGCCACTGGCTTGGCCTCCCATCCGGGCTCCCTGCCGCTGTCCGGCCCATTTCCAGCCTCCGCTGCAGGTGGAGTCACTTTATATACTGAAAGCTCCTCACCAGCTGCCCAGAAGAGCTTTCTCGTCCTCCCAGCACCTGGCCCTCTGTCCAGCCTCCCCTGGCCGCACCCTGCTCCCATGTCTTATCGTTGCCCATCCAGTTCTGCCTGTGCTTTTCTTCCAGAGCACCCACTGGATCATTTCCTATTCCACAGGGGGACTACCCAGGCCACCCTCCCGATATAGCGAGTTGCCCTGTCAACATCGTATAACCTTGTTCTCCTCCATAACTCTATCCCAATGGACAGCTGGTGCAGCGATACTCCATGGTAGCCCTCTGGTGCTACGAATCCTTCATGTATCCATTCTTCACATGCTTAACTGACTACTTCTCTAAGATAGGTTCTCAGTGAGCATGAGGAGACACAGTAGCTACCTTCAAGAAGCCTGGAGTCTAGGGAAGCCAACAATGACAATGCAATGTGGCAGGTGATAGTAATCATACAGGTTGGAGAACCAGCTACAGAAACCCAATGGGGAGCCCCTGCCTGGTTAGAGAGGGTTCAGGTAGGGAATGAACAGGAATGGATCTGGTGAAGGATATTGGAATTGGTGTTTGGGGACAGGAACAGTATATACAGATATGTCCAGGGTAAAAATGTATGCACACTCAGTTTCATTTACAGCAAATGCTTCGGCTAAATCTCAACCTGTGTTGGAGACAAGATCATTAGAGGAGTATAGTATCCAGAGCGGGTTCTTAGAAAATCTCAACAGAGCTCAACAATTTAACTGCCCATACAATTAAATGATGTTTCAGCCTTCTCTAGATTTAACATTCCTATTAGCCTGTGTGTTTTACATATGCTTTATGAACTTTGGTTGGACTCGATCTTACTGGAAGTGAGAGCAAGTGGGTCACCGTATTTCACACTGGGAGAAAGGGAATGGGAATCCCAAGAGAGCAGATGGCCACATTACTTATGTGGCGAATAGTCACTTGAAGGCAAGACCTGGTCCCAGAGATGAAGATTTGGCAGCTCGGAGCTTCATCTCTGTGAGGACAGCAAGGGCTGTTGGCCCAGGCATGTGGGATGAAAGCCTTTGTGTGCACTTCCCAGTTTCCATGGAATGCTGCGTCGTTAATGGGGAGGCTCGTGTGCACCCAGCTCCCTGGATAGGAGGCAAGACCAAGAGGAAGGTGCACTCATTGGAGAAAGGGACCGGAAATCCAAATGCATTCCCAGATTTGGGCCCAGGGAATTAGAATATGTTTGCAGGAGGATGACATCACAAAGAGCTTTGCTATGGCACGGTCATGGGGAATGAGCAGTGACTCAGTCAGTCATTCAGGAAATCTGAATATGAGTCTCGGAAGTGACAGAGAAAATAGGAGCCAGGACACAGCTCTTGGCTACTGTGGGCCTTGATGTTCCCTTGTGAAAAGTGAGTGTGATTAGAACAGGCCTCATAAGGTTACTGGTCCTATCAAACCCACTTCGTCACGTTTCCCTGGGTGTCTCAGATGGTCGCTGCTCTGTAAACTCAGGCTGCTCCTATTACTCATATGATGATTATAGAGAACCCACACCATCCTCTAACCCAAATGGCTTTACAGTTGAAAGATGTTAGAATTAAGGAAAGTAAGAGCTCTTACTTAGTCTAAAGGACAAGATCACTTGAATTTGGCACGGTCGGCTGAATTCTGAGATGGTCCCTCAGTGTTCCAGCCCTCTTTTCAGGAAACCTGAACGTGTTGATGGTTGCACCTGTGGTTGTGTTGCCGCACCTGGAGGAAGAGCTTTTGCAGATGGAATAACTTTAATCAGTTGGCTTTAAAATAGAAGGTGAGGGCATGGGCTCCATTTAATCACAGGAGCCCTTTAAAGCAGAGTGTTTTCGCCCGCTGGATTGTAGGTGGGGAAGTCAGAGAGTCAAGCAAGAAGAGTCCAGCACATAGATGCTGACTCTGGGGGGTGCAGAGCAGGCCAGGGTGACCTCCTGGAAGTGAACAGCAGAAGAGGGACTTCAATCCTACAACCACAAGGAGCCAAATTCTGCTGACAACTGGAATGAGTTTGGAAGCAGTTGTCCCTTAGTCCAGTGGTAGTGAACCCACGGCTCACATGCTGCACCTGGCTGTTTGTTATCATTGAAAGCTCTAAAAGGTTCCCCATCGCTACCCTAGTCCCTGCAGATAAAAGCTCCAATGGCTTCAGCCTTTTGTGTCCCTGAGAACCCAGCTGAGCCCCGGGACCAGACTGCTGACGGGCAGAGCTGTGAGCTAATATGTAAGCAACTAAGTTTGTACTAATTGTTATAGCACAGAAATGCAAGCACAGCCAGATAAACCACAGACCCAATCCAGGCCCAGTGTGCTTGGTGTTCTTGCCCCAAATCAACCTGTTGTCGCAGGACAAAACCTTGAACAGAAGTTTGCTGAGCTCCTGGTCCATTGCTCTGCCCTGCGACATGGCCACATGTACTTAAATGAGAGCCCTGTGGTAGAGAGTTCTTATTCAAATTACTCGACCATGGGACCCACTGAGTTTTGGAAAGGTGCAGAAACTGCTCCAAATACCAGCCCATGGAGACTGCACTGTCATCGCCATCATCAGCACTGAAGAGGCAGCTTGAGACTGAGCTTCAGGCTACAGTTAATTAAGTGACTATGTGACTGCCACTTCGAAAGACCCCGGCCCGCTGGCCTGGGGTCTGTGGCTTTCCTTGCAGTTGCAGCGGTGACAGGCTGTGGCTTATTGATCGCAGGCAATGGGCTTGGCCTAACTTGTGTTATGGCGGAAGAGAACCTAGTCGATTGTCAGGGAATGGCAAAAGCTAAATGACGATCGCGTGTAAGCAATTAATGTAATTGTGTTCTTAAAGTTGTCTTCCTTAAATTACCCAAGTGGTGATTTCACATCGAATTGGAGTCACAACCCAGGAATAATTCATCCCCAGGCCTCATTCTGCGTTTGAGTCAACAGAGCAGGAACACACATGAAGCTTGCTGCTTTCTTGTTGAAATCCCATCATCTATGAGGCACTCTTGGTCATGAAGTAGCTCGTTATTAAAATATAACATTGCGCTCACGTGTGATTATTATTTTAATTCAGTGCTCCGTTGATTTAGACAAGGTGGCCAGCACTCAGTCTCTTCTCTCCATTCTCCTCCAGTAAAGTTAATTTATACCAAGATGATAAAAAATTTGATTTATTTTACAACACATCAGTAATTGTGCTCTACAAATAAGTTCGTAATGATAATCAACAGCATTTTCAACATAATTTAATTTGTCTTCTCCCAAGAGGTAGTTAAATGCAGTAATAATAACACCAGTGTTATGGGCTCAGCAGCAGTTAATCATGGCCTGAATATGCAGACAGCCCCAATATTGTATTGACAGAAATTAAATTAACCATCAGCTCGGGCAATCAGTGGCTATATAGCTATTAAAAGCCATAAAAGCAACAAACCCCAACCGTTGCCAATTACATTTTGACATATACAAGGAAAAGGACAGATGCTTTTGATTTGAGATTTTTATTTCTGTGGAAGTAGGACGGGAGAGTAGACCTTGAGCTTATTGAGAATATCTTCCCTAAGCTTGCTGGGTGCAAGGTGCATTCTCAGGTGGCTTCTACCCATCATTTCCTTTTTGTTAAAAGGTAAAATAAAATGAAGCCTCCAGGAGTCACAGTTTGATAAATTTGAAGACACGGCACTAATCTATTTTGGTGTTCGATGCCCCTGCTGCTTAGTTTTCTACTTTTTCTGTCCTTAACACTGTGACATCCCAGAAAGAATGTCAGGAAGACTCAGTTTTAAGGAGTGGGGTGGGCAGAGGGAAGAAGAAAGGAAAAGAAAACACCTTGTATTTTTGAGGTCATACAAAGGAGTCATTTCCTTCAACAAGCCTGATGAGCTGTTACGATGCATTTTTCTACTGTCTAAGAGAGACTGTGCTGGTTTAATTCAGTCTGAGACCAAAACCAGGCACAGTGCCTTAGTTACTTTCTTGTTGCTGAGATATGTTACTCCACACCCAAAATTTTAAAAGAGAAAAAGGTTATTAGGTTCACAGTTTGCAGAAGTTTCCGTCATAGTCAGCTTTGAGGTAGGACCGCATAGCAGAGGGGCACAGCGGAGGAGAGACGTTCATAGGATGGCTCGTGACAGGGCAGAGAGGAGGGAGAGAGAGAGAGAGAGAGAGAGAGAGAGAGAGAGAGAGAGAATCAAGGAGGAGGAGGGTGACAGACCCTTTCAGGCCACACCACCCTGTGACCCACCTCTTCCCACCTGGCTTCATCTCCCAACATCACATTTAGCTATCAACTCACCAGTGGATGAATCCACTACTGAGTATCACACTCTCATGATCCAATCACTTCCCAAAAGCCCCATCAATGAGCACATGAGGCTTTGGGGGGACATCAGATATAAAGCATAACACCCAGGGCAGGAATTCTTTCTGTCTTTTGGTTTATTTATGGTTGTTTTCTATTTTCTTCATCTTCCTTCTCGCCTTCCTTACTTCCTCTTTTTTGTGGCTAGAATGTCCCCGTTCCTCTTGGACCTGAAGATTTCCCAGGGTGGGCTTCTGTGTGGGAGCCTGGCTTAGCCCTGGGGTCCAGATGGGTTCCCTTGCTGACTGGGCAGTGGGTTTCTTATTTATCAGTGGAGGGTCTTGCTGCAGTGGGTGTTAGTGGGGCTCTTGATGTTGGGTGGACAGTGGACCATCCGTGAGTGGAGAGACATGGCTTCCATGCAGCTTTTGGGTACAGTGAGAAGCTGTGACTCAGCCTAGGGCCAGATGGGGTCTGGTGCTGACTCTGTCTGTGTCATCTCCTTGCGTTCTCTTATTCCCTCCCCTCCTTTGTCACCTGTGACTTCTCTCCTCCATCCAGTCTGGAAAATATTTGAGGCTGACAGAGTTGTTTGGCGCTTGTCATAGATCAAATGCTGGCCAGTTCTTTCTCCAAAAGATGTTCACATTCTAATACTCAGAACCTGTGGATATGTTCTCTCACACGGCAAAAGCGCTTTGTAGGTGTGATTAAATCGAAGACCTAGAGATGGGGAGATGATCCTGGAATACTGGGGTGAGCCCGGTGTCATCACAGACTTGTAGAAGAGGGGTGGTGAGGGTCTGAGAGAGGAGGAAGATGTAATGGAGAAGGCAGAGGCTGGGGAGGAGTGTGACCCTGGTCAGAACCAGAGAAAGATTTGGATATGCCACACTGCAGGCTTTGGAGAGGAAGGAAGAGGCCACAAGCCAGGGAATGCAGGCAGCTTCTAGAAGCTGGGAAAGACCAAGAGATGGATGCTGTCCTGGAGTTTGCAGTGAGACCTCAGCCCTGCTGCCATCTTGAGTTCAGCCCAGGGCAAACCATGAAGGACAGCTGACACCCAGAGCTGTAGAAGAATAAATTGGTGTTGTTTTAAACCACTGAGTTTGTGGTCATTTATTATAGTAACAGCAGGATATTAGTATAGCTCTGTCTTTTTAAATTATTTGTGAAATATATTGTATAGACTGAATCATTCTTGCCTGAGGCTTTTTTCTCTTAGTATTTTTTCCTTTCTTCATGTTTTCCCCTAAATTTGACACCCTATGTATTTATGCAGTGCAGTGGTAATAATTTGATACATGTCTATGTTTTGTAATGATGAAATCAGGGTAATTAGCATTTATTTCCCTGTGCTTCAACATTTATCATTTATTTGTATTAGGAAGCTTTAAACTAACCCTTTTATATAGTTGCCTGTAAGATATATAATAAGCTGTTGTGCACCATGGGCACCCTGCCCTGCTGCAGGAATTAGAGCCTATTCCTCCTATCTAACAGTACTCTGGTACCCGCTGTCCAAACTCCCACCATCCCTCTTCCCACTCCCCTGTGCATAGCCTCTAATGACTGTTCTTCTGCTTGCTTCTTCAAGAAACCAACCTTCTTAGATTTCATCAATGAGTGAGAAACTGTGGTATATTTCTTTCCGGGCCTGACTTATTTCACTTAGTAGAATGCCCTCCTGTTCCACCCATATTGCTGCGAATGACAGGACTTCATTCACTTTTATGGCTGAATAACATTCCATTGTGTACATTTCCCACATTTTCTTTATGCATCCATCCATGCATCCATGAACACTTGGTTCACTCCACATCTTGGTGTTTGGGAATAGTGTGGGGAGAGGGCTGCTGGGGCTGCTGGGGCTGTGGGAGGGTGGATGGCGCCACCTGACTGCTTGCAGGGCTGAGTAGGTGGAGCGGCTGCTTTGCAGGACCCTGGGTGGGGGTCTTGGGGTGGCACTGTGCCTTGGGGTCTGGATAGCACAGGGGACATTTAGGCTGGGGTCCCTCTACCCGGCAATGCAGTTGTGTGAACTTTGGGCAGCTCCCCAAACTGAGCCCACGAAGGCTGCAAGGCTCTGCCACAAACGCTTCAGGTGTCCACAGCGGGGACTTCCAGGCGCCTCCTGCTTACCTTTTCCCTGCCATGCAGTCTCTTTTGGCTCGGTCGATCTTAACCAAGGGGACAAGACAGGACAAGGCCATCGTGAGCCTCCGTGCTATTGCACTCCAGAGCTCTGCTGCCAAATCCCCAGCAATGTGGCTGTTGCTCCTTCATTGTTTTTGGTCCTTTCTGTGTGAAAGGAAGTGCTTCTCTTAAACCCTCAAGGTCCGGGGGCTAGCTAGCCCAAAGTGTTGCCTTTTGGCATGAACCAGTGATCTCTCTGCTTCCTGCCCTGTCATCCTTCTCCCAAGGTGATGGAAGTCACTGACATGACGGCAGAAAGGACAAAGAGATCAAGGAAAGAGAATTCAACCAACTTCTTGAAATGTCATTCTGGCACAATGCTGTGTAGACCTGGATAAAAGGTTTTAGTTATGTGTGTGGTGTCCCCGTTCCTGGAGACCCTACCTCTCCAGGATTTCCTCCAAGTCTCTGACCAGATCACAGACTTCTTCATTCCTAACCCAGTGTGGCTTCCGGTTTGGGAGAGACGTGGCCGGGGACTTCCGCTCCCAGGGCCCTGGAGAAACAGAAAGGGAAGAGGGCGGCTCTGGGTTCTTGGGGACCGAGTGGACAGCCTTAGATGTGAGCTGACTCTGTCCCTCTAGCAGCTTTCCTGGCTTTGAAGGTGAGTCCAGGGCTCTGCTGATGGGATTCATACTCAGATCAGAGTTGGGCATTTCCTGGCCCAGTTCAAGGATGTTCAGGAGGTTTTATCACCAGAGCAGAAAGCATCTTAGACCATCTGGATTTGCAACTGTGAGTCAGCCAAAATGAGCCTAGCACTCCCTCTATATTAATAAATCCCACTGTTTGCTTATTATGTACATTTGCACTACAGAAATTGCACATTATGATTTGGTCTGAATTTCTGCAGCATTCTTGACTTTAAAAAAACTGTTATGATTTCAATTGTAGGCATTGCTCATCTACGCAGGTTAAAGTCCTAGCTGAAAAATGACCTTAACATGAAAATTTTATTTAGAAAAGAGAATTCAAGGGATTTATAACCTCTAGATTTATGGGCATTAAAAAAACACAGCTGGCAGAACCGATAGAGTTTAGAGCTGATATCAGACTGAAAATTTAACTTGTGAATCAGCTTGGGGCTGTGAGTGGAAGAACATAATCTTCTATCTTCCTTTTGAGAAGCCATGTGGACTTGACATTAAATCATTTCAACTTCTTATGATTCCTGAAACAATAAACAAAACCTTACAGAAAATAAAAAGGTTAGTGACATTTATATAATCACCGGTCGAACTCAGTTTGATCTTCAATTTAAGAGATTGTTCTGGTTCATATATTATAGAGACATGACAATAGTGCACATATTTGTCAGTAATAAATGCATTTTAAGACATTATATTGGACCCTTAAGACTATCAATACAGCATAATGTGAAAGGCCAGCATGGGAAAGCCACTTTTATATGGCCTTGGCTTGCACTGCTGGGGTCAAAGAATAGAGGTAATGCCATGAATTGGTCAGGGAAGAGATTTCTAGAGTATAGATTTCTAAAAGATCAAGAGTTACCAGATAATACCTTCAGAGCTCACAGTGGGCCGGTGATGTGTCCGGGAGGAGTACAGATGACTTGGAGACCTGCTGACATCAAGGATGGTTTACTGGACAGCTTGCTGTGGTACCACTTTCAGGAAGAGCCTCTAGGTGGTAATCAGATTATCCCAATCTGTTGTTTTCAGTCAATACTAAGCACCTACTATGCACCTGCATGTGCTAGACTCAAGATGTAGAAATCAGTCAACACAGGGACAGCATCCCCGGCCCACGGAGGGCAAAACCCGGCTTGTTTGTGTTATATAAGTAGCCACAGCATAGCTTGTGTTCTGGTTGGGGGGATTCCATGGAAGGCGAGTGTGGAGACCAAGGTGGAGACCAAGGGTGCAGTAGAAACAAAGGCAAGGTGTGCACGGTGGTCTCGAGAGGAGCCGGGCACAGGGAGCACAGTATTGCACTCCCACAATCCAATCATCTTCCAAAAGGGTTTGTGAGGAGTCAGTGGAGCTGATCTTCCCATGGGACAAGAATGAAGTGCCTGAGGTTGTTGATTTCAGTGGGTGAGTCTGGGAGGATCCCTGGGGCAGTGGAGGTGTGGAGGAAGCAGCTGGCAAGGGTGGGAATGCATCCTAGGGATTTTGGCGATGAAGAGTTGGGATTCAAGTGTTAGATCAGGGGTCAGTAGGCTAGAGCTTGTGGCACCAGTGTGGCCCACTACCTGTTAATAAAGTTTTATTGGAACACAGTCAGGCCATTAATTTCATATTGTCTGTGGCTGCTTTCATAATAGAGCAGCAGAGTTGAGCAGATGCAACAAAGATCAGTAAGTTTTGAGTGGGGAGAATAATCTGACGTACTCTAAAGGGCAAATTCTGTGATCCATTTCTCTGTTCCTTGTTCCCTGTCCTGTCTCAGTCACTTTTTGGTTGCTAGGACAAAGTCCTGGTCATCCTCACCTTAAAGGAGGAGAGGTTTATTTTGACTCATGTTTTTTAAGATTCAGTTTATAGCTGGCTTGCTCCAAGGCAGAAAGATCAGGGTGGAAGGGGAGGAAATTTGCTCACTTCACAGCAGCCAGGATGCAGAGAAAGAGGGAGAGTGAAGAGGGACAAAATACACCTTTCCAAGTCGCACCCCCAGGGACCCACCTCCAATAAGGCCGCACCTCCTAACAGCACCTTCAGCTGTGAACTCATCAGGCCCCCCACGATCCAATCACATTCCAAAAGCTGCACCTCTGAAAACATGAGACTCTGGGGAACCTTCTAGATTTAAACCCTAATGCCTTCCTCCCTTCTTCTGGCATCTGTGTCTGGGGAGCATCTCATGGGATCTTTGTAGGAAAGGAGAGTCTCCCACATTGGCTGTCTGGGGTTGGCCAATTCCTGTGGTATAAATTCTCTCTTCCTGGCTGGTTGCACACTTCAAGGTGAGTCGCTGCATGCAGAGCAGGGAGGAGAAACGCAATCAGCTCACAGGGTGGCGAGCCAGCTGCAGCCCACTTGCCCAGCAACCCCTGCAGAGAGGGCTCCTCTCTCACCCAGAATCCCAAGCTTCCTTCTGCTTGGTCAGCACATGGAGCACCACTTCCCCTTTCCTGGGGCAGGCAGCCTCTCGCCAGCCTCCCGCCAGCCTCCCTCTGAGCAGCAGGGCAAAAGAGTGACATCCCAGAGCCTGTGGGACATTTCCTAGGAAGGAATGGCCAAAGGATCATCTTTTTTTTTCTGGACCCATCAGAAGCAGGGACATACTGAGGATCTAGTCAGCAGGGAGCAAGGACTGTGTGTGTGAAATAAACAGCTGGTGTGTGTCACCAGGTAAGGCTGACCCGGCTGGCAGGTGAAAACCTTCCTGTGAGGCCTCACTGGGGCAGTACCTGGCTAGGAGACCTGCCTACCTCAGCACTATTAACGCACTCAGTCAAATCCTTAATCCAGCATCTGCAACAAAATGCCTACTGAGTGCCAGATGCTGTGCTGGGCATTAGGCTACAGATATAAATATAATAGCAAATGCTGCCCTCAGGACATTGGCATCTACAGAGATAGGAGTGAATCTTCAGGCAAGTGCAGCTCAGGGTAGTAGGTGGTTAGAGGTGTGCAGCTAGTAGACAGCCCACCCACAGCCACAGTCATGTGACCTAGGGGCGCAAGCAAATGCTTGCAGAGAACTGCTTTCTGTGACACATTTTCATCCAGGCTTTTAGGGACAAAAGAAAAAATATATTTCTGCTAATCGTGATGGTACACAACTATAATCCCCGCACTCTGAGAGCCTGAGGTAGGAGAATCCCAGGTTTGAGCCCAGCCTGGGGAATTTAGCAGAATGGTGAGAACGTATATGAAAATAAAGATAAAAAATTGTTTTAAATGCTGGGGGTGTCACTCAGTGCAAAGGCCCTGGGTTCACCTCCCAGGACTGGAAAAAATTGCATTCATTGAATTGCCTACTGCATAAAAATCTCCCCACAATCAGCTCTCCTAGAATTCAGGGCTAGAAAAATAATCTCTCTCCTCTTGAAGGCTTTACTAAACTTTCACCAGAGCATGAGACTTCATGACTTATTCTAGCTCTGCCTTTGCCTCAACTGCTAGGAAACTCTTACTTCATCAGATTAAGTGCTTCATGGCCATAACTATATTTGTCCTAGATTTTTAGTATGATTCTCTGTCCTTTGTATGGCTGATTTTCTGGTTCTCTTATATTGATTGATTGATTAATTGATTTTTTTTTGAGACAGGGTCTTGCTCTGTAGTTCAAGCTGGCCTTGAATTCCCTATGTAGCCCAGGATGGCCTCAAACTTGCAGCAGTCCTCCTGCCTCAGTCTCTTGAGTACTGAGATTACGGGCAGATTAAAATAATTTCCAGAGGTCGTCAGATTATAAGTAATTATCATAGGAATTAGTTGAGAGTGCAGCTGCCCTGGTATCATTTTATGAGGGTAGATGCCAGATCCGATGTGATTCTGGTAGCCTTAGTGGTGGACTGACTTCCTGTTGGGACACACTGAAGGGAAAAAGGGCAGAATTGCATAATGGACGCACCTGGGTACAAACTTGGTGCCCTGTCCCCTATCACTGGAATTAATCTAGCCATTCCCCAGCTGGACCTGCTCTCCTACCCTCTTTCCCTCCGCAGTCTCCACTCCGGCACCCAGCGCTCCCCAGAGACCCCCTTTCCTAAGCTTTTGGGAAGCTGCTCTTCCGACCTTCGGGGATTTCTCTAAGATCTGTTGCTGCCCACGACACTTTCATAGCCACTGCTGCTTCCTGTCCAGGCCTCCATGGAGCTAAAGGCCAGCTCTCTTTCCACCTGTTTTCCCCTTAAAGTTCAGGCAGAGTAGCCTAAGAAATGTTTCCAGTATTTCCACATCCGTGCCTAACAGATGAGGCTCAAACTGGCTGAACACCTGGCGGGAACCCCACTTCAGGGTTTGCAGGGAATTCATCGCACAGGGTAAAATTCAGTTCAAGGAGCCGTGAGAAATCTCACTGTGAGTCGCAGAAGGTGGCCTGGGCATTAGGATGGTTTCTCAAGCACCTCAAAGAGATGTCTGAAGCCATCAAAAACAAACCGAGACAGATCTGCATGACCTGGTGCTGTCCTATTTCCTTTCTCCTTAGTCACATTTTAATGCTTCCTCTGTAAGGTCACTTGTCTTATCCCTCCTTTGCAAGATATTTCCCCATGAAGGATGAAGAAGGGCTGATGCATGACATAGAAAATTACTTTTCTAGTAGCTGGACCGGCTGTAGATTTCCTCCCTGCCATCCATGTATCCACCCCCTACCTGCAGGGTGATTTGTTAGACTTGGGGCCTCTTGGAGGCAAAGAGAAATAGGCAGAAAGTATTGTCATAAAACTGCAGGTCACCGTGACTTCTCTGGTTACCTCGCTCGGCAATGACAAACTGGATTGCTATCTCAAAATGGCACATCCCCCTCTGGACTCTGAAATATTAAACATACATGCACACGTGTACACAGCCATAAATAAAGGCATCCGTGGCTTGCCTAGGTCAGAGACATCACCGATATATAATCAACCAAGAGACTTTTCCCGGCGATATTTCCTGCTTTGCAAACATCTCTCCATACATTACTGCACTGACAGAATCCTCTTCGCAAGCACTTTTATTTTCCATAACAGTTATCCAAAGAAGTTTCTGCCTTGCTGAATGGCGGGTTTGCATGCACGGACATAAGGCCATGGCTGATCCTCTGTTATGACATCCATCTTCACTTATGAGGAAAGACAGGATATTTCTCTGGTCTCTCTGCCACCGGTGAGTTTTCCTCCCCTCTTCCTCCAGGAAGATATATGTCATAACAGAGATCAGCCGCCAGGTAATTTCTCTTTCTCTATGCAGAAGAGATAAACATTGCCAGTTGCTGACAAGAAGTTGGTACAAGGAGGGCAGAAGATTGCCTTCACCACCTGCTTGTTGGGAAACAGGGAGGATGGCGGGCTGCCTCATCTGCTCCAGCACAGGCCCCCAGGCCCTCGGGGAGCACGCTTGCTGCTGTGGGTGCCAGCTCCCCTCACGTTCTGTCACCTTCTTCCCAACCATGCTCTTGTATCTCTCGTCTAACACTTCCTCCAGCCGGCTTCACCTCGATCATCTACTTCCTCCTTCTGCATTTCCCTTTATCCTCTGCTCCTTGTCTGAGAACACATGCCACCTCTCTGCATTGCTCTAGCTGGCAATGTCAATGGCCATGCTGGGGACATCACCGTGTCACCCCAGCCTCCATCTTAGTTACCAACGGGCAATCACAAACCTCTGGGACGGTGCACGGAACTTTTACCCATTGGCCTTTGACAGCCTCCTCCTCGTATCCTGTCTTTCCTGGCTTCTGAGATGTCACTTTCTCCTTTTTCCTGGGTCAGATATTTTACTTATTTTTCTGGCTTCTCTTCCTCTGCTCCTTAAATGTGGGTTTTGTATCAGCTGTGAATACAATCAGTAATAGAACACTCAACTAGCATTGACAAGAAAAGAAGAGAGGACATCTGAAGGTGAGTGGAGGCTGGCGTTCCTTTGCTTCTCACTGCTACCATCTTGGGCTCCTTATTGACTGCTTCCATCCTCACATTTGTCACCTCATGATGACAAGATGGCTGCCACCTGAGAGTTCAGGTCCTCACAGCAGCCTCCCTATCAGGAAGGAAGTACATGTGCAAAACCAGACTGTTCTGGGACTTTCCCAGAAGTCCCAGCAGAATTTCTCTTGTGTCATGCTGGACAGAACTGTGTTATAGTTCGCTCTGCTCATCTTCACAATAAGAGTGTAGCAAATTGCAAAGGATTATCCTGATAGGACTGCACTGAGCCTGGGAGAAGTCTCTGTCTTCTCAGATATCAAAGTGTTGCCTACTGCAGCACCTCTGCTATATCCTCCAAAACATCATCCAAGTCCTCAGCCCCGGAACCGTAAGGGAGGTAGGAATGTGACCTGACTGGGAGTCCTTGCAGATGTTTCAAAGGTTTTCTAAATTAATTTCATTGGTACGTTTTAGGCATACAATATAATGACTTCATCATTGGAAATTTGCACCTTTACATGATCTCTCTTGGTTCTTATTTTTCCCCCTTCCCCTGGCCTCCCTTCAACCCCTCCACCCCTCCCTATCTACAAAGACTTTGCTTCCATTTTTTCATTTTCTCATATTAATTCCATTCCCTTCTTTCCTTTCCCCTACCCCTCCCACTTCCCCTTCCCCTTTGCCTCTTTTCTTCCTATTTTACATTATTGGTTATACCTTTCAGTCCTTATTTACACTTTCAGTTTCTCACACTAGAGAAACTATTCGGTATTTTTTTTTCTTTTTTTCTTTTGTTACTGGGGATCAAACTTGGGTCCTTGTGCTTGTGCAGTAGGCAGTGAAACCACTGAGCTAAGTCCGCAGCCCAACTGTTGGGTATTTACACATGTGAGTCCTATTTATTTCACTTAAGAGTATTGCCTCAATGTGCATCTATTTAGCTATAAATGTCTCTAATTTGTCATTTTTTATGGCTGAATAGTATTCCATTATATTTTTTTAAAACCCACATTTTCTTTATCCAGTCTCCAGTTGATGGGCAACTGGGCTGCTTCCAAGTTTCAGCTATTACAAATTGTGCTGCTATGAACATGGGTGCACATATATCACTGTGGTATGATTCATTTAATTCTTTGGGGAAGATCCCCAGCAGGGGAATAGCTGGGTCAAATGGGACTTCCAGTCCTAGTTCTTTGAGGTATCTCCATACTGATTTCCACAGTGGTTGCACCAGTCTACACTCCCACCAGCGGTGGAGCAGGGTTCCTCTTTCCCCACAGCCCCGCCAGCATTTGTTATTGGTTGATTTCATGATAGCAGCCATTCTTTCTGGGGTGAGGTGGAATCTCAGCGTTGTTTTCATTTGCATCTCTTGAATGACCAGTGATGTTGAGCATTTTTTCATATGTTTATTTGCTATTTCTACTTGTTCGTCTGAGAAATGTCTGTTCATTTCAGATGCCCATTTTTGGATTGGGTCTTTAAATTTGGGAGGTCTGATTTCTTGAAGTTCTTTATAGATTCGAGATAGTAGACCTTTGTCTGAGGAAGAGCAGGTGAAGATTTTTTCCCACATTGTGGGTTGTCTCTTCACACTGCTGGTGGTTTCTCTTGCTGTGCAGAACCTTTTCAGTAAGAAGAGATCCCACTTGTTGATTGTTTGTGCTAGTTCACGGGCAACTGAGGTTTTGTTCATGAAATCTTTTCCTATGCCAGTGTCTTCAAGAGTTCTACCTTGGGCTGGGGGTTTAGCTCAGTGATGCCTTTGCCTGCCTTGCAAGCACAAGGTCCTGAGTTCAATTCCCAGTACTAAAAAAAAAAAAAAAAAAAGTTCTACCTAACCTCTGTTCCAGCCGGTTCAGCAGGGAGTCCTTGCAGATGTAACTAAGTTGAGGATCTTAGGCTGAGGTCATCCTGGGTTGTGGGTGCTGCCTAATCCAGGGACTTATGCCCTGTGGGAGAACAGAAAGATACACAGGAGAGACGGGAGAAGGCCACATGAAGACTGGCAGATAGGAGTGGCACAGTGTTGTGCTGAGGGCACCAGCGGCCTCTGAGCTGGAGATGAGGAGGGAGCCGCCCTCTGAGCCTTTGGGAGGAGCACAGCCCGCCGACACTTTCATGTTGGACTCATGACCTTTAGAACTATGAGACTAAATCCCTGTCCTTTCAAGCTGCCATGTTTGTGCTATGGCCGCTCTAGAAACTAAATACCAGGCCACTAACTCAGCCACAGTCTGGCCTGTGTGAGCAAGGAAGGCTGGAAGGCGAGCAGGGAGCAGAGTCCACCCAGGGCTCCCCCGCCACTTTGTCTTGGGTGCTCTATGGCATGGTAAACTTTCCGGGGTTGACCTCCTGCAACCTATTTACTTTAAGCTGAGACTATGAAATCTGTCCCCACTGTTCACTTGTCACATGAGCTGCAGACTCACCTTGCTTTAAGAGATGGACGTCAGCGGACTCTCAAATGTCAAGGACACCCCAAACCCAAGGCACTTGGAACCCATGCACTTTCCCAGAATTGGTTATTCATGTTACATTGGCCCACCTCACGAACATATGCATTTTGAAACTGTATTTTTCTGGTAAGAAAAAATTTTGCAGGGCAGGAGTGCATCTTCCATCTTCACAAAACTTCTTACGGGTGGCCCTGGAAGCTCCTTCATGCCCAATGTCCTGTTGGCCACCAAATGCTCAGAATCCATTCACTACCTCCTCCCTCCCCATCTGCCCCAAATATGGCAAGGTGTAGACTGGAAGGCTCAGGGCTGACCTTGTCTACACAGTCAGCTGTGAGACACCCAGATCCACCATGGCAATATCTTACACGCAGTGTTCCAGCAGCTGTTGAAAGTTTGAATCTCAATCATTAGTGGGTCAGGTTTGAAGCAGAAAATGTCTCATTCCTCTTCTTTCAGACTGCATAGTCCTTTTAATTATGGACCCTCAGCATGCAAGATGGGTCGCTGAAACCACCACCAACCTGTTACCATTTGCCACAGTGTGAATCAGGACTTTTCACTCTGTAGAGCTGGGGCAGGGGGAAGACAGTGCTGGATTCATAAACCCTAGGAGCAAATTTTTTTCTCTCAAAATCACCCTATCGTCTGTTGGCTTCCTAGCTAGTAAATTTGATTGATAAGATCATACATTATAAATATTAACTGGTTATCATCCCACTTTACCTGCTCTGTCAGAGGAGCCATCTAACTTCTGCAGCCTCATTTTCTGCACCTTCTTGTCCACGCAGGTCACTAGTCCTGAATTTCCCCGCCCTCTCAGTTGCAGAAAGGCTCCCTTAGACTTCACAGCTCAGAGTCTATCGACACCCCTCACATCTCCTTTTCACCCTGTTATTGCCTATGCAGATGTTCTGTGTCTGCCAATTAAGCTCACCCCCTTGAGTCATGTAATTATTCATATTTGTCATTTATTTGTTCATTCAGGCATTAAAAATACTGGGGGAGCCTTGACTAGGATGAAATAATGACAATAAGATACCAGCGCTTCTAGTTTTGTAAGAGAAACAAACATGTTTAAGCAAATATAATACTGTTCTATAAGAGAGTTGGTGGAGGGTGGGAGAGTACGGGAAGTGAAATGCTCAGAGTGGTGGTAAGAAGAATGGGAAAGGGAAGACAAGGAGAGCTGGCCTTGGGAGTGAGGGGGCATTGCTGGAGGGATGAACTGGAGGGCATCTGAAGGTCAAGAAAGAGGCAGTGAGAAGACATTCATGATCCCTCTCTGGCCTCCCTACCATTTATCATATACCTGGTATGTAGGGGGGGGGAGGAATCAATGAATTCATATTGAATAGATGAATGGGTGGATGAGTGAGTGAATGAGTGGGTGGATGAATGAGTTGATACATGAGTGAATGGAAGTATGAGAAAGATGGATGGACAAATAGGTGGATGAATAGTTGATAAATGAGTGATGGATGGAATGGATGGATGGATGGATGGTTAGGTAGCTAAATGAATGGACTAGTAGATGGATGAATAAATGAATGGATTTGAGAATGAATGAATGGAAGGATGGGTGGGCATATAGATGATGGACTGGTGACCAGTCCTGATGGTTACTGAGGAAAAGTATTGCTATTTGAAAAATATGTTTCTAGCTATAAACCTTACAAGTCCCCATTGCTCTAGGTGTTGAGTATTTTCATGGGCAGAGTTTCTGTGAAGAGCAAGGGAAAGTTTGCAGGCACTTTGCAAGCCCTGAGTCCTGGGTTGTTACCAGGGCATCTAGGAGGCTCATCTGGGGGCAGATCTATTACAGTTCAAGGTGGGTACAGGGCAGAGGTTACAGAAGAAGACAAGTGGGGGGCCCCAGACTCCACCACCCCAGTCAGACCCCAGTGGTGGCTCTCATGGCAGTGTCTTCTCCAGATGAGGTCACTACATAAGGCCACTGTGTCAGTTTTTGGAGCATTTGTCCTCCTTGTAGACCATAAGGTGCACAAGGCCAGGGCATGTCTGGCTTTGTTCTGCGAGTCATTTTCAGTTCTAATCCCAGTGTTTGACAGATGTTAGGATTCCAACAGACAGGTAATGATTGACCGTTCAAATGGATAAAATGAATGGGCTGCCCCCCAGGAAGGGGCACGTGTCCTTGAAGGACCAAGAAAGCTGCTCTGGTTGGAGACTGGAAAGGACTTTCCAGGTAGAGAAGCAGGTGCACAGGTTCGGGGCAGTCTGCTGAGAGCTCAGGGGAGGGGAAACAGCTGGAGTGGCCACAGGGGCAAGAGAAGCAGTGAGTGGAGGAGGACAAGTGGGGGCCACCAATGGTCAGGGCCACCCATGAACCGCCCCAATCCCTGAGCAGACAGGGCCTGACAGAAGGGCTGGAAATGGGGCTGCTTCAGCCTTCCCTACAGGCCATCCAGACACGGAGCAGGGAAGGCCCGGGAGGCTGCTGCAGGCTGGCACGTGGCGAGCCTGGGCCTCTCCTGGGCCCGGCTGTCCCATCTGCAGCCAGAGGGTTGGACATGTCACCGCAGAGGTCCTGCAGCCCCAAACGCCCTGCGACCTGACATCGAGCCGTACTCCCGGCGGCCCAGGCCCATCTCACTAACATCCCCCTCAAGCACCACCCTTGTGGATAATGGTTCTTTTAAGGCCACTCAGCGCTGTATTGACAGAAATTAAATTAGCCATCAGCAAGGGCAATCAGTGGCTATGGGGCTGTTAGAGGCAATAAAGGCAATGCTCTCCAACCATCGTCAATTACACAGCGACACACACTGTGATGAGAGGGGACAGCTGCTCGTGATGGGAGGTGCAGGCCCAGCCTCGCCACCAGGCTCTGTTCTAGCTGATGTCCCCCTGCCCGGGACTCTCCTGTTGGGAGGGAAGCGAAAAGCCAAGAGATTCCGAGGATATTGGAGTGGAGTCAGGGGCCTGGGGCTGTGGTGACAGACTCAGATTTCTGCCACACAGGCAGCAAGAGCTCAGCTAGGAACATCAGGCTGGGGCTGCTTTCAATGTCTCTTGTGCCCCTGGTTTGCTATGAGACCTAGGGAGGGGCAGTCACCTCTCTGATCCCAGACTCCCCATCCGTCTCCTGGGTATAATGAACCAGGACGTGACCTACCTTACTCTGGCTGCCAACTCCTTGGCAGCTCAGTGTATTTCCATCCCCATAACGTGGCAGGCCCAGGCCACGTCGCTGGCCACCTCCCCATAATGCTGTGTCCTTCTCCCATCCCCGGTTTCAGGCCTGGGGTGGGGCTGTTCCGAAAAGCAGTCTTAGGCACTGCCCACCTTTCCTGTGTGCCCAGGGGTGTGGCAGTGGACACCAGGAGCTCTGACTGTGCCCCTCTCATCTGTCCCTGTGTTTGGCTGGACAAGAAGACTTCTCCAACCCTCACTGTCCTGTCAGAGCTTATGGCGATTGGTAAGAAAGACAGTGGAGTCTGTCCTGCCGGGAAGCTGAATTCAGAAGCACTGCTTTGCCCGACACGATGGGTCCAACAGGCTACAGTGGGCTCACTGCTGGGGATTCCACATTTGCTCCTATAGGACTTCCTTCCTCCCTCCCTCCCTCCCTCCTCCCTCCCTCCCTCCCTCCCTCCTCCCTCCCTCCCTCCTTCCTCCCTCCTTCCTTCTCCACCAGCTCTAGGCAGAAATAGAACACAATCAGCCTCCAGGTGGATGGAGTGGCACAGGAATATGCAGCACAGGTGCACTGCCCCTCAGACACCTACCTGCTACCTCAGTTTACCTGTGCATTGTGCCGAGGCAAGCCCTAGACCATGCCCATTTCCTCCAGCCATCTCCAGGCCTGCATCCAGGAAAAGCATCACATTTGTCCTGCTACTTGTGTACTTCTCAAGGGATTAACATGTTTAAAGCCACACTGCCACTCTTTAAGATTTCGGAACTTTTTTAAAAACTAAAGGGACATTCACAGAGCAAATAATTTACCATTTGAAAGTGTGAAATTCTGTGGCATTTTGTATATTCACAAGGTCATATAAGTATTTCCTATATTAAGTGTTAAAACACTTCCGTATCTTTTGATAATGCATTACTGATGACAGACGGACAGACAGTCATTTACTATGAAGGAATTGGCTTACATGAGTGCAGAGGCAAAAAGTCCAAACTGTGCAGTCGGCAGTGTGAACTCCCAAGGTCCCAGCTATAAGGCAGGCAGAGAGATTCACCCTAACTCAACCTGTTTGTTCTCCTCACCAGGTTAGAGAAGCCCCGGCCCCAATGGGGGACACTATCTGCTGTTTGTAGTCTACCCCTGAGATGTTCATCTCTCCCAGAAACGCCCCCAGAGACACCCATAATCATGTTAGACCACATATCCGGGCCCCTGTGGTGTGGAGAAATTGACACAAAATGAACCATCACAGTGACCAGTGACTGAGGACATGTCGGGACATACCCCAGTGAGGGTCCACAGCCGCTTCTGGGTGCCAAAGAGTTGTATGGCTTTTCTTGGCTTTGCAACCCTTTCAGAGGTGAGAAACAGGCTCTGAGCAGGACAAGACGGGGCGAACTCTGCTTAAGAAGCGAGACAACTTTCCAGATGGCAAGGTGGTCAGGGCTGGGATGGCTGTTCGTCCTCATGGTCTAGTTTGGGCCGTTGTGGAGCTGGGGAAAAGGACGAAAGGGTGGGAGAAGGGGAGGCTGCTGGGGGATTGCAGAGGCCAATCCCAAGGTGGGCCATGGGAAAGGCGGGACACCCCAATGCTGGGAGCGGCTGAGGGTCTCCTCTTTTCTGGGATCAGAGTGTCCTGCCCGGCGTCTGGACCTAAAGACTGCTCGCTCACTCAGCACCTATGTTACTTGATGCGCAGCCATGGGGTCCTTTGTCAGACTTCAGAGACCTCGGGGGTATGGAGGGAAGATGCCCTTTGTTTTCCTGTTTCTTGGTGCACGCTCAGATAGTGCCTTGGTTAAGTTCTTAGTGGTCAGCTCCTGCGTAAGCAGGTAGACTTATGGAGCATGGCGGATAAGCAGCCTGGGGTCAGCTGCCTTCAGGACTGCTTTGATCAAAAGCGTGGGAAGTCTCCTGGGCCCTAGCTTCCCTTCTCCATGGCTCCATTGTGCACTCCTCCCGATGCTGGCACTGTCCTCAGGCGCTACCTTCAGCCATTCCTCCCCACCCTTTCCAGCCCAGGCCAACATGACGCTTGCTCTCCTCCTCACTGGTGTGGCACAAACATAGTGCTCACATGCGCAACTGCTTTTCTGGTTTTCTTTTGACACTCTCTCTCCTTAGGGTTCCTGTAGGCATCTCCAACTTTGCATGTTTGAAACATTTTCTTCACTAAACCTGTGAATTATGAGGTCTCCAATCTCAGTAAAAGATACCATGGTAAGATGTTTCCAGAGGATGCCAGAAAGGGAGGAGGATACAAGGTATCAGATATGCTGTGGAGACTCCTTACTGTTTACTGAGTGATAACAATAATAGATTCTCAAGAAGCACCTTGGTAACATGGTGTTCCCATGGTGTCTTGTCTTCAGGGTACTTTCATGGTCCTTGGCACCTTTACATTGCAGTGGCCAACCCTGCAGCCACCACGTATAGAGAAAAGAATACCCTGCACTTTTCACAAACACAGTGCGTTTTATCTAAAGCCAAGAAACCCATTTCAAAGTGACTTGGCCTAAGCTGAATGTGGTCGTGGTATTTCTGAAAGAATGAGAGTCAGAAGAAAAAGTTGGACCTATTTCTTAATATTTCTCTTCTACCACTCCTAGAAAAGAGCCCAGGTAATAGCAATACTGATACTGTTATTATGCATCGTGATTACTAGGACTCAGATAGTATCCTAAGTCCTTAAGAATGATTAGTTTATGTAATTCTTGTATCAAAGAGATACTGTTAGGCTGCATGGTTACTGGGGAGGTACTCAGTGTCTAAAGTCACTGAGCAGTAAGTGACAGAACCATGAACACGTACACACACACCACACACTTGTCTCCAGGGCACCTTCTCAGATGCCTGGATATGGCTGATCCTGCCTCATTCAGAAGCACAAAACAGAACAGCAGCACAGAGCAAGGCAGGGCATGGGGCCTGGGGCCTGGCACAGCCTGGTTCCCCTGCATGACCTTGGGCAGGTCAAGGGTCATCTCAGTCTTGGGTTCCCCATGGGTCAGAGGAGGACCATAAGAGGTGCTGGGAACATTGCATAACATCACTGCAGGAACAACGCTCTCCATGATGTCCACCACACAGCACCCTCGCTCTAGGTGGCAGTGACCATCACCAAGCTGTCCTATGGTTGCCACTGTTGCAATTTTTACCCAGGTCATTGTCGAGGCCTCTTTGGAACACTTGGCTTCAGGACCTGGTAGAAGACCTCGGCTTCAGCAGGCACTTCATTACAGGTTTGTTGGCTGGAACTGAACATCCTCTGATGAACTCCAAGGGTCTTTCCATGCCTCACACCTCATGATCATCCTTTCAAAGGATAAGCTAAGAAAAAAAGCAGGAGGAGCTGTCCTCTTTGCAGATCAAGTGGATTTCAAACCAACACTAATTAAGGGAGACAAAGAAGGACACTACATCCTTGTAAAGGGAACGATCCCAGAGGAAGAGATGACAATCATAAATATCTATGCACCAAACACTAGTGCGCCCAACTATATAAAACAAATACTAATGGTCATGAAAAGTTATATATGCAATAATGCAATAATAGTGGGGGACCTCAATACCCCACTGTCACAAATAGATAGATCAACTAGACAAAAAATAAGTAATGAAATACTAGAACTCAATTAAACTCTTGAACAAATGAACTTAACAGATGTTTTCAGAGTGTTCCACCCCACAAAATCAGAATACACATTCTTTTCAGCTGCATGAGTCATTCTCCAAAATAGACCACATACTCGCTCATAGAACATGTTTAAGTAAGTGCAAAGGAATTGAAGTTATCCCCTGTATATTATAAGATCATAGTGCAATGAAATTGGAGATCAATAGCAAAAGAAACTGCAAAAATTTCATAAACACATGGGAATTGAACAACACAGTTCTGAATAACCAATGGGTCACAGAGGAAATTAAAGAAGAAATCAGACAGTTCCTTCAATTAAATGACAATGACAATACAACATATCGGAATCTATGGGACACAATGAAAGCAGTCTTATGAGGGAAATTCATAGCAGTGAATAATCATATTAGGAAGAAAGAATGAGTCCAATTAAATGACCTGATGCTGAATCTCAAGCTTCTAGAAAAAAAAGAGCAGGACAAACCCAAAGCTCATACAAGGGAGGAAATTATAAAGATCAGAGCAGAAATCAATGCAATGGAGACTAAGAGAATGACAAAAAATCAATGAAGCCAAGAGTTTGTTCTTCGAAAGAATAAACAAAATTGACAAACCCTTAGCCAACTTTATCAGAAAAAGGAAAGAAAAGGCCCAAATCCATGCAATTAGGAATGAAAAGGGTGGAATTACAACAGACCCAGCAGAAATCCAGAGGATCATCAATACTTACTTCCAGAACCTATATGCCAATAAGAGGGAAAACACAGAAGAAATGGACAGATTTCTAGATACATATGAATTACCAAAGTTGAATGAAGAAGACCTAAAAATTCTAAAGAACTCAATATCAATCAATGAAATTGAAAATGTAATTAAAAACTTACCAAGAAAAGCCCGGGTCCTGATGTCTTCACTGCTGAATTCTACAAGACATTTAGAGAGGAACTACTGCCACTACTGTTTAAACTCTTCAATGAAATCGAAAGGGAAGCAATACTCCCAAATTCATTCCTGGAAGCAAGCATCACCTTGATCCCCAAAGCAGAGAAAGACCCAATCGAAAAAGAGAACTATAGGCCAATCTCACTAATGAATATAGAAGCAAAAATCCTTGGGCCTGGGATTTAGCTCAGTGGTTCTGCCACCTGCCTCACAAGTGGAAGGACCTCAGTGCAATCCCCGGTGCCCCCCCCCAAAACAACAAAACACAAAACCTTAATAAGATACTGGCAAATAGAATGCAGAAGATCATCAAGAAGATCATACACCCTGACCAAGTGGGATTCATCCCAGGGATGCAGGGATGGTTCAACATATGCAAATCAATAAATGTAATACACTGTATCAATAAAGCTTTCGACAAAATCCAACACGCATTTATGATAAAAACCCTACAAAACAATTGGGATAGACGGTCTCTACCTTAATCTGATAAAAGCCGTCTATGAAAGACCAATAGCCAATATCACACCAAAAGGTCAAAAAATGAAATCTTTCACACTAAAATCAGGAACAAGACAAGGATGTCCACTATCACCACTCCTGTTCAATATAGTTTTGGAAACATTAACCACGGCAATTAGACAAGAGAAAGAAATGAAAGGAATAAAGATAGGAAATGAAGTCAAATTGTCATTATTTGCAGATGACATGATACTCTATATAGAAGACCCCAAGAATGCTATGAAAAGTCTTCTAGACTTAATAACCAAATTCAGAAGAGTAGCTGGATACAAGGTCAACACACAAAAATCAATAGCTTTCCTCTACACAAACAACAGACTCACTGAGAGAGAAATAGGGCAAACAATTCCTTTCACAATAGCATCCAAAAAAATTGAAATACCTAGGAATCAACCTTACAAAAGAAATCAGAGACCTCTTTTCTGAAAACTATTGTACTCTGAAAAGAGAGATTGAAAATGATATCAGAAAATGGAACAACATCCCCTGCTCCTGGGTAGGAAGGATCAACATAGTGAAAATGACCATACTTCCAAAACTCCTATATAGATTCAATGCAATCCCAGTTGAAATCCCAGCAGCATACTTCATGGACCATGAGAAAACAATCTAAAAATTCATTTGGAACAAGAGACCCAGAATAACAAAAGCAATTCTAGGTAACAGAGACATGGCTGGAGGTATCACAACCTCCAACTTGAAACTATACTACAAAGCTACTGCGATAAAGCAGCATGGTATTGGCAAAGAAACAGACCTGAGGACCAGTGGAACAGATTAGAAGGTGCAGAAACAACTCCAGACACACTCAGCCACCTCATCTTTGACAAAGGAGCCAAACACCCTCACTGGAGGAAAGATAGCCTCTTTAATAAATGGTGCAGGAAAAATTCAGTTTCAACTTGCCAAACCTTAAAAGTAAACCTATATCTCTCACCATGCACTCAACTAAAATCAAAATGGATTAAAGATCTAACTATTAAAATAGACACGCTGAACTGGCTGGAAGAGAGGTTAGGTAGAACTCTTGAAGATATTGGCGTAGGAAAAGATTTTATGAACAAAACCTCAGTCACCTGTGAACTAGCACAAGCAATCAACAAATGGGATCTCTTCTAACTAAAAAGCTTCTGCAACTCAAGAGAAAACAACAGCAGTGTGAAGAGACAACCCACAATGTGGGAAAAAATTTTCACCTGCTGTTCCTCAGACAAAGGTCTACTATCTAGAATCTATAAAGAACTTAAAAATATCAGGCCTCCCAAATTTAAAGACCTAATCCAAAAATGGGTATCTGAAATGAACATACATTTCTCAGACAAAGAAGTAGAAATAGGAAATAAATATATTAAAAAATGTTCAACATCACTGGTCATTCAAGAGATGCCAATGAAAACAATGCTGAGATTCCACCTTACTACAGAAAGAATGGCTGCTATCATGAAATCAACCAATAACAAATGCTGGCGGGGCTGTGGGGAAAGAGGAACCCTGCTCCACCGCTGGTGGGAGTGTAGACTGGTGCAACCACTGTGGAAATCAGTATGGAGATACCTCAAAGAACTAGGACTGGAAGTCCCATTTGACCCAGCTATTCCCCTGCTGGGGATCTTCCCCAAAGAATTAAATGAATCATACCACAGTGATATATGTGCACCCATGTTCACAGCAGCACAATTTGTAATAGCTGAAACTTGGAAGCAGCCCAGTTGCCCATCAACTGGAAACTGGATAAAGAAAGTGTGGTTTTTTAATATAATGGAATACTATTCAGCCATAAAAAATGAGAAATTAGAGACATTTATAGCTAAATGGCTGTACATTGAAGCAATACTCTTAAGTGAAATAGGACACACATGTATAAATACTGAATAGTTTCTCTAGTGTGAGAAACTGAAAGTGTAAATAAGGACTAAAAGGTATAATAGATAATATGAAATAGGAAGAAAAGGGGCAAAGGGGAAGGGGAAGTGGGAGGGGTAGGGGAAAGGAAAGAAGGGAATGGAATTAATATGAAAAAATGAAAAAGTGAAAACAAAGTCTTCATAAATAGGGAGGGGTAGAGGGGTTGTAGGGAGCGCAGGGACGGGGGAAAAACAAAAACCAAGAGAGATTATGTAAACGTGCAAATTTCCAATGATGAATGTCATTATAGTGTATACCTAAAATGTACCAATAAAAAAAAAAGGACAAGCTAAAGTTGGTTGTTTCCTTCATAAGCCAGTGTTAATGACAGTTGAAATATATGTCCAATATATTTTTTGTACTGCCAGTTCTTAGTCATCTTTTAATTAAGAGTACTTTTTATTGAATGTTAAACTGTCAAGATTGCCTTTGTGTGAGGAGTGGGAAGGTTGCCATGGAGAGATCATGTTGCTATGGGACTCTTGTGTCAGAACCGGAGTCGAAATGGTAATGGTCACGTCAATTCTGATTAAAAAAAAAGGATCCTCAACAGCTTCATTAAATACACGAACTTTTATTTCTTCCTTTCTTGTCATTGTGCCAAACATAACAGAAGGGGAAATATTGAATTTTGTGAAGAGACAGACAATGGGGCCAGCTGCACACACTGTCACGGTGGAAAAGTTCATATCAATTTGCTGTAGAAGTTGTGAACGGCCCCCTTCCCCTGTGTTGGCTATTCTATGGGAGGGATTCTTTTGAAATTAATTGTTTACTTATTTTACTTAAGAAAATCTCTTCATATTGGGATCTGTGGTCACCTGAGCTCTGACTCAACGTCTCCAGTGGGTTTAGGACCAGAGCTCTAGGAACCCCCTGCTCCCTCTGTCTACCGAAGCAAATCTCATGACCTCGCTCAGGGCCTGGGGGCTGTGAGGAACGTGGAACACAGCGCATGCGCCCATCCGGAGCGGAGTGCGCAGTCAGGGGCACAGTCCTCGTCATGGCTGTGGTCCAGGGCCTTGGGCATCCCTCTTCCTTCCAGCTCCTGCAGCTCTGCTTGTCCTTGTCCCCTCCACAGGATTAGGCTCCTCTTCGCCATCCAGCCTAGTGCGTTCCTCCTTGAAGACCAAGACGTAGACTTTAATTATTCCTTGCCACCAAGGAGAGTAGCCAGGTGCACCTAATCTGAGAGAGAAATGTTTGGTTTGCGTGGCTAGGGACCAGCTGAGGGTCTGGGTCACTTGGCAGGCTCTCTGTGCCCGGATGTCCCCAGTCCCCGAGGGGAAGTGGGGCTGCCATCTGGTTTCCCCACTCCCTGACCCAGCAGGCCCAGGCCATGTGCTGCAGCCCTTTGGATGCTGTTGGGTTTTTGTTCCTGAAGTTCTCAGGGGTTGGATTTTTAGCAGCCACAGGTCAACCGGTCAGCTGGTGTCATACACGGGAAGGTGTTTTTTGGTTTGAAAACTGGACTGTGGGCCTGTACCTGAGAGCTACTTCTCCCTTCTGAAGAGTGGTCTGTCCTCAGTTAAGGTCTCCCAGTACTGGTGTCTCCTGGTCCATCTGGCCACCCATAATGACATCTTTTTTTAAGGAGTCTGCAATCACGTGTGGGTACTGGCCTCTGAACAGTCAGCTCACTGAGCAAACTTCTGCTGAGCTCTGCGCTGTGAAGATTTCTAGACCTTGGAGACTGCACAGTGAATATAAAGATGGAGCCCACACAATTTACAACTTGGGTCCAGCAGGAAAAATGTGAAGCGTTGAACAGTGTCCCCCAAAGATGTTGCCATACCAACCCCCAGGACCTGCGCAGGTGACCTCACTTGGAGAGGGGGTCCCTGTGGAGGATCAAGTGAAGATGAGGTCATCTGGGTCCTGATTCAGTAGGACTGGTGTTCTTATAAAAAGAGGAGCCATAGGCAGAGACAGATACACACAGCACAAGCCACACAACCTTCCGAATGGCCAGAGAACCAGCTGGCACCAGGAGAGGGGCCTGGGACAGATGCCTCCTCATAGCCCCAACACCCAGATCTCCAACGCCTAATCTCCAGAATTGTGCCACCATGCATTTCTGTTGCTTGGGCTAGTCAGCTTGTGGTACTTCTTACAGCAGCCATAGGAGATGAAATCTGGGCCGAGACAGGCACGGGAAAGCCCGACGGGGGCAGCAAGTGTTCGACTCTGCATGGGCTTCGGTGTTCCAAGACCAGATGGGAAGACAGATGGTCCCCAGGAGGGCTTCCTGGGGGAGGAGGCCCTGTACTAGGCTTCCAAGGATGGGGAGGACTGAGTGCTGTAGAGATGGGGCTGGGGCTGAACAGGAAGGGCAGGAAATCTGGAGAAATCCTAGTGCTGTGCTGAGGATGTTGGCAACAAGGCCTTTTGTTCTGGTTTTATTTTATTTTATTTAAGGTGAAATTGCCTTTTTCAGAGTTCATCTGTCGAATTAGGTGCCGGTGCCTCCTCATAAAAGAAAGTACTCCTTTTCCCCCTTGGGATTCCCAGCTCCAAGCTGAGTCTAACTCCCCATGGCGGTTTTGATTGGGAAAGGGAGGCCTGTGATGACTGCAAAGAGGTGACAGCATGCAAGTACATTTCAGGCCCTGAATCTACAGAGTTGTCTGTTCATCTAAGAATCCTACTTTGGTTAGAACTGTTGGAGATGGGAGCCGACAGGGGACAATGGTCCTTGACTAAATGTTTCATTGGTGCACATTTGTCAGCCACTGAATCCTACGCAGTTCATTTCGGGAGAGAAGTTTCTGAAGTGATCGCCAAGTGATCACTTGTTTGGAACTATTAACTGGGGTAAGGGGTAAGGGATTCTCCACAGACCACTAAAAAATCAAAGAATCAATCTTGGTTCATTCACCATGACAACTGCCCCCTCCTAATATTAAGATGGGAAGGGGGTGGGGATGTAGCTCAGTGGCACCACGACTGCCTCGCAAGTGCAAAGTCCTGAGTTCGAGCCCTGGTACCAACCACAACAAGAACAACAACAACAAAAACAGACAGAGGGCCGGGGATTTAGCTCAGTGGTTCCGCCGCCTGCCTTGCAAACTCAAGGTCCCAAGTTTGATCCCTGGTACCAAAAAAAAAAAAAAAAAAGCCAAAGGACACACAGGCTGACTGGCAATCCCGGCGTCCCACCTGCTCCAATCCTTCCCCTAGGCCCTGGAGCCCCTCCGTGGGTGATTTCTGAATTCCTCCCTGACTGCATTGGACTTGCAGGCTCTGTGGTTGGGGAGCACCCACCTGCCCTCCTGCCTCCATGCAGGCTGCATGCTAATCCTGCACCATGCTGCCGGGCCAGTCGTTCTATGTATGCCAGGCCAGTGTGTGGGGACGTGTGCACAGGTGTGCATGCCCCTGCGCCGGTGATTTAGGGTGCTGTGATGGTGTGTTCCTCCATCCGTGTGCAGGGTGGGGCTCTGTGCGCTGTCTGTCAGCAGGTGCGCTTGGCCGAACCCGTGTGTGCCTTAGAGGAGTCAGGCTGCTTTTGCCTTCAGACCACCCTCGTCCCACTCTCCAAACTGCCCCAACCTTTATCAGGCAGAAAAGTGCAGTTTCATCTCTCCCCATCCTGCTCACCCTGTCGGCTTCGACATTTGTTCCCTCTTCTCCTTGCCTGGCGGTGACATCATCCAAACCCTCAATGAGGGAAAGAGGAAATTAAAAAAAAAAAGCCTTCCTTGGCAACCGAAATACCTTTAAGTGTAGCATAATTACCACCGCTCTGCCCTCTTCCCTCCCTGCTGGGACAATTCCACAAACCCTACAACATACACTTAAATCTTCAACTTCTCACACACGCTACACGCAGATGGGAAAGATTTGATTAAAATTACAGTGCTTTAGGTTCAACTTCACCTATTAAAAAAAACACAGATCGGGTGCTGGACTTTTTTTCCCTCTGCAGAGAAATAACTAGGCCGTGGTAATTACCGGGGACCTGCCGTGTACCCTCCATGGCCGCACCCCCCCCATGGTATTTTCCTGCTCCCTATCTTTGTGGAGACGTTGGTGTCAATGTGACTGATGGCTGGCCCAGCACGAGGTATGCCTTCCTCTCCTCTTCCTCCCTCCACTTCTCCCTTGCTTTCTTTGCTTCCCCCTTTTCACGTCTCCATTTTTTTCTTTAGATCTTCTAAAAGAAAAAGAGGAGAAGAAAAGCAAAGCAAATAGTCCTCTAGCTGCTTGGTGGGTGCGTGTGTGTGCATGTGCTTGTGTGCATGTGCGTGTGCGTGCATGTGTGTGCATACTGTGCCCTGTGCTCCTCACCTTCCTGTGCGGCTGCACCCTTCTGGCTGTAAGACCCTCTCCTGTGCCTCAGTCCCAGAGCCTACAATATGTTCAGGAGCTAACAACAATGTTTTAATCCTTTTCTTTTAAAATCAAAAGCAAAGTTTATATTATAGTAATAATGGACTAATGTCATTAATAATGTAATATTATACAAATACAGTCATAAAAATACTTTAAAGTATTTATTACTAGAGAAAGGGACCCAGGGAAGCAAAGGCATGAAGGGCCCAGGAGAGTCCTAATGCAGCTGGGGCTTGGTGTGTGTTTTTTGATTGGCTGTGTGGACTCTTCTTGAGCAACCATTGCTCACCAACGAGGACCCTCTGTCCGGCCTCAGAGGCCTTCTGTGGATGGAAGCAGTGTACTAGAACAGACACATTGGGGAAGACCAGTTCACCTTTCTGGCTGTCTCAAATTTCATGTCTTCCTCTTCTTTGGGGCTCATTTGTTCACTGAAGTTGCTCTGTGCTTGTTGTTGTAGAAAGACAGTATGAAGCATGTACCTTCTGGGGTGTGGATTGTTAAGTCCCTGCCCAGGTCCTCTGTGGCTGGAGAGAGTTCGGACCACTAATGAGCCTAGTGGCTCCTAACTCCCAAGACCACTGCTTGAGGGGACATCACCTCCTATCCATGCATCTCAGACTCTGTGTGGCCCCCGGAAGCCATCACAACCCCTGAGGCCACCGCCCAGGGCCACCTTATAGGGACCTTGTTGTGTGGCCTTGGGCGAGTTGCTTCCCTGTCTGATTCTCAGCCTTTTTTGAACACTGAGCTTGGGACTGGGCCTTGAGAGCTGGCACTAAATCAGTCCTGCATCAGCAGAGAGGGGCAGGTGGCTGGGGTTATCATTGCCTCTGAGCTCCATGGCTGTGCTGGGTGGCCCCAGCCCCAGGAAGAGCTGATCATCCCCAGTTGAGCCGAAGCTGGGGAGCCCTGCTGTCATCATTGGCTGGGATTTCCCAGCATGAATTTCACTGTCGACTGCTGAAGTTGCGGTACACACACTGCTTGCCTCTGGTTGGACCCTGTGCCCAGTGAGCAGGATGGTGTCTGGCTGGGAGAAAGGAAGCTGATTCTTTGAGTTGGAGGCTCGGGTTGGTGAAGGACAAGCACCAGAAAGAGAGCCAAGGGCCTCTCCTCCTCTGAGCAGGATGGAGTGGGGCGACCAGGACACGGCCCAACAGCGATGACACAGTGAAGACCTGCTTGATGCAATTTAAGATCAAAATGTGATGAGGCATGACCTGCCTCCAGTTTCTGCCCAGTTTGAGTCCTTCTTTGTGTTTTGATGAGGTTTGATTAAGGCCCCAACTTCTGTCATTTAACAGGCAAAGAAACACAAACCTCTGGCCAGCAGATGGCGAGTCATATTAACTGAGCATTGTTTCAAACCCTCCAGCCCTTCCTCTGGGTCAGGTGACCATAGTTATCCTTCTTTTACAGAAGGCGGAACTGAAGCCAAGAGGCGGTGAGTAACTCTCTCAGGATCACACAGCCATCGGATGGCTGAGCTTAGATTCAAACCCAAGAGGGTCTAGCGTGTCTGTCCTACGCTGATTGTCGTAGTGAGTATCTGCTGCCATGGTAGCTATTCATAAGCCAAAGATCCATTAGGCCCTTTGTATGTAAATAGTATGAGGCAGGTAGCTGATATTTGGCAGATGATATAGATAGGCTGCATTTATGCCAACTCTCTGAGAGATACGATATTGTTCTCCTTGCATCCATGGGGAAACTAGGTATAGAAAGGTTAGGAGAACTGGCCCAAATCGCCAGCTAAGAAGTGAGAGTGGGTGTCAAGCTTGGTTCACATACACACAGATACATGGACTGTAACGAATGCAGCCCATCAGCCAGTCAACACACACACACACACACACACACACACACGAGCACTGCTGTCACCAGTACCCCTTGATGGGGGCTGGCAGCGATGCTGTGTGTGCGTGGTTGGCAGTACCTGGCCCTGGCGCTCTTAGATGACTCAGAAAGTCCTGCTCCTTTCCTCTGTCCCATGCATCTGTAATGGTGGAGGACAATTGCTTATTTTTTAAATGCTGCAACAGCCCTAATGACAATTGTGGAAAAACAAAACAAAAAATGCCATGTTTAACAGCTTTTCATTTTTACATAATTGTCCCAATAGTTCACATAATTGTGGCCAGATTGCAATTTTTCTGTGGAGTTTGACTTTTTAGTAGCTGTATTCTTTTTTCTGGTACTGGGAGTCGAACTTCGGTCCTTGCACTTGTGCAGCAGGCGGTGAAACCACTGAGCTAAATCCCCAGCCCAGTAGCTGTATTCTTATCACAGACCTCCTCTCATGGGTTGCATGCTCTTCAGAGACTTTGTGGGACGGGGTCACAGGCCACTTGGAGAGCATCAGACTTAATGAACTGTCTCTCCTGGTGAACTTGTACCTCTCGCTTGCATTTCTCTATTACAATGGAGAGATAACTTTCCTGGTTACCACTCATATGTACTCGTGTTTGAAGTCTGTCTTTCATTTTTAATTAGTTATTTGTTGGAGTCACTCATTTATACCCAGTTATTCCAACTTATTTATTTATAGTTTAATTTTTATATACAGGAAAGTAATGCCCATTTCCTTTGTGTTTTTTTTTCCAGGTGTCAAAGCCCAAGATATTTGCAATCTTCTACAGTTCTGATAAATAGTTTACTTCTAATCTAATATTTACATTTTTCATATTGAAATCTATCCATCAGAATCTACTCTGCAAGTTTGATTTTGAAAAGATATTTCTCCTAAATCACTGAATAATAATTCTGAACTCTTTTACTAAAAACATTCCCTTTCTGTCATTTTTGACTCAATAAATATTAGTTAATTGTTATCATTATCAGGCACCAGTTTGGTCTTAAAAAATAATCAAGGATAGCAGAACCCTTGAAACTTTGATCCACTATCTGAGCTACCTACTCCTTCCCACTGCATTGTTAATCAAGTCTTTCTGGTTCTGACACAGCATTTCATTGTGCACGGTTTTAGAATATATTTTAATGTATGGCACATCTAGTCTTGATTGGACCGTTTCTGAAATATTACAGTAGCCCCCCATATCTACAGATGGTGTCTTAGTTACCTTTTCCTTCTTGGGACATGATACTTGAAACCCATAACCTAAAGGAGAGAGGTTTATTTGGGCTCACAGTCTGTAGAGGTTTCAGACCATAATTGGCTGGCTCCAAGGCAGGGTGGCATGGCAGAGAAGAAACAGTCCATGGCATGGCAGCAGGAAGAGAGAACAAGGTCAAAAGAGGAGGGAGGAAGATAGGCCCTTCCAGCCATGCCCCTGTGGCCCACCTCCATCTTTTGAGCTTCACCTCCCAGTATCATATTTAGCTATCACCTCGTTAGCGGGCTAGTCCAATGATGAGTGTCACACTTCCACAATCCAATCACTCCCTAAAGCCTACCTACAAGTCAGAGCATCAAGCTTTGGGGTACATCCAGATAGAAACCATAATAGAAGGCTTCCACATCCACAGGTTCAATCAGCCATGGGTCAAAATTATTATTTAAAAATTTTCATCTGTACTGAATATGTACAGACGTGTTTTGAGTCCTCCTTCCCTAAACAGCACAGTATAACAGCCATTTACACAGATGTTACAGTGTAATTAGTATTATAAGTAATCTAGAGATGATGTAAAGTGTACTGGATGACAGGCATGAGTCATGCACAAATACTACACTATTTCATATAGTGGACTTGAGTAGTCTCCACAATGCTGAGCAATGACTGTACTTAGGAAAAGTGTATCTCTCTATTTTGTAAATGACTCACTCTCTTTCAATGGTGATTTTGAATAGCACTGGAATGTGATCATTTTCCATGTGGTTTCTCAGTCTGGGCTGGTTCCTTAAGCAGTTTCCTGGAAGAGGGTGTCAGCATCAGGCATGAGAATCACTGATCCTTGGAGTTAGGGACCTCGGGAGACACCTGCCTCCCACTGGCTGATGTGAGGGTCTGCAGGTCCACCTGTACCTTCCTACAGGTGCCTCTTCTATGTGGAGACCACCTGCCTCTGCCATACAGAAGCTATGGCTGGGAATGACACACCTAGTGCAATTGTCAACTGGTTTGGGATCATCTTCTTGTGACTGTGACAAACAGTTGCACACTCTGTCCTCAGGTCTCCAAACGAGGTCATACTTACTCCTTGGTGTTTGCTTTTCCAGTTAAAGCTGTGAAAAAGTGGAAAGGCTTATTAAAGCTTTCTAGATAAAGGCTTTGTAGGGTGAGGGGCAATAAAGTTGGTTCAACAGCTCTGAGCACCATGTCCCTGAGATAGGCACCTAAGCAGGTGCTAGTGTCCCTTCGAGCCACTAGTGGCTCCTCTCTGCCCTGAGAAATGCAGAGCTATTGATCAACTGCCAGGGAGCCACACTGATTACTAATTAATAGCACCCTCGGCTTATTTGGCTGCATTTCCTTGACCTATGACCTCTGAACCAGGGAGCTGAGAGTCATGATTCCAAGCTAATTCCTACACACCAGAATGTATCATGTTCCTTGATTTATTTTCTAATCCAAGTGAGTATTTTTATTTCTCCTCTCAATTCACATTTTCTATGTTTTTACATTTTGGACAGTGTGACTGTGGAGAAAAAATAGGAACAGGCTTCTTTTTAAGTTCCCCAAAAATAATAAAAGAGAGAGAAAGAAGAGAAAAAAATAAAGTCCCTCTGGATGTGGTTCTAGTTTCAGAAGTTTCGGGGCTGTGCTTATTTTATCCAAGCCATTTGTGTCGGCCTTATTTATACAACAGGATGAGGAACAAGTTGTTCCTGCCTTTGTCCTGCTGCCTGTCAGGAAGAAATCTGCATTGGGGGAAAAGCCAATTAGCTCTGATGCCTTCCATTTGGGTGTATTTCACGCTTGCCCTGAGACCTGCCTACTCTGAGGGGCCCTGTTTGCTCAGGGTGTGTGTGGGGGGCAACTCACAGAGGGGAAAACTTGGAGACAGATCTTGAATGAGGTCCTGTGTCTGACCAACTCTGCGAACTGGGTTGCCTTTCTCAGAACTCTCTGATTTGTAGAAATCACAACATTCGTAATAGCCACCTCTCAGAAGTTCAGCAGAATTATATCAAAATAGCCATAATAATAACAGTGAGAAAAATAATGGTTACCACTTTGCACCCAGCAGGGACCCTGCTAAATGATCTACGTGCATTATCTCACTTAATCCTCTTTACAATCTAAGAGAAAGTACCGGCATTATCACCCATTCATTCACAAACTAAAGATCAAGTTGCAGGACTTGGCTCTTCCTGCCAGGTCTCCAGGGCACTGGAAGGTTACAGAGTTACAGAGTGGAGCCTTCAGCATCGGTCAAGAACATCTGCATATGATGAGTAAGTAAACTGAAGACCAGGGAGCAGGGGGTGTCCCACAGGCCCAGCACCAACATTTCCAGTTGACTCCTGTGTTACTTGGGGTGATGCTAAGTGCCCTACCACACTACCATCTCTCAGTAGCCAGTAGAAGGAAGTTTGTTCACTTGTGCTTATGTATCAGACTGCTTCAGTGGGGTTTGTGCCTGGCAGGTGCTTTGGAAAATGCCACATCCATTTGGTGATTCAGACCCCTGGACTTCTCCCACTCGGGGGCTCTGTTCTCAGCGCTCTGCCCAGCGCTGTGTGTAGGAGAGGACAGTGGAGGAGATGCTCCGCCCCCCCCAATTTAGCCACTTACATGTCATTGGTACCACCTGGTCACGTGGACTCTCTTAGGCGCAAAGCCACCTGGGAAATGTAGTCCTGGGCTGAGCAACAGCTGCTCATTGACTACCATCAACTTTGGAAAGAGTTTACATTTGTGTAGCTTCCTCCCTCCACTATGACGCCTGCCCATTTCATGCGGCCGTGCTGCTGAGTCTTGAGGTGTGGACAGGCTTCATCTGATCCTTCTCCCGGACAAGGTCAAACATTACAAAGTTGCACTTGCAGTTATTTGGAGCCGGGGACCCAGCCCCACAAGGCTTCCCTGCAGGGCTCACAGAAGCTTCCAGAGCGCTCCCTTTAAATAAGCTGATCCCATTTCATGCTGATTGTCGGCCTTTGTCTCCCGGAAGCCGTGCCCTGGGTCGCTCCTGTGTGTCCTGATTTATGTAACCCGGTTTTACTTTTTAGAGTTTCACACGAGGATAAAAATGTAGTGCTTGCTTCCCACATCGGCGCTGCCTCAGCATTTCTTGGGCTCGAATATTTTAAGGCGGGCGGGCACCATTATTCTGGATGGGAGGGCTGTAGCCAGGCACCATCAGGACAAGCACCAAACTCATTTTCATTAGCAGAGAGAGAGAGAGGGAAGGGAGGAAAAAAAGTAAACATCAATTTTAAGCACAAAGACAGACCATCATGCATGTGGAACTGGGAGAAGCTGAGGTGAAAGAATCAATTTTGTTAAAAAAAAAAAAAAAAAAAAAAAGGAGACAGGGCTCATAGCTACTCAGGGGGTAAAAGCACAAAACAGCACAGAAGGCTCCCAAACCTGTTTGTTTCTGAGAAGGGAGATGGGGGGACCTGGGGGGAGCTTTAAAGTTACTAGGTGCTCCCAAGTTTTAGAGCTGGTTGGAAATTCAGGAATCATCTTAACCACTGTGGTTATGTAGCTGATGAGGAGATAGTCAGAACAATGGTGTCTCTCTGTCCCTAAAATCCTCCCCTTCCCTTTTCTACTTGGCTGCTGGGTGGATCCCTTCTAAAGTAAATACCGGGCAAAGTGACATTCTTGCTCTAACCCCCACAGGATGAAAGCAGAAGTCCCTGCACCAGCTCCACCTACCCCTTCCTGAGCTGGCTGCTCCTCTGGTCACTCCCTGCCCCCAGGCTGCTGTGCCAGTCAAGGGCTCCCGCTGTCCTCATCCTTTCCCTGGGCTGGCTCAGGTGACCCAGAGGTCCCCTGTCTTTGGACTGCAGGGCAGAGGTCATCTCCAGCAGGCAGATGGAGCGCTCTTCCCTGACTTCCTCCAGGTCCCCCGGCTCCACGAGGACCCTACAGTGCCTGGGAGCAGCTGTGGCAGTTGTCAAGGGACTGGTTGCCCTGTAAGCCTCCAAGCTGCCCCATGTTCCCTCCACACTGTAATCTTCTCACTCAGCCATGGGCTCCCTGCTGGCTTATTATCAGTCCAGTCCCAGGTCTCCGGTAATGCATGGTCCCCAAACCAGTCATGCCCCTGTTATCTGTTTGGGCTCAGATGCTGTTTTGCTAATCAGAACCTCCTTTGAGGTCCCTGTGCCTGGGTGTGTGTGAGTCTGGCTCCCTTCCCACCGGCTGTAGGGAACACCCCTCATCAGAGCACCTTTCCTCACCTCCTGATCCAGAATAACTCACAGCTCCCTGCCTCCTTATCCCACGGTTTTCCTTACAGCATTTATAGGCCTCCTATGGAGTAAATCTTTATTGGCATCCTAAGAGTGGACCCTCCGCTTTCTCCTCTGTTAAAGCCCTTCTGCCTGGAGTAATAGTGCCCGCCACAGAGCAGGGGGTGGAGGGGTGTTGGGAAATGAACAGAGGAACCGTTGGTCATGTGGCAAGAGATGTTTTGATCCAGCACCGCTCCCAGACCACAATTCTTGGTTTTTCTTTCGAAAACCAGAGAGAGAGAGAGAGAGAGAGAGGGAGAAAGAGAGAGGGAGGAGGAAAACATAGTAAATTTTTCTCAAAGACTCAGATGTTTTGGAAACATAAAAACAAGCAACAAACAAAAATAAACAATTAAACCAAAACCTCTGATGAATCCAATGTACAGCCAACCCGGGTCCTTTGAAATCTTCCTCCTGGGACACGTGCTGTGAAAAGAAAAGAGGCAGAAATGGCAGATTTCTCTGTTTTATTTTTATATACCAACTCGCTAGTTAACAGTGGGAGCAATCAATAAACTTTAATAGAATGCTATTACTTTAGGGTTGTAGTAAACTGAAGAATAAAGAATAATAGCTTTTCAACCTTTTATCAGTCTGGGGAGCTAATTTAATATGCACAGAAAATGCATTACAATAATTTTTATAACTATTCAGTCCAGACCTCTCTAAAGATTTTCTAGGAAATAAGTAATGTGCAAAGAATCCAACCCAAATATGTGGTAGAAACACTGTGGTTATAGCACCGGAGGGCGGCCCAGGATAATTCTATCAAGAACTGGATATTTATATTAAAAACACTACTGGGTTCTAAACTGGTACAGATTCTCATTGCTATGCGCATGCACTTTTTTTTAACCAGTTTTTCTTTAACAAAGTGGACTGATCAGTTCCATTTGGAATCATTCAGACTGTAGACAAATACACTAAAGCTTTAAGTATATAATTTTTAACCTCCTAGAAAGGTTGAATGATGTGTTATGAAACTATTACTGTGCAGGGCTCAAATTCAATGCACCACAAAAGAGCTCCATTAATCCTAATTTAACGTGCATCTGCTCACAATTTGGAAGAGGAAATTGGCCAAGAACTGAAGAATCAGCTTGCGTTCCTGCACAGAAAGGTTCCTGGTTCACATTGTGGAACCTGTTCCAGTGCTTGCCTCTCAGCTCCCCACCCCCCAAGACTACTGCAGGTACAACTTGTCTTTTGTTTCCTCCTGACTGACTTTCCTTGGGCAGTTCTCCACTCTAATGATACAGTGATCACTCTAGACTGCAAAGCATGTCGACTTTATACCTGTGGCTACCGGAGGTTGACAAGAGAAGAGAAAGTTCAAGGTCAAATGCCCCACCAGCTGGGCTGGCACTCATGAGAGGCGAGTGTGCCACTTTGCCTAGTTGGAAAACTGAAAGGCTCCTGGAAATCTCAGTCATCAAGAGTAATGATATTTGAATGCATTAAAGAAATCAAAATGAATGCAAAAACCCAGGATGGACAAAAGATGAAAATGTTAAATAAATATGAAATTGAACAAACTCTGCCCTAGAGCCTGTGGCAAAAGGAGAAATGAGTAAAACCAATCCTGTCTTTATTTAAAATTTTGATCTTTTGCTCATTGTGGATTTTTTTTGCAATAACTTTGACTTTTTTTAAAGTTGTACTCAAATATTATTTATTTTGGTTTCAGAATTCTTCAGTGCCCTAGCAAATTCTGCGCCTGAGACAAATGCCCATTTGGCAGCCCTGCTAAACAGAAGTAGAACTTTCTGTTTCTGCAGTGTTTTGGTCCTTTGTTCTTTCTGTCCTGTGGCATCAACTAAATTGGATCCCAGGTGTGAGTGTCCTCTTCTACCCTGGGAAGGGCTGGGCTATTGTTTCCCTAGTTTGTGCACCCCCAACCCCAAGCAGGAAGTTGGGGAACAAATCTGTGGACATAATCCTTAAATTCTACCAAACTTTTAAAAACCAAATGCCAATTCTACTCAAACTGAAAAAGCCGGAATACTCATTTTGTGAGGCCATCAGATAAGGATGCATGGAAAGAAAAGAAAAAAAAAAAGAAAAAAGAAAACTACTAACAAATATTCTTGATAAACATAGTTGCAAAAATCTTCGACCAAATTATCAATAAACAAAATTCCATGGCACAGTAGAAAGATTATTTGACAGGATCAGGTGGATTCATCTCAGGGAGGCAAGGATAGTTCAAATCAATAAATAGTACACAAACCAATAAATGGGATGTATCATTAACAGAATGAAGGACAAAAATGATACAATCATTGCAATAGATGCCCAAAAGACATTTCAAAATTCTGCATCTGTCATGACAAAAACTCTCAACAAGGTAGGTACAGAGGAATGTGTCTCGATCCGATGAAGGCCATATTAAAGCACATACATGTAAGCCTATGCAGGCTGCAGACATGGGCATTCCAAGTCTTTCCCCTGCCCTCACCCTGGTCCAGCTTCCCGTCCGCATCTGAACACCTCCTGCCCTTCCCATTGCTACTCCACACCACCCTAGACTTTTCAGCGTGTCTTGATCTCTGTCCAGCAGCCCAATGCTCTGCTTCCACTGTTTCCTAACGCAGGTGTGCCTGCACGTTTGCTTTTCTCTCTTGCTGGATGTGTGAGTAGAAGGCTGAGGGATGGTTACAGTGGCCTAGCTGACCATCCTGATTCTTGCCAGTCAGCTATGGCCATGGGCAAATTCCTCTGCCTGTTTGTATTCACTTCTACAACAAGGGGCATGAGTTGTGCAGAACTGATAGTTTTTGAGGCGTGAATAAACACATATATGTAAATCCTGTGGCCCTAGCTGGTGTGTAGTAAGCTAGTGAAACCACCTAGGTTCAGTGCAGTAGCTGGGGCTGGAAGTATGGCTCTTTCCATGCTTGGTGTGAAGGGCGTGTGACTTTCAGGGGTTCCAGATCCCGACAGAGTGCTACACACTGACCTTGTTCTCCTCTTGCTCTCCAATTTCTTGCTCTGACTCCCTAACCAGATCCTGCATCAAAGGCAAGAGGGTTCACAGAGACTAGACCAAGGTTCTGAATGGAAGGTTAGAAAGGAAGGCTGGCTAGTGAATTTGGGGGACAAAAGGAAGACAACTTGTGCTTTGATCAGGAAGCAATCAAGCTGTATTCTAATTGGGGCCAAGCAGGTAGCAACCACATTTTCTCCTTAATGGGGACCCCAAAGAAAATCAAGTGCCTGTTGCAGTAGGTACTCCCTTTCCACACCACCAGCTACTTCATATGCACAGAGGCTGGGGAGGTGTCCGCAGTGCCCTGCCTGCTCTGGGCCCTGTGTTTTTCCCAAGAGGATATTTGCCCACGAGGCAGGTCCCCCAGGCCCTCAAGGTTCTGAGGATAATAGGTTTGTGTATGCAACTGAATTAGTCTGTGCAGGTCCAACCATCTTTAGCTCACATTAATCACACCCTTTTACTCAAAACAGTACAACTCTGATCTCAACCAATTAAGCTTGTGCTGTTTAGACAAAGAGATTAATATAGCTCCGCAAAGCATAACCTTTGGCCATAGAGATGTCTTAAGATAATGAGTTTGATTCGGTGGGTTGGCTTTGTGGAGAGGGATGTTTTGGAAGAAGAAATCTATTTTAAGATTTTAAATCAGCAGGGAAAGCAGTGTGCGCGGGCACAGGAGCTCTGAAGGTACATTTGCAGGTAGAGAGGAGGTCCAGGGTCTGGGGCATCTACTCTGAGGGGAGGGTTTAGAAATGAGATCCTTTCTCTCTGGGAACATCCAGCTGACTCTAACAAAGGAACAAAATAGGAAACAAACTCAAGCAAAAGCAATCACAGCTATAACAGGAGGCTAAATTCTCAGCTCATGAAAGGCAGTGTTCAGTATGTGATCCTTCATGCCTTTGTGGACATTGAGCGGTGACTACAGTTTTTAGGAAGAAGTAGGTGGCCAGGGAAGAAGCAGGGCACGAGGAGGCTGCTGGCAGGAAGGTGATGGGAAGGAGCTGTGGTGGCGTAAGCAGCCCAGATGGAAAAACACTGGGCTTGCTCCTAACTCCCAAAGCACCAAATTTGAGACTATCCATAAAGAGCTGGCCGCTATGAGACCAGCACGTCAAGGACTGAGGTCTCTAAATGTAGGTGCTTGGAGATTATGTTCCAGCCAAGGGGGTGGCTGAAAGGTTTGGAGCATAGGCCGTGACCAGAGCTGCTTCTGCTAGGTCACCTGGACTTGGAGTCCTGGGGGTTTTATTTCTCTGACCTTAGGTGTCTCCTCTGTGAAATGATACTGTGGTCTCTAAAGTCCTTCGAAGCACATGTTAATTATGTCTTTTTATTCTGTATTTTTGATGTTTTGATATCTTAGGGACCTATCCCCTCTGGGACCCCCCAGGGCTGGCTAATTCTCACACAGCAAATCGTGCACCAGTGTGTAGGAACCTGGCTTTCATATGCAAAGCAACCAGTCCTGAGCCCACAGGCCCTGCCACCTTCTTAACTGGCCTCTCACATTCCAGGCCACCAATCACCAGGTGTTAGTTCATGAGGGACAGCCCCCATCCCCCCCACCGCCCACAGTATCCCAACCAGGCAATCCTAGGCCTGTGGACCCTGCCTCGGCCCACCTCCTCTCCCCTACACCTCTCTCCGCCCTCTCACTGGCCCTGGTGCTCCCCAGTGCAGCCCCCACAATGCTGTGCGCCCCTCCTCTTGGAGGCAATGCAGGTAACAAGCCCTCTTTCAATGCTAGCAATCACCTCCAATCTCTGGACCTCTCCTATGTGAATAAAGATGAGAACCACATTTTGCAACATGGCAAAAGTCCTCCATGGAGAGTCCAACGAGAGTGCTCTGCCAGGCATGTAGGGCTGGAGCTACCAACTGGCTGACCCTGTCTCAGCTGGGTGAGTGCTCTGCCTTGCACAGAGGTGCCTCGTAGGCCAGCGGGGGCCCCAGGTTGGGCCACTTCACCTCTTGGAAACTCAGTGTTCTCATCTACAAAATGTAGACATTGGGTTAAATGTTCAGCGTGTTTCCAGATTTGAGGCGCTCTGGTCCTCCTCACTGTGGCCCTCTAGGCTCGTCTGTCCACCATATTTCCCATCTATCCATCAGGCACCATTTTCTCCTTCTCCATCCCTCCCGATCCTACTGACACAGAGTGGGAGATGCTCCCTGAAGGTGCTTTGTAAACTGTAAAGTGCGGGACCACAGAAGGCTGCTATTAGCATCATTGTGGGGTGGGAGCTTGTCCCTGGCTGCAGGTAAGTAAGACTTTCAGGGCAGTGGTATATGATTTAGCAAATTATCTCTTCAGTGTGCTAAAGAGTCCGCCAGGAGTTTGCTCACTGCAGGATGAGGGAACAATAAGGCCTCCCTGTATTCAATAACAGTGGTTTAATTATCATGATTATCTCACATTTGTATAAAGTCTTTGCTTTCAGGATCTCAAAGTACTTTATAAACATTAAGCCTCTTGGTCCCCCAGGGGAGACACTAAATTGATGCATGAGCTTGCAAGTCTCTCCTTTTCTTGGCTGGAAAGTGGTTTCCTCCCACCCAAGTGAGGATAAAGTGGCATCTTAGCATCTATTGTTGTGTGACGTTCAGCGTCTGAGGTTCAGGGAAAGCTCCCTGGGCCCAAGGTGAAAAACACTGAGAACAGGAAGAGCTCCCATTTACTGAGAGCTGGCAATGTAGCAGAACAGATCCTGGGTCCATGTTAGATGATCACAGCAGGAATCACCCTTCCCTGGACAGATGAGGGAGCTCCGGCTCAGAGAGGCTGAGGTGCATGCGGAGGACCACACAGCCAGGGAGGTGGAGACACAGGGAAGAGGGACATGGACACAGATCTGTCAGTCTCTTAAAAGCCCCAAATCATCAATTTTTGCAAGGTTCCTCCAGGGAGCTGTGTGCTGTGGATCCTGTCTGTTACTTGCCTCTGTGGAATCCGACTGTGTTTCTACCACCTTGGCCTTGAGATTCAGCTGAACAAAGTGAGAGGCGGTGACCTTTCCAAGTGTCTGTGACTCATATAGAAGGAAATCTTCTGGTTCCTACTGCTACTTACGAGTTGCCTTTGTCTTAGTCAGCTCGAGGCACTATGACACAATACCATTGACAGAGGGGCTTATAAACAACAGAAAATTGTTTTTCACATCCTGGAGGCTGAAGTCCTGAGATCACCGTGTCAGCAGGCACACTGCTAAGGGTCCTCTTCAAGCTGCAGTCTGCCACCTTCCCATGGTGTCTTCTGGTGCTGGGAAGGGCTAGGGAGCCCTTTAGGGGCCTTCTTAGAAAGGCACTAATCCCCTTCAGGAGGGCTCTGCTATCTTGACCTAATCACCTCCCGAAGGCCCCATCTCCTAATACCATCACCCTAAGGGCTAGAATATCAACGCATTAATTCCGGTCAGACATACAGAAGCATTCGGTCCACTGTACCCCCACACTTAGCAGTTGTGAACAACCATTTTATGATGCTAACAAATTCTGTTGATTGTGAACTTGGAACAGGTATACAGCTGGCAGCTCTCCTATGACCATGATCTCTAATACCAGACTTCTTACGTGGCCACTCAGGACTTTCCTTCTATAGAACGCTTTCTGTAGAAGATCAAACAGAAGCTCCTCATTTTCTTGTCTTTTTGACCAAGTCCCTGAAGTCACACATGGTAACATCTTTTGTCTTCTGCTAGCTGCAGTGATCTCTCAGCCCAGTTCAGGTGAAAATGCTCAGATGTTGGCAGAACCAAGGTCTCTGCAAAGCCTTCACAGGAAGTGCGCTTTCTTGCTCTTTCAGCAAGTGGTAGTTCCAGTTCTTTGGCTTGATGGTGCAGTAGTGATCTCCTCTCTCTCTCTTCCATCCAGGGAATATGCCCAATCGATATGTCAATTTAGAGAACCAGATTTAGATCTAGCACCATGGAGGATGACCAGGAAATATTTAATGAGTGAATACATGCATGCATGGATGGATGGATGGATGGATGGGCTGAGATGATCTCTCTCCACGGGCAGCCAAGTTGGTAATAATTTAGACTCTTCTCTGTGGGAATGGATCTTTTTATCCTTTGTTTTGGGGACAGTAGATTGTAATTTTGATTTATATTTTGAGAGCCTGATGAGGATTTTTGAATTGCTAGAGGGCTATAGGGGTGGATGAGCTCACAAGTGTCTTTTAGCACTGACACTATGTGACTATGTGTTTTCTTTTCCTACCTAATCTACTTCTGAGACTAATGGGGTGCTTTTTGGATTACCATGTTTATCAGTCCGCTTTAAAGATGTGATGTTGCAAGTGTCTTTCATCTGGAGGAGCTGTGAATTAAGAACTCAGGCCCATGTGGCCGCAGCTCTGGGTGATGTAGCTCACACATTTGCATAGCCTGCATCTTTGTAAACACCCGTTCCCTGCCATCATGGTTTGAGTTAGAGGAGAACTCCTTTGGCAAAGTGATTAGCTGCAGGGGGCAAAAAATCATTCCAGTGAGTACTGTTTTTCCCTTTGATACATCTCCAAATTGATGTTTCCATCTCATTGTTTTTGTATTTGTTTTTTAACTTTATCTAAAGATTTTTTTAAAATGAGAATTATTTAACAAAAGGCAAACTCTAACCACTTTCTTATGTAAAGCTGATGTGACAATGCGAGTGTCAACAAGAGGGCAAAATCTGTCTCAGGGAAATCTTGAAACCTCTAAGTGGAATTTGCATAAAATAGTTCTGGTATTATTATTCGCTATTCTTTTCCTGACAGATATGTCAAGGCCTTGAAACCTAAAAGAACAATTATGCTATTGTACCTCTCTGAGGATTCAAGGGGTGTGTCTTTGGTGGAGAAAGTGCTATTAGAGCTTTGAAAGCCGCTCAAGGCAACCCAAGGGACTCTTTAGCTAGTCATTTTATAAAGAATGCCTCGGCTTTAAGTGTCTTAAAGTACGTTTATTCAACTCGTACTTTGAGTTTAAAAAAAAAGCCCTGCTAATAATTAATGGCTGTACATCTTTTTAACATTTGCATTGGCTCTAAATAAAAACTTGAGATGAAGTCATCATTAAGTTTAGCTATGATTCTCCTAGGATGGGTCCCCTACCTCTGTCAAAGCTGTTGCTATAAATGACCTGTAACTGTTTTTAAAATTATTTTTTACTTACCTAGCACTGGAGGAGCCATTACCATTGCCAAAGACAGAGCAAATCAGGGACTAATCAGTAAATCCTTTCCTTGGGCAGGCTCCGGCTTAACTCAACATGTCTGAACATTAGAAAATGATGCATTGATAAGGCATGACTCCCTGCAGCTGGGTGGGGTGCGGTGGGCAGTGATCTGACTTTCATTTCTTCTGAAACCTGCTGATTTTGTTATTTTCTAGTTCCGCTGGGCTTTGCTGGAAAAAGGCAGTGCCAACTTTTGATGGGAACAGTTTTGAAATTCAAGAAAGACACAGAGGCACAAAATCCGTCTGTCACCCACGATGATAAGTCAGTATCGAAAATGAATGAGCCAGAGAACTTCAAGTCAGAATGCTGCAAAGACTGTAGGATCAGGGAAATTTTGACTCTGATGACCAAGGACTATGATTCCCAGGCATGGACAAGTGCTCTGTATTCCTTGCAAACTGCACAGCTGTGCTCATTTCGTGTACTTCACAGATTCCCAAATGCATTCTTTCACTTACTGTTTTCTCAGAGCTGGGATGAGCCCTCTCTTCTCTGTCCTCTTAATTAATTAATTAATTAATTAATTAATTAATTTTTAAGGCAGGGTTTCCCTAAGTCACTAAATTGCCCAGGCTGGGCATGAACTTTTGATCCTCCTGCCTCAGTTTTGCTGAATGCCAGGATTACAGGTGTGTGGCCAGTACTAGGTTTTTAATTTCATCCTTATTTCCTAACCAAAGTTCAAATCTCATTTCCTAACTCTGTCCTCTTATTTTAAAGATGAGTAAAGGAAGGTTTGGAATGAGGAAAACTCAGCTTAGCTATCCAGTGATAAAAAGTGGGAGAGGGCCAGGTGGGCTAATTGTTCTGAAAGCCCGTAATGTATCATCTATGGCTACAGAATCCTGGTAGCACAAGGTTTCTTACTTAAAGCACATCTTATGGTTGTTAGCTGAAAAGTCTCACAAAAGGCTTGTTGTGTTGAAGACTTGGTTGCCAGGTTATGGGCTCTGGGGGAATTGATTTGATCATGAGGCAACTGACTTCATCAGTGGACCAATCATCAACAAGTTCATAGCTCAATGAGCTTACTAGGAGGTGGGGCCTAATTGGATGAAGCAAGTCATTGTGGGGTGAGGCTTTGAAGGGTATCCTTCGTCCCTGGCCCCTTTCTCTCTGGCATTGCTTCTTTCTCTCTGCTTTCTGGCTGTCATGAGTGAGGAACTCTACTATTTCCTTCTGCCATGATGTTTCTGCCTCACCAAGGGTCTAAAATCAATGGAGTGAACTGACCATAGGCTGAAACCTCTGAAACCGTGAGCCGATGTAACCATTTCCAACTTTGAATTGTTTATGCCAGTTATCTTTTCATAGTAATGGAAAGCCAGCTAACATACCACATGTCCCCCAATCCCATGGGGCTGTGGGTGGCCATGTGAAAGGCTCTGGCCAATTAGATGTAAAGTGGCCTGTGAAATTCCTGCGAAACCCCTCATTCCTCAACCCACTGAAACAGGACCGAGTGTCTCAGAAATGGAAGCATGCAGAGTCTCTACAATAAAGGATCCTCAGCCCCTTACCTTCCTCTTCCTGACTGCCTGCCTCCAAAGGCAGGAGGGAAGTGGAGCTCCATGTAGTTAGGGTCCTATAATTTGAGGTCCTTGCATTGCATCTGTACTTTATGTTAAGCTGATATAGTAAGTACTCTATGGGTTCACTAGGACCCCAGAAATGTGCTCAGTGGGTTTTTTAGGTCATGCATTTCCAACTGCAATGGTATCACAGCTAGAATCTTGGTGTCTCAGTAACTGGCCAAACCCTATTCCCACTGGTGGACAACTGTGTCATTCAGTTCATCTCAGGCACCCAAGACAGAGTCTGACATTTGATAATGTTTCCTAAGAGATCAGGGAATGAATAACACAGTATACAGAGAAGTGCACAGTTACTCTGCTGTACTGCACTGTACCATGGATGTCCTTCCTTACTGGAGAAGTCCAAATCTAAGCTTGCAGCCTTGGCCTGACCCATGTTACAATATATTTTTTGATGGCACAATGATTCATTAAATCCCATGGATTGATCTCTCTCCTCTCCCTTTCTTTTTCTTTCTGGTCTTGTATCTCAGTATGATGGAAGCAGAACAGAAGTCTTAGCTTTTGCTAACTGCTTTTAGGTTGGAATTACTGTATTGTCTTGACATATGTTGGAGTCTTTAATATAAAAAAGAATTGATTTGGGCTGGGGATTTAGCTCAGTGGTTTTGCCGCCTGCTATGCAGGCGCAAAGACCCGAGTTCGATCCCTGGTGCCAAAAAAAAAAAAAAAAAAAAAAGAATTGATTTAAAAAATGGCATTTGCATTAAGGGTTATAAATGGCCAATTTGGGAAGCAGGAAAATATACATGGGAAGTTATGTGAAAATGTTATGATTTGCATAGCCTTGGGTTTTCATTCCATGAAGTAGACCTCTATGTCTGCAGGGAATACACACTTCAGAAAGTCAACATGCACATTGTGTCCATGTAGCCAAGGTTCACAGGTGAGTCACAGGGTCAGTTTCCATCAGGACTAAAGGGAATCTCAGTTTCTTAGGAATTTCAGGTATCTTTTTTTAACTGTTTTTCTGACATCTTGAGTTTTCAAATACCTTTGTCATAGTTTTGGATAGCTTTTATTTTTATGTGATTAATGTCTGACTCCTTTAAGGATATCAGCATTTTAAAAAAAAAATCATACTGCACCTATTAAGTGGAAGGCACTGCTTATATCGGATTTATGAACTGCTTGCATCATATTAAGCTACAACAGTATCAGGGTCCCGGCCTTACTAGTTCTGGAGGCTGAGCTATCTGTCTTCACTTGCTGGGAACCTCCCCTCTCCCCACTCCCTTAGTGGGTCACCCCTTCTCAACATCTACATCTGCTTAAAGCCACTAGACCAGGATCCCATTGATTCTTTACTTCATTATCCATCTAACTATTGTCCATTCATCCATCTCAGTGGTGTTGGGTCCAGTGAAACAGAGAGAGATGGAAAGGATACAATCTCCCCTCTCTCCCCTGAAAAGCTCCCAGTCTGGGGAAGAATACAGCCCAGGAAAGTTGAAATTCCAGCCTGATGAAGTATGGGCTCGTAAGACTGGTCCAGGCACCAAGACCTAGTAGATGTTCACTAGAGGGAAGGTGCCAGGAAGCCTGCGGGTTCTGAGCAGAGCATTGGAGAAAAAATTTCAAGACAGTGTCAGAACATGTTAAAATATCAGAAATAAGACTTGAGAGGGAATACAAATACTGATTACAGATGTGGATTTCAAAATACTTAGAAGATGTGCTTTTGGTTATTATTACAGCTATTAGTATTAATAGCAGTATATGTCCAGGACAAAGAGCTCTTATTTTCAGAGGCTGGCCGGATGGCTGTCCTGGGCAGCCACAATATTTCCCTCTGGCCATGAGGTGAGCATCCGTAGATGGACGTGGGTCCTGGGTTGGAGGAGGCATGAGTCAGTGATTTTTGCCCATAGGTAAGTGGTTCATTCATTTTTTCCTTTTATAATAAATGCCGCTCTAGAAATAGATTCCTGTTTCAAAGAAATCATTAGAATACGAATTAGATGGCAATGCAGGGGCTTAATTTTTTTGACCCTTATGATCTACCACTCAAATGTAAGGGATACCAGTCTATTTGCACTGTAACAGACATTGAAAATAATAACAATAATGGTATTAAACACTTACGTAGCTTTCACCGCTGGCCAAGCATGACTGTGGGGAGTTTATTACTCATTCGGGCTTCCCTCCATCCCTAGAAGGTCAATACCATTGTTAGTCCAGTTTTACAGATGGAGAAACTGAAGTGGGGGTGGTTAAGGTTCTTGCTTGTTCTCATGCTAAGAGAGGTGGCAGGACTGGAAGCCCATATTTTCTGAGTCGAGATTCCAGGCTCCACTCTCTCTGTACTGCTGCAGAGATGCTCACATTTTGGGTTGTGTCTCTATTTTTGAGAGCAAGAAATGAAACTCGGCAGCCTGAGAAGAGAACTAGCCGCTGGCCGTGCATCTGGGAATGGTGGAGCCCACAGGAGGATTTCCATTCTTCTTGCAAATTCCAGGTTCCTTAAAATGCATGATGATCCATGCGATTTCATCTACATGAATCTTGCACATCACCTGGGCGACTTTTATTTTAGGAAATGGGAGTCTGGGCCCCAAATTGGTATGACATTTTCCACCTGAAAAGTCTGGGGATTTGTCATTGTGTAGGTGTCGTTTGCCCTCTGCCTTGCCTCCTCATCCTCTGACTCATCTCTCTGACTCTCTTTCTATTCCTGTCTTCTTTATTCTCCCAGCCCCTCTCAACCACAGGGCTGTGAATGTTTCCGCCATGGCGCTGGCTGCCCTTCTGGGGTAGCAGTGCCACCTTGGCCCTGGGAGGCTCCCCAGCTGGGGCTCTGCTCATCTTCCTGTTTGAAAGCCTCCCCACTCCAGTGTCAGGGGGAGCCTGCACATCCCTCCAACCTGTCCAAGTTCAACTTTGAGCAATGCCAGTCAGGCAAGGAAGTGTTCTGCTCTGCTGGGAAATTGAAGCTTTAGAGTCAAAGGAAAAGAACTTTTGAGTAAGCAGCAGTGAAAGCTGAACATGAAATTCCCAGGTGAATGAAAATTAGCAAGGTAAATGGGAAATGAGCAGTCACTGGAGTCTGAGACCTCCGAAAGAGGGGGAACATGTAAAAGGTTTTAGGAGCCCGAGGATACAGTATGAAAGGAAAGAGCCCCTGGATTGTTAGTTACTGCACTGCTTGTGGGTACAGAGAGGCCTCCCTGAGTCCAGAGACTTGGCTGCTAGGACACTTTGCCCCTTCCTGGCTGTGTGCATCCAGGTCGGTAGCTGGGTGGATTGGCTTCCATGCCTTTGTACAATTACAAGGTTGGATAAGACGACCTTTGCAGACATCCTTGGCTTCTATTATTTTTAGTTATGTTGGCCTTAGGGGAGCCTTCCTTAAAAGAATATTTTTATGTGAAGATTTGCTTTTTACAAAGTCCATAGACACTCAAAGTTGAAAGTTTAGAAAAAATTGGAGAATGGGAAGAAGAAGGAGAAGGAGAAGGGGAAGGAGAAGGGAGAGGGAGAGACAGAAGGAGGAGGAGGAGGGGAAGAAGAGGAGGAGGGGGAAGAAGAAAGGAGGAGGAGAGGAGGAGGAGAGAAGGAGGAGAAGACCCCACCACTTTTGTGTCTTTGTTCAGTCTTCTGTATGTAGTGGTTTGGCATTTATGAAGCCAGTAAATGCTCATGAAACCATGCAGGATAGGTTTTGCTTCAAGAGCCCTTGGTGGTAACATCATATCTCATGCATTTTGTGCAAATTGCCACATCCTCTGCCTGGACACAGTGTGTAAGACAGCAGCACAGCCCATCCACCAGGTGTGACAGAGCCATTTATCTTCTGCCCTCTTGGCCTGCTGCACTGCTTCTTCATAGCCTGGTTCACTGAGTAGGGCCCATTGGGCGTCGTGGCACATCCAGTGCACAGCTGGGAGAGGCGAGGGAGGGACCCTTTACCCCTTACCTCTGTTGCTGTGGGCAACAGAGGATGGGGACTCACCCAGGGGAGAGCAGCAACAGGGGCAGAAAAGGGAGCAGGGCACAGAATTCAGAGAAAGCTAAAGCCATGATGTGGGGGCCACAGGCAGCACTGGCAGGAGGGAGCCTGGATTTGCACTGTGCACCAAAGAGTCCTCCATCTGCCCCTCTCCATTGTGGCTCAGATCCAGCCCAAGGATTTACTACCTGTTCCCAAACTGTAGCAACATGAGATCAAAAGCAAGTTCAAGAGTAAGAGCAAGGAACAAATGTGCCTCTGTGCCTGCATCCTCTGTGGCCCTTGTTGTGTTCCTTACCCAGTGCTTGCCTCTCTCTGCAGTCCTCCTCTGTCAGAGGGGTCCAGGCACAGATGACTGTGGAAGGCTTAAGTGTTATTGTGCACCATGCCCTCCAAAGAGGTCAGTTTTCCACATCTGTCTCCCTACTCCACTGCATGCTCCATGCAGATAGGATCACAGGATCATGCCTGCTTGTCTGCATGGTACCTGTACCTATGAGAATGCCAGGGACAGTGTGGTCACTCAACACACACTTGTTGGATTTGTGAGCTTGGAACAGAGTGTGGATTTATGGCAAAGGAAATGATTTTTGGCTACTTTGGCAGGTCTGAAAGTGCTCTGCTGACAAAGCCTGTAGCATCATAATGGCTCAGTCTTATGCCACCACTAGGGACCAGGGACAGAAGAACCCTCATCTGAGGCTGGATGACCATGTGCCATACTGAGTGTCTCTCAGGAAGGAAGGCAAAGGGAGTCTAGCACCTTAATGTACGATGCTTGGTTTAATTCCAGGGCACAGTTGAGCTGCTCCTGGCAGTTTAAAGGTTGTTAGGAGTCCCCAAGAAAGAGTCATACTTCAGGGAACAGGGAAATTCTACCACCTCAGATCTGAAGGTTTTCTATGCACACCTGGACTGCTCCTCTTCAAGGAGAGGTGTTAGGCGATGTATCACCTCTTTCTCTTTGGCCCCATCTCAGGGGCAGATGCTGATCCCTACACAAATCTATAGAATTGTGAACTTGAACTAATGCTATTTCTGATTCAAAAAGACCAAGTATAATATATGTAGAATAACGTAGATTTTTTTCTGCCAAGACTGCAAAATTTGTGTTTTACCTTTAAACCAAAGGAAGTTCTTTTTTATATCTGGAGACATAAAGTGAATTCCAGGGTAGAGTCTTTAGATTAATTGCTGCCTGAGGCTGGATTTTTTCTGAGTGAGGACAGTATCCTATGTAGCTGAACTTGTTCCTAATAAGTTGGTGCTGACTTTATGCCTCTAGATGTGGAATTGTTAAGTCACATGAAATCACTTTCTGTTTTCAACCTTTGCTGGGGCAAGAGCCCCTGTAAGATGGAAACACAGGATCTATATAAAGATTGGAATTTCTTTTTTATTCATAAAATTTATTTTATTGTTTCCCTTTTTTAAATAGTAGTATATGTCTGTGATTCATAAAGATCTGAATTTCTTTTGCCAAAAGCTTTACTTTGAGGGTCTTCCAGCACTGTTCAGGTGAATGGTGTCTCTCACTCCAGGGTCAGAGTTGGATGATATGTGTGTGAATTCCACACCATATGCAAAGCAACCCAACCTCCAGTGTGTGTGTCTTGAGTGCCTGTTGTCTGTCAAGCACTTTTCTGAACAATTTCGCATGCAGTATCTCTGTCCCTCACCACTGTGGCCTTGTGGGGGAACTGATAAGGTACCAACCATACACATCGAGGATTAGAACAGTATGGCTCTTCAGCAAAATCCAGCTGCCCACCTGCTTCCTAAGTCAGATTTCACTGAGGCACGGCTTGCCCATGTGGCAAGACATTATCTAGGCCAGTAGTGCCGAACCTATGGCACATGGACTCCAGTGGGATGTTTGTTATCACTGTAAGCTCTAAAAGGTTGGCCATCACTGGAGGCTGCTCTTAAATTACATTGGCAGAGGCCATGTGGCTACAAAGCCTAAAATACTAGCTTTTAAAGGGACATTGGTAACCCCTCTGTAGATGGCAAATCTGAGCCTCGGAGAAGTGCCAGACCCTCATGTGATCAACACCTCGGTGATGGTCATTCTGTATCTTGGGAACCGCATTGTCTACCTTTGACTCTTACTTCTCCCCTTGGGTAGCTTTGAAGGTCCACATTTGTTATTAAGCCGCAGTTTCCTGCCTCTGAGACATGGAGGTGGCTTGGTGTATGTCCTGTCCCCACCCAGTGCTAGTGAGATTTTGTCCCTGGAGGTCTACACGTTGGAAGGGCTGAGGATGGTCCAGGGACAGGGCAGCGTTGGGCTGGTGGGATTTGAGCCAAGCGAGCTTGACCAAATAATCGTCCTGGAGGCAGCTCTGCGTCACGTCACTTGCCTTTCTGTTCTTGCCCCTGGATCAAGGGAGGCTTTGGAGTCAGCACAAACCACATAGCTCCCCAGGGGTGATCAGGGCAGGACACACAGGCTCTCCTGTCCCTGGTAGCTTCTAGCTATTTGCCTACCAGCAGTGCTGAAGGGCAATCACTGTGGCCTTCTAAGGTGACGGAGGGGATCTTCATGCTCCGTGGTTGAGATGTGGCTTGCAGGCCACCTCTGTCGGAGCCCCTGCATGGAGCAGCACCCCCAGGCGGCACCTTGAAGCTGCCCAGCGGTCGCTCCTGCCTCTGCACCTGCTGAGTGGAATCCTTCACTCTGGGTCAAGGCTTGCTGTACTCTGACTGCGTTCAGAATCAAATGGGTCGCTTCACCTTTTTTCTTGTTTTTTTTTTCCCCCAGAGGTAGAAATCATTTTACACTGGTATTCACTTATCTGAGAAGCATTTTATTAAAAAAAAAAGTTGGACCTGCACATACATGTGAAGGAGGAAAAGTGGGGAAACCCACATATGATATTTTATCATCCAAGATGTTAGCACTGGAGGAAAATGAGAAAGAGTCCCCACAGTCGCTTTCTATTATTACAACTGCACATGGACCTAGGATTACAATGATCTTAAAATAAACATCTAGGCCGGGGATTTAGCTCAGTGGTTCTGCCACCCGCCTCGAAAGCGCAAGGACCAGAGTTCGATCTCCGGTACCAAAAAAATGAAAAAATAAAAATAAAGTATGCATTTCATTAGAGGTTGTTTGTTTGTTTAAAATAAATAAATAAATAAATAAATGAATAACTATCTAATTAAAAAATAAGTTGGTGCTGACTTTATGTTTCCAGGAATTGTGTTGTTTATTAAGGTCAGAGTGAGTGTAAATGAATGGACGAGTTTGTCAAAGGCATGAGTAGGGCCTCTATAGAGGAGGCACCATGATGTATTGACTGTAAGCTTGGTTTCTTTTTCAAATGAGGAGAATTAGAAATCTTTGAGGAGCCGTGAAATCCCACGGGGCCCTTTGTCTGCGTTTGTATTTTTGAGTGTCTGTGTGTGTGCATGCTTGTGAATGCGTGTGTGCCGGTGGAAGTGTGTGTGTGTGTGCATGTGCCTGTGTGGATGCACAATCAGACTACCAAATAGGCATCATCAGGAGAGTTCTCCTCAAGAACATTTGCAGTAAGCACAAAACCAGAGCCCAAGATACATTGAAGGCCTGAAAAATCTTTTTTTGTTTTTTTTTTCTGGTACTGGGGATTGAACTCAGGACCTTGCCCTTGCAAGGCAGGTGGGTTGCCCCTGAGTTAAATCCCTGGTCCTTAGGCCTGAGAAGTCTTATTGCCCCCCAGCCCCGGTGAAGCAGGTCTGCTTTAATTAACTTCATATCTCCGATATTCACTTAAGATTTCATTTGGAGAAAGATTTTCATTGCTTTAAAAACCACTTAAAAGCTCCTGGTGTATTAGAAAGAAAGAGCAGATTTCATCTGGGAGACAGAGGACCCTGCTTGAGCCCCAGGTGTGAGAGGTACCAGTTATACAATCTTCTGAGCCAAGCTTAAGCTGCTCAGTTTGCTGTCTGCAAGCTGCTCTGGGGTTAGAGCGGTCACGATTCCTGCTTCGCTGCTCCTGTGCTGGGTGAACTTGGTACCTGCCCTGGCTCCGAGGTCAGGTGTGGTTTGTGGAATTTTGGCTTGGGACAAACCACTGGCATCTGCCAGGGAGTGGAGGGACTCATCTCCCATGCACCCCAGTGCTGGCCCTGAGCTTCCTGTCCTTCCACAGAGAGGGCCCCCCTGATATGGTCCAGCCCCTCCATCCTCTCTCTGCCACCGAGAAAGAAATGCTGACAAGTGGGGGAAAAATAACACTTACGAAACTTTCCCTAGTCTTGGGGAATTTACTTTGAAATTTGTGCCAGATAAAGTAATTAGTAAACTTGTACTTAATCGTGTTGGGAAGATGTAATTTTTTCACACCTTCCCTGTCTTTGACACTGCGGCTTTTGAAACTTCATTTTACACTGTGCCTCATTGTTCTTTAATCTGCTGCACTCTGCATTGAGTATCACGGAAATTTCGCACTTACTATGTCAATAACATCTGGCAAAATTGCCACCTATTAAGAGTAAGTGTTCTTTTTTCGCCGGTGAGAAATGTGATGGTGTATTATATTGGTTTCCCTTGAGAGGCTAAGGAGACAATTTTAAAGCAGACAAATGCATTAAAGAAATAACCTGAACTCTGAGAAAAGGTTACAGAAAGTCAGAAACTTTTCCCTCCCCACATTCTTGGTTTATTTATTTAGGGGTGGGGGAGGGGAGGGAGGCAGCTGCTTAGTGAGCTGAGGGTGGGATTTTGCCACAAGGATGTGCCCCTCTGGGAGGGAAAGGGCAACGTCCACTCTGTCTTCCAGAGTAAAGGTCCCCGCCCAGCTGCATACTAACTAGGAGCCAGTCTTCCGCAAAGCCCTTTGTAGGACAATCCAGATGAGGGCCTGGATGCTGCTGGCCACAGTAGAACCAGAGATGAGCAGGCTCAAGGGACCCTGTGCTGCAGGGTGCCTGGCAAACACTGGCCCTTGGGGACCTCTGTCTCTCCCTCTGGATGATGAGGCCATCGGCTGCCTTGCAGGGCTAGGCTGAGGCTCAGCGGCATTGGTCAGGGGCTGGGGACCCAGAGGGCCCATCCGGAAGTGTTGCCCAGTACCATTAGCTCCACCAGCATCATTACTGCTCTGCAGGTGCCTGATGATCAGGTCAGTTTCTTCTTTAAAGCTCAGCCTCTGGGATGCGGACACCTGTAGTCCATGAATTCAAACCCCCAAATGACTCATGAACATGTCCAGGTGTGGACCAGGAAGGAAGGAGCCATCTCGTCTCTGCAGACCTCCAGGCCCTGGCCCCAGCAGGAGCACATTGAAGGCAGGATCTGTCAGTTGCTCCTGTGCAGTGTGGAGAGTGAAGAGGGTCTTCCTAAAGAACCCGGCATTCCCAGTGGGCAGTGCTTTTAGCAACTGAGTGACATCACCAGCCTGGCTACTTCCTGAGTCTGAGGGTCAGCTGGTTTCAGTTAGACTGCTCCCAGCATGCCTTGGGGCAGAGGTGAGTCCTGACCTGCTGGTGACAAGGGCTGAGAGGTGCTGAGCACTGGGTGCCTGTCAAGCCTCTCCCATGGAGTAAGTGCTCCTTTTGTCCCCATCCCACAGGCAGGGAAATGGAGTTGCAGAACAGTCACGATGCACGACACAGTTCTTGCTCATGAACGTCAGGATAAAGTTCACACACCCTGGCCTGGTGCTCAAGGCTCTCACCTGGTTGCTTCTCCTTCTGGCTTGTTTCTCCACCCTGTGCCCCACACAGACCCACAAGCCAAGCAGTTGCGTGAACATCCATGCCTTGCTCAGTTGCCTGGTTTCACACAGTTGACTTCCTTGGCCCGGAATCCCCAGGGCTCTGCCATCTGGCTCACCCATCCATCCACAGTGAGTGGTGCTGAAGAACAGAGAGGTGTCTACTGGCCTCTGTGCACCCAGCACCCTCACTTCTACAGTTACTTTGGGGAAGAGCCAGTTCAATAACACACCCAAAACTTCCCGGAAGTCAGAAGTCACACGCCGGTAGGCGTGACCTACTAGACACACCATAGATGTCTATAGTTGAATCGTTGGGAAATATTTAAGCATCTGAATTGGTTGCTGACATGCAAGCTGGGAGATCTTATAAGACAAACTTGGATTTTGGATTTCTACTAAGTACTTTGAAAGCTCCGCTGGCCCACAGGCCACACCTGTGGGTGGCAGTACCGAGCCTGTTCACTCGGAGCATATCCTTGGCCATTGCCGCAGCCACAGTCCGCACCCCTCCTGGTAACTTGCACTGTTTTTTATGTTTTTTCATTTATTGAAGATATCAGCCTGGCTTTACAGGAGGGATCGAAATTTACAAAGCTTGTCTTCACACACGTTCATGTGCAGTCTGGTGCCGGGCCTGTGATAGATGCCAGGCACGCACAAGCAAATAATACAGTTCTTTAAAATTCATCTCAGAGGTGATCTCCTCCAGGCAGCCTTCCCCGATACACCTGCTGGACTGGTGGCCCAGGACAGGGCCTCCCTGAACGACCATCACATAAATCAAAATGGTCAGTTGGCTTGTCAGCTTCACCCGCTAGACTGTGCACTCTGCACTCACAGAACTGTGTCTTGGCCTCTGGCTTCATTTATCTCACATGTGGAGGGAAGAATGGATGAATAAAACTGAAATTATAGGGCCCTCAACTCTCATTTCTGAACCCAGAAGCCTGAGCAAGTTATGCCTGCTGCTCTCTGCTCTAAAATTCCAACTCTCTGTTGAAAAACATCAATATTTAGATGACTGTATTTTTGTTCCAAATGCCCACAATATTTTATGTCCTGATAATATTTACGGGTTGTCCTCAGAGATAACTAATTGGATTTGCCATCCAGCTCACAGGGAAACGTATGGAGAATCACCCCTCATTACTCAAGTCGGAGCGTGATAGCTCACTGCCCAAACTCGTGCGCTGTAATTCAGGGAACACAGGAATGGCACGGGAAGGAATAATGTCCCTCCCGTCACCCTGGTCTTTCTTTTGCATTTACCACTTGGACAAGCCATTTGCATCTGAATTGAACTTGCATTAAAATTTCGAGTTTATGTACTGCTGGTTATAAACAAAGAGGCTCAGAAACGGCACTTGAGCTTTGGAAGCTCATGCTCCCAGTTGCGTCCGAGGGGCGTCTTCTGCCCTGTCCTCCACGGATCGTGAGTCACAGTCTCTACTGCTTCAGAGGCCAAGGACACATTCCTTGTGGCTGTGTTTTATTTAGACCTGAATGAAGAGTAACAGTTGCATTCCATGAGGTACAAATGCAGGATTGTAAGATCTTTCTCTCTTCGTGTTCCCTTTCTACCCCTACCCCAAATTTTCATCTTTGTTGATTTACCTTCTTTGCATCTTTCTGAGTTCCCAAGCTCTTTTCCTCTTCAAAGGTACACATAAAATTGAAGGAACTGAACTAAAGTAGCTCTCATGTTTTCTCTCCCTCGATAGACTGCATCTCTCTGAGGGTAGGGATGGGACATTTTCCCGGTGTGTCTAGCAGATTATGACAATCTGATCAACCAAAGAAAGAATGAAAGAAAAAATGAATGCATGATAAAAATCTGACCCGGGCCACTGACGAGGTTCTTGTACAATCCAAGCACTGTGCTGATGTTGCTATGTCTGTTATTTCATTTAATCCTCACGACGCTATACAGCAGGCATTCTTATTGCACGTATAGTTGTTACAATTGCTATTGTTGTTTTATAGACAGGAAATTGAAGTGCTGGGGAATCAAGTGATTGTTTCTAGCTCAACAACTGCTGGAGCCAGGACTCAAATCTAGGCAGTGCAACTTGACCAATCTACGCACTATAGAAATGTTAGGGGGCTGGGGATGTAGCTTGGTGGTAGAGTGGTTGCCTGGCATGTTCAAAGTCCTTACTTCCAGCCCTAGCACAACAACAAACAAACCAACAAACAAGAAGTTCAGGAATCCATTGGAAATGTATTCAGTGCAATTGGTCATACCTTGAATACTATAAAACCAGGATGTAACTTTGTCTTTACCATGTGACTGCTTGCGTCTATGTGGCCAAGCACAGTGGACACAAGGATGGCGTTAGGAGTGGTCAAAGCTTGGTCCTCTAAGTCAAGGAATTGGGGAAGGTGGCTCCCTAGCTCTGAGAACCACATTTATTTTTTACCTCTTGCTCAAGTATTCCCCATTCTCTCTACCTGTTGATCTTTCCCTCTGAACTCCTGCAAAGATTTGGGATTTGGGGCTCTGGGTTCAGGATGAGATTTCCCATAGCCTAGAAATTCATGCTGTCACTCTCCCACAGGTGAGGAGAGATGAGGAAAAATCATCTAAAAAATTATTCATATTTGGAGATAGAAACACCTTTAGGCCAAGAAAACACAAAACTCTCAGAAAGTGCAGTTGATTGGCTGAAGACAAGTTTTGGACAACTCTAGATAATGACTGTGGTAAGCAGAATTCCAAGACGTCCCCCAAGATTCCAGCCCCTGGTGTACACACTTAATAGCATCCCCTCTTCCAGAATGGGGCACAGCCTGTGAATATGTCACTCTATTGACTAGGTTACATGGCAACATGAGGGGTTTTGCAGTTGGAAGTAAGGTTCCCAACAGGTAACTTGGAGTTAATCTAAAGGGAGTTTGTCCTGGGGTGTGTGGGGGAGTCTTACCTGATCAGATGAGCTTTTAAAAGTAGAGAGATTGTCCGGATACCCTGTAGGATCCGGTGTGCTACATTCTAGTAGAGTCTGCAGGTAACAGTACATGGCAAGGACCCGAGAGGAATTCTACGACCACCAGGGACTGAATTCTCCCAACAACTGATGATCCCGGAAGAGGCCCCTGAGCTCTAGTTCGACGGCCACTCCTGCTGCCACCCGCCACTGTGATTTCAGCCTGGGGAAGCAGAAAAGGTCCCAGGTAGCTGACACCCAGGTTGCTGGCCTTGGGAAGCTGTGAGTAACTAGTTAATTTGTATAGTTTTAAGCTGCTAAGTTTGTGGCAATTTGTCACCTAGCAATGACAGTGTGATTTACACGTTGTAGTGTGAATGTTGATGTTCCCCGTTTCCCCCAAGTCAGACACTAATACCACCATATTTAGTAGTGGGGTCCTTAGGAAATGATTAAGCCCTGAGGGCTCCACCCTCATGTTAGGATTAGTGCCCTTAGAAAAGAGGCTCGAGAGAACCCTTTGCTGTTTCTGCCATGGGCAGACACACTGTTTGCCGTCCTCTCTTCCACCCTAAGGGGATACAGCAACAAGATACCATCTTTGAAGCAGAGAACAAGCCCTTTCCACATACTGAAGGTACTGCCACCTTGGCCTTGGACTTCTTAGCTTCCAGAACTGGGAGCAATAAATTTATGCTGCTTATAAATGACCCAGTTAAAAAAAAAAAAAAGACCCAGTTTAAGGTGCTTCCTTATAGCATCTCAAATGAACTAAGACATCAGGGATGTATCAGTTAGTTGTTGCCATGGTAACACTGTGTAACAAACAGCCACTGATCTTGTGGTTTATAATGTGAAGAATTTACTGCTTGCTTATCTGTGGCTGTCAGGCTCACTGGTTGGCTGTGGCTCATCCAGGGCTGGGCTTTGCTGGTGACATTCTTCTCACTAGGGGTCTGGGTTGGACGGGACAGTCCCAGTCTTCTCCCAGACCAGGCACTATCTTCTTTTGGTGGTGGCTGAAGAGCAAAACGACAAACAGAAATAGGCAAAGTCTCTCGGGCCTAGGCGCAGAACTGGCACAATGCCACTTTGGCTCATGCAACATCAGGCAAAGCAAAGCCAATGCGAAGACCAAAGTCAAGGGTGAGAGAAGCCCTTTCCAGCCTGAGGAGACCATAGGCCGGGCATGGGAACAGTGAGGGGCAAGAGTCAAAGCCTCCAATGCCATCTAGCACAGTAAATAAACGATGATGGTGACAAGCATATTTCCTGATGGCAATAAGGGGTACCAGTGGCCCCAGACACAGCTCAAACTCAACAATGCCAGGAAGCTGCATTTTGCTAGGACCAGGCTCAGTTCACCCAGGTGACAGCTCTCTCCACCTCTGCAATAATCTAATTCTAATTTAAGAGGGGAAGTAGGAGTTTAACTTTTAAAGAGCATGCTCGACATGCCCGTTCCTTGATTTGCATTCAGAACTCTTCTTTCCAAGGCAGTGCTGTGGGGGTCCAGGGAGGGACCAAGAGGAGCCCCCCAGGAGAGGGCAGGGTTTGGCCGATCCCTGAAGTCTAAGGGACAGAAGGGCAAGGCCACTCTCAGCTCCTCTTCTGATGTCTTAGGACAAGGACAGTCTGGTTCAGTGTGGCTCCAGAAGCTGGCGTTCAGTGAAGTCATGGAGGACATATGTGTCAGTCAGTGCACTGGACCCTGGGGGAGGAAGAGCAAATCAGACCTTGTCAGGGCTTGCAAGGGTCACACCTGAGGATGAAGCTTCGAGAGTAATCCATATGTCTCAGGGAAGTAGTTCCGGGAGCTACGTGCTGGGTCCCAGGACTCCACACAGGAAGGGCTCTGGGGACAAATTTACCTCCTTGAAGAAAGAGCATCGTTATAGGTCCGCCGAGGAGCTGCTGGGAACCAGAGGTTCTTGTAGCCTCCCTGAAAGTACAGATGTCGGCCTCCAACTTCAGAGGGACTTGCCAAGTGTCAGAAGAACGTCCTCTCTGAGGTAGCCTTGGTGTTTCCATTCCCTGAACATCTTTCCAGGGAGCCTGGGCCACCTTGACGGCCCTGGGTAGGACCAAGATGACCTCAGAGTCCAGAGTATCCTAGTGCTCAAAGGAGACAGTGTTGTCTCCTGATTGGCCGGCACTTGCCTTGCTGTCTCCTGATTGGCCGGCACTTGCCTTGCTGTCTCCTGATTGGCCGGGGCTTGCCCACACCTGCTAGCCTGCTTATTCCAGGCCCAAGTGTTCCAGGATCCTCAGAGAGCAGCTCAGGGTGGGGATGCTCCCGGGCCATTAGCCCAGGCCTGTCAGCCCCTGAGATGTGGGGGTGGCTGACACCTCAGAGGGATGCAAGGTGACTATCCACGCACTAGCTCAGGGGGTGCACTGGCCTGTCAGTCAAAGGTGCCTGCCTTTGTATCCTGTGATTACTTTCTTCTTAATCTGTCTTCATTCTTTCCCTGTCTGACTGCTGATTGCTCAATTTCTGCAGAGCAAGAGGGAAGAGCTGGGAACGAGCCCCGAACTTCTGCAGTGTAAGGCAAGAATTTAATTTAATAGGTCTCTGAAGGATCCTGACAGCAGCCCTTGCGCTGGGCTCAGCTCCATGAGAGATCTGAGAGCAAAGTTTCTCCGAAGACAGTGCTGACCTAAATCTGCTCTGGAACCCTCGTTGGCTCTCTGCTACCCAACGGTCCATGCTTGGTCATGGAACATTTTTATTTCTATGGCCCAGAAGGGATTAGGCTGAGCATTAACAAAAACAGCAACACAGAATTTATAAATTCTGGTTGAGAGGAATTATGACCCTTGATGAATACTGCCAGCTTGTTCTGGCCCTGAGGTTGTGTTCTGGCTCCTCCATCACTGACTCCAGGAGCCAGGAGCTTTCCTGTGGCCAGGCCCCCCCTCCAAAGCCACTTTTCCGACTGCAGATCTCGATGCACCCCAGTCACCATCACCAGCACCCCCTGTCCTCTGAGCACTTGCTGCTAACTCCTTAGCCTTGTGCTTTAACCTCTTTGCATCTTCATATTTTCTCTTCTTCCAAAGAAATCGCAAGCCCTTCCTTTAGTGGCAGGGCCTACAAGAAACCTCCAGAATTGTGACCAGAAAAACTGGCTGAGCATTCTGGTTTGGTCTCTGGGGCTCAAAGACCTCACACCAAGCTTTTCCTTTATTTCTCAGCTCTTCTCTCTCTACTTCTTAATTTGGTCCCTTCCCTTCTATACCCATCCCTACAAAAATGTGCAGCTCCACACAAACATACACGTTGCACAAATGCATGCAAACACAAGCTTTCAAATACATGCAACCTCATGCAGACACATCGCTACACACACCCAGGGGCGTGGAAACACCCACCCCCATGTGCACTGGTGGAGGACATTTACTACTGCAGTGTATAGGTCAGGAGCGACTCCCATTGAGAGCCTGGGAAGAGGTGGCCTTTACTGCAGAGCTAAGGGGTCTTGAATAAGAGCCACGGCAATGGCAAACCTTCCTATCATGGGATGGGCAGGAGAGGCAAGGCTCAGGTGTGATGAATGGGAGTCATCTAAATCTTACCGCTCCCCACAGCCCTAATGATCTGTTTGTCTGCCTTTACCTCCTTGTCACGGGCAGCTATGGGTCAAGGCTTGAGGCTGTAACATCTATTATGCATCCTGGAAGATGGCCACTCAGGTCATTATTGCTTAATTGTACCTTCTTTTTCTTTGAGTGACTTTATAGACCATGGAGGAGCCGAATCATTGGTGATAGAGGCTCCTGTCTGGGGACAGTCACCGAGATGGACAGGAACCTAGCGGGTTTCATGGCCAGGAGAAACCAAAGGAGTCTAAATCTCTTTTACAATTTGGCAGAAAAACTTGCTTTTGTGGTATTTTGTGGGTTTTCAGAAGGGCCTTGTCGGTACCACTTTCAGGATTGTTGCCTCCTGTCCTCTGCCAGGCTGTTTTCTGAGTACATTGTTTTCCTGGGTGGCAGCATGGAGGCTGGAAGGAGCTTGAGGGAGCAACACACAGCACTGAGTCTGCCCGTGCCTCAGTTTCCTTATCTGTAATAAGCAGGACAGTGACCCCCCATTCGTGGGCCCGTCAAAGCATTGAAAGAAATGATTGGTTGCAAAAGGTGACACAGGACAGGGTGGGTTTGATTTTGAAGGTGACAGAGCCTTTTCTCACTTCCCTGCTGAGATGCCTGTGTGTTTTCACTTTTCCCCAAGCAGAGTGAAAGCCTGGCCCCTTCCGGCCTCCCTGGCACTTGACACACACGCCCTTGCAGGCTGCTCATCTTACTCTCCCTGTACGCTTGGTTTGTTACCTGATCTGTGCTTTTCTATCCTTCCCACTCCTGCAGCCTCAGGGCCCAGCAGAGGAGCTGAAATGCTCTGTGTGCTGTTTTGCTGTGGAGGGCAACCAGCGTGCAGAGTGTCGGACGTGGGAGGGTGACATGGGGACACAGCTTGGGG